>NC_140942.1:4442587-5042587 GCF_014529385.1 Adiantum capillus-veneris
TATAGCTACTTAAAGCTCATTTCATGAATGAATAAACACATGTCTACTTTGCATTACATATCCCTTGTTTATGGTGATCTTGTGATTGCTTAGCAAACACTCAAGATCGTGTTTATGAGTCCAAGTTAATTGATCTTGGAACCTAATTCGCTTGAGTGATAATCTAGCCAACACACACTCACTTATGTGCATGACGTTTCTCTTTCATCCACCCTAACTAGCACGATCGCATTCCCATCAAAATGTATGTATAACTCTCTTATAAGGCTTGATTCAAAAAGCTAAAACTAGCCATGCTTGGTTGGCCTTGTCATACCAAATTTAAACTTTGGGTGCCACATTTATCATGAATGACAAACAAAGCATTGACATGCACTTCTTGTAAATCTTTTAATATATGGCAAGACAAAAGCCTCATTGCATTCAGTCCATTGTGAATGAACATTATTACATCAAAATCACACTATGTGAATTAGCTATTTGAAATGGCTTCAAACCTATCTTCCAATTTGTGTTGCAAATTGACCACATTTGCACACATCAAGCCCTTTGAATCCATGATTACACCTACATACAATTGCAAGCAACAAGGCATAATGATTGTAGCGGTATGCATAAACATAAAGATACCATGCATTCATCTACCAACTTCAAGTTTCTCACGAAAAGAAATTTTTATAGATTGCCATTTCTTCTCTTCTAGTTCACTCAAGAAAGTACTCGGTTATTGAAGGCCCATTTGGTTTGCTTTTGCCCTCCTAACTATAAGGTTTACTTGAGGAAGTCAATTTAATGAGAGAAAAAAAGGTACCTTATATGCTCAAGCTCAACAATGACAAGTGACTAAAATTTTCCACTAATCCAACAAAAAAGAATGCTCTAAAAATTTCCCTTTTTTATCCCCGTAAGAGGTCCAAAAATATGATGAGGATGATAGCATCTCTTGTAGCCCACCTACCTTTACACATGCACACAAGAACAACCGCACAAAAAATGAGAGAACAATGGCGGAGTACTTTTCAAGATAACAAAATTCATTCATGCCTTGCTACTTCTTGCTCATGTTTCTCCTTGCCTCCTTGAAGCCTTTTCAAATGTGCACCCTATTTGCCACTAGGTGCACACTGACATCCTCCTCAACTAGCCAGCGCTCCTATTTTTTCACAGACTGACTGGGTAAGCAACCCCTTCACTTGCTTGTTGATCTGTTGATGGGAGCCCCTTGATACCTTGATGAAGGATTCTAAATCTATTGCACTTGAGCCTCTTTCTCATTACTTTGTTTGATTAGCTTCTCATATAGAGATATGGTGGGCCTCAATTGGCATACAACCTCTTCTCTTGGATTTTTATTATCCTTTATGAATGTTGGTGGATACAAGAACAAAACTCTTGTCACCTTCATCAATGTTAACTCCTCTCAGAGAATCAACTCCTCATTGGCAATTTGTAGCACACATAAACCGTTCCTCAGCAAAAGCAATAATGCTTGCGCATAAAATTCCCAAGGTTCCCATTCACATCTTTCTAAGCTCGGTCTGTTAAAAGCCTCTCTTGCCATAAGCTATCCAGGCTAACTTATGCTTTCATATTTAATCATTTGTGCATGCTACTCAGTAAAGGTTGCAATTTTATCCGTCGACACCACCCACCTATAGAAGCAATCCTCTTAGTTTTCCCCTTTAAACCACAACAGTGCGTTCCACCTTAAATAACATTCTAGGCTTTAGCCAGTAAATCCTAGAATGTCATATTATAAGGTGGATTGCACTATCCACCTTATATAATTTTCTAGGTTTTACCTAGGTTCTTGCGATCATTTGGTGCTAATTGGCCTTGGAAAAGCTCCTGACTGGTCAAGCAAGTGTTCGTTCTTCTGCTCGCCTTCTTTCTTCCCGTTCTCATTGTGGTGCTTCCGTCTTGATAGGATTTAGCCTTCTCTTCCTACTCTCATCCTGATCTTGTTGATGGAGTGGTGGTTTGAAGGTGCTTCTAGCCCTGACATGTCCTGATATCCAACCCCCTTCGTGTTCATGTTTGGTGTAGCAAATTGTTCGAGCCACAATTGAAATGATAGTGGCGATGCTTGTGACTTTTGAGGGTTAGGCAGTGGTTGTTTATTTGATTAAGCGATGGTGTTGTAATCATTTGAGAAGGGAATTATAGACTTGCTTGGGGTTTCTATGGGCTTTTGCTTCCCTACCAAATTTTGTGCCATCAGTTCTAGCGTTATCACTCTTCTTACATCATCTGGGTGAATTGGCTCGTATTCTTGTCCGTACTTATCGATAAAAATAATATAATAACTTGTTATCGACTGACTCTTCCTTCCTTGTGCTTGTAAATCCCGATGTTTTCATGGATCATCGCCATTCTTTCCACTCTTTTGTCATGAATGTAGCAGGCTCCAGAAAGAGTGAGTTTATGAGGTCTCTCAAGTCTCCATGACCATCTTCCCTTTTGCTACAATGTCTCCATATCGATTGTAATTTTTAGGGTCTTTGACAAGGAGATAGTGGTTTCTCTCCTCATTGTGAAGCCTATCACCATCAACAGTTACCATGATTATTGTTAATCCTATCGCTCGCTGCTCTTTAATACATATGCATTGATGTCCTCGAACATCAACATACATTAGGGCTCCTTGGTCATTGGTTCCCATAAAAAAAAATGCAATGTATTTTGGCATGTTTAAGGGTTTTTGAGAGGTACTACCCCCCATGGTCCCTTGCTGTTGGAAACCTCCAAGTGGTCGGTTTCCCATCCAATGATATGATCCTTCGGAAGAGGTATGATACGCTTTGTTTGTGAATAGTACAACCTATAACCTTTTCTTTTAGTACTGTAACCAACAATAATGCATTTAACAGCCTTATCATCCAATTTTTTGCGTTGCGTTTGTGGCACCAAAGCATAGGCCAAATAGCCAAAAATGCGCATGTGATCAATAGATGGCTTTCTATCATGCCATGCTTCATATGGATTCGTCGACTACAAAGCTTTCATAGGACACCTATTAAGTACATAAGTGGCACACATGATAGTCTCAAGACGAAATGAATGTGGCAAAGCTTGACTTTTGACCATACATTGTGCCATTTCTGTAAGTGATATTTTTTTCCTCTCAGCAACATCATTTTGTTGAGGTGTATACGGCATTATACATTGGTGTTTTATTCCACAACTATCCATAAATACATTAAACTCATGAGACATATAATCCCCCCCTTGATCTGAAGGGAGGGTGCCCATAGTACATTTAGAGACATTTTTAGCCATAGCTAGAAATTCCTTGAAGCACATAAATACTTCGGGCTTAACTTTAAGTGGATACACCCATGCATGCCAAAACATCGGTATGCACAAGCTACAACCTACATGTAGCCCTTACGAACCATCCTTTGGAAACTTTAAATGTTGCATCTTACCCAAAATACAGCCTTCACAAACATGCTTCATAGGTGCTTCAAGGGGTGGAAAAGAAGCAACCATATCAGATTTTGCAAATTGGCAAAATTCAAATGTCCAAAACGTGCATGCCAAAGTTTTGTATCTGAAACAACCTTTGAATCCACAATTGCATTTGCAGAATCTGCCCACACTTGTCATACAAAGTGAGCTTATACAGCCCATGGCACAAAATACCAGATGCAACAATTTCATCACCAAAACTGAGATTTCATACAAACTGAGCTTATTCAGCCCATGGCACAATGTACATCTATCATCCACAAATTTCACAGCAAGACCAAGTCTAGCAAGTGCAGATATAGACAAAAGGTTTTCTTTTATCCCAGGTACATAATGTGCATCAACAAGTGCGAAGGAATTGCCATTTGTAGCAATCAACACAATCTTTGCAACTCCCTTGACCGGATTAGAGGCATTATTGGAACAAAGTGACTGTATTCCCATGAGGGACATCCTCGAGAGAGGTAAACAAGTCACGATGAGAAGTAATGTTCTTTGTAGCACCACTATCAAAGTACCACACATGTGAATCTGTAGCAACTAACATACATGCATCATGGACAAAAGGATCATAAGTGTGCTTTGCACTAAATTCTCACTCTGCATGTACATCAACATCACAATCTCCTTTCACAAAGGATCCTACAATTGTTGCACTCATAGTGGAACCAGCCTCTTTCTTCTAAGCCTCAATTGATCACTAGCTTTACAATAATAGAAATGTATCTTCTTCTTGTCTTTTTCACTAGAATTCCCAGATGAAGTGCTTCCAACAGAAGCATTAGGAATAGGTGGTTTATCACTCGCAGAAGAACCATGAGAAGTGGTTACATTACTGTTATCACCTTTTCTTTGAGCAGCAACAAAAGCCTATTCAATTGCACATTGTTTAGCCGTGTTCTTTCTTGAAAGTGACTCGTGCAACAGTGATGTGCATAATGCATCAAACTTGAAAACATCAGGATTTCCTTGGGTGATAAGTCTCCAAGTACTAGCAAACGCTTGGTAAGAATCTGGCAAAGCATCAAGAATAGTTTGCACTAGGGAACTGTCACAAATGACTTCACTACAGAACTGAGTTGCTCATTAACATCCTTGATACAACCAAGGAAAGTGTCCATGTCATCTTCTTCATGCATAATCTTTGATTCCAGCTCTTTATGCAGCAATGCAATTTTAGCCTCATTGTTGCTTGCATAAAGACTAGCCATAATATCCCAAGCCTGTTTTACAGATTTAGTTGAACGAATGTGAGGAGTAATAATGTGCTTTATAGATAATGCAATCAATGCATGAGCCTGTGTATCTCTTACATCCCAATGAGCCTGCTTAGCCGTAGGCAAAACAACTCGCGGTAGCAATCCTGCCACCAAAACCTGCAACATCCTCAACATCGCTTGTATCCACAGAACCAAGACATACGTAAATGCCCTGCACAACATTCCAAATGCCCTTTGACACAAACATGTTGCATCATGTAAGCCCCCATTGGGTAATTTTTCCCATACAATTTATCCTCAGCAACAGCAAACATCTTGAACACATATGTGTTTTTGTCAACCATGGCGAGTGCATGCACCTGATGTGAAATTTGCCCAAAAAGAGGAGAAATAAAGTGAGACTAATGCATGCTATATAGCACAACCCGAGAAGACTGTAAGGGGCCTATTATGCAAAAAATGGCACTGACAAAAAATTTGCACAAAATGACAAAATTGCATGCGCAGTTCCACCTATAGTTGAAACGAAGATCGAAATGAGTCCGAACGAAAAATCTGAGCAAACTGAGCTCTTTGAGCATTTCCAAAGTAATTGTCGACCTGCTGATGCTCAACTCATTAAAATCCGAGAAAGTGAGTAGGCGTGTGCACCATGGTAACTATGCATGAGAGGATGCAACCTACTCTCATATCAATTGTTGGAAAAATAGGGTTGCAAGGAAATACACGCAGCTTGAAAGAGACAAAGAATCTCAAGGCACACAAGAGAGAGCAGTATTACTAGTGTGCAATGTATAGAAGAACTAGTCCTAGAGTGATAAGCGTATATACAATGCACATGGGAAAAAACTCCTAGTGAGAGAAAAATTGCCCCGGTGGTCCTCATTGTGTTCACACACATCACTACGACATATGTATGGTAGCACTTCTTACCTTCTTCTACTTTTCCCATGTTATGAACCCTTTTGTCTACCAAGTGCTCTTGTAAACTACTAGTATCGGTGTTGGTGCTACCTCCTCTTGCTGCTATTGTTGCTATGTCACACATAATGAACAATCACATCTCATCAGCTTTCTTGATTTTCCTTCTCGGGTTTTCCCTTTCTCAAGGCATCTTGTGTATGTTAGCTAGACTTTCTGTTCTTGCAGTTGATGAATCATGACTACATTGATGTGCACTATTGGTTTGGAGGCACTTGGCTTTTCTTCGTAAATGTTCAGTGGAGCGGTGAACCTTTGAACGGGCATGCCTCTCTCTTCCCTATGCTTGCACTATAGTGCACAATCTAAACCAACCTCCTGTCCACCTCTAACACAGTAGTTGCATCATAATGAGAACTTAATAATTATGCATTTCGTTTTTGGTAGCCTTGTTGCCATTGTGGCCTAGGAATTTTTTTGGGTGGTATATAAAATGGTATGGAGTTCTATGGGGGTAATACTTGGTTTACCTCTGATGTTGTCCTTGGTGGCATAGATCCCATCATGTGGTTGGCTCCATTCTTTGAATTGTACCGGCAGGTTGAGTGACGATCCTTTTCATTTATTAAGTGATAAGTTTTTTTATGGGATTGGGGTACTACACCTAGGCCCTGTAGCTTTTCTAGAAATTGGTCGTAGTTTTCCTTCTAATCTTTCTTAGACTTCTCCTTCTTGCTCACTTTGCTCGAATAATTTTTTATTCTTCCTCTTCTTTTTGGCTTCATCATCTGAATTTTCCTTCTCATTTGAGCTATCTATGTCACTATCTAAGCTATCACTATCCTCTAGTGCGGATGTCTTCTTTGCAATGGCACTAGATTTGGTATATCCTAGCCTTTTTTCTACCCTGATAGTTGATTCCACAAGATTATCTAATCCACCATGCAAGTCTACATTGGCTACTATTGTTTTAATGGGGCCTGGTAATCCCGTCAAGGAATACTCTACCAGCATCTCAACTCATGGTTTATCTGGTCCCTACAACCTCTCCATCAAGCTCCTCAATTATTGGTCATAGCCCTCCACTAACTGGTCTCCTTGTTTGATTTTCTTGATATTCTTCAAGACATCACTAGGTGTCTTCTCTATCTCGGACGTAGATAAAAATGTTTTGATTAGTTGATCATATGTAACAAAGTGACCTTGCTAGAATAAGCTATACCAATTCATGGCTGATGTCATTAGTGAGGCAAAAAACTGCCTCATCTTAACCCTATTTCCATCTAGAGAATCGTATCCATTAGCTGCCTATCTAGCCTCAAATTGGACTACATGGAAGTCTGTTTCTCTCCTTGAATTTTTCTACTTTTATTTGTGGTGGTTTCATCAGTAGTGGTGATGGTGCTACTCTTGCTAATGGTCCTAGTGGACCTTTTGGTGGTGGGTCTAATGCTGTATCTAATTGTGGACCTACTGCAGCTCCTTGTGTTGGACCTACTACAATACTTGGTGTTGGACCTATTGGTAATGGTTCCCCTCCGACTCGTGGTATTGGTCCTCCTCCTCTTGTTGATGCTGGTAGAGTTATTTATGGAGATATTGGCATATATATGGGGTTATGCAGTGGTGTTGTGTTTAGTGGATTAAATTGTGTGATGAATAATGGCATTGATGGTAATGGTCGTAGATAATACATTGGCTTTCTAACTAGTTGCATAACTTCCTCCTCTGCTGCAGTTGTATGAATTAATTCATGAAATTACCTGTAATGAGCTTGAGTGCTACATAGCGCTTCTAATTGTGATGTATACTATGGATGAGCTAGTTGACATTCTCCTTCTTTTGTTGATTTGCAATTAGCTTCATCTATGTGCTATGCAAGTTTCTCTTGTGTTTCATAATGGAAAGGGCTTGGGTTGGAAACACTTGGTGGTTCATCAATATGTTGTGCCCTACTCCTTGTAAAGTACACATGGCTAGACTGTTTACATGGTCTCTCTGTTGACATGCATTACAAGTACACACTTGGTTTGTCTACAACCATCAACAGATATGGCCTCAAGGTTGTCGAGTGTGTAGGATCTCCATTGTGTATCTAGTGTATATTCTAGATCCTAATTGCTTGCCCAACAACGTTAATCATACTGCTAAACATCTACTATAGATACACTAGCTACATGAAGATGATAGTAGACAATCAACATAATCACGGAAGGGTGAACTGAGCAACATTCTCTTCATTCATATGCTAACATAGAGTAAACATGCTGCATATGGTTTACAAAGGATAACTATATATTGGTGCACCTGTACTTGTTCTTTTAGAACATTTGCTATTACAACCGCATGCTATCCCAATAGGTGATGGTAACTCACTCTACCTAAGGCTCAAAATAGTCCTTCTACCCTAAGTGTTTTTGGTATAAGATTAACATTAGTGTGCGAACAAGGCTCTCTGACCCTCTTGCCATGCATGTATTGTTGGCACAATAAAGTGTCAACAACAACCAATGAAGGCAAGGATGCAAGTCAAAGGGTGGAACAAGAAAGGGTGGAAAAGGTGGATCCAACTTAGCAAAAGGTGCACGTGCTATGCAAACAATGTGTAAAGCACTATAAAAATGGTTTCAAAGTACCCTTAGCTATGATCAAAGTGTACCCCATTATTGAGACACGAAAGACCCAAATTGGGTTCCTATTCTACACATTCCATTGGTCAATGTACATGTATGCACTCTTCATACATGTTTAAAATTCTTGAAAAGTTACTAATGCTCCATATTTATTATTCTTGGAATATGAAGCATGCAAAAATAAGGGAAGAGAAAGTAAGAGACCTAGAAGTCACTCTATTAAGTGTCGGTCTTCATGGCAATGTGGTTGAGCTAACAAAGGACAAGAAGACATCCAAAAGCACACAAGATAGACCCGATAAAATTTGTATGGGTGGTAGTAAAGTGAGGCATCTATTTTTGAACAATTTTGACTCCCAAAGTCCCAGTGAGTTTTACTTATGGAAAAAGGTGTGTGACATACCTATTTACATAGGTAATGAAGCAGCCCTTGGACTTAAGCGTGCTCATGTATGGCAATTTCTTGACAAATTGTTTAGGTTGTTTGAAAAAGAAAAACTAACCTCTGATAAGCCATCCGCCTTAAAGTTTTCCATCAATATTTTCACAACCGAGGTGGTGGATGCTTAAGGGGAAAACACAAAACCCACTACATGGTGGGCATAATACCTAATCTATATAGTGGAATTGTTTGTGGGTTAAAACTATGATGTATATTGGTCCTATGAGTCCCTCAACAACCCTACAATTGTTGAGATCTCTACTTACTACCTTTATGTAGTATGTGTATTCCCTGCAAATTCCCTCCAATTGTACTCTTGAGGTGACATGGTGGGGACTTTTTATTTTTGAATTTTGTTGAGCAATTACCCAAGAAGGAGGTGGTGTACTTTTCACATACGCTTTTGGTTGCTTTGAGGAAGAAGGTAATAATTCATCCACGTGATGGAAGTTCCTCCGATTTCTTTATTCATGCATAGAAGATTTTTCAACGAAAGTGTGCATAGAGATCTAGCTAGTCTTTTTATGAAAAATAAGGTCTTATTCTTATGGAGGTTTATGTTTTGTAAGATTAAGGGCTTGTGTCTACTAGCTTATGCAAGGGATTGTGTGGCCCTCTTCCAAACCCGCACTAGGCATTTCGGACCTTAAGAGGGGGCACTAGGCAAGTCAAGGGTCCTAGTGTCAACCACTTGTAATATTCTTGTAGGGTCACAAGTATGTGGAGCATGTGTGCAGCATTGACTTAGGTCAGTTTTGATGAGTCTCCAATGTTTGTTGGCTCTTTCAAACCCACCTGTGCAAAAGCAACTGATAATTTTCTTTATGTCTCTTAGGGCATATTCATGTCATGTATTGCAAAAAGGATGGGTTTAATTTGTGATGTTATGACTTTATGCATCAAATCTTTAGGCATATTTCCACTTCTCTTGATGTGCTTTAGAGGAGAGCAAGGTAGGTTGTGTTCCATTTTGGCAATTTTTCTAAGGAGTGTGCCATTTTCAGTGGAGAGTTCCACTTGAAGAAAAGTGATGGTGTTACTCTCAATGTTTTCCATAAAGAGATTTGGGGGGTAGATAGGTTGTTCCTTTGTGAAAAAGATAGATTTTGGTTATTTAACCATAGGATGTCATCAAAGTACCTATATGAATATCTTAGCTCCCTTAAGAGGCTTTTATGCTCTGTTTGAAGCATCTTCTTGATTTACCCAAACTCTAGAGCATGCAAGTATAGGATGATCATATTGGGGAGCAAGAGAGTCCCATAGGAATGCCAATTTTTTTGGAAACATAGGATATACATGTGTTCTATGAGCCATGTATTCAATTCAATTACTTCCTTGACACCAAAAAAATAAGTTGGTCTTGTATTTATATGTTGACCATGTTCTACGGTGGCAAGAGGTAGGGAGATAACTGAAGGACATGAAGGGAAGGTGGGCTATTGAGAAAGCCTCTTTTATGAGCTTGTTCATGTGTGGGATAAGGCCATATTGACCTTGATGGGGAATATTTTCATAACATCTCTTGATGTCAACTATGTACAACTTGTATGCTTTGCTAGGCAAGTTTATGATACACACATATACTGATTCTATGATCCACCAAATTTGGATGTGAATGTTATGGAGAAGTAGGGCCTTTGAGTAAGCCTTCTAAACCTTTCTTTTAGTTGGGGTATGCATGTTTTCAAAATACAAGCCATGAGTAGGGATAAATCAAAAAAATAGCATGAGGCTCCACAAGTGATCCATCTAAAGAATTTCTTATGTGCCTTGTAGCTAGCCATTAAATATGGCAAAGGTAGGTGAGTGCTACATTGATATTGTGTAAGCTGTTTGGCTATGTTTGAGTTTATCGTGTTTATATCCTCACATGGGGAAAAATTTACTCCTTGTAATCTAGTCACAACCTGTTCAAATATTAGTTTTTTACATACAAGCATACAATTGTTTGGTGCTTTATCGAGGCAGCTCACTAAGTAATGATTTTGTAGTTGTCTAGAGATTGTTCTAATGTCTGTGTTAGGCTTGTATCCTGGTATCCTCCTTATGTGCTAAGTGCTATTATATCTTTAACAATGTAAGCATCATGTCGGGTGGGTTGAATAGCCTTTTCCTAAATCAATAAGCCCATGGCTCTTGTTAGTTGAGCTATGGTCTCAACCATAATGGATTCTCTTGAAGGGATGTGGTTTTGACCATTTTTAAGCAAGCTATTCACTTCATCCCATAAAGTAGAAAAATCAAAGAAATTAATCACATGATCAAAATCATAATAAAAACCAGTGTCATAATTAGAGCATTGGCAATCATACACTATTTTTGAGGAAAAAGTGTCCTTTTGATTCATAGCACACCATTTAATGGGGGATTAAAGGACCAAGTGAACATACACTGCTCCCAAAAGCTATTGGTTTTAATATTGATGCTAAAGAAGAACATGCCAAAAAATTGTTTGATATTGGTGATGTCCATATAGGGGTTATGGAAGGGAAAGCACAAAAAGATGCCCTTATCCTTCTATTGTAAGCATAATCTTCCACAGGGGTCCTTGAAAACCTGTCATTCATAGTCAAGGTTAGTCGTATAATAGATACTTAGCACTAGCCAAACATGCACATGAGGCTTGCCCAATTGTTGTGTGGGGGATGAGGAGCAGGGGTGGTTCTTCCATGGTTTGGGGTGTGCCATACCTACCTCTCTATTTTTGAGACTTAGAAAAATCACCTCTTCCTCTCTTTGGGGTCCTTCCTTCTTGCTTTCTTTTGCAAGTGTAATAAGATTTTGGAGGACATATCAAGCCCTGATGGGATGCTTAGTATGGGTGGGGTTTGTCCAAACATCACTATGTGCTTCACAGATTCCTTGAGCCTCTCCATGTAGTATACATGTTTTGTCAAGAGGTAGAGAAGGAGAGAGCTTGAGCTCTTGCAAGCGCGCGCGCACACACACACAAAGATGGAGGCAAAAGAATGTGTACTTCTTCTTCTTCACAAACTCAAGATAAGAGGTCTACAAAACATAAGGAAAAAATACAACATAAAAGGGGAACTTTTACAACGGTCTAGTATGAACCGCTAGTGAGTGAGGTGAGTAAATAAGTGTGCCATCACTGTAGTACTACATAGACCAGCTCGGTGTAGTCTAGCTATACTATCACTGGCGAAGACATGTGTATCCACCAAGGCATGCCAGTGATGATGATTCTTGGTGGTAGTTATCTAGGAGTCGTACATGTTGATAAGAGGTCTATAAAACATAAGGGAAAAATACAACATAAAAGGGAAACTAGTACAACGGTCTAGTATGAACCGCTAGTGAGTGAGGTGAGTAAATAAGTCTGTCATCACTCTCGTAGGTAGACTAGCTCGGTGTAGTCTAGATGTACTATCACTAGCAAAGATATGAGTATCCACCAAGGCATGCTAGTGAGTGTCGGTGGTAGTCATTTAGGAGTCGTACATGTTGAGCCTGACATCTCAGCATTCCCCTCAAGCTCAATGCCATCTCTTGTATGCCAAGAATCACTCAAAACCATCGTAGCTTTGCCGCTCCAACAAGGGCCTTCTTGAAGATATCTGCAACCTGCTCATCCATCACCACATACTCGAGGTTGATGTCGCCTGCTCAGACCCTCTTTCTGATGAAGTGGTAGTGCACCTCAATGTGCTTTGTCCTGGCATGGAACACTGGGTTTCGTGCCAACTTTATGCTGCTAAGGTTATCACAGTAAATGACAACCGATCTCGTACATGTACTCCAAAGTCATGAAGTAGCAATCCCAGCCATGCTACCTCACATGCCGCCACTGCAGCACCTCTGTACTCTGCCTCTGTACTCAAAAGTGCAACTGTAGGTTTCTTCTTAGTGCTCCATGTGAGCAACACTCCCACGTGAGAACATGTATCTGCTGGTAGACCTACGATTGTATGTACTACCAGCCCAATTCGCATTTGTGTAGCCATAGAGGTGCAACTCCACATCAGCACTATAAAAGAGTGCATAATCCAAAGTAGCACTCACATAGCACAAAGTGCACCTCACTGCAACCAAGTGTGGTTTCCTGGGAGACTACATAAACTGACTCACCAATCCAACTATGTAGCACAAGTTTGGACGTGAGATAATCAAGTAGATCAAGCTACCCACAATCTTCACGTACATGGTAGCATTATCAAACACTTGACTTCCATCATTTCCCAACTTCAAGCACTTGACCTGCATCATTTCACAACTTCAAGCACTTGACCTGCATCATTATCAAGCACTTGACTTGTATCATTTCCCAACTTCAAATTCCGATCTAAGGCCATTACAATTGGCTTACACCTTCTTCTATGCAAATAATTTCAATATCCAAGAAATACCGCAAGTCTCCCAAGTCTTTCATGTCAAACTCCTGCATAAGTAGAGCCTGACGAACAGTAGCCATCTTAGCTACAGGGCTAAACGTCTCCTCATAATCAATCCCATAAGTCTGTGCATAACCTTTGGCCACAAGTCTAGCCATGTACGTGCTCACACTGCCATCAACATTATGCTTTACTTTGTAAACCCACTTACATCCAATTGCCTTCTTATCCTTTGGTAATGGCACCAATTCCCACGTTCCATTTGCATCAAGTGAATCCATCTCTTCATCCATACCTTGCCGCCATTTTTCATCCTTGACAACATCCTCAAAACATGTGGGTTCTACTTCCTTTGTAATCTTCGCCATAAATGCACAATGACAAGCCACATAACTGTCATAAGTCAATCTTTGCACACGATTTCTTGCTCTTTCTGACCTGTGTGGTCCGGGATCACTTCCACATGCCCTATTCCCTGCTTGCATTGTTCTTGCACTGGGAGTCTTCACAGAGGTTATGCCAAACTCCTCATCCAAACTCTGCTCAGAACCACTGCTATTGCCATCATCATAACCAGCACTCAAATTTGGCAACTTAGGGGCATCTTCAAATTTTTTTCCTTTCCTTGATACATTTGAAGAGTTCGCATGACTCACTTTTTCACGTAACCTGCCATTGCATGGACTCTCACCATCACTTGCACTAGAGGACCCATGCAGCCCACTCAAAACTTGTGACTGCGCACTTGTATTTTCTGCAACCACATTCTCTCTTACATCAACCCCCAAATCATCTTTTACATCAGCATACCAACTTTCCATTTCATAAAAAACGACATCCTTGCTCACCCTCTCTTTACCCGTGATAACACTTGTACCCTTTCTACTCAATGGAATAGCCAACAAACACACTTTTTTTTGCTTTTGGATCAAGCTTATATCTTAGCTCATCCGACACATGAACATAAGTAATACATCCGAACACTTTAAAATGTGATACATCTGGTTTTTCACCATTAAACTTTTCTTCAGGTGTCATATCATGTACTGCAGCAGTAGGGGTCCTTTTCATAATGTTGACACCTGTAGCAACAGCCTCAACCCAATAACAATGAGTCATGTTCTTCTCATTCATCAATGCTCTAGCCACTTATGCAATGTGCCTATTCTTTCACTCATCGACACCATTTTTATGCGGATTATACCTGCATGAAGTCTGTCTCTGAATTCTACGCTTTTTCAAAAAACCATTGAATTCATTGGAGAAGTATTCTCCCCCTCCATCTGACCTCAGGCACTTTACATGTTTCCCAGTTTGTTTTTCAACCATAACTTTGAAATTCTAAAAATGCATAAACACGTCACTTTTTTGCTTCATGAAGTAGACCCATACCTTCCTCGGATGGTCGTCAATGGAATTCACATAGTAGCTACATCCATCCATAGATTCAGTCTTTGTCGGACCCCATACATTTGTATGCACTAAATCCAATGCATTCATGCTAACATGCTTATCATGAGGAAAGGATACTTTTGCTTGCTTTTCAAATTACAAGCTTCACATACTTTCTGCATTTCAGCAACTCGAAACATAGGTGAACCTATAACCATCTCTTTAGTCTGCATTAGTTTTAGCCTCTGCAAATTTACATGACCAATACGTTTGTGCCAAATCACTATATCTAGAACAACATCTGCACCTCGTGCAAACATTGTAGCATTCACCTCGGACACATATACATCCAAACTAAACATTTTGCCCACTTTCTTTCCTTGTGCAACTAGCCTTCCATGCTTCATAAGAGTTAAACCTAACTTGTAAACCCTGCTCAACCATTTGCCCAACAAAAAACCAGGTTTTGTAATGTTGGGTACATATAGTACATCAGCCAAATACTTCACTTTACCATCTGTCATACACAATGGCACATTTCATGTATACATAATAGGATGTGTAGTATCATCCCCAATTTCTACATAGCTAGGACTTTGTAAAGTCTGATTTCCTTAAACCATTCACCATGCCTGGTCATGTGATTTGATGCACCAGAACCCACATACCAGACGTTATCATTGAATTTTGCCACATTTCTAGACATAGTATTCAGCATGTGTTGCACCACAATAGCCTCTTGGGCTCATCGGCATTCCTGCTAGCAGTTGCATAATTGTTTTGTTGCCTCCTGTCTAGACAGTCACGTTCAAAGTGACCATGTCTTCCACAGCCCCAACATACTACATTTCCGTGTTGACCTGCATTATTGCATTGCGTATTTCCACGACTTGTGTTCTGACCATGATTGTTGTTCTGCTGCTTTGGTTGGTGGTTGCCTCTTTCTCGACCTCGTCCACGACCTGTACCACGTCCTCTTCCTCTCCTCTATTGTTGAAAAGAAGGACCTATCAAAATTGTTTCCACCTTGCGTAGAGGAGTCTTCCTCAAGTTCCTTCTCTTTCGCAGTCAACAAGGACACAAAATTTGTGAACGAGGGAATGTTCTCTTGAAGATGGATGCCAGTTTTAAACTATTTGCACTCGGGACCCAAACCTCGCTGACAAACTTCTACTTTATCATCATCATTGACTGTAACACCAATCGATGCAAGTGACTCACATATGTTCTTTATTTTCAACGAATAGTCATTGATGGACATGCTTTTCTTCTGAACTGTATTCAACTCAGTCTTCAACTGCAGCTTCCTTACCTTTGTGTTGGTCACATCCAATGACAACAAAGTGTCTCAAGCCTCCTTAGGAGATTGAGCATCCCGTATATGCCCAATCATAGTGTCTTGTACACTGATAGAAAGCCAATACATGACCTTTCGAGCTCTTTGGTTCCAATCTTTAAATGTCTTAATTTACACAGCACTTGCACTTCCTCTGGCAGTAGTGGTGCTACCTCATGCTCTCCATCAATGTAGTCCCAATAACCTTTGCCCATAAGGAAATTGGTCATTCTGAACTTCCAAGCATGGAAGTTGTTCTTGTCCAGTTTCTCACTGACAACCTGGTTAACCCCATTATCGTTGGACGACATGTTTCCAACCCTTCACACAAGCTTCAAACAGTCTGCAAAAAATAGTCGGCTACCACCTGTAACCACAATCTGTGTACATACACCTGTTTCACTGAACAAAACAATGTATGTGCACTGCAGCCTAAATAACGCTTTTTGAACCACTTCTATGTAGATCTACAGAATCTTGAACCTTAGAGTTTCTGTACGCAAACACACTCGAAATCCAAAACAGGTGTCGGAACGCGCCCAAAATGGAAATCTGGCAGCACAATTTTAGTCCAAAGGACTCGGAGACGCACACTCTCTTAAAGAAATCATCTCAATCGAAGATCATTGATGATGGCTTCTGGGAATATCAAAGCTGCTTACTAGACTGCTCCTGCTTGCTGCTCCAAGCTCCTCAGACACAACCATGCTCTAATACCATGTCAAGAAATAGAGAAGGAGAGAGATCGAGCTCTTGCAAGCACACACGCAAGATGGAGGCAAAAGATTGTACTTATTCTTCTTCACAAACTCAAGAAATAGAGAAGGAGAGAGCTTGAGCTCTTGCAAGCACACACACACACACACACACACAAAGATGGAGGCAAAAGATTGTACTTATTCTTCTTCACAAACTCAAGATAAGAGGTCTACAAAACATAAGGGAAAAATACAACATAAAAGGGGAACTGGTACAACGGTCTAGTATGAACCACTAGCGAGTGAGGTGAGTAGATAAGTGTGCCATCACTCCGGTAGGTAAACCAACTTAGTGTAGTCCAATTAAACTTATCAATGTAGAAAATATGCGTATCCACCAAGGCATGCCAGTGATGATAGCTATTGGTGGTAGTCATCCAAGAGTCGTACATGTTGAGCTTGACATCTCAACATGTATGAGCAATGCCTTGATGGCTTCTTGAGCTTCAGTAAAAATCCATCTAAGGAAGCTTAGCATTGACTTCTTGAGTGATGTTGTAGGGAAAAACAAAGGTAAGCTATGCATAATCATCCATCGTGCATGGTCAAACCATGAAATACTCCATCTTTGCCAAATCCCCTTCTCCAATATGCTCATGGCCACATTTTACAAAAGGCCTGTGTATGTTCCATAGTTGTGTTGTGTTACCAATAGTAGATATTACTCCTTTAACTCCAAGTAGACATCCAACTTTAGCATTACATCTTTGGGTTTAAAAGCAGGCCATACTAAAGGGGTAGGCCATTAAGTAAGATTCTATGATGTTGAAAGAATTCAAGTGTACAATCTGTTGCAAGCCAATCTTCATTGCCTTGTCTCTCTCATTGATGAGGGTGAGAAAGTTCCTTTTATTGAGGGGGGGGGGGGCACTCCAAGGTTTATGCGAAGCTTTTCCTAAGCATTGTTCTAGTAGCATGTATGTGATGTAAGGATCTATGTATGCCTCAAGGGGCTTCTTGGCTATCCCAAGAGAGGGGATTAGTATCTGAGAAATATTCGCTAGTAATTTCATCATCCAACCCATCTAGTATGACCAAAGGTGTAGTGGGGTGTGGAGGGGATAGGATGAGGCTAGGTGTCATAATAACTAATATCTAGATCTCCTAATGATTTTCTCATGTTAAACTGATCATTTAATATGGGGAAGTGCCAGGGGAGAGAAAGCTAGAATATTGGTAAGGCTGGCAGATGAGGCCACAGTAGGGATCCAAAGGAGGGAGAATAGGGATCCAAAGGGGGGCCATCTGCGGAAGAGCTATGTACATGAAATGTGCTCCAAAGACCCTAGGGTGCAGCACATTAAGACTTCCAAAATGCTAAGGTTCCAAATTCAAAGTGTAAGTCCAAAGGGTTAAAGCTTAGGATAAATTGGATGGTTTGTGTACTCTCCAAAGTCAACACACATCCCTACACATGAGGGGGCGAGCCCTAAAGGTAGGGGGATGAGAGAGAAAGACTAAAAAAACTTACACACACACAAAAGCTCCCATTTGAACACAAAGGACATAAAGGACACATGTCAGATGCCTAAACTAGTTGCCCCCAAAGTGTGCTCAATTCCTATTGGATGACCCTTGAAGTGGACCAATGAGAATTAAGCTAGAGTAAATTTAGTCTAATTAATTTTAAAACACTTAATAACAAGAACCAATGAAAATTAAGTCTCTTGGATGATTATTGGACAGCCCGTGAAGGGGTCCAATATGAATTGAGCAGCCCAATGGGCTACTTAATTCCTATTGGCCAGAGTGGGGGAAGGTCCAATGGGGATTTAATTCATTTAAATCAATTAAGTTTAATTGATAAAGCTCTCTCAAAAAGGGGAAGAGGGACACATGTCAGAAGGCTCTTCAATTTATCCCTATTTTCCTATTGGCTAAGCTTGGCACTGTCCAATGGGGAGTCTGCAAGAGGAAATAGCAAGGGGGGTCGATCATGAGAGAGAAAGGCTGATGTTGCAAGGCATTATCACACACACACACTCTCACACAGTCTATGTGAGAAGCAAGAAAAAGACTATCTCTTCCCAAGCTTTAATGGAGAGCTCATCACCTACTCCAAGCTTGTGAGATAGAAGCCTACATTGACACACTCTTGGCATGTGGATGCAAATCCAACCAAGAGCCAAGCTCCAATGCATGTTCATCTCCTCTACCAAGCTAATTACTAAGCTAAGCTACGCTAATATGAGTGATT
Organism: Adiantum capillus-veneris; assembly: GCF_014529385.1. NCBI lineage: Eukaryota > Viridiplantae > Streptophyta > Polypodiopsida > Polypodiales > Pteridaceae > Adiantum > Adiantum capillus-veneris. The sequence goes on from NC_140942.1 coordinate 4,461,310, forward strand.
ATGTGAGGAGATGTACATCTTTCTCGGAAGACTACTCTTTCTTCCTCTCAATCTACTCTCATACCCTGCTAGCTCTCACCATCTTCGAAGGTGTGTGAGGTCTTGGGTCTGAGACTGGGGATAATTGATGTTGTGTTTGCTAAGTGTTTTGCTTAGTGCATGAAGCTTTCATCTTCATTGCACTAGCTAATCTTGAAGGAACACAAAGAATTGTATTGTACAATGTCTCTCTTGATGGGAGAAACCATAATACAAATCCTTTTGGAGGGGGGACCGGCTCCATGTAAATCCGGTCCTCAACTGTTGTCAATAGCTTAATTTCTCTCTCTTTTGAAAGTATTGTTCATGCTATCTAACTAGGTGTTATGCTTTTTGTTGCTCTCTCCACCCAAGCAGTCTTGTAATTCTCATTAGGAATCTATTCTAATGAAATGCCCACTATGTTCATGCTAATTTCCGCTACACACTAGTTTTTAGGCCATTAAATGCTACACTAGGAGGGCCTTGTAGCATGTGTTTCTTATGCTGCCTAATTAAGGAGTCATTCTTAAGCTTTCTACCATGAGGTTCCATAAATCTCCTCATGGTGGGCAGTGTTCCATCCATTCCTTGCTATCTTTGTCATCATCTTCCACAACATTTTTGAGTATGGCTGCGAGTTCTTGGAGTCTCTCAGTTGCAGAATGGATACTCTCTCCAGCCATATCATAGATGTGGAACCAAGTAGAGATATCCATTAAAGACAGTAGGTGCATGTTAGCTTGCTCATCTTGATTTATGGCAGCTCTATCCAATTCTTGAAGAGTGTTATGGAACGCGTGTTCTTTGCTATAGAGAAGTACGCCTTGTACCACCACAAATGCTGAGTCCCATCCTTCATTTTTGATCTGCAAATACATAAAATGTTAAGAATAAATTAAAGATAAGTGATGGTTCCATGCAATATAGCAAGAGAGAAAAACAAAAAGTAGGACTTAGCACTTCATGTTTTCACCAACTAGATAAAACCAAAAACCCTCTAGTCTGCTATATGCCATAAAAAAAAAGAAACTACATGTATATTGCACATTACAAAAACGGGACTTTGGAGGGGACTAAATGATCCTTTCTTTCCCAAGAAATTATCATAAAGTAATGGCAACATTTGTTACCTGCCACCATCATACAAGAAAACCAAAAGCAGTCAAGTCTATGTATGGAAGGCAAGAGTCAGGGATTCAACCCACTTGTTAGTGATGTCAACTTTATGCCAAATCCTACTAGAACAATTTGCAAACAGGGTGATGTTAATTGAGAAGCTAGCTCCATGAGGTGAGTTGGTGAAGTGTATTGGTCCTATGAGTCCCTCGACAACCCCACTTGTTGAGATCTCTACTTACTACCTTTATGTAGTATGCACATTCCCTACAAGTTTCCCTCCAAGTGTGCTCTTGAGGTGGCATGGTGGGGCCATTTTCTTTCCGGATTTTGTTGAACAGCTACTCAAGAAGTAGTTTTCACATACGCTTTTGGCTGCTTTGGAGGGTAAGGTAGCAATTCATCCATGTGGTGGTAAGTACCCCCGATTTCCTTATTCATGCATAGAAGATTTTTCAACTAAAGTATACTTAAGGATTTGCCAAGTCTTTTCAAAGCCTTATTCTTATGGAAGTTTATGTTTTGTTCGCTTAAGGGCTTATGCCTGTTAGCTTATGCAAGCGATTGTTTTTTGGGTGGGGGGGGACTCGCCATTTTGTTGGTAGGCTCAAAAGTTGATCACTCCTTTTCCTCCAATCCACAAATGCGACTTGTGGAGCACGCTTCTCCCAATGTTTATGGCACAACCCTATCTCAACCCACCTTAGTAGATTGCCTAAGTGTGGGGGGCACTTTTCCAACAATTAGCCAATGAGAGGAGCCGCATGAGGATACACGTTCAGACTACATGAAGCCCAGCTGTGCTCGGTGCCTGTATGGCATGCACAATTCTGGGCTTCCCACCCTGCCCGTGCTCTGGCTTATCCTATTACAACCAATGGGAGCACATGTAGGGTCCCGACATGTAGCATAGGCGACGGCTCCTAGGGGTGTGTGTGAACTGTACATCCAGAGTCCCAAGAGCTCATTTTTGTTTCGCGTGGAAAAGCTGAGACTATAAACTGGGTAGAAGATGCGGAGTCTGAATGCTTCCTTTAGGAGTAAAGGACCATGCCCATGGGGTATGGGCCATGCCTCCCATCTTAAAATTTCCAGCTTTCTCGCTCCTCTTAATTATTTTGCCAAGGCATGCATCGTAAATACCTTGATCACGTTGAAATCGCCGGGATTAAAAGTTCTTCTACTCTTCACTCTCTGCATATGGGCCCTCAGCAGCATATGCTCCCCCACCCAGCTCTCTACAAGAGTCTACACACGGAATTGACCCACTCATCATTCTCAGACGGAGGGATGCAATGCAGGACACAAGTTACAACTGCGCGCGCGCGCGTGTACACACACACACACACACACAGTGCAAGTATGCACGGATTTCTTTTTTGACATGGGTTTTTGTCGTCTCGTGATGATGTCCAAGGCCAAGCCAATGCAGATTTCCGCTCTTATGATCTAAGTACGAGATTCCTCAAGTCTGGGCACTGGGGACCCGTACTCTCTCTCTCTCTCTCTCTCTCTCTCTCTCTCTCTCTCTCACACACACACACACACACACACACACACACAAAGCAACACACACATTGACGTGTTGAAACTTGAGAAAGGAGCTGCAGCTGGTCATCTGAAACTAGCAAGGACATCTGGTTGTCAAGAACAGGAGGGAAGCTAAATTGATGCCAAAATCACGTTTGGTAACTAGTAATGGCTCCCAAGGGCACTTACAAACTTAGTGTGGAACAACCAACAGATGCAGATGTGGAAGAATCAAAACGCAGGCGGATGAAATGGAGCAATCTATATACATATTCCTGTGCAAGGCCGTTCATAAAATTTGATGAGGCAACTTCGTCGCTAGGCCGTGAGGGTTTCTCAAGGGTTGTGCTGATAGGCAGGCAGGATGAGCATCCTGTGTGGTACCCTTCCAACTGGGTGGCTACCACAAAGTACAACTTGCTGACCTTCTTTCCCAAGGCACTTTATGAGCAGTTTCGCCGTATTGCGAACATCTATTTCCTTCTGGCAGCAGCTCTTTCCTTAACCCCTGTTTCTCCTTTTTCCGCCGCTAGTCTTATCGCCCCTCTTGTCTTTGTGGTGGGTGTGAGCATGTTGAAAGAGGCTATTGAAGATTGGCACAGATTTTTACAGGCAAGCTCCTTTTCTTCATCATTTTGGCTCTTTATATGGGTCTCTAAATTAACATGTTTATGTGTTTTGCAATTTTTATGACTATCTTTGGCTTTTGGCCTTGTTACGTATTCCTTCCCAAGCTTTTTTGCTAAAGTAACCTACAAGGCTGCACAATTTCTAAAATTTAACGTTGCCATGCCACAAGGGAAAAGAGAAGCCAATCGCCGAGTCTATAGTTGATCTCCTTGAGCTGATACTGGATGAAGATGTGCCGATGGGCACCAATACTTGATTCTCTTGCTCCTTTGCCCTTTGTACGACATATGTAGACTTCTAACCTGCGTGGGCTATGCAATCACTACAAGTGGAGGCTAACCTTGCACTATTGGGCAGTCACGACGTTAGTGGGGATGTCATGGTATTTAACCAATACTATGCACGATGGAGCTGATGGTTATATTGTCTTGTGGGTGACTACCATGGGTCTATACCTTGCACTTTCCTTCAAGGGTGAATCGGGGCTTATCATGGATTCATCTAGGTATAATTTTTAGTTGTATAGCGGACATGTTTTCATCCGAGTTATGACCAATTGATATTGTGCTAATTCTTTCTATCTTTTGTGGTGCGTATGCCCTATCAACTACCTCATTTTTGTGCTAATTTTTCCGATTTAATGCTTCTTTTAGTGCTAGGCTTCATTATGGCTGAGTCTGCCCTTGATCTCCGGAGTTGTGACAGAAACTCAGTACGCTGAACTTTTTGTTGATGTATGCTCATGTGTGTGCGCGTTGGGGAGCATATGTTATTACTTAGTTCTACACCCACTATTGGGCACTGACGACGTTAGTGGGGATGTCTTTGTATTTAGTCAATACTATGCATGATGGAGCTGATGGTTAAATTGTCTTGTGGGTGACTACCATGGGTCTATTCCTTGCACTTCCCTTCAAGGGTGAATCTAGGCTTATCCTGGATTCATCTAGGTATATATAACCTTGCACTATGTACATACATGCAAGGCAGACGTGGTAGTTTTTCGAGAGCATAATGAGCATCATTATACAATGTAAGACGCTTTGTAGATGATCTTTTTGTTCCTGACGTTCCTTCTTTCCAAGATTTTATGTACTGGAATTCGAGTTCTTTACGCGGAGGAATTTATCCCAAGGAGTTTTGTGAACTTAATTGTACCACAAATAGTGATTGTTGTGCCTTTTTAGACCTTAAGATTTTTCAGACTCCCTTGAGATTAGAAGTAGATATCTATGATAAGCGCCTTGAACCAGAATATGCCAATCTAAAAATCATCCGTATGCCTCACATTTCTTCGAACATTTCTCTTTTAGCTAAGTACGGTGTCATTTGCTCTCAACTATTTAGATTTTCTCGTCTTTGTTCTAGTAAATCTACTTTTGTTGCTCAATCTTGCCATCTTATTTCTTTACTAGTTGAAAAAGGATACTCATTCAAAAGAATCATGAAAAACGTTCGTTCATTTTTGCATCGTAGTAAGTTTATCTTTAATGTTTCTTCCTTTGGAATGTTCGAGATAATCAATAGTAAATTCAATAGAAGTGGGGAGCTAAAAAGCCCACTTATTGTTTGACTTAATAACACCTTATGTTGTTGTTTTGATCTTTAGCGCTTCTAGTATTTTTAATATAGCTTGACAAATGCTAGCTTTTATCATGGTTGAGTATGCCTATCACCTCTTGAGGGTGATAGAAACTCAGCTCGTTGGTTTTGTAGAGTATGTTCAAAGCATGAATGATCTCTATACAAACCTGCACCTACTCTTGGGCACTGACGACATGAGTAGGGATGTCATAGCTGTTGTCCAAGCTATGCATGATAAAGGTGATAATCTTATTCTTCCTGTTTGGACAAGCAGCGAAGTTGAGATCATATATTGTCAAGTTTGGTTCTGTGCTCTTCGTAGGTTTGTAGTAGCTTTCATTTTTCGATTTCGTATTTAGGTTACTTGAGGACTTAAGAATGTGTTTCGTTAGAAGTTGTGTAAAGTTTGATTTCTAGGATTAAGTTTTTAAGATGTCTTATCCTTTTTTTTTTGCTTAAAGTTGAGTACTTGTTTTAAGCCAAATACGTTGCGTCAACTTATTTTACACATGCCTTTTCTAAAAACATTTTTAAGTTAATAATGTTTTGTTTTTTCTAGTTTTGTTTCGTAGCAAACAAAGTGATTTAGTTAGTTTGTTTGTTTGTTTTTGTTTTTCTTTTCTTTTCTTGTGTCCCTTGCTTTTATAGTTTTATGAGTGCTTTATTCCCTCTTATAATTCGTGAGTTCAGACTATTCTGAACTTATGAAGGTATATCATTTTTCCGGTCAGACATCGTATTTTGCGGGTTATTGGTTAGCTAATGCAAAAAGTGCCAGTTATTCGTGAGTGCTGTTGCTTGTTCGGCATGAATTACAAGCTTTTGATGACCGAGATGATAGGTGGATGGTGGTTCAATGTATTGTTAATGGGGAAGTCTTTGAATTTAGAGAGGTATATGCTTTCATTGTCTCTTGTGATCGCGCACGATTATGGAGTGATATCTCCTTGTATTTGTTGGCGTTCTGATGCCTTTGTTTGTGGAGATTTTAACAATGCGCCGAATCATGCGGACACTACTATTGGCCAGTCACACATGGTGCGCCTGAAATGTCAGACATAGGACATATGATGGATTCTTGTAATGCATTGGACTTGTGGCCGCTATTACATTATGACGATTCAGGATTCACTTTCTAGCACAATGTTCAATCCTCTTACCGAGCTCGCCTTGACTGCTGATATCTCTTTCATAGGCAGCAATATGATACTTTTGTGTGTGATCTAAGGAACGATTATACTCTGTCTTTCGGATCGTGCTCCCATGTGCTTGACTTAACGGTTTGGCCCGTCGTTCGATGTTGCTTCTTTGTCCTATAAACGGCTTTTGCATGTCAATAATGCATATCTGAAGCACGAAGTTTTCCGTGGAATGATTATGGATATAATCCCACCCTTGATCTCCCAGATGCATATTGATATGGATGCTGCGTGGTTATGCTTTGTTATGCGTGTTTAATGTGTTGTTAGTGATTATGGCAAGTACTATATGTCTTAGCTACAGGGTAATGTTCAACAAAGCAAAGGATACATGTCAATGATTAATGCATATGGCTAATTCTTCCTCGCTTTTGAGAGTTGAACTTAATGCAAATTGGCTAATTGGCAGATTTGTGCACGACAACTTGCCTCTATTGATAAAGGTTGTGCCTCCAAACAGTTCTTCAAGCATTTGCATCACTCTCGTCAATCGCAAGACATAAAAAGATTTAAACTTCCCTCCAAGGAGTGGACGTCTGCCATACAGGAGTTAGCAGAGGCTTTCGTTGCTCATTTTGGGAAGATCTTCGAAGCCCCACCCCCTCTTACTCAAGAATCTAGACAAGCTCGCAATCTTTTTCTATCACATGTTGCTCCAATCATTTTCGTACAACAGGCACAAAATTTGAAAGTTGCTTTCACTAAGGCATAGTTGCATGCAAGTTTGCTGGACTTGGGCAGATGGAAATCTCCTGGTTGGGATGGACTTACTGTCGAATTCTTCCTATCCTTTTGGAAACACCTTCAGCGACCATTTCTAGTAACAATGAATACTGTCTGGGAGAAGCAGGATGTTTCCCTTTCTTGGAAGGAAGGGCTGCTTAAGCTATTGCCAAAGCACGCTTTCTGTGAGAATTTTTCTCATTGGCGGCCCATCACTCTTATGCCGGTGGTCTACAAATTGATGGCCAAAATGATAGTCAATTGTATTAAAGATTACTTGCATCAAGGACTTCATCAGTCCCAATATGGTTTCATACCTCGTCGACAAATCACTGACAACCTGGCGAATGTTATCATTGTTAAAGTTTAGGCATCTCAAGTGAACTGCCCAATGTGATCCCATTATTTAGTTTGGCTTTTCAGTATTTATTATACTTATTTGTCAAAGTCTTGGGTAGGGCAAATTATTGGGATAGCTATATAAGCAACCCCTTGCCTCTGTCACAAAACAGGCACCACGTGCCAATAGAAAAGAATAGACCGAACAGACTTTATTCCGTACAACTGCCACATCAGCATTGTCAACGCGTTTTGCGGAAATCTGCCACGTCAGCATTGTCAGCACAAAATCCGGGTTGTCCGTACAGTTGCCACATCATCAATTTTTGGCGCAAGTCTTTCTTTGTGTGTGTGTGTGTGGGTTCTGCTTTATTTTTAATCCTTTATGTCACTTGGGGCCCCATCGGACGGGGTCCCCATAAGTTGGTAGGACCTCTTCTTTTGTTACTTTTTCTTCTTAGGGTTTAGCCCCCTCGGTCGGCATCTGTAAGTTGGCTCCATTCTTCAGGGCTTTGACACATCAGCAGTTTGTGACATCTGCCCTTCTTGGAAGAGAGTAATCGTCCGCGATTACAGATATCTGCAGAACAACTCAAGTTAGCTCAAAAATATCCAAGGGTAATTCCGAGGGACAATCAGTTTGGTTTTTTTGTTAAGGAGTTAGCTTCTACTTTCGGCTCTTTTGATCAAGGAGTTTGCTTGTCCTTTCTTCTCTTTTGATCAAGGAGTTGGCTTCTCCTTTCGTCCAGATCGGAACTCTTGATATTCCGGCGTAGTAAAATTAGCCATCACACCTAGACCGCACTGATCCTCCACGGGTGTCTTGATGCACTAAAATTACATACCCAAGCAATCTCATCCAATTAGGAATATTCAGTGGTTGGCACATCACAATGCAACACAAATGCTCACATATGCATGTTGCAAGACATAGAACATAAAGTCGCCGATGAATACTCTTCCTGCATAACCTAACAAGGTCCGGGCCGGGAGATATTCAACGACTTTCTCATCACTCCTCTCGCATAACCTAAAAAGGTCCAGGCCGGGAGATATAGAGGCCTTTTACAACCAAACACCCCCCAGACCACAGTCTGCGTCGTTTGGAGGTGCTGAGAGTAACCACTGCTCAAACTTCTTAATACTCCTCCCGCATAACCATCCAGGTTCGGGTTGGGAGTCACAACAACAATACTCCCCTCGTAAATAACCATAAGGGTCCGGGCCATGAGTATTAACAAGCATTCTCAAACATCATTTCTCACTACTCCACCCGGAAGTAAAATCACCAATCTTTGAAACCAGTATTAGAACCAGAGTCAAAACAATTCATATCGGCACCAAGACAAGTCCAAAACAGATACCATCCATTTCAAATAAATTTTCAAACAATACTTTCTAGCTATAAAGAAAAACAAGTAGAGAGTTCATTCGAGGTTTTGTTCGGACAACCGAACTTTGAGGACGACTGGCTTGTCCTTTTGCATCATAGTGATGGTTTAGTTCCGAACCTGGAGAGTCGCATCATTCTTGTCGTGCCAAGGCATGCCTAAGAGAATATCGCAATTGCCCAACTTCATGATGTGGAATCAGCTTTTCCATGATAATCTTGAACAGTCATTGGAAGTGCACCAATGAGCGGTACCACTTTCTGAGTTTGCCCCGTGGCTAGCTCAGCTTCAATTTTTCCACCCTCTGCATCATAATCAAACATTATCAAAGTGCGTCTGATTTAAGAATTCTGGATGGATGAAGTTCTTTGTAGCTCCGGGGTCAAAGAAAATAAGGGCTTTGAAGTCATTGAGTTTGCAACATGCTTGACACAATTCATTTGTACTCTCAAGGCGTATGCCATAAATATCAAGAACTAGTCCAATAGCGGGTCTAGCTCTCTTAGCAGGAGGTGGCGCTGGGGTTTTGTCGATCGTTGGTGCAGGTGTCGGCTACCTGGTCTATCAGTGCGTTTGGGACAACTAGAATGATTATGCCCTGTCTGAAAGCATCCAAAGCATCGGCCTTCTTGTAGTAAGGTGTCTCGTTGTTGAGGCGTCAAATGAGGCCTTTGCGGTTGATTTTCACGAGACTCTTTTGAATTTGTTCGTTGTTGCCGAGATTGTGGTTAGTGGCCGGAGATTCTTCTGTGGTAAACTCTAGCTTTCCCTTCATCAGTTTGTAGCCGAATGTGGCATGGTCCATAAGTTCTTGCATGGTGGAGACTTGCTTGGATAGACAATATTCCTGTAATGGTGATGGTAGTCCAATGGTTTTATCGCTCGCATTGGGCCTCTAAGGAACATATCTAAAGAAGGACACCGGAAGGTACACGTCGAGAAACCTTTGGTTATATTCGTCCATGGTTTCAGTGGCAAGCATTTTTAAGTTGCCCCACTCTGCCAAAATCCAAACTCAAACATACAAGTCATGTAACTACGTGCAAAAACTGTCCTGAAAGCTTGCCAGGTCCTTGGAGCATGCGGTTGTGTCGCGATTGAACTCCACCATTGCATAGCATTATCTTTAAGAAATCCTGCTGCGCGAGAAATCTTGGATTCTTCTGTATAGTTCCCCAAAGCATAGATGTTGTCGAATTGCTGTAGGAATTGCAATGCTTTCTTGCGATCTTTCAACCCGAAAAAAGCGAAAAATTTGACTGTCGTGCCACCATCTTTGAAATCTTTGAGTTGGTTAGGTGCTTATCCCGGGTATGGATAATAAAGGTATCCATATGGGCTCCAACCATTGTAGCCTGGTGGCGGCGGTGGTGGTGGAGGCAATGGCGGTGGCAAAGGGGGTTGCACTGGATCAGGGTCAGATGGTTGCACCATATTCTTGAAAACTCCACCGATCGCAAAAGATGGTTGAGAAGGTTGCCAGTTGGAAGCTCTCATACTTTCTGATGTCGGAGGAGGAGATACCACCTGGGACATCATAGGGGGTAACATGCAGTTTAAAAATTGTTGAAAAATTTTCAGCATCGGAAGATTCTGCTGAGGATGCCGTGAAAGAATGTCGTGGAGTTCGTTGAGCAGATAATGCAAATATTCTACTGAATTCACAAATTCCATGTCTTGGGTTCTTTATGGTTTATGCCCTGTAAGAGCGATGAAGACGGGAGCGCGCTCGAGGCGCGATGAAGTAAGGGTGGGAGTGGCTAATAAGTCCGGGGTCAAGGCTCGATGATACTACAAGTAAAATTCCAATAGCTCTGTCTCCTCTTTTGTAGGACCGGTATGCTTTCAGAAAAGCACACGCCTAATGCTCAGATACCACTGTCAAAAGACAGGCACCACGTGCCAATAGAAAAGAACAGACTGAACAGACTTTTAGCACTTCAATAACAATTGAATTGAGAGAGAGAGACGACACGCGACACGGAGTGGCGAAACTCTATCCCAGAGAGTATTGGCCCCAAACCTTGGCACCCCTTTCGGTATTTCTTTATATTGCATCAACACAGTACAAGCTGGTACTCCAGACTCTGCACCTTCTCTAGGAAGCATGCCAGAGAATGAGCCCATGGCCTCATATTTAAAGGCCCTAGGCCCCAAAAACAGTTTACAGTGAAAAGCCTTCAAAAAGCAATGCCAAAAAGCTGTCAGCGTAAATCACGGAATTCCGTACAACTGCCACGTCAGCACTGTCAGCATGTTTTGCGAAAAATCTGCCACGTCAGCATTGTCAGCGCAAAATCGGGGCTGCTTCATTTTTAAGCCTTTATGTCACTTGGGGCCCCATCGGACGGGGTCCCCATAAGTTGGTAGGACTTCTTCTGTTACTGGTTCTTCTTAGGGTTTAGGCCCCTCGGCTGGCATCTGTAAGTTGGCTCCATTCTTCAGGGCTTTGACACGTCAGCAGTTTGTGACATCCTCCATTGTATACACATTCAGTTATTCATTGCCAAGGTTGATTGGTTCAGGAGACTCTCTCTCTCTCTCTCTCTCTCTCTCTCGTGCTCACTCTCCTTGGTCTCTACGCTTCCGCATCGTCGACTTTGACATGGTATTAGAGCTGTGCCGACATTGAAGCCCTTGGCATGGAGGAGTAGACTTGAAGAGGAGAAGAAGCCCGCGAGGAGTCGTTGAACCTCTTCAGTTGCGACATCCCTTGCCTGCAGCGTTTTGAAACGCTGGCTGCAAGTGCCCTAGCCACAACGTCGAAGGTCGCCGCGCTTGTGAAACCTCCCCCCCCCCCCCCGTGCTGAGTGTTTTGAGACGCTGTGTCTGTTGGCGGCTCCAACAGTACCCTACCCAGCGACTGCGTTCTAAAACGCTGGCCCTAGCGTTGCCGCAAATGCCCTTTCCCCTTGCATTTTGAGATGCCCCAGGCAATCGGCACGGTTGCTTGGCGTGACCGGCGACGGCGAGGCTCCCAGCCCCCGACAACGTTTTGAAACGCTACGACCACGTCCCCCCCCTCTCCACGACAGCTTCATCATGAAAATGCTACAGTGTTTTAAAACGCTAGTGGCAGCCTTGCTTTGAGGAGCAGCTTTGGCCCGGGAGAGGGGTGTGGAGCGACTTGGAAAGGGACTTCGAGGAGAGCTTTGCGAAGCGGTTTTGGAGAAGGCAATAGAAGCAGAGGGTGCGGCGAGCATTGTACGTGGGAGAGGCTTCGTGCCAATCTTGCGGCTCGGGAGAGGCGACCAGTTTGGAGCTTAAGGGGCGGGAAATCGGATTGCAGAGGAGCGGATCGGCATCAGCTTGGAGTTCTTGCGGCTTGGCATTTGGAGGGGCGAGGAGATTTTTGGTGGCCTATTGGAGTGCGAGAAGGTACGAAATACCAAGTTTTGCAACTTCAACAAGGCACCCCCTTGCTTGAGCACGCGCGACAACGACGACCAAAGGCAACAAGTGGCTATGGATAACGGATCGTCAACCATCCATTTAGCGGCTTATGCATCGGCACAGTTCTCAAGGAACCCGGCAAATTGTTTGGCTCAAGTTTGTGAAGTCAAAAGCAAATGGCAGAGTTTGCTAGAGGACAACGACAAAGGTCAATTGGACATGGATGGCAGTACCAATACTCCGTTAGCTGCCTCGGTACCCAAGAGGTAGGACCATTGTCATGATTGTGATTTGACGCTTTGTTTGGCTCGAGAGTTTGAAGCCAAAGGCAAAAACAAGAATTCACTTGAAGACAAAGTCAAAGGCAAGCTGGACGGAGATTACGGTAATAAAGATTTGCAGAGGAGATTGGCATGGCACTTGTGGCAGTGGCCTCAATGGTCTCGATGTTAGATTTCTAGTGAAATGACAGGTGTCACCACTAGCTTCAGCCAGAGAGAGGCTTGTGAGTGGGAGAGAGGGGCAAGCAATGCTCCCTATAATTAATTTGGACCCTTGTGTTGGAGTTCAAGTTATTGGTGTTTGGACCCGTAGGTCGGAGTTCAGTGCACATGCATGTGGCAGGGAACCAATCAGACGTCTAAAACACTATGGATGGGCTAGCCAATTGATTGTTGTTGGTCAGATTATGGACAGGATGTGTTCCATCAGTTCATTATCTTTGAGTTTTATATTTTGGACGTGATGTGTTGACAGTTCACGAATGGGGATTATTGGACGTAGTACGGTCTACAGTTCAAAGTTTCTACAAGGCAACCGATGCTCAAGATGGCATTACTCTTAGTTACAAAGTTGAGGAGAGCAACACGGAGGTGTATCGAGTTCGTGGCCACTACTGAGGTGTCCATGGTAGCTTCTTTATCGACTTGGTCTCACTATTGATGTCCACTATGAGCTGCAGAGAGGGTGTTAAAGTTTAGGCATCTCAAGTGAACTGCCCAATGTCATCCCATTATTTAGTTTGGCTTTTAGGTATTTATTTTACTTATTTGTCAAAGTCTTGTGTAGGGCAATTTATTGGGATTGCTATATAAGCAACCCCTTGCCTCCATTGTATACACATTCAGTTATTCATTGCCAAGGTTGATTGGTTCAAGAGACTCTCTCTCTCTCTCTCTCTCTCTCTCTCTCTCTCGTGCTCACTCCCCTTAGTCTCTACGCTTCCGCATCGTCGACTTTGACAATCATGGCAATCGAGAACTCGATCTGTTTTTGATAAGTCGCCAATTCAAACCTTTTTCTTTTTCAAACAATCTTTGCATCAGTCCCTTTATGATTGTTTGTCTCTACAAGAGATTGACCTGTCATTGTATGCCTTATTCAGATGTGTTTGACAATGCCTTTGTTCACTATGAACTTGGGCTTCTCTTGCATATGATATACTTTGTGGGTTTTCCTCATTTTGAGGTTTCCCACAGGTGATTCAAAATTTTATTTACCAAAAAATGTGTGTGTTGTGTTTGTGTGGTTAAGGTGTTAAGGATGGCGGGGGTGGAATGTTGCAAGTGAAAAGAGCAGGTGGCCATGAGCAGTGAAGCAGGATGCGGAGGCGACATGGCTTTATAAGCGGACATGAAGGCAGTGGGCAGATAGGGCGGCGTAGGCCATCGGCTACGGCAGCGGCAACAGACCGGCGACATTGGCAACATAGCATGCTACAGTAGCAGGCCAAGGCAATGGGCCTAGTGGCAAACAATGACACTTAGGATATGGTAGGGCTGGGTGGGGTGCAACAGTAGAGGAGATGATGGGGCTCAGCGAAACAATGGCGCAATAGTAGTGTCCCAACGGGATCTATAGATTAGGGTTTGTAGGTTAGGATTCACGTTGTGCACTGTATGCTTCGCTTTCTTTATTAGGATTCATGCCATTTGCTTTGCGTACTGTGAGATACACGGCGTTTTCATTGCTTATTTAGAGAGGGCTTTGGCCCCTTATCCCGCGGGCATCATGGATTACTATGATTAGAGGTGCCTAGGTCTCTTTTTGCGAGAGATTTGTAGACTCAGAGAGATTGCCCTCAGGAGCAAAGGACCTTCACATAGAGGATCCAAACAAAGGCAGATCACTACTTTTTACAGAGGGACTACTTGGGATGGCCCACCACAAGTTACCCAGTCACACCCTCATGGGGGCATCCTTCTTGATCGAGCCATCCAGCTTGGCTGCTTGCGACGCCCAAGGATGCGAGGATCTTCACATCGTAGACAAGGTCTAAAGTGGTTGTTACAGAGCATGCCCCCCCCTCCCCTTGAAGAGTTGACCATGGAGGACATCGAGGCCATATTGCAAAGACCCATAAGAGAGTTCATGGGATGACCATCATTGTCTACTTTCTCCAGTGTGCACCTCATAAGCCCTCATGTGATTGTACCCCTCCCCATATGTTTTGAGCTAATGTATTATGTGATGAGGATGTCGATGATGATGAGGATGTAGGTTAGGCTTTCATATCATCTACCCACTCTAGATACCCTCATTTATTTTTATTTTATGTTCCTGAGACACTATACTAGAGTCACACATGGATGTAACCTTTTGGTCTCATAGGTCATTTCGGCCTTCTGAAGACGTTAATATAATATTTCATTTCAATTCATGTGTGTGTGTGTGTGTGTGTGTGTGTGAGAGAGAGAGAGAGAGAGAGAGAGAGAGAGAGAGAGAGAGAGAGAGAGAGAGAGGCGCAAGATATGGTAGTCATGGGGGCCATGACTACCATGAGCAGAAGACCCAATACACAATGACCAGATGATGTGAGTCTATGACTGTGGAAGTGGGTACCCCCCTGGCCCTATAAATAGGTGCCCAGGGTGGGCGCCCAACTCAAGTGGGTGGTCGGCCCCAAACTCGGGCGGCCAGACTAGGGACAACCTATGCTATGGGTGGCCAGCCCGGAGACACCATACAAGGAAGTGCCCTAGACTTGTGTGAAGCACTAGAGTAGTGCAAGTCTAACACCCCCTCTTAGCACCTGATGTTGAACAAACCGCGTGAAGCTGAAGATGTGACGCAAATGATGAAGATGTCTGTTGTGATGTCCGTTGAAGGATACTCCATGAGTGTAGAGGCAGTCTGGGGTGTCCCAACCACCAAGAAATCTCCATGGTAAAGTGTCGTCACGAGCAGTGTAACAAACTGCTGTACTCCGTCGATAAAGGGTGAAGATACTGCGTGAAGGTCCTGAACTGAGTGTGAAAACAACTCCTCGTCTTGAAAGAAGTGCCAATAGACCTACAAGTGTCCTGCCCAATAGGATCTGTGGTGTCTGTAGTCAAACCGTCTGGAGAAAATGGTGAAGCCTAGGAACCGTCATGAGAATGACCGGAAGCCTATCAATGCATGAACCTGTAACCCAGTGTGGCGAGTTGGCTAATCTGTGTAAAACTCTAGGAAGACCGAATGCAGCAATCTGTGCCATAAACGTCCTCCGACACAAGGAAAGCGAGACTAAACAGTCTGCACTGTAGAAGCTACCGTAAGCTGCAGCAATCACTGAGAGACCGCACGGACCACCACCGGATGGTGTCCTGTCAGTAGGTAGGGTAATCCAAGATGAGAGGAAAGCGAGACTCAACAGTCTGCACTGTGAAGGGCCTCTGAGAAGAGTTGTTGTCAGACCAAACTGTCTGCACCGTAATCATCCTATATGAAGAAGGGAAGCCAGATTGAGTAGTTTGCGCTGTGAAGAACCTCTGAGAAGAGGAAAGGCCAGACCAATTTGTCGGCGCCATCTTGCCTGTATCTCCTGCCTCCAATCCTCCAGTGTTAACCAAAACATAATCCGTGCTAACAACGCCACCAAACCGCATCTCGGTGTGGCTCTCAATGTGAATGAGCTAGGAGTGGTCTACTGCCCAGGTCGGGGGATAAGTCTGCTGTAAGGTTACCGAGGGTGAGTGTAAGCAACTCTGAAGGTAGCAATCCAAATGATCAAGAGTATAGAAGAGCAACTGCACTACCATCCAAGCCAAGCTCCGGGTGACTCCGGATGTAGTCGCGGGATGCCTGATCTCCGGCATCTCGGGGGTAAACTCTCCAAGAGAGTCCAAAGCACTAAAGTCCCACTCCAGTTTATAGATCCAAGCAATGAACCTGTCCAAGAAGAGATCCAAGATCCTCTCCCTATGTCCCATGTAGATGCTCCTGTGTAAGCAAGTGATCTGATCTGTCGAGGTCAAGTGGTAAGTAAGTGTCTGTCCACCCAAAGATAATGGTGTCTTCTCTGGGATTGCCGGAATCCCATATGCCATGAGCATGGCCATTTCTCGTAGCAAACCACAAGTCACCACCCCCTCTGGAGTGTGCAACTGTCGAATGATGGCTGGAATGAATGGATCTCCCAAGGATCGTACGCCCATAGATGATCAAGCCGATGTCGAAGATATCGTGTACTGCATCAGTCACTGAGAGACCGCATGGACCACCATCGGATGGTGTCCTGGCAGGAGGTAACTTTATTCTTTGTAAAAAACACAAGCCATGAGGCTGTCCACACAAAAATGCAACTGCGAGGTGATGAAAACACTGCTGTCCAGCGATTTTCAGCGTGCTCGTACGCTCCCGTCAGGGTCCGGAGCGGTGCAGAAAGTCTGGGGAGGGTGGGGAATCAATGTCACAGCCTCTCATAGGCTGAAAACAGAGAAAACAGCAGTGGGGAATGGCTCAAATCTGAAGCAGATGTAGAGGAATGTTGACGATGACGCACCGGATGCGAAGCCGTGTGGGAAAGCAAGATCCACTTGGTTGGAAGCTGAGCGTTGCCTCTCCATGCTGAAAACGCAGCAGATCCCAAAAAACGCAAGTGCTCACCAAAAATGCAAGAGACAGCAAAAAACGCTGATGGATTGGAGGGGTTTTCCGGCGACAAAATTGCCCAGAAAGTGAAGCGCTGGCAGCCAGAAGCAAAAATGCTGGCCTGATCTGAAGAAACGCAAGTGGAGGGGGGTCCTCCGCGACAAAAAAGCGCCAAAGTCCATCGCGTGCCTGGCTTTTGCAAAACGCTGGCAGATCTGCAGAAAACGCTGGCTGATCTGATCTTCTTGGGAGAGAACGTGATGCGGATGGTGAAGTGCCTTTGACCATAAAGAGCCTGAAGCTCTGATACCATGTGAGAGAGAGAGAGAGAGACAAATGCAAGATATGGTGAAGAGGGGCGATCAGCTCCCCATGACTACCATGAGTAGAAGACCCAATACACAATGACGAGATGATGTGAGTCTATGACTGTGGAAGTGGGTACCCCTGTCGCCCCATAAATAGGTGCCCATGGTGGGCGCCCAACTCAAGTGAACGGCCGGTCCCAAACTCGGGCGGCCGGACAAGGTACAACCTATGCTATGGGTGGCCAGCCCGGAGACACTGGCGTACAAGTGCCCTAGACCTGTGTGAAGCAATAGAGTGGTGTAAGTCTAATAGAGTGTGTGTGTGTGTGTGCGCGCAACAAGAGTGGGGCTTTGACGCTTTGCATTACATAAAACTGACCATGTTTCTAAATACAAGAAATATGGGAAAACAAGAATAAAGACATACAATGAGATCTCCCAAAACAAACCATAGGATACATCTAGGGATAAAGATACTCTAATCAGGTGGTGAAATGTAGGTATTTGGATTGTATCAAGTCTACACAAATCTGTCCAAAGCTCTATCCACCTCAGGTGATGTAGCAAAAACCACAAAATCCATTGTTGTGTATCTGACTAATATAAAGCATCTGTTGTAAAAGCCTCTTGTAACACCTCACAAAAGCCAAGGGACTGTGAAACCCCTAGGCCGTGCCTCAAAATCATCCACATCGCTTGAACATTTCTTGATGATGTACCCCAAAAAGGGATGCAGATTTAAGACAACCATATTGTAAGAGAGGCAGGAGAAACGTCCAACTCAAAAGCCAAGGGAATGTACCAAGATGTACATCTCTTTGATCAAACCAACTTTCCCAAAGCCTCACTAAACCGACAAAGAGGTACATCTCTTTGATCAAAGAGATGTACCAAGATGTACATCTCTTTGATCAAACCAACTTTCCCAAGGCCTCACTAAACCGACTCTCAAACAAATCTGCCGACTGTCTGATATCCATAAATTAGTTGGCTTCAACCATTGTCTGCTCTTGTATGGTATCATAAACAATCTCTCTCATCCAAAAGAATCCCTCGTATAAAACTTGCACTCTAAATCTATCATGGGAGCTCTCTCTGGACCGAGGAGAATGTGACATGTTCCTAACAACTATAGGAAAAACATGTGGACCCATAGTGGCCCACTCCTCAAAGAGACATCTAGGGATCTCCACGGACCAACCCCAAAGAACTCTGTAGGCAAGATCTCTGATAATGTTTTATCTACTATTGATGCAAAACCTACTGGATAGACAAAATCCTTTGCAAACTAAGAAGACTCACTCTCCTGCTCCCCCTCAATAGTTCCTACTGTAAGAGGCACGTGCGACTGAATCTCCAAGAGATCCAAAGCCAGTTGAAGTGGCCTATCCTGGGGCAACCCGAGATGCTCTTGAACTACCATCGTGTCACGTGACACATCCCAACCCTATGTGTCCGTGGACAAGCTACACCATAGCAGGGTTCCCGTTAGTCAGTCAGTTTAGATTAGCAGTGATTTGGCACTTTTGTGAGTCTATTCGCAGACCGTGCATGCCCAGTCACTTAGCATAGATGCATATCCTCCGATTGCACACAGCATGATCATCGGAATTCCCATCAGAATCCATTCGCATCAGTTAGGGGAATTTTCCAATGCATTTAGCCTATTTTCCTATTTATTGGGATTTTCACGTATTATTTTTAAGTGACTTTCCAACAAAAGTAGGTAGGGCAATTTTGCTAAGTTTCCATATAAGCAAACCCAAGTTAGCACTAAATGGCAGAAGAGGCAGCAGGAGCACCTTGCTCAACAGGCAACTTCTCAGCAAGACCAACCCCCGCGACTACTCTGGCGTTTTCTCCACAGAAGACCTAGCGTTTTTGCATCAGATCAGCCTTGGCGACTTGTGCACAGCAGATCAGCCTCGGCGTCATCACGACACAGCAGTTCAGCCTAGCGTTTTTGCATTTGCAGAACCCCGGCGACAGAAGGACCAATTTCAGCCCCTGGCGTTTTTGGATTTCAGCAGCAAATTAAGACCGGCATCATTCACCTAAAGTGTAGCAGATTCAGCCCGTAAAGACCATCAGTTTTCAGCCCTAAGAAACGTCATTTTTCAGCCAAGAAAACGCAGCCAAAACAGTCATTTTCAGCCACCGAAACAGTCCTGAAATTCAGCGATTAGAAGATCTCAGATTTTAGCCATCGTCGTCGTCGTCATGGTCGTCGTCGTCACCGTCGTCGTCATCGGCATAGACCAAGTTGCATACGCATTGTACACCTTTATGCAATCAAAGTAGACCACTTTTGCCGACGAGAGTGGGGCCTTCGGAGGAGGGTTTTACAACCTCTCGGTGTCGTATCTCTTCTCTCTCCTTCTCTCAGTCTCATTCATTTGCACGCACAACATCCACTCACTTTGTTCGTGATCACAACACTCTACAAGACGGAAAGCTCTCTCTTTCCCTAAAGAACTAAAAGGAACCTTGAGCAATAAAGATCACTAATCTTGAGAAAATACAACATTCATTCCGTTGCACCTAACATTGGTATCAGAGCTTTGGAAGTGTTCTGCATTACTCAAGGAAAGAACCACAAGAACCACAAGAATTTTTTTTGCTTGTTGTGATCGCACGAACCCAAGTTTACTTGGGCGTGGCGATTCCTAATCATGTTTGTTGAAGAGTGACAGGAATCCCAAGAAAGAAGGGCTTGTCTAGCCTCCCCTTGTGTCTCTTTTCACTCATTGAGAGTGGACCGTGCACTTAGCGGCCGGCCAATCGACGTGAGGTGGAAAAAAGCAACCTTGGTGTGAGCGCAAGGCCTCCAAGGGGTGCGCCCGCAGAAAAGGGTAGAACTCGGGTGAAGAGAAGATCCTTCTCCAACGCGATTTGCAAGCGAAAGAACACCTCAAGAACCCTAGATTCTCACGAATCAAGGACCTCAAGAACCTCAAGAACCCAAGTTCCTCGTGAACTTAAGAACCCAAGACCCCCAAGAACCCACAAGAACCCACGACTTCAGAATGGTCATCACTTGAAGCGGAATGGATGCTTCGCTTGGAGGTGATGAGCATGAGAGAGGCGAAGAAGAATACTAGGAGGTTTTTCCGACCCTCCCCCTTCACCATCTACGACAAAGATTGCACTAACTCCTATGGAGGAGTTGGAACAAGAAAGAGAAGCAGACAGAAAAGCCTACGAAGAAGACATGGCAGCCATCGAGCGTAAGTACCAAGAAAGAATGGCAGCCATAGCGCGCGAGAGCAAAGCAAGACAAGCAGATTTTGATCGCGAGATCAAAGCACAAAAAGAAAAGAGCGACCAACACATGAAAGAGTTCTTGTGACTCTTTTCTATTGTGCAGGTGCAGTTCGCACAAGATCAAGAAAAGGAGACTCTCTCAGTCTCTACTTCTCCAAAGCATGAAACACAGGATTTGCATGATTGTGTGAAGCATGATGATGATTTGATTGACAATGACTTGCATGATGTTTTGATTGACAATGATAAGCACAATGATTTGCATGATGAGAAGCATGATGAATTGGATGCCACTGAGAAGCATGATGATTTGGATGCCAATGATAAGCATGATGATTTGAATGATAAAGACAAGCATGATAATTTGCATGATGATCAAGATGTGATTTCTCACAAGCATGATGAGTTGCATGAAGATGATGTGATTGTTCACAAGGATGATGTGTTAGTTGATGCTTTTTCTAGCGAAGCTAACCTCGTTGTAGATTCGATCAATCACGAAAAAGCGATCTTGGCTTTCGAGTCGAGGTCCAAAGAACCCCCACAGGACGATTCGATCATTCAGGACGAACCGATCTTGGCTCTCGAGCCTTGGTCCAAAGAACCCTCACAGGAAGTATTATGTGTTCGCATGATTGATACACACGCATTGTTCGAGTGTTTCATTCGTGACGGTTTCCTGTATTTTAGTCAACATCGTTATATGATCCCTTTTCCTAGGCATGACATATTGTATGTTGAGCACGTTTCTATCATGAATGAGCACGAATGTATGCGGATTGTTCATGAAAAGCTGAAAAGTTTGTATGTATGGAAGTCGCATTCCATGTCTCTTCCTTGGCATGACACAGTTTCCGAAAGATCACATGATAGTATGAGCACCAAGCATGGGCATTTCCATTGTGATTTGCCATAGTCGATTGTTTTCGATCAAACAAAAAAGATTCGATCGCATTGTTTGCATGTGTTTGATGAACGGGTTGTCACTCTGTCTATTTGTTCATCTACATTGCATGCACAGTCTTTAGAGAAGACAAGATTTAGACGGGTTTATGAATTTTCAGCCATGGAGATTCTTGAAGACGAAAGAAGCAGGACTCTAGACGAAGTTGAAGCAAGAAAGGAGATTTAGAAGACTTTGAGTCGCTCTCGGCGCGGCCCAAAGAAGCAAGCGTTGCAGACCTTTATGAAGTTCAAGTACCGCACGACCCACACATCAGAGTGGGCCGGCGAAGAGTCCCTTATAGGATTCCGGATGCTGTTGGCGATCTCCCTCGACGCCATACAGTTCGGTACCAGTACCTCACTTTGAAAAGGAGGGGATGTCACGTGACACATCCCAACCCTATGTGTCCATGGACAAGCTACACCATAGCAGGGTTCCCGTCAGTTCAGTCAGTTTAGATTAGCAGTGATCTGGCACTTTTGTGAGTCTATTCGTAGACTGTGCATGCCCAGTCACTTAGCATAGATGCATATCCTTCGATTGCACACAGCATGATCATCGGAATTCCCATCAGAATCCATTCGCATCAGTTAGGGGAATTTTCCAATGCATTTAGCCTATTTTCCTATTTATTGGGATTTTCACTTATTATTTTTAAGTGACTTTCCAACAAAAGTAGGTAGGGCAATTTTGCTAAGTTTCTATATAAGCAAACCCAAGTTAGCACTAAATGGCAGAAGAGGCAGCAGGAGCACCTTGCTCAACAGGCAACTTCTCAGCAAGACCAACCCCCGCGACTACTCTGGCGTTTTCTCCACAGAAGACCTAGCGTTTTTGCATCAGATCAGCCTTGGCGATTTGTGCACAGCAGATCAGCCCCGGCGTCATCACGACACAGCAGTTCAACCTAGTGTTTTTGCATTTGCAGAACCCCGACGACAGAAGGACCAATTTCAGCCCCTGGCGTTTTTGGATTTCAGCAGCAAATTAAGACCGGCATCATTCACCTAAAGTGTAGCAAATTCAGCCCGTAAAGACCATCAGTTTTCAGCCCTAAGAAACCTCATTTTCCAGCCAAGAAAACGCAGCCAAAACAGTCATTTTCAGCCACCGAAACAGTCCCGAAATTTAGCGATTAGAAGATCTCAGATTTCAGCCATCGTCGTTGTCGTCACCGTCGTCGTCATCGGCATAGACCAAGTTGCATAGTCCATTGCATACGCATTGTACACCTTTGTGCAATCAAAGTAGACCACTCTCGCCGACGAGAGTGGGGCCTTCGGAGGAGGGTTTTACAACCTCTCGGTGTCGTATCTCTTCTCTCTCCTTCTCTCAGTCTCATTCATTTGCACGCACAACATCCACTCACTTTGTTCGTGATCACAACACTCTACAAGACGAAAAGCTCTCTCTTTCCCTAAAGAACTAAAAGGAACCTGAGCAATAAAGATCACTAATCTTGAGAAAATACAACATTCATTCCGCTGCACCTAACACATCGATTGCTGATCATCATGCTCTATTCCTTTGTCCAGTTTCTCTAGGACATTCTCTCGATCCTCATCTAGTAACCTATGCTCAGGAGGTTTATCTGGGGGCTGCTCCACCTCTGCGAACCTTTGTCTCACTACTTGTCTTTAAACAAGGATGGGTTGTGCCTGTACCTGTCTACCTGTATGTCTCTGTCTTAGCCTCTGTGTCCGATTAACATTGTGTTGCTACCGACTCCGACCCCTTTGATCTCTATCATGCTTTTGCACAGGGCTCTAGTGTTGTGCAGACTCCAGAGCTTTGCAAAATCTGTTGTGGCCATGAGGGTTGTCTCCTACGACGACCAATTTGTCCCTGTTGTTGCCCTCTAGGGCAATCCCTCACGAGATGGCCCATCACATGGCATCTAAGGCACTGGTCCGGTTTTATCTTAACCACACTTCTCTACGAGTATAACACCCCCTGTCCATTCTGAAGTGACTATATCTAGAAAGACTGTGGAAGGGGTGGTAGCCACCTTCATAGATGGCATAGATGTTTGGATTTGTACTAAACACATGAATATTATACCAAAAATAGAGCCCATCTGCCTCAACATGTCTGGCAACCAAACTATGCAGGCAACTCTAGAAAACCGATTTTTATAGGATACTTTAGGACCTGGCATCTGTCCTCAAAAGCAGCTTATGTAAAATCCTTGTACCACATGCAAAAAAACCAATCTGTCCCCGAGCCTCAAAAGCTCTCTCTCTCTCTCTATCATCAACATAATAGAGGAAGAGCAAAGGAAAAAAGCACGTGCTATGCATGTACGAGTCACGGGTGTCAAGGACACCAACAATGTGGACGAGGAAGTGAAAAGCCTCTATGCACGTATGGGAATCATGGAGCCAAAACACACCAGAGTATGGAGAGTGGGCAAGAAAGGAGGTGATGCGGGAACCATTAAGGAATGCGCTCTAATCATTCGTTGTGCTACCATAAAAGAGAGAAAGGACTTCCTAAAAAAGAGGCCTACACTAAAGCAAATAGGGATTTTAGTGGGAGATGATCCTACGTCGTCTCAACTAGCACACATGGAAGAATGCATGCCCGAGATCCTGGCTGCCAGAGAGAAGGGAAAACTCGCCTTCTATACAGGAGGTAGAGTGATATTACTTGACAAACGCACAGCATGATGGTGTGTGACCTATGTCTCTCTCTCCCTCTCTCATGCAGGAAAGGAGGCTGTTTATTGTGTTCAAAAGAGACCTCTAGAGATACTCAATGGCTTGTCACTCAAGAGGAAGTACAAAAGTGGGATAACAATGTGAGGGCTATGTGGATATCAAGGTGGCCTGTATGATGAATGTAAAATGAACCACTGGGAAGGTGCATAAAGTCATGTTATGTGATCATGTTCCCGACTGAAAGGAATTGAAGATCTAGCCCATGTGTGAAGAAAGGAGCATCTACGCTACTCCGTTGTCTTAAAGGAGCTTATTGAAATATCCCACTGACTGTAAAGAGTATGCAACAACTCAATCCGTGCATGTTGTGAGCATGAGCCTTCCACATGGTCCAAAGAGTGATGCTGCAGATGGCAGTAAAAACTGTATCCCGTTGGTAGAAGTCCAACTAGTGACCTGCATCTGAAATCATCTGTAGGATGCCCGGTCTTTATGCCAACGAAGTAAGCATGAAGACTGGATCTGTCAGCACGCCGTGGGAAAAGGTGTGTGATCCTAGAAATTGCAAAAGCCATGCAACTGTCCCCCGCGTCTCGAACCCATCATGTATGCCGACTGTAATCAACAAACAACAAACTTCCCTCCACACTGGTTGAGCATATTAAAAAATCCAAAAACAGTGCCTCAAAGACTCATGCTATAAAAGACAACTCTGACTAGTTGGATCATGACAAATGACTGCAGCCTAAGTGTCAACAAGCAATTCTGCATGCGTTGTCATCCACATGAAATAACATATCCTGCGGCTAATCTCCAGGGTCCAGATGCATGACCAAAACTGTCGCTGAAAAGCGAGATGTATGCATTGATCCTACCATACCTCTAATTGACGTGGACAGTGAGGTGCTTGTCATGTCTGCACGATAAGCCTTCCCCCAAGAGAGACAATATACTCAAAAAAGGAAAGAGGGGCTCTATGAGCGTGTAAAGAAGGCCACTGCCACTCACTAGGATCCCAACTAGGGGCTTTCCCGAATCCCTACCATATCTAGAATCTCCAAAGCGGTGCCTCCTCTGTAGTAAGGTCAACACAAGAGCGCCTCTCTAAAGAACCTACCGCCCTCACAAGCTGCCAATCAGCATCCAACTGCTGATCAAGTGGTACCTCACCCTGGGACTCCAATGTGACGTGATGGCCATGATGGCTAGTCTCTGCAATACCAAACACCAGAGTCGCAATGATCGGGTCTCTTGAGTGAGGGTCGAAAAACACCCAACAACCCCGATGAGAAGGTAAAATAGTATGTCTCCCAATGCAGGCGTGCCAATTAGCACGAATAGCCTCATCAATCTCTCTTATACAGGCAACAACCCCTCTATGGATCCCATAGGTAGCACCAATGACCCGTGCACCAACCAAAGAAGCATCTCACCAACAACGTAAAGAAACTACGGATCATCATCTCATCTAGCCCAATCAATGTGAGTCCTTTCTTCTAGCTGATGCCCTTCTAAATGTGTCACATGCATTCAAACAAGTCGCTGCCTGGCTACCTCCACAGAGGAGCATGGGTGTCGAATCAAAACAAGGCGCAAACCCTTCCAAATGCTTGACACAAGCAGCACAAAAATGGTGATAAATGAGATGTATCCAAAGGAGAATCTATAAAGATGAATGTGATGGTTGGGTGCCAAGCTCCGGCACTATGCATAGACCCAAAACTAGGAGAGGCGCGTGACAAAGCATGGTAAGAAATTCTTTCCAAGGCTAAGTCCGAGGAAACAATCCGCGTACTATGAGCTTGGCAAGCAATTCCTTGCTCTGCATCTCTCGATCAATAATCCCCAAGCCTCCCTCCTGTTTAGGCAATATAACTATGTCCCAATGAATGCGGGGCCGAGTGTCAGTAGATCCATCTAAGCCACCTCACAGGAAGTTGCGCACTAGGCACCGCAAATGTGCCATGATTGATTCACCACAAGGGCTCTGCCAACCAAAGACAAATGCAAGGAACACCACTAGCAAAGTTTCCTCTTGATAGACTATAAAATTGGCTCAAACTGCTGGGATTGATGTGTCCATTGACAGTCCTAATCAACTCCTACAAGAAAACCAAAAGACTTGTGCCAGTTGATGAGAGCCCCATTGGCTAAGCAAAAGGTAGTGAGTGCATCTTGTAGACCGTTCAAGGTGTTTGCGTCATAGTGTACAAAGAGCATAGTGTCATCTACATACTCCTAATCCAACAAATCTGGTGACCCCTTCAAAGGTATAGCAAGACCTCGCAACTGTGGTGTCCTGTGGCAGAAGAAGAGTGACATGTCTTAGCAAAAAACAAAAAGAAGTAAGCTGCCAAGGGAGATCCTTGCTAGACCGAACGAGATGAGGAAACTATGTCCCATGTGGCCTCTATTCGTGCCAACTCTAAAAGCAATACCATATAATGCTGCTACACCTCTGATCCATCGTAAGGGGAAACCCATCCTCTGTATAGTGCTCTTCAGGAAACAGTTACCCGGAATGCGGAATGGGAACGGCGACACGATCCCCGTGGAACGGGGGAACGGCAGAGGGGTCTTGAACGGGAACGCCGTAGAATGGGAGGCAATAAAAACATCCAAGTAATGCAATTTTTGGCTCTGTGTGGTTGAATACAAGTAGCATTAGTGTCCTTTGACTCTAATACTCACAAAAAACTCTATTGAAGACCATTCAACCTTACTATGACAAACGTGTGTCGTGTGTAGACTTGAGAGCTTGAAAGGGAGAGAGAGAGAGGGAGAGGGAGAGAGCTTGTAGCCTTGTAGACTTGAGAGATTGAAAGAGGCTAGAGCTTGAGAGTCGAGGCTCAAGAGGGTAGATCTTTGAGCCTTGACCTTTGAAAGCTTGTGTGCATTGTGAAGGTAAGAAGTAGGGGGAGGGGCATTTTATAAGGGGGAGGCTCACAAGATAGAAAAACCCAAATCTGAAAATTTGCCCATTTGCAGCCGTTCCTGGCGTGCCATTCCGGTACCACTTGCTTGTCCGGAACAGCTCGTCGTTTCGAGCAGTTCCCTACAGTGAGCATGTCCGGAACGGCATTCCTTGCCTATAAAACAACAGTATCCGGTAATACTACTAGGAAACTCTTATCATAAGCCTTCTTAAAATCAGGAAGCATGATAGATCTGATTGGCGGGCCCACTCAACTACCTCATAGAATGTGAAGGTGTTGTCCAAAATGCATCGGTCCTGCACAAAACCTATCCGAGAAGCATGGATGAGATCAAGCAGAAATGGTCTAAGTCGCATACTAATCATGCAAGCAAAGAGTTTATACATGGAAGACATGAGAGTGATCGGCCTCCACTGTCGGAGGGACGATGCATCTTTGCCCCTCGATATAAGAGAAATAAATCTTGAACACTTAGTGGCATGCATCTCTCCTGTGTTAAAAATGTGTTCAATGTCACAAAGCATAACATGACTAAGTACTTCCCAAAATTGCAAGAAAAACTCTAGAGTCAACCCATCCCCGAGAAGATGCACCATCAAGACCAACCACTCGTCACATGCACATTTAACCCTATGCGCATGTGGATAAGTTGTTACTCCTATCTCTAGGGTTCCGATAGCTTAGGACGTGTTCTGGCACTCTTGTGAGCCTATAGGCAGGACGTGCATGTCTAGGCACTTTAGAGTAGCTTGATACTCTCTGATTGCACACGGCCAGCGTCTGCTAGGTGTAGGCACTGGGGAGTGTTCCCTTAGCCTAGCATCGTACCAAGCCTAGGAAAGGAAATTAACTGCATATGAAGCACCTCTTTTAAGTGAGTTTAACTTACTAATAAGTGACATTTTAGCCAGCAATTACCAAATCGTGTGGATTTTATTATGAGATTGTCCGTGTCCATAGTTACAGGGGATGGGGCCTAGGGCCGCCTAATGGCCGAAACCGGGCCGGGGACGGACGGGGACGGAGGGGAATGGTCGGAAATTCATCCGACTGGCGAGGTCGCAAGCTGCCGGACCAGGGACGGGGACGAAGACTGCGGGCAGAATTTTAAAATTTGAAAAAATGGACCATTTTTAACGGTCGCTTGCAGCCAACGTTCAGTTCTTTGGGGGGGTTTTTGGCCCTTGGGAGACTATAAAAGCACCCTTGGGCCTCATCTTCTCTCAAGCTCTCCTCTCTACGGTCTACCGTCTACTCTCTACACTCTACGCCGTCTACGGTCTACCTACAAGCGCTCAAGCTCTACCCTTGAGTCTCTCTACTCACTCTCTCCCTCTTCTACCGTCTCAACTTTAAAGCTCTTCTCTACTCTCTCTCTCCACACAAGCTCTCCTCTAAGCTCTTAGCTCTACTCTCTCTCCACCATCATATCATCTCAAGCTAACTCCACTTCTCAAGCCGGCTCTTCTCGAAGGAGGCCCGCTGTGCAAACATGGTCGTGGTGGGATAAAGTCGACTCTACCACGCGTGGTAAAGGGCAAGACCATGGACGTGCAAGCTATGTATGCCCGTACAAGAGAACGGGTGGTGCAAACAAAGTGCGAGCCCATCTTCTTCAGGAATCCGGTCACGAGGTGGAGTTTTGCCCTCGAGTATCTCTCGAGAAGAGGTTGGAGCTCCTTGAGAAGCTCGCGGTGTAATGAGGTGATGGAAGCGGCCAAGAGGAGCCGTTTTGTTTCCGTTGATCCCTCCGCCACGACGACACTGCGAGAGCAAAGGGAAGACAACCTTGACGACACCTCTCAAGCGTTCAAGACAAATGCATCTACACCGTCCTCTTCCGTTGCGCATCGCCAAAGCACCCTCAACAAAAATTGGAATCCTAAATTGAAGGAAGAGGTGGATAAGTCGGTTGCTTGATTCTTCTTCCACGGCCACATTGCCTTCCATGCTTCGCGGTGAGTTTCCCTTGGCATATGCACATGGCAATCTCCCATTTTGTATTCATTATAGGGTCTCGACTCTCAACTCTTCATACTAACCCACAACATGCTCTATTTTGTGTGGATAGGTCTCCATACTTTCAAACCATGGTTACGAAAATAGGGGAATATGGCTCCTCTTATGTGCCACCTTCATCGGAGAGGCTTTGCACCACCTTCCTTGACAAAGAGAAGCTTGCCGTGGAGCAAGCGGCCCAAGCAACAAAGGATTTGTGGGAGACCAATGGCATCTCTCTCCTTGTAGATGGATGGAGCGACACCCGCAAGCGGTCCATCCACGGAGTGGTGGCCTACTCTCGGGGGGGATGTACTTTGTGGAGTCACATGATGCATCCGACAGTGGCAAGGCCGCGGAGATGCTTGCTGCGGAGTGGACAAGCACCATAGAGATCACCGGCCTGGAGAATGTCCTTTGTATGGTTGCAGATGGAGAGGCGTCAAATAGGGCAGCCGGGGCTATCATTGAGGGCATGTATCCCAGTATCCATGTCACATTTTGCATGGCGCATTGCCTCAATAACCTCCTCAAGGACATAGGGAACTTGTCATGGATTTCACCCACCATTGGTGACGCCTCTCGAATTGTCTCCTTTGTGCTCAACCATCAAAAAGTGTGCCATGAGTTCTCAAAGAGGAGCCACTTGTCCTTGCTCAAATATTTAGAGACAAGATTTACATTCAATTGGCTTATGCTAGGCCGCTTGTCTACATGTGGCGGAGCCTTAAGGGGCCTCTTTCTCAATGATGAGTTCCAGGCCATGCCGGAGTCTACATCAGCAACATAATTGAAATGCCGAGAATGGGCCGACGACGCCGCTTGGTGGGAGGAGGTGAAGACTCTTGACGCCATGGTCAAGCCTACTCTACACCTACTTCGAGTTGTGGATGGCTTGCAACCATGCATCGACAAAGTTTACGAAACCATGGATCGGATGATAGAGACTTGAGAAGCTTGTGCCTGACCCTGTTCAACATGCGGAGATTCATGGCTTGTGTGAGTCGAGGTGGAATGGATACTACTCTCCACTTCATGCGACAGCTTATGTGCTTGACCCTGAGTTTCAGGGAAGGCGTCAAGAGACCGACAAGGAGGTGAGGAAAGGATGGCGGCTTGCATTGGAGCGCCTTGAGCCTAGCAGTGACACTAGGCGCAAGATTAGAGACGAGCTACTCAACTACAGGCAAAAGAAGGGCTCCTATGGATGTGTAGATGCACAGGTTGATCGCAACAAGATTGGCTCGGTTTTGTGGTGGGAGGACTATGGAGGAGATGGCCCACATTTGCAACGCTTGACTGTTCGTGTCCTTAGCCAAGCATGTACCACTGGTTGCTTGGAGCAACTATGGAGTGTGTACAACCACATTGCCTCTAAGAAGAGGAATCGCCTTGGGGTCAAGAGGGCCAATGATTTAGTGTTTGTGAGCGCTAACTTGCGCATGCTTGCCAAGAGCGTCACACACAAGGCATATCCCTTCACTGAGTGGGAGATGGCACAAGAGAATCCATCTATGGCCGATACACTTTTGGAGGAGCTAGAGAAGGACTTCGAGCCTCAATGCGAGCCTTGCGAGGCCTCATATGTCGCTGACGACCTCGACTACGACGACGATATGGAGATTCAACAGGGCACTTCTTGAGTTTGATGATCATTGATCACTCTCGAGTCTAGAGTCTACCTACTACCTAGCCCTTTGTACTTTTTGTTATCCTTGAGGCTTGTCCTAAGTCCTTTTTGAGCTCTTGTGGCATGCACTTTTCATTTTGTATCCATCGATGTTTTATTAGCACATTTGCGCCTATATGACTCGTGCTCTTTTTCTATTTAGTGTAAATTTGTGGTCAAAGTGATGCTCTATGTGTGGGGCATGTGTGTAGGTCAAAAAATGCCAAAAAAACTCTATTTTTTTTTGCCGTTCCGACCACCATCCCCGTTTCCCGACTTTTGCCGTCCTGTCCCCGTCCCCGTCCCCGTTCTTGACCTCGACCCGCCATGTAACTATGTCCGTGTCACGTGCGCACTTCACTTATGCTACGTGGACATGTTTCTGCTACAGTCTAGCATGAATCATTAGCTTAGGACTGAGCCTGGTACCTCTGTGAGCCTCTAGCAGGACGTGCATGCTGAGGACGGTCATAGTTGCATACCCTCTCTTGCATAGTACAACATTTCAGCACTTAGGCAATTCACCGCGTATGAACTGCCTCTTGTGTGCATTTATTTATTAAATCACCCTTCAAATACCCAGATCGTGGGCTGATTTATTAGATTGCTCGACCCAGCCTAAGTCACCTATAAAGGGTAGCCTTGGGTGCTTAGAGAAGGCAGAAGACCCAGGGAATTGGCAAATCACCAAGCAGTGCCGAAGGACCAACAGCATCATCTCCACAGAGAAATGGGGGGAATATGCCACATCTCTCCGCACAGCATCAGGGCAGCCACCTTTGCCGGACCCACCAGAGACATGCCCAGAGACGTGTACTTTAAGGAAAGCCATTGACAAGATGAAGATAGGGAGAGCACATGATCATGATGGTGTGTTAGTAGAGCATTTCATCCATGCTAGAGATATGCTTGCATAGCTTATTGTTATGATGTTTAACCGAGCCATGTATGAGGGTTTTCCTGAGACTTGGAGTATGTCCACGATTGTGCCTATCTTCAAGTTAGGAGATCCCATGATTCTTGGGAACTATCGCACAATCATGGTTGGTCACACATTGGCTAGGTTGTATGCATCTATTCTTGAGCAGAAGCTGAGTAGATGGGTAGAGAGAGAGGGCATTCGAGCATCAGGGCAGGCAAGATTCAAGAGAGGTTTCTCTACTCTTGACGAGATTCTGACACTCAAAGCTATTATTGAGGAGGGTAGACACCATGGTAGGAGGATCTATTGTAGCTTTGTAGATTTCCGCAAAGCTTTTGACACAGTGCTGAGAGCCAGACTTATACGTAGACTACAGGGGCATGGGTGTGTCCACAGAGTTGATTTGGGGGTTCTTGGCTTTATACAAGACATCGGTGGGCCGAGTATGCACTATTGAGGGCATGTCTGGCACCGTCCACTCCACTATTGGGGTGAAGCAAGGATGCCCCCTATCTCCGACTCTTTTTGGGATGTACGTGGATGAGTTTTCAGACTATGTAGAGCGAGAGGGGGATAGAGGTGCTCAACTAGCAGGGACATGGATTCCGCTGTTGTTATATGCTGATGATATTGTGCTGATTTCAGATTCTCTAGAAGGGATGCAACGTCATTTGGATGCATTACAGGTGTTTGCCCAAGATAGTGGAATGTCAGTGAACCTTGGTAAGACCAAGGTCATGGTGTTTAACACCACGACACAATGGGTTAGGGGGTCAACTCCCACCTTTACGTATGGTTGAGAGACTGTGAAGTATACAGATGCATATAGCTATCTTGGGGTGGTCTTCACTGGCCCAGTATTCTCCTTGAGGAGAGCAGCAGAGACAAGACTGACCAGAGCTTATGTAGCATTAGGGAGACTAGAGAGGATGTGTTTCAGGAACCTCGAACAAAGCTCTGGCTTTTTGACACTCTAGTTGCTTCAACTATGCTTTATGGAGTTCATATATGGGGACCCTCGGTGGATCACCACGGCAGACCCGGTAGCACTGATGGATGGAGATGTACGGAGAGGCCTCTAGTCTCTATGATTTCTCGGATGATTTGGGCTAAGGCTTCAATGCCACATGACATTATTTGAGCCGAGCTAGCTGCTCCTCCCCTCGTGGTCGAGGCACTTACCAGATCAGTGTCCTTTATACACAGTTCATGGGACCTCCCTAGAGACGAATATGCTCGGCTGGCCCTTGAGTCCTCCAGAGAGCTATCGATGCAGGGTGATACAGCATGTTGGTATGGGCAGATGACATCATGGTTCAATTACATGGGTTCAACATGGACAGATTGCCCCTGTTCTATCACACGGACAGAGATCACTAGACTCATACGTCCGGATTTGATTCAGCTTGATGTCAGGAGCACATGGATAGAGCCGATGCAGTAGTTGGGCACGAAGATGGCTTTCTATAGAGAGCATCTTCTTCAACTCACGGAGGACGGATTTGTGACGAGGCCTGGATACATGGATACACACTTATCTCATGGGATAGGATGTGCTATTGGCCAGATATACACATCCTCGCATCAGCTTCAGATCGGGACTGGTAGATTTCAAGGAGTACAAGCAGAGGCCAAGATATGTTAATTATGTCATATTAAGCCAGAGACAGAGCTGCACTACATATGTCACTACCCCGTGTACTATGAGATCAGTGGCCACTCTCAGTGCTTGTTTAGAGAGGGCTTTGGACCACTTTCTAGAGTCATGAGATACCCAAACCAGAGATGCCTAGGCCTGTTTTTACTCGAGCTGCGCAGACACAGGGAGAGCTTGTTGAGGACATCAGGGGAGAGCCAATCTCGGAGGCAGATCACAAATTTCTTCGCTCTAGACAATGAGAAGCCAGAGGAGTGCTCACCACAACAGAGCTCAGCTTCAGATCACACCCACCAGAGGTACGTCGATCGATCGGGCGATTGAGCTAGGGCTAGGGAGATCGAGACAACCACGGTCATGGGGGGCTTCACTGTATCGGAGGAGGTTGCAGTAGAGGATCCGTATCACCCTAGCTTGACATGCGAGGCGCCCAGTCAGAGTACTGACTATGGAGGATATTAACGAGATTTGCCACCGACTGATGAGGGATTTCCTCCCCCCCCCCTTCCCTTGATCCGCCTACCATTTTATAACACCCATTGTACCATTGTATCAGCTCTCATCCCCCCCCCCCCCCCTCTTTTTAGTTGTACTTAGACATTGTACTAGATGCACCACTTGTAACTTTTTTGGTCTCATAGGTCACTTTGGCCTTCTATAGACGTTAATATCATTTCATTTCTCTCTCTCTCTCTCTCTCTCTCTCTCTCTCTCTCTCTCTCTCGTCTATCGCACATCTTTCTCATGAAGTAAAAGGAACCTTGAGTACATGCTGAGCACTCATCCTACGTAATCACCAAAAATCACTTCCGCTACACATTACATTGGTATTAGAGCTCTTCGGTAGTGTTCGGTATCATCACTCAAGAAAGAACCTTGCTCATATTTTTTTAATCAAAGAAATTCCGTGTCTCTACCTCGAATTCAATGCTGGTCTCAAGGGCCATTACGCCATAAAGAAACCACATATTTGTTTGCTTGTTTGAGATTGCACGTTATCCAAGACCACTTGGGTGTGTCGATCTCTCTAATTTGTGTTTTTGAAGAGTGGCAAGTAACCCAAAAAGTAAGGGCTTGTCCAGCCTCCCCTCGTTCCTCTTTTCAATTCATTGAGAGCGGACCTTGCTTATTGCGACAGACCAATCGACATGACATGGGAAAAAGCAACCTTGGTGTGAGCGCAAGGCTGCCAAGGGGTGCACCCCCTAGAAGGAGTTGAGCTTGGGTAAAAGAGAAGCCTTCTTAAACAAAAATTGCAAGCAGTACCAACTACGAAGAACCCCAGGTACCCAAGTACTCAAGAACCCCAAGTAGCCAAGTAGCCGAAGTACCCCAAGTACCCAAGAACCCAAGTACCCCAGTACTCAGTGCATGGTCATCACCAAAAGCGGAATGGATACTTTGCATGAAGATGATGAGTGTGGAGTTAGAGAAGAAGTCCCTATACCAAGAGGACTGTTGAATCCTTCTCTGTCCCCATCTATGCCAGGGTTGCCTTGTTACCCCTCATTGCAGGTTTTAAGTGTTCATTCCGTGCATGAGAAGCATTTCTTGTATGGTAGAGATTCAATAGTCAGTGTTGATCATCAAGCCCTTAAGTGGCTCTGGCCCAGGGCTAATGCATTTTGCAGTCACCATTAAGCTAGATGGTCCTAGTTTGCTGAACAATTTAGTGGTTTTATTAATTATATTCCTAGTAAAGCTAATCCTATTACGGATATGTTGAATTGCGAAGGACAGATCTTGGCTACCAAGTCGAGGTCCACAGTACGAATCTCACGTGAACTGCCCAATGTGATCCCATTATTTCTTTTGGCTTTTAGGTATTTATTTTAATTATTTGTCAAAGTTTGGGTAGCGCAATTTACTGAGGTTGCTATATAAGCAACCCCTTGCCTCCATTGTATATACATTCAGTTATTCATTGCTTGGTTCAAGAGACTCTCTCTCTCTCTCTCTCTCTCTCTCTCTCTCTCTCTCTCTCTCGGTCTGCTCTCCCCTTGGTCTGTACGCTTCTGCATCGTCGTCTTTGACATGGTATCAGAGCGAGGTTGTGCTCGAAGAACCTTGGTGGAGGAGGAGCTGCCCTGTGAAGAGAGCCCTTGAGAAGTCTTCCTCCCCCTGCTGGTCACCGGCGTTCACCCCCTCCCTCTCTACTCTAGCGTTCTAAAATGCAGCACACAGTGGTGCCGGAAGCTCCCTTAGTGCCAGTGTTTTGAAACGCCAAGCCAACAGCTTGCTTGACTAGGCAGCGCCGATGCCTCTTTCTGCGGGTGTATTGAAGCGCAGGCAACGTCAAGACCTCCCCCAACAACGTGTTAAAATGTTGTCTACGGTCCTCCCTCCCCCTTGTTGCCGCTTGCGTTTTGAAACACTTGATCAGTGCTTCACCTATCTGCTGACAGCGTTTTGATACGCTTTGCATTGAGGCAATAGGTAACTCACTTGGCGACGACAGCAACCAAAGGTACACCCCCTCCACGGTGCCCTGCCGACAACGTTTTAGAACGCTAGTCGGGCAGCCCTTTGCCGATGACGGCCCATTTGGTACCCACCCTTTGCTTCATCTCTTGAGTGCCAACTTGACACTCCATTAGTGGTCAGCCACAAGAGCGAGAGGAGTTTGAAGAGGCGACCAATTCGGAGCCTTTATTTGTTCAAGGGCTCCCAACGGCAACGACGAGGCAGATTTTTTTGGAGCGGAATTGTGCAGCGAGCATTGTACGTGGGAGCGGCTTCGTGCCAATCTTGAGCTCGGGAGCGGCGATCAATTTGGAGTTTTGGACTCTAGAGAGGGATAGCGGATTTTGCGGAGCGGCTTGGGAATAGTAGAGGAGTGTAATTGCTTGCAGATTTTGCGGCTTGGTTCGTGTGGCCACCTTTGGAGTGCAAGAAGGTTTCCCTGACTTCCAGATCTTGCAACTTCATCATGGCCCCCCCTTGCTCGAGCGCCAGGGACAAATTGAACGGAAAGAACTATGCTCGTTGGAATTTGATTATGCGACTTATGGTTCTCATGGAAAGGCTTATGGGATGTTGTTGATGACTCGGAGCCCCGTCCCATGAAGGATCCCCACAACAGGTACACCCTCCTTCAAGATGACGAATATCTCAAATCGTGTGTCGATTGGGATGTGGCTAATGTGAAGGCAATGTCGGCCATTGCGGAATCTCTTACAAAGGACCTTTCTCCAGCGATTCAGACCTTAACGACTGCCAAAGATATGTGGTTCAAGCTCGTCGGAATGTTTGATCGGGTTTCTACAATGCGAGCAACCACCCTTCTTGGACAGTTATTTGCCATCCAGTTTCCATGAGAAAGTTCCATGCAATCATTTCGTATGGAGGCTAAAGATATTCATGATCAACTATCGGCTATGAAAAGTGCACTAATAAGTACTCAAAGCTGCTTTGGTTCTCACGAAGTTGCCCATGGAGGATGAAACGGTGTCTAGGACACTTCGGCTACAAGTCACGAAGGAAAAGCTGGAATTTGATGATCTCAACTCTTTTCTCATTGAGGAGGAAGCCGTGTTGATAACTCAAGGCGAAATTCAGATTTCTGAGACAGATGGGGAAGCACATGGTGAAGCATTCGCTGCTTCAGATTCTAGAAAGAGAACAAAGTATTGTTGTTACAATTGTGGAAAGCGTGATCATTTGGCCAAGGATTGCAGATCCAAAGGCAAAGACAAAGATTCTACAAAGAACAAACATAAAAGCAAGTAACAGGAGGAAAACAGTGATAGTGACCCAAGGAAGGACAACAAAGAGGATGCTGGTGTGGTGGTGACTACACTAGCACAGACTCCCGCCTTCTAGTCACACGGAGATCGGTATCACCACTAGCTTCAGTCAGAGAGAGGCTTGTGAGTGGCAAAGGGGCAAATAGTGCTCCGTATAATTAATTTGGACCCTTGTGTTGGAGTTCAAGTTATTGGTGTTTGGACCCGTAGGTCGGAGTTCAATGCACATGCATGTGGAAGGGAACCAATCAGACGTATCTAAAACACTATGGATGAGCGCACCAATCCATTGTTGTTGGTCGGATCATGGACTTGATATGTTCCACAGTTCATTATCTTGGAGTATTATATTTTGGACGTGGTGTGTTCACAGTTCACGATGGGGGATAATTGGATGTAGTGTGGTCTACAATTCAAATTTTCTACAAAGGCAACCGATGCTCAAGATGGCATTATTCTCAGGCACAAAGTTGAGGGTAGCAACATCGAGGTGTATCCAATTGGTGGCCACTTTTGGGGTGTCCATCGTAGCTTCTTCACCGACTCGGTCTCAACATCGATGTCCACTATGAGCTGCACAGAGGGGGCTAGAGTTTTGGCATCTCAAGTGAACTGCCCAATATGATCCCATTATTTGTTTTGGCCTTTAGGTATTTATTTTACTTATTTGTCAAAGTCTAGGTAGGGCAATTTGCTGAGGTTGCTATATAAGCAACCCCTTGCCTCCATTGTATACACATTTAGTTATTCATTGCCAAGGTTGATTGGTTCAGGAGACTCTCTCTCTCTCTCTCTCTCTCTCTCTCTCTCTCTCTCTCTCCCCCCTTGGTCTCTACGCTTCCGCATCGTAGACTTTGACATCAGGAAGTATCTCTCGATAGCATGAAAGGTCGGTATGCATTTTTCGAGTCTCTCATTCGTGACGGTCTCCTGTATTTTCGTCACCGTCTTTGCGTGTTCTCTCATAGGAAAGCCATATTGCACGATGCAAATGATTCACTCATAGATGAGCACAGGAGCACGGGTCTCAAATAAATTTTTAGTGTAAAAAAGAGGACGGGACGGCAAGTGGGGACGGGAAGCACAAAAATGGGCGTCCCCCGGGACTATGGTACAAGTACCCTTAGCACCCTTTTCTAGCGTTTTTCCTCAGTATGACCAGTCCAATTGGCGTTTTTCACAAACAGTACCAAATCAGCACCTTAAGCGCCAATTAGCCTTGGCATTTTTCAGTCAACGCTTCCTCTCCACCATCATCACCAGAAGTTGCAGATTTCAGCCTATAGCACCAGCGTTTTTGAAGATTTCAGCCCTAAATCCTAGCGTTTTCAGCATTCAGCCATTAGCCCATTCACATCAACAGATCAGCACGTTCCGTTGCAGATCCAAGTCAGCATCACTAGCATTTTCAGTTTTCAGCCCTTAGTCTCATAGATCCTCGTATCCCATGACTCTGGAGAGTGGCCTAAATCCCTCTCTGAACAAGCAGTGGAAGCGGCCTCGTATCTCATAGTAGAGTGGGTAGTGTATCTCATAGTAGAGTGGGCAGTGACATGTGTAATGCAACTCTATCTCAGGCTCCATGTGACACAGGGGGCATGTCCCGGCCTCTGCTGGTACTCCGCTATGTCTCTCAGTCTCGACTCAAAGCTGGTGTGAAGATGTGCTTATCTGGCCAATAGCACATCGTATCCCATGAGACAAGTGGGTGTAAAGCTGTTCCGTAAGCTAGAGAAGATGCTCTTTGTAGAAAGCCATCTTCGTGTCCAGCTCCTGCGCTGGCTGTATCCATGTCCTCCTGGTGTCTAGCTGAGTTGGAACCTGGCGGATGAGTCTGGTGATCTCGGACTGTGTAAGAGTTAGAGAGGGTGCATCCAATGAGTACCTGGAAGGGGGGCAATCTGTCTATGCTGAACCCATGATGTCATCTCCCTATAACAGCATGCTGTATCTCCCTACATGGCTAACTGTCACAAAGTGATGACGTGGCAGTGCTGCCCGGACACACGCTGTACGTACATCCCTGATTTTGCGTTGACTGCCGACGTGGCAGAACAATACGGATTTCCGAGATTTACAGTGACAGTGCTGATGTGGCAGATTGTACAAATTTCCGCTTTTCGCGCTCGTTGGTGACGTTGCAGGATTGTACGGATTTTCGTAAATTGCGTTGGTGGCTTTTTCTACCAACTGACCAGTTTCTTTTGGACCTATTTGCTTTTAAGCTTATTGCTTTTGGACCAATTGCTTTTGAGTTTGGAAGCTTTTGGGGCTCTGCTTTTGGCATCCCGTGTAAGAATAAATTGACCCAAAGGGCCTCACTCTTCAGGGCATCTGGACGCAGAGTCTGAGAGCACTTTTCTCACAGGCTAATATAAAAGAAATACCGAAAGGGGCGCCAGTCTTTGGGGCCAATCTCT
Organism: Adiantum capillus-veneris; assembly: GCF_014529385.1. NCBI lineage: Eukaryota > Viridiplantae > Streptophyta > Polypodiopsida > Polypodiales > Pteridaceae > Adiantum > Adiantum capillus-veneris. Next base: position 4,500,616 of record NC_140942.1, read on the forward strand.
CTCTGCACGGAACTACGCCGGGTCGTGTCGACCAAAGTGAACTGTGATATTGAAGTTGTGAAGTGTTTTAAGTGATTCTCTCTTGTATCGCGACAGGTTCTAGACTTGGGCAACTAAGTTTGTGACAGTGGTATTAGAGCTCGACCGATTTCTCTTCTACCGGGAAATCCAATCCTTCTTCTTGCGGCACATATGGATTCTGAAAAGAATCAGGCGACTCCATCTACCACCTTTTTGAAGCAGGAGGCAGTACGGAAAATTCAAGCGGATTAGCGGAGAACGAGTATGGGCCACCTCAGCCTTCGCAGTATCAACTCATGGAGATGCAATGTCAATAGCAGGTTAATGAGTGCGCAAAGCGGATGCTCCAGTTTGCCAAGGACCCACAATACGCCAAATTTTTGACTCGGCACCCGATGGATGAAGTGCATACTCATTGGTAGAAAGCCATTGAATCATCAATAAAACCGGCAATTAAGAAACCTCCTACTCCAAGGATGTTTACTAAAGATGAACTCCAGGACATTTTGGAAAAACGAGTCAACCAACTATTTGGGTCAAAGGAGAAGCAACTAAAAAAATGTAACAAGGGAATTGACTTCCCTGATTACTTGGGCCAAAAATTGTTTTTTGAGAAAGCAAGAAAACAGAAGAAGTGTGGCGCTTCGAAGCATTGTCCTGTTCGTCCTCATCTTCTTTTGACAGCTCGGAAAGTTCATCCTTTTCTGACTCAAGTGATGAGGACAGAAAGGGCAAGAAATGACAGACAGACTGTACGTTTTATTCAAAAAGGAAGCACTGTTACAGAGCTAATCAATATGATTTTGTCGAAGGCAAGGGCAAAAAGGCCGAGGAATTCAAAGAGGGTGGACAAGCAATAAAGTTTGAAACCTTTTTAGGGTTTCGAGATGCTCCTAAGGCTTTAGCCTTCATCCAATAGTTTGATATAGCATTTTCTGGAGGCCGTATACAGAGCACTCAAAGATTAGATGGGCAACATCCTTTTTGAAAGGCAATGCTCGGACATGGTGGCCACTCTTTTATTAAGAAAAGAAGCACCGACAGAGTGTCTAAAATTCAAGAAACTTTTTATTTCTTCATGGCTCACTCAAGAGTACAAACGAGATGTGAGAACCGATTGGAACCATCTTCGGATGATCAGGAGTGTTGACCATTGGGTCAAGATCACGACATAACTCAACAAAGCCTTATTTTCTGAGAGTTATGCAATGGTGCGGATTATGGTTAGAAACATCATTTGTAATAAGTAGCTAGTCTAGTTGCTTTAGCCGGGGTGCAATGGCACTTCCAGATCGTACATACAAAGCCATTTTACCCCTTGAAACTCTATTTTAGGTTTAACCTATGGTAGCCTTAGTATACGAGCTGCTTGGAACCATCTTCGGATGACCAAGAAAGATACAATCAATGCTTACTGTGAAAGATTCTGGAGCTCTTTTCTACCCGCCTCTTCATTCAAGAAGATCTCGTTCAGGGAACAGATTGAGCGGTTTACCTTGGGTCTACCTACAGAGATCCGAGATCACTGCTTGGAGCAGGTGTCAGCTTCTATTCAGGAGTTGATGAGTCATGCTGAGCGGGGCTTTGCCATTCACTTTGGCAGTCTGACCTACCCCACAGATGAGGCCATGACACAACGAGCTGAACAGACTTCTGGGAATGAAAGTAGAAAGAAAAAGAGCAACCCAGAGAAAAAGGATGCACGACCCAAGCTTACTCCTGAGGAGAGAGCTCACTTCATTAGAGAGGGGAAGTGCTTTGGATGCGGGGAACATGGACATATCTCTGCGAAGTGCCCTAAAAAGGCACCGAAAGAACAGAATGATAAGGACGACAGGCCTGAGAGTTCGAGAGCAGCTGAGGAATGTGGCAGAAAAGGCAGATAGAAAAGCAGAACTGGTACCACACGGCGTGGGATCTGCACCGAATCAAATGAATGAAAGTACAAACTTTGCCGCTTTTGGGGCAAAGTGAAGGATCAGGAAGCTCTTTTGAAGGAGCCAAGGCCAACTTCTTTTCACTTGGAATTGGCAGCTCGATTTGGAATCACGCCCGACAGACTGACGCCACAGGCAGAGATAGTTCGACTAGCACCCGGACGGGATGTTGCCATTACACCGAGCATTGGCAAACTTCGTTTGCAATGACAGGGGTGTTCAGGGCACGCGAGTGATGTTCTACTCGGAATCCCTTGGTACCACAAGAACTAGGCCGTGGTTGACTATCGGGCCGAGAAAGCGACTTTGACAAATGAAGGGCTCAGAGATTGTACTTGATGAACTTCAATTTTCTTTACTCATTCTTATGGGAGAGACCTGAACGATGGATAAAGGTTCAATATGTTTTGACCTGAACAAAAGAACGCCAAGATTTTTCTTCACACTCATGCCGATTGCTTTTTTAGAGGGCCCGAAGATCATACCATTGATCTGATACTTGGAAGCACACCACCAAATCAGCCACCTTACCGTGTGAGCTGAGTACAGAATGAAAAGATTATGAACCTAGTGAAAGACCTCTTGGAAAAGGGTCTTGTCCAGCATAGTACCTCACTGTATTTCTCTCCACTGTTGTTCGATTTGAAGAAAGACGGATCTTGGAGAATGTGCATCGATTATAGAGCTCTCAAAAAATCACCATCAAGAACAGATTTTGGATTCCTAGGATCGATGATATACTCGACATGTTACAGGGATCCTTGTGCTTCAGCAAGATTGACCTGAAGAGTGGATAATATCAGATCCGAATCGCGTCGGAAGACGTCTACAGGACAGCCTTTCGGACTACTTTTTGGTTATTTGAGTTTTTTGGTGATGCCTTTTGGCTTAACCAATGCTCCTGCGACATTTAATCGGATGATGGAAGGGATTTTTCGAGAGTACAGGCTATTTGTAGACACTTTCTTTGATGATATCATTGTTATCTCCAAGAATGAGGCAGAACACAGAGATCATCTGCTTCAGAGATAAACTTTTTGGGACACTTTGTCTCATCAGCAGGAAAGCAAATGGATCCGGCCAAGATAGACGCTATCCATGATTGGCCTGATTTGAAGAATGTCCATGAAGTTGAAAGCTTCTTGGGACTGTGTTCGTACTACAGACGGTTCATTCGAAAGTTTGCAGAGGTTGCTTCCCCTTTGCATATCTTGACACAGAAAGGAGTCCCTTTTCTCGTGGGGATTCACAAAGGTGACTGTCTTTCAGACATTGAAAGAGAAATTGACTACAGGACCATATTTGACTTTGCCGGACTTGCAGAAGTCATTTGAAGTACTTTGTGATGCTTGTGGTCGTAGTCTGGGTGCGGTCTTGATGCAAGAAGGCCATGTCATTGCTTACGAGAGCCGATTGTTCTCTAGGCCGGAGATGACAACATAGAGTTATGAGAAAGAGCTTTTGGCGATTATCCATGCTCTTACTCAGTGGCGGCATTACCTACTCGGAGCAGATTTTACTGTCTTTACAGACCATCAGAGTTTGCGCTACTTCTTGTCATAGAAGCAGCTTTCGGAAAAGCAGATGCGGTGGGCATACATCTTGTCACAGTTTCACTTCCAGATTGTCCATGTGCAGGGATAGAAGAATGTGGTGGCAGATGCTTTGTCTCGAAAGCCGTTGGTTTTGGCTATTTCCGCGAGACTTTGCAGAAGCCTCAAGAACGACAGAAAAAGGAAGCAGATCGCCATCGTCGCGACTTGAAATTGAAGAAGGATGATTGGGTGCTCTTACGTTTTGAGAAGGCACGCCTATGAAAGAAAAAGGGAAAGGAGAGGCTTTTTCCAAAGCTTAGTTTGCGATACTACGGACCTTTCCAGATCACTGAAAAGATAAATGATGTCTCCTTCCGATTGAAACTGCCAGATACTTGGAGGATTCACAATGCATTCCATGTGAGTCTCTTGAAACCTTTTAAGGGTGATGTGCCTGATGATGGGGAGCCTGATGAGCAACCCGAAGTGGAAGAGAACGAGGAGATCCTTGTTCCTGAACAGATTTTGGCACATAAGGATACGAAGACGAAAGGTAAAGTTCGAAGGCGGTTCTTGGTTAAGTTCAAGAACTATCTTGCATTGGATGCGAAGTGGATGGAGGAGGAGGATCTAGTAGATACTCAGATTGTGAAACTTTACCTCGATGCTTTTGGTTTAGCATAATCTATTCCAAACGGAACCCTGAATTCAACTTGGCCGGAGATATGGTGCAGTGGGATGCACAAGAGGGGAGTCACTCCGCTCCTTTGTCAACAGATGCCTTGATTTAGATACTAGAGTCACTGATGTCTCTTTGAGCTTCAAGGATACCGAAAGCTGACAGTATACTGCTGGATGACTTTATGAAATAGAATTTCTGATTATGATACTGATTAGTTCTTGACTTCTTTTGAGTGCAGGAACTGATAGACGAAATGACTGCAGCATTTTGGTCTGATTGATCTCGAATAGACATGGTTGCAATAGGGGTTAGTGAATTGGACATCGATGAGGTCCCGATTGGACCTAGATGCGATTGCTAGCTACATTGCCGATAAATCATGGTTTAAGATCCGAATGAATGATTGAATGTCATGTGATGTCCTTTGATGTCTGGTGATGTCCTGTGATGTGTGATGTGACTGTCGATTTGGTACATGTGCTAGATGCGTGTTCCTAGTACGTAGGTACTACCAGTTAGTGTTTGCTAAGACGGTTTATGGCTTCTATCGGTTTTGCAGGTGTAATCGTGGTTGATTACAATGCTTTCAAGAGGGGGGTATGTCACAAAGTGATGACGTGGCTACCGACAGCAGAAACCCTAATTTTTGCCAGAAACCCTAATTTTTGAAAACCCTAACCCTAACCCTAACTGTTGGCTGAAACCCTAAGTGGCTGGAAATCCTAAAATTTGGCGCCAGTGCCACGTGGCAGTAGTGTACGGAGGTTCCGGAAATCGCAGAGGCTGAAAAAGCTCCAAGCGACGCAATTTTTAGCAGCTTTTTGGCTACGCTTTGAAAGAAAGAGAGAGAAAGAGAGAACTTGCTTTATTTTTCTCTCTCTTGAGATAGAGAGAGAGAAACTGCTTTTGACTGAAAGCTTTTGGGGCTCTGCTTTTGGGCATCCCTTGTAACTTTTAAATTAGTGGTTAAGGGCTCACTTCTCAGAGAATCTGGACGTAGAGTCTGAGAGTGAAACCCTAACCGCTCTTTGTACTTTGACAATCGATTTAATACATAAAGAAATATCGAAAGGGGCGCCAGTCTTTGGGTCCAATATCTCTAGGCATGTATCTCCGCCGGGCCAGTGCAAATCTCTTGTGATCTATGAATTGTTTTGAAGTGGTTATTTGGTGCTGTCGCGATTGATTCTTGACTTGGGATGTCCAAGTCTGTTACATCTCCTGTCTGCAGGCTGTCTCCTATCTGTATCCACTGATGTGAGGGATAGACTGCCCTCCCAGTAAAACTATCCTTAAAAGCACCCACATGAAGGCGCATAGATCCATTACAATTCTAGGTAGAAACTTTGAGTGTGGTCCCATAGGTCTCGCACCGTCATGTGGAGCGTCGCTCCAATATCACCACTCTTCCATCTCGGTAAAAGGCAATCTTACCTTTTTCCCTTGCTGCTCTAATCTCCGGCATTTCCATGAGCGATCTGCGAGAGGGTAAGGTCATTCCCGCGAAAGATGCCCGTCTTCTTAAGAGTTGGTCTCTTCTTCAAAAAGTCCTCCTTCACTTCCATGGAGGGAAAACAAAGGATGAGTGCCCTTTCTTTCGAGGTTTCCCCATTGCTTCCATTTTTCTTTTTATTGCCCACTCTCCAAGCTTTTGTGTGCATCGGCTCATTGACCCCCATCAAAGCCATGAGTTCTTTTACCTCTTCGTCCACACTGTCTTTGTTTTTAAGGCCGCAAATACTCACATGTAAAGCGCGTACACGCCTTCTTTGCTCCTTCTAGTCGTCATTTCTTTGTGTTGCTCTTCCCCCTCTTTGATGGCCCGCACTTGCTCTTTAATCGTGTTGAGCTCTTCTATTACTAAGGATTGCAGTTCTCCCTCTTCAAGTGTGTTTTTTGATTGTACCTTGGTGAGATCCTTCTTGAGTGACGCAATCTCTTCATCTTGGGCTGTCACACGATCTACCAGTGTAGTTATCTTGCTTTCTTGGACCAACACACGTTCTTCGAGCATCTTTATTGTGCCCAAGAGGTTGTGGTTGATCTTTTTAATGGTTGCCAAAAACGAGAGGGTACAAGTTTCGGCGGTAGAAGAAGACCACACTATGTGCAGATGGGTTTCCACATTATGTATACATGTTCCCACATAAAGCATACATGTCAAACGTTCATTCTGCATACAGTTTGCATGCCCTTCTGAAAATTTTTGAATTTTTTTGAAAATCCTCCTCCCCCCCCCCGCCCCCCCGCAATTTCTGCAATTTCCTGCAAGTCGATTTCTGCAATCTGCTGCAATGCAGTTTGGGCAGCAGCTTGGACCTTTGTTTGTGTACGCTTGCAATTTCTGCAATCTCCTGCCCTGCTGCACAATAGCGTGAGCTTAGCACAATAGGTATGTGGGTATGCCTCTGCTGTTGCATCATGTAGTGTGTGTGTCAGTATAGTGGTAAGCTCCTCTAGAGGTCGCCCTGGCTCCTCTGTGCACAGGCGTCTGTAGATCCCATCTATGTATACAGAGTCCGTCTCCCGCGTGAAGGTGTAGCTAGTAGGGGCTGCTGCCCATAGCCTGTGTGCTACACTAAACTGAAAAGAAATGGTCAGCAACACAAGAGCATGATCCACTGCCAGATCAACAGGTCTGGGTCCAACCGTGAGGTCCTGGATACTAGAGATGAGGCTCGGCTGTGCCATGACATAATCCATTGTGCTGGCTCCATGTCTGTGTGGAAAGCATGTAAAACCCCCCGCAGCGGGAAATCTCTGTAGGCCATTCAAGATGGCCAATCCATGTGCAGTCCCCATGTTTATCAAGTGTCGTCCATACTCAGTGTGTCCTCCATCCTGTGATAGTCTGGATAGGCCCGTCTCTGCAACATCCAACTCTCTCAGCATCTCCTCTAAAGTATCATAAAATACTGTCTGATGATAGGCAGTCCTAGCATTGAAATCCCCCAGAATGATGATGTCACCATCTCTAGAGAACTCCCATATGTCATCATCCAGAATAGAGAAGGGGGACTGTCCTCTGGGTGGTGCATAAATTGACGTACTCGGGGGAAAGTAGCAAATAGCAATGTAAAGATATCTGCCTGTCTCTGCTCTCAATCTCACCCACATGTACCTAGCTTGCTCATCCATGCGGGCTATATGTATCAATGGATGCAACTCCTCCGTGAATAACACTGCCACTCCTCGTGAGCCCCACCCTCTGTGCTATGATCGTGTCTCCTGTCTACAGGCTGTCTCCCATCTATATCCACTAATGTGAGGCATAGATTGCCCCGGGGCCTGATGTGTCTCAGAGTAGAAGACGATGTCTCTTCCCGTAAAACTATCCTCAAAAGCACCCACATCAAGGCGCATAGATCCATTACAATTCCAGGTGGCAACTTTGAGTGTGGTCCCATAGGTCTCGCACCGTCATGTGGAGCGCCGCTCTACAATCACCACCCGGCCATCTCTGTAGAAGGCCCTCTTTCCCTTCTCCCTTGTCGCTTGAATCTCTGGCATTACCTCTCTCATATGCGCCAAGTTGTGTGAGAGTGAGGTCATCTCCAAGGAATATGCCCGTTTTCTTTAGTGTAGGGCGCTTCTTCAAGAAGTCCTTCTTTGCCTCCATGGATGGAAAACGGATGATTAAAGCTCTCCCTTTTGAAGTCTCCTCGTTGCCTTGTGTCTTCTTCCCTACCCTCCATGCTTTGTATGAGTAGCCTCACTACCCATCATGCGGAGAAGTTCTTCGACTTCCCCTTCCACATCATCTCGGTCTTTTAGACCGGTTACTCTGATATGCAAGGCTCTAGTTTTCCTTCGTTGCTCTTCTTCTAGAGTCATGTTGATGATTGTAGGAGTGGGGACGGATGTGGTTTCTTTCCCTTTCCCTTTCCCTTTCTTAGCGACTTCTATCCATTTCTTGGCCTCATCCGCCTTCTTCTGTGTCTTCGTGATCACATCCATCCACGAAGACGTCTTTACCACCTTTTGTTCTCCTCCTCTGTGATCATCCGTACCTGCTCCGTGATGACCTTGATCTCGTCTATCACCGAGGGCTGAAATTCCCCTTCTGCTTACTCTATCCGCAAGCTCTCGCTTGAGGGCTGTGACCTCTTCTCTAAGTGCTTGTGAATCCGCCTTAAATGCTCCTAGCTTGTGAATCCGCCTTAAATGCTTCTAGCTTTGCATGCAAGTCCTCTTTCTCCTTCTTCCATTGCGCGCCTTCATTGAGAAACATTTGAAGAAGGTTGGCCTTCTCTCCACCATCCCTCCGTCTCTGCTTTCCATTCTTTCATCTCCCTTTCCATTTGTGTTATCTGCTTGCTTGTAAGCACAAAAGCTGCCTTCGTATGGGGCTTACATATTGGCGAAATGATCATGGCCTCCACTGGCGAAGCGTTCATGGCCTCCATTGGCGATGCGGGTATAGCTCGATGCTCTGGCTCGGCTGAGTCCATGCGGATAGGGCACACTAGAAACCAATCCAAAAATACGGATAGGCGAGCGAGGGTATATCCTCCTCAGCTCGGCGAGTCCACCACGGCTTACAATACAAAATGGTGAGGGATTGGAGCACGCTGGCCCACCCAACTACTGGCATAAAAAGATGTGGGTTCGTGGCCACAAGAGAGAGAGAGAGAGAGAGAGAGAGAGAGAGAGAGAGAGAGAGAGAGAGAGAGAGAGAGAGAGAGAGAGAGAGAGCTCTGCACGTGAAGCTCCTGCTTCCTGCCCCTTGGAAGTCTACAACGTGAGAGAGAGAGGCCCTGTGCGAGGAGCTTTGCAGTCAACGCACGAGGAAGCAAGTCACCCGCCCGTAGAGAGAGAGACAGCGACCTGCTTCTGTTGCTCGCGTAGAGAGAGAGTGTGTAGCAGAACTGATTCTGCTGTGCTGAGAGAGAAATGAAATGTTATATTAATGTCTTCAAAAGGCCATAGTGACCTATGAGACCAAAAAGTTACAAGGTGGTGGATCTGATACAAAGTCAGAGTAACAAAATAACAACAGTACAAAACGAAGATATATACTATGGGATCCTAGATTAGTCGATGTGAACTAAGCAAAAAACTAAGCAAAGATGGGCAAAAATGGGCGGCTTGGTGGGATAGCTGAATCACAAGAGATCTAGCATCGGTCGTTGGCGAATCTCATCAATCTCCTCCATGGTTAGTAGTCTGACTGGGCGTTGTGCATGCCTGGCCAGCGTGCTCCGGATCTTCTGACGTAGCCTCCTTCGATGCTGTGTAGTCCTCCGCAGTCGTGGGCGCCTGGATTTCCCCAGTTCAATCGCTCGGTCGATCAGTGTGCCTCTGGTGTGAGACGAGGGGGAGCTCTGCTGTGGGAGTTGCTCTTGCGGCTGTCCTTTGTCTGCTTTGAAAAAGTCTGTGATCCGTTTTTGAGACTGGCTAGCCTCGCCATTCATCAAGCTATCTCTGTGTCTGCGCAGCTCGAGCAAGAACAAACCCAGGCATCTTTGATCTTCGTATCCCATGACTCTTGAGAGTGGTCCAAAACCCTCTCTGAACAAGCAATGGAAGCGGCCTCGTATCTCGTAGTAGACGGGGCAGCGGCATGTATAATGCAGCTCTGTCTCAGGCTCCATGTCACACAAGGGGCATGTCCTGGCCTCTGCTGGTACTCCGCTGTATCTCCCAGTCTCAATCCGCAGATGGTGAGAAGATGTGTGTAACTGGCCAATAGCACATCGTATCCCATGAGACAAGTGGGTGTCCATGTATCTTGGTCTCGTCACGAAACCATCTTCCGTAAGCTGGAGAAGGTGGTCTCTGTAGAAAGCCATCTTCGTGCCCAATTCCTGCGCTGGTTGTATCCATGTCCTCCTGGTGTCTAGCTGGGTCAGGTCTTGGCGGATGAGCTTGGTTATCTCTGACTGTGTAAGAGTGAGAGACGGTGCATCCAATGAGTACTGGAATGGTGGCAGCCTGTCTATGCTGAACCCATGCGCCTGAAACCATGATGCCATCTCTGCATACCAGCATGTTGTATCCCCTTGTATGGCTAATTGTCGAGAGGACTCAAGTGCTATGCGAGCATATCTGTTTCTAGGGAGTTCCCATGTGCGGTTTATGAAGGAGACTGATCTGGTGAGCGCCTCCACCACTAGTGGGGGGGGCCGCTAGCTTTGCTTGGATAATGGCCCGTGGTACTGATGCCTTGGCTCTAATGAGCCGCGAGATCATAGAGACGAGAGGTTTCTCCATGTTCCCCCATCCATCTGTGCGACCCGGCCTCCCGTGGTGATCCAATGAAGGTCCCCATATCTCAGCTCCATAGAGCAATGCTGAGGCCACCAAAGTGTCAAAGAGCTAGAGCTTCGTCCGGGGCTCCTGAAACTGGACCTGCGAACACATCTTCTCTACTTTACTCAGTGCTGCGTGGGCTCTAGTCAGTCTGGTCTCTGCTGCTCTTCTAAGTGAGAAGGCAGGTCCGCTAAAAACCACTCCAAGGTAAGTGTAAGCATCCGTGTACTCCAGTCTCTTGGCCGTATGTGAATGTAGGTGCTGACCTCCTGATCCACTGTGGGGTGGTATTAAACACCATAACCTTGGTTTTACCAAGGTTGACAGACAAACCACTTTCGTGGGAAAACCTACGCAAAGCATCGAGTTGACGTTGCATTCCCTTTGGAGATTCGGAGATCAGCACTATGTCATCAGCATATAACAAAAGTGGAATCCATGTCCCTGCCAACTGTGCACCTCTATCACCATCGCTCTCAATGTAGTCAGAAACCTCATCCACATACATACCGAAAAGAGTAGGAGAGAGCGGGCAACCCTGCTTCACCCCGATAGTGGAGTGAACCGGTGTAGAAAGTCCCTCAGGGCTGCGTACATGCCCTACTACTGATCTGTACAATGCCATGATCCCCCAAATGAGTTCTGTGGGTACTCCCATTTCTTGTAATCTGCGCATCAATCTAGCTCTGGGTACTGTGTCAAAATCTCTCTCTCTCTCTCTCTCTCTCTCTCCCGTTGCCCTGCCCCCTGCTCTGCACCCGCATCCCCCCCCCCCCCCCTCGGCACCCTGCCCACGTCTGCTGCTGCTGCTGAGTTTCTCTCTTTCCCTCTCTCTCCCGCTGCTCTGCCCCCTGCTCTGCACCCGCATCCCTGCCCGCGCGCGCTGCACCCCCGCTCCCTCTCCTGCCTCGCACCCTCTGCCCCTGCGCCCACGCTACTCCGCGCGCTGCCCCCCCCCCCCCCCGCTCCCTCTCTCTATCGCGCTGCCCCCCCGCTCCCTATCGCGCTCCCTCTCTCTCTATCGCGATAGGCTCGCGATCCCTCTCTCTCTATCGCGATAGGCCCCTCTCTCTATCGCGCTGCCCCCCCCCCCCCCCCCCCCCCCCCCCCCCCTCCCCTTTTTTACAATTTTACATCTTACATTTTAACTCTTTTTAACTCTATTTAACTTTAACTCTAATCCTAACTTTTAACTCTATCGCCCTTTAACCCCCCCCCCCCCCCCTTTAACTCTACCGCCCTTTAACTCTCTCTCTCTCTCTCTCCCTCCCCCCCCCTACCTCAAGCGCTATCCCCCCCGCGCCCCCCCCCCCTCTCTCTCTCTCTCTCTCTCTCTCTCTCCCTCTCTCTCCCTCTCACCCGTACTCTATCGCTTCTTTCTCTTCCTCTCTCTCGTCCGTACTCTACCGCTGCCCCTTCCTTGCCATACCTCCTTGCGTTCCCCCACTCGCCCAGCTACCGCGCCCGATGCTAGTGGGGGTGCACACGTGCGTTTAGGGCCTCTTTTCCGGATGGCGATCAAGCATGAGGAAGATGAACGATAAAGCCGACCCCCTAGAGGATGCCATTCAAAAATGCAAAGAGGAAATGACGGAGATCACCAAGATGAACCGCAATCTCTGGGGTACAATAAACATGCTCGAAGGACGCATGTTGATCCAAGAGAGCAAGATAAGCACGCTGGAAGATCGAGTGACGACCCAAGAGGAAGAGATCGCGTCACTCAAGAAAGATCTCACCGAAGCACGACCAAGAAACACACTGGAAGAGGGCGAACTGCAACCCTCAATAATCGAAGAAATCAACACGATCAAGGAGCAAGTACGGGCCATCAAAGAGGGAGAAGAGCAGCACAAAGAAATGACGACTTCTTGGGTGGATGTTCTTACCAAAACTCAACAGAAGGTGGACGAAGCCGAGAAATGGATCAAGGTGGCCAAGAAAGGGAAAGGCAAGGAGATAACGCCCACGTCCACACCCAACAACATCATTAATGAGACACTTGAGGAGGAGCAGAGGAGAAGGGTGCGCGCTTTACATGTGAGAATCTGCGGTCTTAAAGACAAAGGCAATGTGGACGAAGAAGTAAAAGAACTCACAGCCTTGATGGGGGTTCATGAGCCGACGCACACAAAGGCATGAAGAGTGGGCAACATAAAGAAAAATGGAAGCAGTGGAGAAACCTCAAAAGAAAGAGCACTCATCCTCCGTTTTCCCACCATGGAAGCGAAGAAGTCCTTCTTGAAGAAAAAGACCAACTCTTAAAGAGACTGGCATCTCTCTCGGGGATGATCTCACCCTCGCAGATCGCTCATATGCAGGAAGTAATGCCGGAGATTAGAGCGGCAAGGGGAAAAGGCAAGATTGCCTTTTACCGAGATGGAAAAGTGGTAATACTAGAGCGACGCTCCACATGACGGTGCGAGACTTATGGGACCACACTCAAAGTGGCTGCCTGGAACTGTAATGGATCTTTGCGTCTTGATGTGTGAGAGAGAGAGAGAGAGAGAGAGAGAGAGAGAGAGAGAGAGAGAGAGAGAGAGAGAGAGAGAGAGAGAGAGAGAGAGAGAGAAATGAAATGAAATGAAATGTTATATTAACGTCTTCAAAAGGCCAAAATGACCTATAAGACCAATCAGTTACAAAATAGTGAATCTAATACCATGTCTGGGTACAAAAGAACTAGAAAAGAACTAGAAGTGGAACAAAATACTACTACTACTACTACAATCTAAAACTACGTGGGTGTAGCAGCTGATACAATAGGTACCCGGTAAACTGGATGTAACAGTGTGTGAAACAAAGATGGAAGAAATGGTGAGGATCCATCCTCATCTGCACTCTGGATGTCGAGAGAGTATGGCTCGAATCTTCTGTTGTAGTCTCCGTCGATGCTGTGTAGCTTGAGAGAGAGAGATTGAGATTTTACAGCAACAATCTTAAGGTATTCCCAAAGAATCACCTTTGGCAAGGCTGTCTTGTGAGAAGCCATCCTCCTCCACGTTTCAAAGCAATTTTCTGTATGTCGTGATGCCAGTTAGCTGGTCGGTTGGAGCTTCCTCTTGTGACCAAGTTTAAGGCCACACCCACCATTTGAAGGCTCGGTTCTTTGAGATTCCAGGTGTGAGTATCTAAGCTGATATCACTTTGGTTACCCAAGCACTGTGCAGTGTCCCTTGCCACATATCTGATCCAAGCTCTTGCAAGTAATAACCTTTCATTTATCATAAGAGATGCAAGCTTTGCAGATAGCCCTCAAAAAAAGCCATTTAAATTCCAGTGATGAGCTGGGTTGCAAGTGTGCATACCCACCTACGCCCCATGTAGACTTCTTCTTGGTGCCCCAATTATGTCTTAAACTTTTTCCCTTAGACGGTCTACCTCTGTAGAGCTATTCCATACAATTCAAATTAGAAAAGCTACGACTGTACTGTCTGTAGGGGTCCTTAATGATTTTTATCTCTATCTTGATTTCACAAGAACCTTGTAACCAAAGGCATTGCAGCCAAGTCTTGTAATAGTGTTGCATATTCAGCTCTGAGGCTTTACCTTTACAGTGACTTTTCAGATGGAATTATGGGACACTCGTTGGCAGGTGTGGCTTCCTCAATTATCACTTCTCATGCTTAACAGAAAAGCTTTGTTGGTTCTTGACTTTATTCATGTTTTTGATTGAGCTTTTTTCCTCACAAATTTCTCAAAGGGCGATGGGCACACTATTTGCGTTTCATTTTATTATTGCTTCTACAAAAGAGGAATGATTCCATCTGGTTTCTCTTAGTTGTGCACCTTGTTCTCCTGCTACCTATTCCTGATGTGGTGTTCATTGAAGATTGGGTTTGGCATGTATGTGCAGGATAAAAAAGTCAATAACCGGAAGGTACTTGTACATCAGGGGGATGGAAGATTTGTTCCTGTTGGATGGAAAAAGGTGAGGGTTGGGGATGTTGTCAAAGTCAAGAAGGACAATTTTTTCCCTGCTGACCTTTTACTACTATCTTCCAGCTTTGAAGACGGAATATGTTATGTAGAAACCACGAACCTTGATGGTGAAACGAACTTGAAGTTGAAAAGATCATTAGAGTACACAATGGATATAGATGACGATGAAGATTTTGACTTATTTGAAGCAAAGATTGTATGCGAGGATCCCAACTCACAGCTATACAGCTTTATTGGCAAGCTGCAGATTGTTGATCATGAAGAACCCTTAGGCCCACAACAAATACTGTTGCGGGATTCAAAACTAAGAAACACAGAGTACATATATGGGGCAGTGATTTTTAGTGGCCACGATACAAAAGTTATGCAAAATTCCACACCCCCACCATCAAAGAGGAGTGCAATTGAAAAGAGAATGGACCTTATAATATACATGCTCTTCTTTGTCTTGTTCCTTATGTCATTATTAGGCTCAATTGCCTTAGGCATTTACACACAAAAGTGGACTCCAAACTGGTGGTATTTGAGACCAGATGATGCAAACTTCTATTACAATCCAGGCCAACCCCTCCTTGCTGCATTATTTCATCTTGTCACAGCACTTGTTTTATATGGCTACCTCATACCTATCTCTTTGTATGTTTCTATTGAGGTAGTGAAGGTCGCACAGGCATTGTTCATAAATCGGGATTTGGAAATGTACTACGCAGAAACAGATACACCTGCATGTGCTCGCACATCAAATCTGAACGAGGAACTAGGTCAAGTTGGCACCATTTTGTCTGACAAGACAGGAACCTTGACATGCAACCAGATGGAGTTTGTGAAGTGCTCTATAGCCGGCATCTCTTATGGCCAAGGTGTAACTGAAGTAGAGATTGCTGCAGCTCAGAGGCAAGGAAAGAGAGCAGCCCCACAAGAGGATAGCAACCTGCTGATTGGAGAGGATAGTGGATTAGAAAAACCTCATGTTAAAGGTTTCAACTTTCAGGATGGGCGGCTGATGACCAATTGCTGGATGCAAGAGAAGAATGCATTACAGATTCAGCTGTTTTTTCGTATTCTGGCAACTTGCCATACTGCCATTCCAGAAAAAGATGAGGACTCTGGGCAGATAAGTTACGAGGCCGAGTCTCCAGATGAAGGAGCATTTGTTGTGGCAGCCCGAGAACTGGGCTTCGAGTTTAGCAAGCGCACACAATCCAGTTTGGTGATCAATGAATTTGATTTAGATTCTGGCAAAAGAGTGACCAGGTAAAAAGTTACCTGTTTTGCTCAAACATTCTGCTACTAGAAATCATTCAGGGTCATCAATCATAGTAGTTATCACAAGTTGATCATGCAGCACTAATAAAGGAAGAATCTCCCTTTGGTGCTCACATAGGAAGTACAATCTACTTGAGCTCTTGGAATTCAGCAGCGCAAGGAAACGCATGTCTGTAGTGGTGAAGGATGCTGAAGATAACATCTTTCTTTTCTGCAAGGGTGCAGACAGGTTAGCTTCAATGTATTGGTTTTGTCTAGTGGCAATGTATTGTGGCAGTAAGTTTGTTTCAATGCTCATAAGGGCCCGTCGTGGTAGCTGGTGAATACTACATATATTATTGCTCAATGAGATAGCTTGTTTGCAAGTGACATCTTTCTTTAGTAACAGAAGTCGAGCATGCCCTCAACCTGTACCAATACATGCAAATGATAATGTTCAAAGTGATAGATACACTTTGCAGGTTCTTTTGAAGGGTTGTGCTGGGCTGAAGTGTGTGGAACAGGGCCAAGAAATACATGATGAAATTGCTTGAGAGGGCCTCGAATCTCACTCTTTCGTTGGTAACACTTTGGTAGATATGGATGTGGCCTCGCCTGAAAGGCATTGGAAGTTTTTCAGAGCTTTACAAGCAAAGATGTAGTCAAAATGTTTCCAACAAGTATGAGGCATGGTGAAGCATTTTCCTAATCAACTTATAACAGTGTGTGGGCCATTAAGCTAGAGAATATCAGCAAAAAGCTCAGCTGCAGCTTCTTGAGTGATCGGAAATGACAGGTGTTAGAGCATTGTGTTCACCTTCCAGATGCTTTTCCTCGTGCTTCACAGGCTTTCTCATTTCATGTGCATTGGCCCTTGGTTGTGGGTTGGCCACCCTTACATCTGCAAGATTGGGATCTCAGGCACACTTCGTGGTATTTAATAGAGATATTTGCCCAACCTTACCTTGGCTCACTATATATGTGGCGTAGAGTTTTCCATCTAGAATTATTGGACTCATCAGCCTTCCGTCCACCTTTTTCTCTTCTCTCTCTTGTGCCATGTCTCTTTCCTCTCTACTTTGGCTGCACACTCCGACGAGAGGAACTCCTTTTGTACTCTTCTCCAAAGCTTTTTTCAAAAGCTCTACGTCCTTTTTCGACCTGTTTCTCATGTGCAAGCGTAGTGCCCTTAGGGTAGATTGTGCTTAGGTGCTCAACTGCATCTCAACACCGAGATGAGGAGCAAAGGTTCCAAAGTGCATGGTTGTGGGGGCAAAATGTGGCTAACAAGGATGAAAAGCCACCCAAATTTGTGACTCTTAATAATATCGAGCAGATGGAAACCAGCCATCTGGCTTGCGGGTGGAAACTTGAAAGAGAGTTAAATGCTTGAGTTTTTACTAATCCAGTCCGATAGGAGGAATTTGGATTTACAAACTGGCATGTTTGTATGCAACGGTCTCTGATGAAGCACATTGCTCTGGAGGTGCAATTATGGACCTTGGATGTTAAGCAGACAACCATAAGGGATCACATCACAAGATGTAGGAACTCTAGTAGGAGATACTTCATAAGGGCAAGAGGATCAATTTGGAGGATATGACCATTCATATTCTTCCCTCATTACCAGTGGCCGCTTGAACACTATTACTTGGGAAGAGATAGTCCCAATGGTATTGGACTAGGAGTGGTTGAATGCGAGGAGGAGGCTCTGAAGCCTTGACCAGTTCCTCCAACAACAATAAGAAGCAAAAGGGTAAGGAGAGCAGTAGCAACAACAACAACAACAACAACAACAACAACAACAACAACAACAACAACAACAACAACAACAACAACAACAACAACAACAAAAAGACGGATGCTGAGGAGGAGGAAAGTTGAACGGTATTGCAACAATTGTGGAGAGAAAGGCCATTATTGGCAGAAGTGTCCAAAGCGTGTCGGTGAGTCTTTGTCTTCTTCAGAGATGATACACTTGAGGCTCTCTTGTGACATTGGAGGTTGAGACAGTTCTTGCAGTTCGAGACTCTTGATATTAGATCCTTGATAGTGGTGCTTCTTGGCACTTGATGACACCTTCGAAGGATTTGTTATCCAACACGCGACGGCATTGTGGTTCTGTCTTCATTGACGAAAAATCGGTAATAACTATTTAAAGCGAGGGCACTATGGAGCTGATTTCAGACGGCAGAGGGGGGATGCATTCCTTCAAGGTATTCTAGTTCCAAAGTTTGGCTTCCATCTTATATTGGTGCATGAGGTGTGCAAGCTAGGCATGAAGGTGGTCTTTAGAGAGGATCCTCTTGCCACTCGGGATCTTGACTCCGACACAAAGGTAAGAGGAGGCACAGTGGAGCATGGTCTCTACAAGCTCAGGCTTTCCTCGGTTTACAGGCTCTCCTACAGATGATCTCGCTTGGCCACTTAAAGGTTGATGCTCTCCGTTGTGCTTTTTCTGTCATGTGTAGCAGAAGTGATTGAAGGTGATAACTGAGAATGAGTGCTCAACACGTACACAAGGTTTCTTTTATTTCATGAGAGATTGTGCAATAGACAAGGAGAGAGAGATAGTGTGAGTGAAAGTTCTGTGAGTGATAGAGAGAGAAAGAAGACTAACACCAGATGGGGTCCCAAGCTCCCTTCCAAGGGTCCCCCTCTCTATTGCTAGATATTTGCTTTAGATTGTACAAATGCTGAGTCAATGGATCTCAATGCTGATGACGCTGATGGGATCTTGCAATGAATGCTGGGATATGAGAGGATAAGGTGTCAGATTTCAGCTAGGTTGACTTGCTTGGATCTACAACTTTAGGCTGATCCTGATGATGACTGTGCTGAAAACTGAAAAAGACTAGTACCTTGGCTGAAATCTTCTATTTGCTGGTGGTGATGAAGAAGAAGGAAAGCGCTAGGGATGATCTGCTGGTTGAGGCTAAAAGCGCTGGGGATGCTGATGGAATGCCAGGTTTTTAAGGGTTGGAAACGCTACTGTGGTGCTGCTGCCCATGGGTGCTGTACCGAAGAAAAGGTGACCATCAGGGTCACTTGCAGAGCTTGTCAAGGTGGGGTCGAGCAGTGGCTGAATAATTACTCTTCGACTTCTATTGCAGGTGTCACTCATTAATTAGTTGAACTTACTGATTACAGGTGCTTCACATGCAGATAACTACCTAGGCCCGATACTAATGCTAGATTATGGGAACACTCCCAAGTGCCTACACCTCGCTGACACTAGCGGTGCTCCTGTGCAATTAGAGGTATGTAACTAAATCAAAGTGCCTAGACATACATGTCCTGCGAACAGATTCACAAAGGAGCCAAAACACTTCCTAGGCTGTCCTAAATCCTAGAAGGAGTTTCAACTTGTCCACATGCACATAGGGTAAGATGTGCATGTGACGTCTCCCCCTTTTGAAGGTGAGGTACTAGTACTGAGCTGCATGGCTTCCTTGTAGTTTGCCAACAACTCTGGGTAACCTGTGAAGAAATCTTCATTGGCCCACATTGCGTCGTGGTTTGCGCGATACTTGAACTTCAAAAAGGACTACTGTGCTTGCTTCTTTGAGCCATGCTAATAGCAATGTAGGAAAATCCGCTCCGGCTCGTTGACTTCAGCTTTGTCTACGATCTCCGGTTCGTCCACTTCAAGAATCTCCCTTGAGGGATCTCCCTGTAACAACTTCAACCAAGAAACGTTGTGCATTGACCATGAGTTACGCAACCGTAATTTCATACATACATCATTTATCTTTTTAATGACTGCAAATGGACTATGCATCCTAAAGGACTGTGGATGGAATGAAGACGAAAAATTTGATTCGAGTGCTGAAAATTTCAAAACAGTGCTTGCTAAAAATGTTACCTAAACTTAACATCTCTATCTAACACATTCGACTTTGACAAACCACAGCGGGAGTACCAATGCTTAACGAACAAACATGCTAAAATCTTGTGTTGCTAAAACCTGCCAAGAATTAGCATGCAAAACTTATTGACACGATCTACAATGGTGAAACAATGTGTATTCCTTTAATGCAGTCTTTCTACCTTTTCTAAAGTGGTATTCATGCGTGTGTGTCCTCTAGTGAGTGAATCATGTGCATCGTGCAATATAGCTTTCCTATGAGAAGGAAACACACAAAGACGATGACAAAAATACAAGAGACTATCACGAATGAGATACTTGGAATCTGCGTACTGAATTTTCATGCTATCAAAAGATATTCTTGAATGGGTACTATGGACCTCAACTCAAGAGTCAAGACTGGTCCTTTGCAACTTAATGCATCTGCAACTAGGTTAGCTTTACTTGGAACATATTCAATCAAACCAACAGATTGGGACCATCTAGCTTGATGGTCACTCCAAAGTGCACTACGCATAGACTGGAGCCGCTAGAGGGCTTGATGATCAGTACAAACAATTAAACCTCTACCATATAAAAAATACTTCTCATGCTTAAGAGAATGAATGAGATAGAAGTTCCTTATCATGCCTTGAATGATTCTTTTCTATACTTCTTTATAGTGCTTAAGTGTGTACTGATAGATGCAACTGGATTGCGTGTCTTATCCCTTTCAAAACATGAGAGTGAGAGAGTAGTGATATAGAAGAAATGCTCTGCTGATCGCGAATGACCACGAGAGAGATACCTTACGAGAGAGAGAGTGAGCGTTATTATCTTTCCAATTAACTTGTGGATCAATCTCACAAAACCACTTAATGGTGAAAATCATAGCACATTGAGAGAGACGAGAAACAACAAACTTGCGACCAAAACGTGCTTTCAGAGTAGAGACTTGCACACTAGGATATTCATGCGTGATTGAAGAGTACATGCCAGGAGGAAATCTAGAAACCGCAATGGGATCTGTTGGAATAGCTTCTAAGCGTGTGTTTTTTACAAGAGAATTGCTAATCACATCATGCATATTGTTAGAATCAAACAAGATCACAATGCGTTGACCATTCACATGACCATAACATTTAATGTGAGATTCATCAGGATGATCATTAGAGACTTGGGACACATTACTTAGCTCATTCATGACACTAACAGAAGATGTGGGATCTATGGGTTTCTTTCTTATGTGATTCCTTTGCTTCCAGTGTAGTGGAAAATTGAGAAGAAGAAGAGGTACTGTGGTTCTTACCATTCTACTGATTATGTTGATTCTGTGGGGTATTGGACTTGTTCTCCTTAGGCTTACCTTTGTTGTGCTTCATTTCTTGCTCGAGAGCGATCCTGACAGCATCATTATAGTCAGTAGGTCGACAGACTTTCACATCGTATTTGATGTACTTGTCTAAACTAAAAAGGAAAGTCTCCTTGCGATACTCGTCTGACTTATGCAATTGAACAACAATCTACAAAATAAGGCTAGAAAAGAAATAACAAGAGTTCCATTTTGCTTGCGATCGCGCCAATCCTCTTTCAATTGATCAAGGTATTGCGGTGGCATAAAGCGAGCCTTGAGCTTAGCCTTGAAGTCAACCCACCTATTAGATAGTGGCTTGCCATCGATGGTATGCTCAAGGTGCTGGGCCATTTGTGCCTCTTGCTAGACTTGATACTAATAAATGGCACCGCCTGACAAGTACAGAGCGGCTATCAAAACTGTACTGGTATTGCTTTTCTTGTTAGTAGCAAAGTAAGCGTTAAATTGATGCAACCAAGAATAAATCACGGATGCGTTCATCTTACCATCATACACACTGAAAGTCAACTTTTCAGTGATTGGATTGTTGGAGTTGTCATGGCTACCCAGTCTGCGTGATGACTTACCAGCCTCTTTTGGAGGAAAGGAACTGGTATACCAACTCTTGCATCTGTAGGTCTCTGTGAGTCTCACGTTATAGCTTCATAGCTACCCTCTTTTCTTTAGCAACTAGACGATGAGCTTCGCGTTCCCTCTCTAGTGCCATTCTTTCCCTTTCAATTAAGCCTCTTGTTGCAACATCATCTCCATCATTGATTTCATCAAAGCCTCCATGGAGTTTGGTGCGATCCATGGCGAGGATGGGGATGGAGTAGCAGCCGGGAACGACCGTGCCGTTGTAGTGACTTCTTCGCCAACTTCAATCGCATCACCTTCAGGCAGAGTATCCATTTTGCTTCTGGCGATGACCATGCAATGAGTACTGGGGTACTTGGTTTTCTTGGGTACTTGGGGAACTGTGGTACTGGATCCTTGGTATTGCTTGTAATTATGCTCTATCTCTTATTCAAGCTCAACTCCTTGCGGGTGCACCCTTTGGTGGCTTTGTCCTCACACCTTCTTGCGGGTACACCCCTTGGTACTGCTTGTAATCATGCTTTACTCTTATTCAAGCTCAACTCCTTCTTGCGTGTGCACCCCTTGGCGGCTTTGTCCTCACACCAAGATTGCTTTTTCCCACCTCACATCGATTGGCCTACCGCAATGTGCAAGGTCCGCTCTCGATGAGTGGAATAGAGGAACGAGGGAGGGCTAGAGAAGCCATTCTTTTCTGGGTTACGTGCCACTCTTCAAAATCATAGATTAGGGAGATCAACATGCCCAAGTTGTCTTGGGTTACGTGCAATCTCAAGCAAGCAAATTTTTTAATGTGGTTCTTTAGGTTGTTTTTGTGAGTGATGATACCGAACATTGCCAAAGAGCTCTAATACCAATGTTATGTACAATAGAAGTAATTAAAGGTGATAACTCGGGATTAGTGCTCAATATGTGCACAAGGTTCCTTTTATTTCATAAGAGATTGTGCAATAGACAAGGAGAGACAAGAAAGACAAATACTGTGATTGAAGGTTCGATGAGTGATAGAGAGAGAGAGAAGACAAACGCCAGATGGGGTCCTAAGCTCCCCTCCCAATTCTCCCCTCTCTACTGCTTGAGGGTTATTTGCTTTAGATTGCACAAATGCTGATACAATGGATCTAGATGTTGATGGAATCTTGGAATGAATGCTGGGATTTGAGAGGCTAAGGGGCTGAAATCTGAAAATTCTAGGTTGACAGGCTTGGATTTGTAACATTAGGCTGATCCGATGACGACAATGCTAAAAACTGAAAAACGCTAGTACCTTGGCTGAAATCTGCTTTTTTCTGGCAAAGGAATTTGCTAGGGCTGATTTAGTGGTTAAGGCTAAAAACGATGGACTGACCTTCTAGTTGAAGCTGAAAATGCTGAGGATGCCGATGAAAACGCTAGGTGTGCTGAGGGTTGGAAACGCTACTATGGTGCTAAGGTGCGACTGCCCGTGGGTACTATACTGATCAAAAGGGTGACCCTCAGGGTCACTTACATAACTTGCCAAGGTGGGGTCGAGCAATGGCTGAATAATCACTCCAAGACTTCTATTGCAGGTGTCACTTATTAATAAGTTGAACTTATTGATATAAGGTGCTTCACATGCAGATAACTACCGAGGCGCGATACTAGTGCTAGAGTATGGGAACACTCCCAGTGCCTACACCTCGCAGACACTGGCAGTGCTCAGAGGGTATGCAACTAATCTAAAGTGCTTGTACATGCACGTCCTTTGAAAAGGCTCACAAAGGTGGGAGAACACTTACTAGGGTGTCCTAAACCCTAGAAGGAGGAGTTACAACTTGTCTACTTGCACATAGGGTTAGATGTGCACGTGACATTTTGTGAACAAATGATAGAAGGCTTATGAGATGTTGGGAGTAAGCAAAGAAAATTCACTTTGTGTATTTGTGTGAGGCAATATAGAGAGGCTATTCCAAAGCTCTCTATACACTGAGTTGGTTTTGGAGTTGGTTCACACCGACCTTTATGGACCTGTGCAAACTTCATCCTTCTATCAAGTTTTATAGTTTATGTTGCGGGTGGATGATTTTAACTGCTTTACTTTCTCATGCACAAGGACGAAGCTTTTGAGATCGTCAAGAAATGACATACACTTGTGGAGAAGGAGTCTAGCAAGTAGGTGAAGACTATTCATGCGGACAAGGTGGAGAGAATAGGACTGTGATGGAGATGGTGCAGACTATGCTTGAGCATTGAGATCTATTAAAGACCTTCTGGGTTGACATAGTTGCTACTATGCTCATACTCTCAACCGGTCTCCTACTACTTTGCTCTCTCAACAGACTCATTGAAGCTTACTCTCGTAAAAAGCGTAGCGTGATGTCTCCTGTTTTCTGATTTTCAAGAGCGATGCCTACGTTTATGTTCAAAAGGAGCAATGGGGGAAGGTTGACTACAAGTCCAATTGAATGATTTCTGTTGGCTACAATACTCTTTCCAAGGGCTACAATACCCTCAACAACTGGTCTCGTATGACTTCGCCCCCTCGACAGACTCAATTTGAGGCTTACTCTGGTAGAAAGCGTGATGTTTCCCGTTGTCGGATTTTTGGGAGCGATGCCTATGTGTATGTTTGAAAGGAGCAATAGGGGAAGTTTATTGAATGATTTCTGTTGGCTACAATACTCTTTCCAAGGACTATCGATTTTATGATCTAGAGAGGAAGGAGATTGTGGTGAGCCGAGATGTGGTCTTCGATGAGCATATTCCTTGAAAGGGGGCAAATCTTCCACATTATCCCCAGAGTTGCCTCTTCTTGGTGATCATGATGATGATTCCTCTTCTATGGGTGATGAACTCTCTTCTCCGGCTCTTGTCTCTCAGGCTTCGGAAAGCGACACACGATCTCGAGAAAATGCAGTGGATGATGGTTCTTTTTTTTTTCCGAGAAAAAGATCCTTCTATTAGTTAATGAAACTGCCCATAGGGCTACAACCACCTCTTCAAGAGAGGACTACAACAACCATGATGGGGAGACTCTCTCAATGAAAAACCAACATATGTACAATGGGGCTAAATCAAGAAATGGGGGGAGGGAAAAGCCACCCTGGTGGTCGGTAGTGCCATCGGAGTACACAATGGACCATGGTGTAGAAAGGCCCAGGACGCCATAGTCGAAGGAAAGCCTCTCTGGCTCCCCCATGCCAATGAGGTGCTGCAGCGGGGCGGGCCTCTCTCTGTGCTGCTAGTATGTGACGTCCCAATCGAACAGTGTACTGAAAAAACGGGACACCTGGGTGGTTTGCGGAAGAGAAAGGGTCCCTCCAAAGCCACTCTCCAGGATCCCACTGTACTCGTGCCAGAGGATAGCACTCCCAAGCCCACAGTCTCTAGTGTCCAGTCTCAAGAGTTGCTGGGTCAGGATCGATGACACGTCCTCCCACAGATGCCCACCACTCGGATCCTCTGAAAACAGCACTATGCCACCTGCGGGGCCTCTACTGCAACTCGCTGTAGGCGTCCCTTACCGTGTAGCTCGAAGAACAGGGATGGAACAGTCTCTGAGCAGGCTCGGACTAAGATGAGAACCTCTGGTCGTGTGAAGGCTCCCATCCACCTGGGTGCTACTGGCTCGAGAGGTGTGAGCCACTGAGCTAGAACTGCCTCTGAGATGTCCTGGCACATGCTCTGCACCCCTCTCATGTCCTGTAGCTGGAAACCCTGCACCTGCTCTGACAAGCCTGAAAACTCTAACCAGTCACCTAAAGAGCGCGCTGGACCCGTTGCCATGGGACCCCAGGAAACATGAGGTCGACTACCAACCAAGTAGCCTCTCTGAGTGCTAACCATGGGGTTCCAAACAAGGGGCTGTCGTAGGCGCTCCTCCGTGCAAGTAGGCTATCGCTGCTCTAGGCCTCGCCGGAAGTGCTCCCAAGATCGAAGCAAACTCACAGCGAAGCGGTTCTCTAGTCTCCTGCTCAAACCAACTCTACGCATCTTTGTGAAGATCCATCTGGTCGAAGGTCGCCAAGGGCCTCCAGCTTGAGGCACCCTAGCACAAAGCCACTGTAGCAAGAACTCCTTCAAGGGCTCCTCACCTGGAAGAAGTCCTCTGACTATGAACTTCCCAAGAAGGGCTCCGCTGTGCTGTGCTGGGTCAATCATCCCAAGCCCTCCCTGTGAACAAGGAAGAGTGATGACTTGCCAAGACACTTTGGCTCGGGCTATCTGAGTGTCACGTCCTTACCAAATGAAGTTCCTGATCAGCCTCTCTACCTTGCTGATACAAGAACTCAAGAAGATCCAGCAAGAAGTGATGTACCACATAGTCGCCAACAACACCTGGTTGGCCACTACTACTCTGCCAGCCAAAGAAAGTCGTGCTGAGCTCCAGTGTAACAACTTCCTCCTAATAGACAGGAGGAGGGGATCAATCTGCTGCTCGGGGGACAAGTCCAAACCAACCTGACAGCCCAAGTACCGAAGTGCAATCCCTGCGGGAATCCACCTAAAACCCTCTCCCGACATCCAATCGGGCACATGAGCACTACCAACCAGGAAAGCCAGTGTCTTTCTCCAGTTGATCAGTGTGCCAGATGCACAACAGAAGGTCTCAAGAGCCTGCTCACACTTGTGAAGGTTGGCCTCCCGGCCATCTAAGTACAAGGCTGAGTCGTCGGCAAACTCAGCGTCCAGAAGCTCATCTCCCCGAATAGGGAGTGCTAAGCCCCGAAGACCAACCTGTTGCGACACCAAAAACCTGCTCATCGCGTCTGTAGCGCGGATAATGTGTTGTGCTCTCTACAGTGTGGGTGCCCCTCAGTGCAATGTGCGTGACAATCTCACTCAAACAAATGGAAACTCTCTCAAACAGAATGAAACACAGGAACAATGGATAACAACAGAGACACAACAGTGGACCAGAACATGTGGACTCGACTAGCTCAAAGAACCATGTACAGACTCTGGCGTGGCAGCACACTTAGCTCCAGCCCAGGACTCACAGGTACAAATGGGGTGTCGAGGCTCAGATGTGCAGGGATGGTGAAGCAGTGCTCTGTGTAAGACTCGCTGCCCTCTCGATGATGCTGGACCAAAGGTGAAGAAAAATGATAAGATAACCGACCGGTACTACTCATATGTACCACCGTAAAGAGCCACCAACGGCTCATAAATGTCAGCCATGTGGTGACCTGGCCACGAGGTCCACTAGGCCACCGTCGATCGTCGGTAGGTACCCTGCCACGTGTCACTCCCAGACCAGACATCCGTCCAAGAGGGTCCGTCCAGTGTGAACCAGTCCCAGTGCAACCCACTGTCCAACTGTATGTCCTGTGAAGTGACAATGTAGCCCTGCTACAGGTTGCCCGCCACAAGACCGCTCACCGTCTCGGTGAGAGGAATACTGAAAAAACTGTGAAAGAAAACCACTAGGTGCTGCATCCGTACATTTCTTGAAGCAGGTGCTAGGCCCAACCATGACCTTACATGCCTCAAAAGTGGAGTAAAACACTGTCTTGCTTGCAACGCCTTAAGCCTTTGAATAGACAAGAACCCAATATGATTGCATAGTCCAAGAATCCCAATCGACAAAACAAACTGAGGCTCCTCAGCAAAGAGATATGCTCGGTTTGGATCCAACGCATCTTTATCCTCCATAACTATAGTGAGAAGAAAATGACTTGGTCCGCACTTGCAGATGAAATTGTCGAAAAGAGGGATGATCAGAAGCTCGAGTAATAACGCGATGCGGTTAAGCTCCATCTTAATGGCAAAACGAAAAGCATTAACGGCATTGTGATGGCAACCAGGTGAATGCTTGAAAGCCCCAAGGAAACAGCCAAAAAGGTTCATAAACTTGCTGCTGTGATAGGATTACACAAAATTTCTCTGCCCCTTTGTGCAGCATGCCATGTATTTACCATGACGAGGATCACATTTTGCCATCATTGACGATGGCTCAAATGGGTTGGTTATCTCTGCAACGGACAACTGCTCATGATAGGCTTTAGCTGCCGAAATCACTGGGGCATATGATGAAAGCATGAAGTGAATTCTTGGGTAAGTAACAAGGTTGGTTCATCAATCCCAGTGGGCTCTAAATCAACAAACACAGCTCGAGGAACATGCTTTCCCGCTCCCATCTCGTCTCACTGAAGAAGGTGTTAAAGGCATCATCACCGCCACCAAGAGTCTTGTTATTGGGCATCTGTCCATCTGGATAGAGCTCGCAGCAAGCATTTTGACCTGGATGCCAGTCTGACCAGGGGGGCTGGTCAGGGCCGAGGCAAGGGAGGGGGTGGGTAGGGGCGAGGGGGGGATGGTAGGGGCGAGGGTGGGGAGGGAGGGCTAGATAGGGGCGAGGGGGAAGGGGGAGTGGGTAGGGGCGAGGGGAGGTGAGGGGGAGGGTTGGGGGGAGGGGGGAGGGTGAAGGGGTGGGTAGGGGCGAGGGCAAGGGAGGGGAGGGTAGGGGCGAGAGGGGGTAGGTAGGGGCGAGGACTTAAGGGGGTGGGTAGGGGCGAGAGGGGGGGGGGGGGGGGGGGGGGGGTGAGTAGGGGTGAGTAGGGGTGAGGGGTGAGGGGAGGGTAGGGGCGAGGGCATAAGGGGGTGGGAGCCAAGTGGATTGGGTAGGGGCCAATGGGAGAGGGTAGGGACCGATTGGAGAGGGTAGGGACCAATTCGAGAGGGTAGGGACCGATTGGATTGGGTAGGGGCGAGGGAATTGGGATTTGGTATGGACCAATTGGAGAGGGTAGGGGCGAGGGGATTGGGATTGGGTATGGACCAATTGGAGAGGGTAGGGGCGAGGGGATTGGGTAGGGGCCAATTGGATGTGGATTGGGAAGGGATGAGAGAGGAAGGGTAGGGTGAATGAAGGTTGGGTAGGGGTGAGTGGGCAAGGGGGAGGGACTTAGGGCGGGGGCGAGGGTAGTGATGGGGACTAGGCGAGGGGGAGAGTAGGGCGAGGGCGAGGGGGAGAGGGGGAGGGAGGGTGAGGGACAGAGGGTAGATAGTGGCAAACAAAGAGCACCCAACTATCAGGAGCAATACAGCTATCAAGATCTTGGAATTCATCTTGTAGGACGGGCTCTGAGAAGGGAGTTTGCTAGACACAGAGGAGAGCTTTCTTCTGGTCAAAGAAGCAGACACCAAAAGGGTTGATGTTTTAGGGGGGGTGAACTCCTGTAGAGGAGGTTTCTTACTGCTGCTATTCTTCTTCATAGGCTCAGGTGGCACATTAGATTTAGTTACTGTGGAATCATTTGAAGAGGGTGTTCTTTCAGGCGAAGAGTGAATAGAGACTCCATAACAAGGCATAGATTTTGTGGCCTCCAACCACTCGAGCAGATCTTCATCTGACCCTTCAGGTGTAATAGGCTGTTCTTGTTTAGGTTTGGTTTCCATTGACAAAGAAACTTGCTGCACCACGGGATCCATACCACCTTCTAAGAGAATGGGTTGCATCGAGGAGCCAGAATTATGTATCCACATTGCATCATTTCCCCAATCGTGGGGTGCTTTAGTGTGTCGCAGCCAGGGTCTTCCAATAAGCAAGGGAAATCCGCCCTCAACCTGGGGAAGACGAACCACCACAAAATCCAAGTTAAAAGTAAAGTTTTGTACCTGCAGAGGCACATTGTCCACTATGCCCACTGGGTAGACTGTTCGCTGGTCGGCCAATGTAACTGTGAAGGGAGTAGGGCGAGTAGGCTGTAGACCTAGAGCTAACATAGTGAACTCGGGCATCAGGTTGATGCTAGATCCACCATCCACTATCACTCCTGAGAATTTCCGACCCAAAACGGACACTATCAGGCGAGGGCTTCTATAATCAGTGAGTGGAGCAGCGGGATTCGATATCATATAGGACTCTGATGGTCGCACTGGGAGGTGCCCGCCACTAGGACCTGCTCCAGGATAAAGTGACTGAATAACAGCAAGGGTGTCACTTCTAAAACTTGCATCTAGCCGCAGCATGTCATAGAGGGACACTTGTCTGAAGGTGTTCTTCAAGACTGTCTCTGCTGTAAGCTTTTCCTGTTCTACCTGTTGTTCCTCTGGTACCTTGATCTTCTGTAGATCGGAAACTGCTTCCAAGAAAGCTTCATCAATATCTGAGAGCAAGGATTTGGATTCCTTCATGGCACTGGGGGATGGCTTGTTTACAGCTGCAGGCAGGGTATCCACAGGTGTGACAATGTGTGGGGGAGTTGAACTTGATGGAATGCTAAGACCGAGAGCGGCTCTTTGGGCCTGGGTGAGGACGCCTGATGGCTCCTCTGCCAACTGCGACGGCTTATTTTGAGGGATAACCACGTGGGTAGAAGGGGGTGGCTGAGAAACAGTGCGCACTGCTATCAAGTTGAGCTTGGGAAAGGCGAATTCATTCTGGCTTTGACTTGAGTTCGAAGCCGTGGATGCACGAAGTTTAGGGCAATCCTTATTGTAGTGATCCTTCGTTTCAGGGCAATGACGGCAAGGAGGGGACCCTTCTGGCAGGGGGCATTTGCTTTGGTAATGCCCATATTCCCCGCATCTGTAGCACAAAATGGGCCGATTCAAAGGGCGAGTCGAAGGGCGAAGTGGTCCTTGCTCCTGGTGCATTGAGTTTGAGGTGGAGGCATAGAAGCTTTGAGGAGGTGATGAGGGAGCAGGGGTATGATAAAAGCTCTGAGATGGAAAAGTACTTGGCATACCTTGCATAGGAGGGGCTGTCAGCAAAGGTGGCATATGGTGTGGATGGCCACAAGGAGAAACCATGTTAGATGCAGGTGCTGGCCCTTGTTGAAGAGTAGGACCAAGACTTTGTTGTATTTGTCGCAATCCCTTGAGGTAGTAACAGTCCTTGTCCTCATGTCCAGATTTTTCACAGAAGTGGCAGTAAACCCGAAGGGGGCATTCCTGTGGAGGGTGCCCTGGAGAGCGGCATGTGCTACACCAAACCGTAGCCTTATTCTCTTGCTGACACTTGAGCTCTTCTAGAGTTGAAGGATCAGCAGAACTACCTTCCGAGAACACAGAGGGAGTATCTATGTGAGGAGAGTTGTTGAACAGCTTCCTAGCCCCCTCTATCCTAGTAGCAGCTGCGATGAACTCCTCGAGAGTGGCGTCGGGTCGGAGACTCTCTCGGAGTTTTTGCTGAGAAGTTTTGGGAAGCCCCTTCTCCACCCACTTTTTAACCATGAATTCACCAGGTTGTTGGGGAAGCTTGGCCACTAGCGACTTAGTTTTAGTCATAAGCTCTGCAAAAGTCTCCTCTGGCTTGAGCACCATGTTGGCCAACTCATCCAACACCTTCTCCTGGTAGTCACCCGGCCTGAACGCTGCACAGAACTGCTGTCTTAAGGCTGCCCAAGTTGCAAAATGGTTCTCTGCAAATTGGTTGTACCATTTATCTGCTAGGCCATCCAAGGTGGATGGAAATAGTACCAAATAAGCATCTTCTCTGTTGTCCCCTACAGAGAGATACAAATCTTCTTGCATGGTCGTCAGCATCTTCTGAAGAAAGCCCTTTGAAGGTAGGGAACTTGATGTTTACCTTGGCCAAAACACTAGCTAGTGGCTCCATGATTCCTTGCTGAGCCTGTTGCTCTATAGCTTGCTGTATCAGAATAGGAGAGAGCTTTACTAGAGAAGGTGATCGGGAAGATGGGGAACCTGATGAAGGAATGGGTGATGTGGTATGTGGAGGTATAGGTGATGAGGTTGAAGGATTTCTACAAGGTGTCAAAGGTCGTCTTCTATGATAGTACTTCAGAGGGCTCAGTAGTGCGCGTTGACGCTCGATTGACCTCCTTGTATGTGTCATGCAGTGACCACCAATCCAACCAAGCTTGGGGCAAGAAAACTTGTGACAGGTCTAGACTCCACCAAACCAGACCAGACCAGACCAGACCAGGTAAGTGACTAGACCCGGTTGGACCAGGGACGAGACCAGGGACGAGGAGGACTAGACCAGGGTCGAGGAGGTCTAGACCAGGGACGAGGACAGGTTGGACCAGGGCGAGAGAGGACTAGACCAGTTGGACCAGGCGAGAGGAGACTAGACCAGTTGGACTAGGCGAGAGGAGAACAGTGCAAGGCAAGGTTGGCGAAGGTAGGCGAAGCTAGATAAACCGAACTAGCTTCAAGATTTGCACCTCACAGAATGAGATTTCAGTTGAGATCCCATCGTGATCGCCAAAAGGAGAGCACCTGTAGCGCGGATAATGTGTCGTGCTCTTTACAGTGTGGGTGCCCCTCAGTGCAATGTGCGTGACAATCTCACTCAAACAAATGGAAACTCTCTCAAACAGAATGAAACACAGGAACAATGGATAACAACAGAGACACAACAGTGGACCAGAACATGTGGACTCGACTAGCTCAAAGAACCATGTACAGACTGTGGCGTGGCAGCACACTTAGCTCCAGCCCAGGACTCACAGGTACAAATGGGGTGTCGAGGCTCAGATGTGCAGGGATGGTGAAGCAGTGCTCTGTGTAAGACTCACTGCCCTCTCGACGATGCTGGACCAAAGGTGAAGAAAAATGATAAGATAACCGATCGGTACTACTCATATGTACCACCGTAAAGAGCCACCAACGGCTCATAAATGTCAGCCATGTGGTGAAGTGGCCACGAGGTCCACTAGGCCACCGTCGGTCGTCGGTAGGTACCCTGCCACGTGTCACTCCCAGACCAGACGTCCGTCCAGAGGGTCCGTCTAGTGTGAACCAGTCCCAGTGTAACCCACTGTCCAACTGTATGTCCTGTGAAGTGACACTGTAGCCCTGCTACAGGTTGCCCGCCACAAGACCGCTTACCGTCTCGGTGAGAGGAATACTGAAAAAACTGTGAAAGAAAACCACTAGGTGCTGCATCCGTACATTTCTTGAAGCAGGTGCTAGGCCCAACCATGACCTTACATGCCTCAAAAGTGGAGTAAAACACTGTCCTGCTTGCAACGCCTTAAGCCTTTGAATAGGCAAGAACCCAATATGATTGCATAGTCCAAGAATCCCAATCGGCAAAATAGACTGAGGCTCCTCAGCAAAGAGATATGCTCGGTTTGGATCCAACGCATCTTTATCCTCCGTAACTATAGTGAGAAGAAAATGACCTGGTCCGCACTTGCAGATGAAATTGTCGAAAAGAGGGATGATCAGAAGCTCGAGTAATAACGCGATGCGGTTAAGCTCCATCTTAATGGCAAAACGAAAAGCATTAACGGCATTGTGATGGCAACCAGGTGAATGCTTGAAAGCCCCAAGGAAACAGCCAAAAAGGTTCATAAACTTGCTGCTGTGATAGGATTACACAAAATTTCTCTGCCCCTTTGTGCAACATGCCATGTATTTACCATGACAAGGATCACATTTTGCCATCATTGACGATGGCTCAAATGCGTTGGTTATCTCTGCAACGGACAACTGCTCATGATAGGCCTTAGCTGCCGAAATCACTGGGGCATATGATGAAAGCATGAAGTGAATTCTTGGGTAAGTAACAAGGTTGGTTCATTAATCCCAGTGGGCTCTAAATCAACAAACACAGCTCGAGGAACATGCTTTCCCGCTCCCATCTCGTCTCACTGAAGAAGGTGTTGAAGGCATCATCACCGCCACCAACAGCCATGTGGTGACCTGGCCACGAGGTCCACTAGGCCACCGTCGGTCGTCGGTAGGTACCCTGCCACGTGTCACTCCCAGACCAGACGTCCGTCCAGAGGGTCCGTCCAGTGTGAACCAGTCCCAGTGTAACCCACTGTCCAACTGTATGTCCTGTGAAGTGACACTGTAGCCCTGCTACAGCCTCCGCATAGAATAGAAAGAGGAAGGGGGCAAGAGGATAGCCCTATCTGACCGAACGTGTGAGCATGAAGCGATCACCTCTACCTCGTGCCAAAAGTATCTGATTGTGAGCCTGAGTGTACAAAGCTGACACCCCTTTGATCCAAGCATCTGAGAAGCCCATCTTGCGAAGAGTGCCCTCTAGAGTGTCCCAGTCAACTCTGTCGTATGCCTTCTCAAAATCGAGAAGAAGAATCACCAGGTCCTCACCACGGAGCCACGCTAGGGCAGAAGCCTCCCAAAAAGTAAAGATATTGTCAAGGATACTGCGTCCCTTGACAAAACTTGTCTGAGTCCCATGTATAAGGCTCTCTAGAAGTGGCTGGATCCTCAAACTCAGAGCCTTGGCAAGAATTTTGTAGGCTGAGTTGAGGATGGTGATGGGGCGCCACTGTCGAATCTCATCCAAGGAGCCACCCTCCTTGGGAATGAGGTAGATCAAGCCCTCACTCATGCTGTCAGGCATCACTTTTGTGTGCAAGATGTACTGAAAAGCACTACAGAGATCTGGGCCAAGCAAGTCCCTGTACTCCAAGAAAAAACTGGGAGTCAACCCATCCTCACCTGGGCAGCTACCACGGGGGAGGGCACTAAGAGCCGTGTGCAGCTCCTCCAACTGAAGTGGTAGCTCAAGCCTCTGATGCATCTCCTTAGTCACAAGGCAAGGCATCTGTGCTCACACCTGCTCCCTACACGCATCCTGACGCTCTGACTGAGGCTCTACAGACAGTAACTCACGATAAAAGTCAGTAGCAACTGCACGCATATCCTCGGGCTTAGAAGCAACTGACCCGTCGGGCCTCCTCAACTGACTGACCTTGGCATGCGAATGCCGAGGTCCCACTGCCTCGAAGAAAGCACCAATCACTCTGTCGCCCACCTGTGTCCACTGAGATGCCTATCGATGGAAAGCAAACTCATGTTGCTGCTCCTCTCTGCTAACAAGCTCCTGGCGAGCATGCTGTAGTTGCTCCTTCAACCAAGGACTGTCTAGATGTTGCTCGTGCATCCTCTGCAACGAAGCAATGCCCCGTCTAAGACGGTGCTCCTCCTCTCTTGCTGCAGCCCAGCGAGCCAAAGACTCTTGGAGAAAGAAACGACTAATCTGAGCTAGTCCTGAGGCCACTCTGTTAGCAGGAGAATCGTGCCTGTCCAAGCTCTCTGTCCAAAGAGCCTCTACTCGCTCTCTGAATGCAGAGTCCTGCAAGACCCTCTCTGGGATGC
Organism: Adiantum capillus-veneris; assembly: GCF_014529385.1. NCBI lineage: Eukaryota > Viridiplantae > Streptophyta > Polypodiopsida > Polypodiales > Pteridaceae > Adiantum > Adiantum capillus-veneris. The sequence goes on from NC_140942.1 coordinate 4,535,042, forward strand.
GAAGCATCGTGCTCCCTCTCCTCTGCCGGTCTGCCACTATGAGGATCACTCGTGCATGGCCCGAGAAGGAAGTCCTTGCCAGAATGCTTCCTATCCCTCCCAAGTCACTGAAGTGGTCACTAGTGTAGAAGCGATCTATCTGCGATAGATTCACTCCTCCCACTCTGCGGTCCGAACGAGAGAAGGCAAGGCTGTCTAGGGGCCTCACAAAACTAGAGTGCTGCCATACATCTGAGACCCTCAGAGTCATACAAAACCTCTCCCAAGCTGCCAACTCAACTCCATCAACAGTAGCGTGGCTACCACCAATCCTGTTAGAAGGGTCCTCCAACATGTTGAAGTCGCCCCCTATGCACAAGTGTTCTGCCTGTGGCAGAGACTCAACTATCTGTGACCAAAACTCTGCTCGAGCACTCGCCACATTGGGCGCATAGATGTTCAAGAAGCCCACAAGGCAACCCTGAACCTGCATAGTAATCCACTGAGCCCTGCCTGGCACAATAATCCCTTTGCCCACAATGGCCTGTTGCAAAGAATCCGCAATAATCATACATACCCCACACTGGATGCCTCCAGGTCCAAAAGCAGTTGACCAAAAAGTATCATACCGTCCACGCAAGAGCTGACCACAACGTTGGAGAGGGGGAATGGGGAGCACACCCAGCGCGCCAACACGGAATGCCTCCTATAGCCCAGGGCACACACTGCACCCCAATCCACTTTGCGAGCACCTTCGACTTGCTCTTTTCACCAAACCACGCACGCACACGCGCTCACATAGACACACACTAACTCACACAACCCGCGCACCTCAATGCAGTAGCTTTTACGCTCTCCCACACGCTCAAAACGCCACAGGCACTCTCTCTCTCTCTCTGCAACACTTCGTCGGGGCGGCACACATTTGCCACACACACCCGCACGCACACACACGAGAGCCGAAGAGCAAGGGGAAAAGGGGGGCGATACGACACCAAAATCAAACGCAATGGGGGCTTCTCTTCTTCATTCACACCAGAAATAGGTACAACACCGTCGCCGCAACCGGCTCAAACTAGAAAAAGCACAAAGGGCGAGCCCAACTCCAGCCGTACACAAAGGTTTCCATGAGACCTGCTCCTCGTGAGCTTTCCCCAGCTTCTAACGAGCGAGCCCTTGAAGGCCTTTTCCTCTGCTAGGTGCTTGCTTTTTCCGCGCCGCTTCACGGACCATGCATCTCGGCTTCGACCGCCGAGCGCGAGCGTATGAAGTTTTTTCCTTCCCTTTTCCTTCGCCAAGAAGCTCCTTCCTCTCGTGGGGCTTCGATTCGCCAAGCGTACACAAGAAAATCCCTTCTCCTCTTCTTCTCCTCCTTCCTCTTTCTTTCTCTCAGCTCCAAAGCCAAGGCCCCCAAAAAACTCAAGCCCGCTGCCCTTCTCTCTCCTTCTTTTCCAAGGCAAAAGAAAAAAATAAAAACATGCTTTTTTGGGCAATGAAGCCCGGTGCTACTGCTCCTTGGGCTTTCCCTCTACCTTTCCTCTTTTTTTTAGCCTTTGAGTTTCCTTCCCTTTCTTTTTTTCCAACTCCAGCCAAGGCAAACTTTGCTTCTTTTATTTATTACAACCAAGGAGGTTCATGTGTTTGTTTCCCACATGGTCGGTGCTTTTGTGTGCACGGATTCTCCAAATAAGATTTTTTCAGCCACGTCGCATGGGAACTTAGCCGACTAATTTCCAATTCTAGCTCTCGCCCACCACCCAATGTCACGCTAGCCTCGGACAACACATCCAAAAAAGGGAAAAAAACTGAGTTTACCCCTGCCGCAATATCCTACTGCCAAGCCCGCAAAGCCCGGATGGAAGTTTGCATCGCCGACTTGCTTCAACACAATCACCATTGCTTCTCGACTCTTCCAGGTACGCAATCCGAGGCAACCCAAAACGGAAAAAATCATCTGTGGCCTTTCACTACCCACGGCTCCCAACTTCATCTCACTGTATTTGACCGACCGAGTATCCGATTGACGTGCAGTCGACTCGTGCTGACTCCACATAGCGCACACTATTATCGAGAACCTTGGCGAGGCCCAAAATATGCAAGACGACACATCCTCCAATGTGGTCAAGTGGGCTCAGACTCGGCCTCCGAAAAATCTTCAAACGGCCATAACTTTCTATCCATAGCTCCGATTCGCAATCCGAGAAGACATGCATACTCCGTAACTCGAGCTTTACACATATATGCACTGACATCAGTCCGGGCCACTTGTCCCCAGCTACCTTGTCTGTCGGGGATCTGCTACACACTCCAGCTTTAAACCGCAATATCTTGCAGACCGGGGCTCCGTTTGACGAGCCGTTTGGACGAGCTTCTAGAGCATCTTGAACACCACATTTCGGGGCACATTCCACGCATCTCGAACACTTTGACTTGCCGTCCCAATCAGCCCACTTCGAAAGCCCCCTGGCCTAAAAAAACATTTTAAGCATGCATTTTCGTTGCCACTGTCTTGCTGAGGTCTCCCACACTGGCTTTAGCCCTCTACCATGCACCTGTTAGCACCCTTTGCACTGCACAACACACTTTATAGCGCCGACCAACTTTGGCTGCACCATCATTGCCCACCCCCTTGTTGAACATTCATGTTCAACCACAAATAGGCTTATTGCACTAAAAAACTGCCACCCCAAAACAAACTCTCTGCACACCACAAAACCACCTAACATATGTACAAAACTTGGCATCTTGTACCCGCTACCTTTATTCATGCGGGTTGCCCAACCCCTTGCTTTACCTGTATTCACCCACGAGGGTCAAACACCTTGGATTGGCCCTTTCCATCCACCTGTAACACCCTTGCATAATGCGATACCAGGGCACATAGACAACTGCATACCCAAACCGCCAGTAGCATATTTCTATTATTCCATGCACCCCATGGCATACTGCCCGCTTCCATCAAAGCACCTCCAAGAACACCAAATAGAACACCCTCGTGCTCGCCATCCTGTTCAATCAACACTCCTGACATACCTGACCCACCCTCCCATCCATGTAAAGCTAGATCCTCATCTAGCAAATCCTGCACCTGCTCAACAGCACACTGCACAGCCGCTTTTATCAGCCTCCCTTTCAACCACCATTCACAAATCCCTTTAGAAAGCTCGGACACAATCGGGGAATCCGTATTCTCTGCCACCATAGAGTGCACTTGCTGCATAGGAAGCACCTTCATCTTTGGCTCCATGCTTGCCTTCTCATCTGCATTGCACTCAATCCCAACATCATCAAGATCCCCCTCATCAATCGGCCCTTCAAGGTCGATAAGCACCACTTGCTTGTCGGCTTCCATCACCTGCTCTTCAAGCATCTCTTCTACTGTTGCATCATGCTCCATCAAGGAAGAGAGAAACTTGTTCTCTATCGCATTATCCTCATCTTCTCCCATAGGAAAGGTTGCTCCATCCCTCCTAGCAAAGCTCTGTCCCTGTTGTACCACTATCGCACACTGCACCGCCACTTTCATCAGCATGGCCGTTAACATGGCACCGCACATCACCTTCACCTGCATATCATCACCTGTAGGCTTGGGCTCCTCCACTTGGTCTCCATCAAGCATAACGGTATGCACTGCTCCTTGCTCCTCGCACACATTCACTGTATCTCCATCCACTTGCAAGAGATCAAACTCATCATACCTTGACTGAGACGAGTCAGTCTCCCAACTTGTGTCAGCCTCCATAGAGCTACTATCACTCGGCCCAACCTCTTCCTCTGTCTCGAGCTCAGGAATCTCCTCTAGCTTCACCGCTTCTACCTCGTCTGCAAACTGCACATTTTGACCTTTACCACAACTCAATGAAGCTTGAACCGTCATACCTTGACTTGGCAGCACATCCTTTGCCCGATCGGGAACCACCTGCATATCTTCCACAATTGGAACCACTCTAGCCGGCATCTCCGGCATAGGAACCACCCTATCTTTCTGTAGCCACACAACCCTCGGTTCCTCTCGCACATGCACTTCTCTTTGCACCATCCTTGGCTCGGCTACCACTACATCAACCTGCTTTGGGATCACAACACCTGGCAAACCCTGTCCAGCTTCACGCTTCTTGAGAATCTTCTTGGTTCGCTCTTTCGCTAGAGCCACCGCTTCTTCGTATGACACCGGGCCATCAATCTCCACCTTATCACGCACTTCCTTATGCAGGCAATCCACGAATTTGCTCAACTTTAAAAACCTAACATTTTCAGCAGCAGTTCCCTTTATCAGCTTTCCCCAAAGGACCTCAAACTCCCATAGGAACGCTTGAAAATCCGCTTCTAAGCCTTGCTTCAAATTGTCCAGCCTTCTCTTTACTTCATTCAATTGCGCATCTGCTATATATTTGCTTCGAAAAGCCGCTTCCAGTGCTTCATGATCCACCTTTTCCTCATTAGGCAGGCCATCGAACCATAGCCTCGCTCTACCACGAACTAGAAGAGGAAACACCTGTATTGCACCTTCTTCCCTTGACAAACCGCTTTCCAGCACGAACAACCCATAGTCTTGGAACCAGGTTCCTGCATCTTCGACCCCAGTGAAAATGGGAAATCCCGTCCAAGCCATTACTTCTCTAGCAGCACCTGCTCTTCAAAGGCCGCACCTTTGGCATCACCAAAATCACCGCTTTTACTTCAACTAGGAGCATCAGTGCGCTCCTCAGTGGGGGCACCAAAAGATGGAGAGGGGGAATGGGGAGCACGCCCAGCGCGCCAACACGGAATGCCTCCTATAGCCCAGGGCACACATTGCACCCCAATCCACTTTGCGAGCACCTTCGACTCGCTCTTTTCACCAAACCACGCACGCACACGCGCTCACATAGACACACACTAACTCACACAACCCGCGCACCTCAATGCAGTAGCTTTTACGCTCTCCCACACGCTCAAAACGCCACAGGCACTCTCTCTCTCTCTGCAACACTTCGTCGGGGCGGCACACATTTGCCACACACACCCGCACGCACACACACGAGAGCCGAAGAGCAAGGGGAAAAGGGGGGCGATACGACACCAAAATCAAACGCAATGGGGGCTTCTCTTCTTCATTCACACCAGAAATAGGTACAACACCGTCGCCGCAACCGGCTCAAACTAGAAAAAGCACAAAGGGCGAGCCTAGCTCCAGCCGTACACAAAGGTTTCCATGAGACCTGCTCCTCGTGAGCTTTCCCCAGCTTCTAACGAGCGAGCCCTTGAAGGCCTTTTCCTCTGCTAGGTGCTTGTTTTTTCCGCGCCGCTTCACGGACCATGCATCTCGGCTTCGACCGCCGAGCGCGAGCGTATGAAGTTTTTTCCTTCCCTTTTCCTTCGCCAAGAAGCTCCTTCCTCTCGTGGGGCTTCGATTCGCCAAGCGTACACAAGAAAATCCCTTCTCCTCTTCTTCTCCTCCTTCCTCTTTCTTTCTCTCAGCTCCAAAGCCAAGGCCCCCAAAAAACTCAAGCCCGCTGCCCTTCTCTCTCCTTCTTTTCCAAGGCAAAAGAAAAAAATAAAAACATGCTTTTTTGGGCAATGAAGCCCGGTGCTACTGCTCCTTGGGCTTTCCCTCTACCTTTCCTCTTTTTTTTAGCCTTTGAGTTTCCTTCCCTTTCTTTTTTTCTAACTCCAGCCAAGGCAAACTTTGCTTCTTTTATTTATTACAACCAAGGAGGTTCATGTGTTTGTTTCCCACATGGTCGGTGCTTTTGTGTGCACGGATTTTCCAAATAAGATTTTTTCAGCCACGTCGCATGGGAACTTAGCCGACTAATTTCCAATTCTAGCTCTCGCCCACCACCCAATGTCACGCTAGCCTCGGACAACACATCCAAAAAAGGGAAAAAAACTGAGTTTACCCCTGCCGCAATATCCTACTGCCAAGCCCGCAAAGCCCGGATGGAAGTTTGCATCGCCGACTTGCTTCAACACAATCACCATTGCTTCTCGACTCTTCCAGGTACGCAATCCGAGGCAACCCAAAACGGAAAAAATCATCTGTGGCCTTTCACTACCCACGGCTCCCAACTTCATCTCGCTGTATTTGACCGACCGAGTATCCGATTGACGTGCAGTCGACTCGTGCTGACTCCACATAGCGCACACTATTATCGAGAACCTTGGCGAGGCCCAAAATATGCAAGACGACACATCCTCCAATGCGGTCAAGTGGGCTCAGACTCGGCCCCCGAAAAATCTTCAAATGGCCATAACTTTCTATCCATAGCTCCGATTCGCAATCCGAGAAGACATGCATGCTCCGTAACTCGAGCTTTACACATATATGCACTGACATCAGTCCGGGCCACCTGTCCCGAGCTACCTTGTCTGTCGGGGATCTGCTACACACTCCAGCTTTAAACCGCAATATCTTGCACACCGAGGCTCCGTTTGACGAGCTGTCTGGACGAGCTTCTAGAGTATCTTGAACATCACATTTCGGGGCACATTCCACGCATCTCGAACACTTTGACCTGCCGTCCCAATCAGCCCACTTCGAAGGCCCCCTGGCCTAAAAAAACACTTTAAGCATGCATTTTCGTTGCCACTGTCCTGGTGAGGTCTCCCACACTGGCTTTAGCCCTCTACCATGCACCTGTTAGCACCCTTTGCACTGCACAACACACTTTATAGCGCGGACCAACTTTGGCTGGACCAACGTCTAATGCGGCTCTCACACAGATGGTGCTCTTGAAGCATAAGAAGATCAATCTCTCCTCTCACAAGGCAATGCTGAAGCTCCTGACGCAATCGGCCCCGCTGACGCTGAAACTGGGGCCCACCAAGTCCCTGCACATTCCATGAGATGATCCTTATGGGGAGCGAGAGAGAACAGATGCTGCCGCAGTAGCTAAACGTGCTATCTTCGAGGCTGCTTGGGTGGGGAGTAATCCGCATTCGAGCGTCCTCTAGAGAGGCGTGACTACAACGAGTGCGTGGCCCAAGCCCAAGTAGATCGAGCCGTCCGTAAAGCAACCTCCTCTGTCCAGGAGTCCTCATGAATGTATTCATAGCATGGCAAGCACTGCGTATTAGCAAAGAAGTAGACCACAATGTGTCTACATCCTGCTGTATCTGGAGGGGTCACCGCAAGCTTGGCCAGTGGCCACAAAGTCTGAAGCATGTCTCTAATTCCTAGTTCTCCCATGTGGTGAGAGAACTCTAGGACCTGTGTGTGTAACCACCCCAACACTGAGTCGAGAGTCCACTCAGTCTGGTCCCTGCCGCAACAGGGAAAGGAGAAGCCAACTACTGAGTCCAAGGCCTCTATCCCCCTAACTGCAAGGAACAAAACATGACCCTGAAGCAGGTTGCCTCATGGTCAGCTGATGGGTCGCCGAGAAAACGAGTGAAGTCGTAGTCGAAGAAGTCCCATTGGTGCCGCAAGTCGATGCTCATCAGACCACGAGGGATAGCTGCAAAAGGAGACGTCTGTACCTGTAGAGGGGGTCGCAAGAAAGGCTGTTCCTCTTTCGCCAAGCGACTCGTGGCAAAGGCGCTGCCATGAGATCTCCTAGCAGTCGGAGATGGCCTTGCCCCCTGGGTCGGCTGTGGAACTGGAGCGGGAGGGGGGGGAGTAGGAGCAGGGGTAAGAGGCGGAGAGGAGGGGCGGGGGGGAGCGGCAGAGGAAGAGGGGCGGGGGGGGGGAGGAGGCGGGAGGGAGGATGATGAGGAGGGGGTGGGAACTTGGGGGGGGGGGGGGGCTGTCGAGGGTGAAGCTGAGGTGGGGGCTGGAGCAGGGACCTCATCCTGCTCAAGAGGATCGAAACGGTTTCTCGTGGGAACCCACTGTTGCTTGGCAGGCGCCTGAGGACCACTCTGAGTGCCAGGCTGTCTCTGTGGCCCCTGTCGCCGTCGACCACGAACCTGCTGCCATCCCTCCTTCGCTGGAGCCCCAGGCTCGGAGGGAGGCTTTGCATGTGTGCGCTGTGTCTCGGCTTGTGGCTGCTGGCTGGGGCTCAGTCTGTGGAGTAGGTCGAGGCCTCCTCCGTGGACAGGCCTTCGCAAGATGGCCCATCTGTCGACAAATGAAGCACTGGTTCGGGAGACTCGAATACTCCACGCTCTGTCTGAACCAACCCCCACTCACCCGAGGCAGAAATGTGTGTGCTGTGTCTCGGCTTGTGGCTGCTGGCCAGCCCTTGTTGGCTGGGGCTGAGTTTGTGGAGTAGGTCCAGGCCTCCTCCGTGGACAGGCCTTCGCAAGATGGCCCATCTGTCGACAAATGAAGCACTGGTTCGGTAGACTTGAATACTCCACTCTCTGTCTGAACCAACCCCCACTCACCCGAGGCAGAAGAATGACCTTCGGGAGCGTGTGAGTGTCCCTAACCAGAACGCGAACTGAGGGAATGCCGGCCGCCTTGGCAGCTACTGAGGCTGTGGTGCGAGATGTCTCCAGGACGGTCCCGATCGTTGAGCCTATCCTGGACAAAAGTGGTAAGTACTTCCTCCACAAATCAAGAAAGCAGACGGAGATGGGGATGTCTACCTCCTCTACCAGAACATCCGAAGCAGGGTCAAAACCATGTCTCCACTGTCGAAAGTGGGCTCGAGCTGCTCGGATGGTCAACAGACTCATGGCGATGACCTTGGACGCCATCTCAGAGGTCTCAAACTCGATCTGATAGTAGCCTCGTTCGAGTATCTGTACGTCCAAGATCTTACCCACCTCTGCAAGTAGGCGGGCCTGGAGAAGGTCATGCAGCTCTCCTCTACTGGGTTGGGTACCGAGAATCTTGCAGATGACGGAAGTCACCTGCAAGCGCTCTACCTCTGCGGCTAGGCTCGCTTGCTCTGTCGGTGAAAGAGCAAGTCGAATGGTGGGCTCAGCGGGGTTGGGCGAGGGGGCTTCGCTAGAGTCCCTCTGTGGCGAGGCTAGAGCCTCCATCTGTGTCTACTGCTGAGTCGAAGAAGGCGGGAAGGACGCGAAGCTCCCAGCAGGCCGTGGAGACAGCCTCCTGCGAGCAAAAAAGGGGATGCGGGGGGGGGGGGGGAGGCAATGCCAAACGGGGGAAAAGGGGTGGGCGAGCGGCGAGGGGGGGCTGAGGGCGGATAAGCAATGGGCGAGCAGGGGCGGGGCAGCGGGCCGGGGGGGGGGGGGGGGGGGGGGGGGGGGGGGCGGCTTCTGGCGGGGGGTAGGCAGCGGCGGGGAGGCAGCAGGAGGGCAGCGGGGGTAGCAACGGCAGGGCAGTGGGGGGGCAACGGGTTGGGTCACGGGTAGGAGTAGCGAGGGAGGAGGGTGCTGCGCACACAGGGTATGGGCAGCGCGGGTGCGGGTTGGGGTGGATAGGGCAAGGAGCAGGAGGGGGGGGGGGGGGGAGGCTCAAGCAGCAGCGAGCAGCGTCGGATTTGTAAGTCCTCTGTCAGTGGGTGATGGTTCTTATCATAGTGCAGATGAGGAGGTGCCAATAGCTCTCAAGAGTGGGGACAAACCTGAAGTCACCAAGGTGGATGTTGGACACATTCCGAGATGCTATGACTACTGTCACAAATTGATGACGTGGCAATCCCAAGCCAGTTGATAACGTGATAGAACCGTACGAAACCCTTGAAATTTGCGCTAACATATTGACGTGGCAGACAATATAGATTTCCGCGTTTTGTGCGGAGAATTGAAGAAAAGAATGAAGATTTGGGCAAATTTTTCGGCAGAGAAGTTTGCCAAAGCAAAGTACAAACGTTAGTTGTAGGTTGACTTGTGTGTGAAAAGATTGATCAAGTACTCAAGAGACCTGAGATTTGGGAAACACCTGAAGAATTACCCGATTGATGAGATTTACTGGGGATGGCATGAGGCCATTGATTCTCCTCTCAGGTCAGGAGAAAAGCTGAAAGGACAGACGAGTGCAGACAAGGGGAACCTGTACTTGGAGAAAGAGCTTGACAAAACTCTTGAAAAGAAGATGAACCAGAGGACCACCAGAAGATAACTAGAGAGTTACAGAGTAGCAGCCGAGTGCGGAAGAAAAGGAAAGATGAAAGCAGGAATGGTACCTGATTTTGTGGGGACTGCTGACCTTGATCATATGAACAACAATACCGAACTTTGCATGGCATGGGGCAAAGTGCGAGACTAGGAAACCCTTATTTTCTTTGATGGAGAAGCCAAGGCCAACTTCAACCGAATTGGCGGCTCGATTTGGAATTACACCCAAGGAAATGGGGCCATAGTCCGAGGTTGTTCTAGCGGAACTCGGATGGGATGTTGCCATTACACTTGTCATTGGCAAACTACGTTTGCATTGTCAGGGGTATTTAGGGCACAAAGACTTTTATATCATGCCTTTGGAAGGGTGTGACGTCCTCCGAGGAATCCCTTGGTTCCCCAAGAACAGTGCCGTGGTCGACTATAGGGCAGGAAAAGCCATCTTGAAGAATGAGAAGGGCAAAGAGATTGTACTTGATGGAAGACTGAAGGGCTAGTCCGTCCCACTTGATGAAATCTAGTTTTTGTTTACCCGATTTTCTTGAAGGAGTTGAATGATGATCAAAGGTTGAATATGTCAGTCCCCAAAAAAGAATGACAGGATTTTTTGCAAGCTCAGGCTGACGGTTTCTCTGACGACGTATCAGGCGAGTTGCCTCCTTCATGCCTTGAAGATCACATGATTGATTCTCAATAGTACACCACCGAACCGGCCATCTTACAGAGTTAGCCGAGCCCAAAATAAAGAAACAATGAAAAAGAACACATTTCCCCATTTAGAGGATCGATGATATACTCGGCAGACTTCATGGTTTTACTTGTCGAATTGATCTGAAGAGTGGTTACCATCAGATCTGAATTGCTCCTAGAGACGTCTACAAGACAACTTTCATGACGAAAGATTACTTTGAAAGACCAGATTGAGCGGTTTATGTGATTTGCTGAAAGAGATTCAAGACTATTGTCTAAATTAGAAGTTTAACTCTATTTAGGGACTTGTGTAACATGCTAAGGAACGATTTGGACGCATGACGGCTCATTGACTTATTTACGGACAGGATAGTATCCACCTCAACAAGGCAAGAGTCCGCCGGATTGAAAAGAATAAATCATGGAACCAGATGACAGCTCATTGCAAGATTTTGGAGAATCAGATGGTAGCACATCCGAAGGTTCCGACGAACTAAGGGAACCAGATGCAAGTTCATCAAAGGATTCCAAAGAAAGGGGATCAGATGATAGTGCGTCTTAGGGTTCCGATGATTGAGACTTACGTGCCAATGGACAGGGAAGCTAACGAAGCTACCCACAGGTCCCTCGGCACAAGGAAAGAAAGGAAAAAGGGAATCAACTGGTAGATGAGAGAATTCGCTAGACCCAGGATAAGATTTTTGAAGTAGATCAATATGATCTAGATCTAGATACTGCTTTTGCCAAGGTGCACGAGGCTCTTGAGAAGTCTCAAGCACGGCATAAGAAGGCAGCCGACAAGATTCGACGTGACTTGCAGCTGGAGGATGATTTGGGTGCTCTTACGGTTTGAGAAGGCACGCCTTCGGAAACGAAAGGGAAAGGAGCGGCTTTTCCCACAGCTAAGAATGCGATACTATGGCTCTTTCTACATTCAAGAGAAGATAAATGATGTATCCTTCAAACTGAAGTTGCCAGAAACTTGGAAGATTCACAATGCTTTTCATGTGAGTCTCTTGAAACCTTTCAAAGGTGAGGTGCCAGTTGACAGGGAGCCCAAGGAGCAACTTGAACTAGAAGAGAGCGAGGAGATACTCGTTCTAAAACAGACACTGGCTCACAAGGAAAGAAAAGTGAAAGGTAAAGTGAACGATGGTTCTTAGTCAAGAACTATCTTACATTGGATGCGAAGTGGATGATGGAGGAGGACCTAGCAGATACTCAGATTTGGAACTTTACCTTGACGCTTTTGGTCTAGCTTTGGCTATTCCAAGAGTTCCCGGAGATCAACGGGTTGAATATGGTGCAGGCGGGACTGCACAAGAGGGGAGTTACTCCGCTCCTTTGTCACAGATTGCCTGGATGGAATAAAGTCACTGATTTCCCTTTGGACTTTAGGGATATGATGTGTTGACAATATTCTGCTGGATGACTTTATGAAAGAAGTACTTCGAAATGGGAATTCCCAGAAATGAATCTGATTTTTGTGCTCACTCATGTGATTGTGTTTGAGTGTAGGTTTGAAAGACGAAATGGCTGCAACATTTCGTCTTGAGAGTCTATGGACATGATCACAATAAGGATTCGTTAATCCGACATCAGTGAGGTCCTATGTGGATCTAGATGTGATTGCTAAATACGTTATGGTCCTAGATCAGAATGGAATCTATAGACATGATCGCAATAAGAATTAGTTAATCTGACATCAGTGAGGTCCTATGTAGATCTTGATGCGATTGCTAAATACGTTGCAAGGTATCATGGTCTTAGATCTAAAATCAATTTTATGTGATTGATATGATGTGAATGTGCACTGACTGAGTTGTCTTTATGCAAGTGCTAGATTTGTGTTTGTCTAGTGCGTCGGTACTTAGAGTCAGTGTCTATTGATTGGTTTATGGCCTCTATCTGTTTTGTAGGTGTAATCGAGGGCGATTACAACTCTTTCAAGAGGGAAGTATGTCACAATTGATGACGTGGCAGTCTTGGGCCAATTGATGACGTGGCAAAACCGTACGGAACCCCAAAATTTGCGTTGACATGCTGACGTGGCAGATAATACGGATATCCGCGTTTTGCACTGTTATAAACTTACGTGGCAGGTTGTACGGAATTCCGTAATTTGCGTTGGCTGCTGTTTGGCAGTTTTTGGGACCAGATACTTTTGAGACAAATTGATTTTGAGTTTACTGCTTCTGGGCGAGATGCTTTTGAGTTTGAAGCTTGGCAATGATTAATGATAAAGAAATACCGAAAGGGGCGCCAGACTTTGGGGCCAATACCTTTGAGCACGGAACTACGCTAGGCCATGTCGACTCTCTCTCCCTCTCTTAAAGTTCAGTGATCATGAAGTTTCTGTTCGTGTGTTGCTATTAATTTCTCGCTTGTAGTGTCCAAGCCTGTTACAACCACAAACATACAACTAAATTGGCGTGCTCTAGGTACTATGAGGCGGTCTCGACGGTTATAGAAAGTTGAGACAGATGGAGCTTTATTACAGGTAAACTATGCCTCTTGAGGAGGCACTTTCACAATCAAAGTGGAAGGAGGCCATGCAAAGAGAGCTTGATTTTATTGAGAGGAAGGTCATTGGTGTCAAGTGGGTCTACAAGACAAAGTACAAATCCAATGGGTCTTTGGATAAGCACAAGGCTCTACTCGTAGCCAAGGGCTTTTCTCAGCGAGCAAGAGTAGACTATAACAAGACCTTGGCAACAACCCTGTGTATTGCGACTATTTGGACAATTTTTGCTCTAATAGCCCATCATTGATGGCCGGTGTTTTAGATGGGATCTGGATGTCAAGTCGTCTTTTCTCAACGGCGACTTAGAGGAGGTGCATGTGGAGCAACCTCTAGGATTCTAGGTTCGAGGACTTGGTGACAAGGTTTACAGGTTGTCTCTATGCCTGAAGCAAGCTCCTTGATCCTTTCATCTAGCTGCATTCCTTTCATGGGTCTTTTGCAGATCCAGAGTTAAATCTTCTCAAAGAGGAAGGATTGGTGACACTTGTTATCCTCTATGTGGATGATCTTGTGATTATAAGTAGCCATGACTAGCATATTCATGGTACGATGGAGACCTTGGCAAAAGAGTTTGAGATGACAGATTTCTAGCTTGCTACACTATTTTCTTGGACTAGAGATATGGAAAGCAGAGGGAGACATTTTTCTCTCTTAGTAGCACTATGTCCAAGAAATGTTGGAGGCCTTTGGTATGATCGACTACAAGCCAACCTCTAATTGGATGGATACCAACTAGAAGTGGTCGTTGTATGATGATTAATATATAGCTGATACTACGAAGTTTGAAATGCTGGTCGGTTCTCTTATTTGGTTGCGGAATGCTTGTTTTGACTTCTTGATAGGAATTTTCAGTTAGTTCATGCAAAAGCTTTCCAAGGTGCCTAGTTTCACCTTGAGCAACCTCTTTGGATCTTGCAGTTTTTGAAGGAGTTAAAAGTCATTGGGCATATGGTACAGACTTCAAGATTACTCTTCAAGGATGGAGTGATTCCAATTAAGGTGGAGATCCAGATTGAGGGCAGTCGACTAGAGGTTACACTTTTTCATTCGGAATAGGAGCAATCTCATGGAGCAGTAAGAAGCAGCCCATAGTTGCTTTACTTTCCATGGAGGCAGAGTATCGTGTTGCAGTGCTACATGTGAATTTTTTTTGGTCATGGAGGTTGCTTTTGGAGATTAGTCTTTTACAACAGATAACCACTCTGGACAACCAGAGTTGTATAGCTATTGCAAGGAGCCCGGTGTTTCGTGCTCGGCCCAAGCATATAGAGGTAGAGTATCACTTTGTTCGGGAGAAACCCCTGGATGGTACTATACGTCTTGAGTGCTGTTCTACGTAAGATAACCCTGTGGATATCTTCACCAAACCTATACCACAAGCGACCTTATCCCTTCATGGTAGCTCCCTTGGATTGGTTCCACAGTCCAAGAGATGAGAGGGGGTGTTAAGAGTTTCATCTTGTATTCGGTGGTGGCTCCGGTATCTCCTAGGAGGGCTGTTTTGTGGCTGTGCGCGGCCGTACTTGAGGTAGAGGTACCTTTCCCGGCGGTACAAGCCGTGTATGTGCCCCACCCAAAAGGCTGGCATGAGGCAGGGCCCTGGCCCCTGTTCCTAGGCTTTCTCAGGGTCACAGTCTCTGTTTTCCACAGTTTTCAGCCAAATAGGACACATTGGCACATATGTGCCAATTGGTACATCTATGCCAAGTGGAGTTTATGGCTGAGGTATCATTTTTTAAGAGAGCGCTCCCATTTTTGGCTCGTGGGCTGTAGAAATGTGAGTCGGGAGGGTCCATGTCGAGGGACCTCTTGGCCTCTTGTACACAGTGTGCATTAGCAGATATTGGGCAACGTTTTTGGATCAGATAGCCCTAGCACAACGTGCCGGGCGGCCAGTCTCCAGCCACAAAAGGATTCTCAGGAATCTTCCACTGCTGGCTGGCATTCTTGAGCACAACTGCTCCGGCCAGCCCTCCAAAAGTCCTTTTTTTTGAAGAGCTTCACTCTGATTGGATGGGAAGTGGACGCTGGCTATGGCTGGAACAGGTGGGGCGTGGACTACACCGGCGAGCCAGCCAGTTGCCGGCCAAAAAGGAAGAGGCACACGTAGGCTATCGTCCCTGTAGGATTCATTTTGGCTGGTCGGCTGCACTAGTTGTGCTCGTGCTAAGAGAGACTCTCCGCATTTGCTCTCTCCCTTCTCTGGTGTTTCCAGCTTTGGATTGCAGTTCTCTCTCTAGCGTTTTCATTTGTGGCAGCGTTTTCTCTCTCTACACTTGCACTCTCTCCTCTCTATCTCAACGCTATCATCTCCTACGTGCGCCCGTTGTTTGAGGCTGATTCTGAGGAGTTCCATCACGGTAGATCCGAGATCCGGTGGCTGCCTGTGAATGAACGGACTTGTACTCGCAATTGCAGACTTGATTGTCATCTGCTTCACCTTTATTAAAATTCGTGTGTGCACTACACCTCTCACCTGAAGCACATATGGCAGCCAAGAAAGGTTAAAAGCATCAATCCTGTCTTGTTTTGGTACAGCCATAGCAGGCATGCAGATCAGCTTTACTTCCCAGTGTTTTTGCAGCCTCCCTGGTATTTGTTGCTCGAGAGTTTGGCCAAGTCAGCCCCTCTAGCTAAGTTTTCCCTGCACTGCATCAGCATGAGAGGACTCATAGTTCTGGTCTTTTTGTAACCACAGTAGGACCTGTTTGTGGTGGCCAGTTTTCTTGAGGTTTCCAGTCAGAAACGAGCTTCAGAAGGCAGCCAATTGTGTATCCTACTAGGCCAGCAACTAGGAGCTAAAATGGCGATGCAAAGAAGTTGCCCTGCTTGTTCTACTGAAAGTACATGGGGGGTATCAGTAGTTATTGCCTTGACATATGAACACTTAACGCATGAACACTTGACATATGAACAAGTGTGCTTGTCCTTAACGGGATGAAACGAAAATTCATACACGTTTGAAACCATAAGGAGAAGGTAACTTCGTTAAAAAGAGTACGTTAAGTTAGTTGTGCCTGGTGATGATCATGAAATTTGAATGTTCCAATGCAAAGCTCTCTATCAAAGAAAGCAGAAGGAAGGTCAATTGGAAACTCCATAGGAAAGTGTTTTTTCGTGGAAGAAAAAGTATGATGGCGACTTCTGTTCAATCCACCAAAAAAATTGAAATTTTTGGTGCAAGGTGGTTCATCCATAAGTATAAACAGATAGAAAATATATGGGCTTACAATATTGCTCTAACTTTGGCATCCTTGTGTGCACACATAGATGACAGATTTTTGAGAGGGAGGGGAGTTTACACATTTAAAATGCATGGCCAAGTATACCACGATATTGGGCCTCTGATGCCTACTATTTGCATTAGAATATAGCCTAAAGTGTTACATCCTTGTTATTCATATATGGCATTTACGTTATGTTTGTATAGCTTGTCTAGAAGTGAAATCAAACATACTTGGGAAACAAACACAAACTAAGTATTCGAGAAAAGTGGTCTCCCAGAATTCTTCATACAGAAACCACATATTAATCAAAAGTGTTGTATTGGCAAATGTAGGATGTACTGGCTCTCAAAGTACCTTGGATATGAAACATGGGTGCAGCAGTCCTGGATTATTGGCTGCCTGTTTGTAACAATGGCGACCTTATGGGCCTCAAGAGGAAAGTTATATAACATGAGCTAACCCTCTGTGAGGCCCCCCTCCCCATGCACTGCGTATGATACCCCTATGTGAAGCAAAGTAAAACCTCACTTTCTAGTTTCTGCATTTCCAGTGTGACAGAAGCTATCTCCAAGCTGCTGGAGGATTTGCCACAAGTCTCACACGATTGCAAATGAAGCCTTTGCTCTCAGCAACTTCATCGATAGTGCTTACTATTAACTTTATTTATTGACTTTCTTTCAAAGTGCTTCTAAGAGCTTTCTGCTTTCCTAGTAATTCACGAGTAGTATCCTTTATGCTTTGCAAAGAAAGCCTCCTCCTTCCTGACTCATCTGCTGTACAAGGCTTGCTGCTTTTCTAGGCTTATCAATGCCTTGAGTTTCTTGCAAGTCCAGCCCTGATATCGCAGAAATTGACTGCCCAAACTGTTTGAAGGCTATATGAAATTGCATATGAGTTTTCTTCACCTGCATCAAAGTCTACCACTCAACTGCTTCCAGTTTTCCCTCAAGACAAAGCAGCATATCAACAATCAAGCTCAAACATCACTCGGGGATTCAGAGCTGAGAAAAACAGGGCAGGCCATGCTGGCAAGCAAGGATTAGTATATTAGGTTGTTTGTTGTTGGCTACTAATGTTCTTAGAAAGAAACTACCTAAAACTAGATTATGTTTATTCCTCCTGTTGTGTTAACATTTCTTCATGGTGTAATTTCAGTGTCATATTTGAAAGATTAGGGAAGGATGGGAAGGAGTATAAGAAAGCCACAACAGCCCATCTATCCTGTTATGCTGATGCTGGACTTCGGACTTTAGCTCTTGCCTATAGGAAGCTAGATACTTCTGAGTACGAGACTTGGAGTATCGAGTTCATGAAAGCAAAGACATATGTGGGTGCAGACAGAGATACAAAGCTAGATGAAGCTTCCGAACTTATTGAGAGAGACCTCATTCTGGTCGGGTGTACAGCTGTGGAGGACAAACTACAGAGAGGGGTACGAGTAAACCCCAATTCTCATGCTGGCAAAATCACACTTCTAAAAAAATGAGCATGAACCCTCACTTGCAACATCACACTTTTATGTTATAGGTGCCACAGTGTATTGACAAGCTCGCTCAAGCTGGCATTAAAATATGGGTTCTCACAGGAGACAAGCTCGAGACTGCTATAAATATTGGGTGTGGATGCTATACCTTAAGTCATTTGTAACTGCCAGTATGGTCATGAATTTATACTAAGGATTCACTGTGATTCGGACAGGTTTGCATGCAGCCTTTTGCGCCAAGGCATGACACAGTTAGTTGTCTCCCTGGAAAATGATGAAATGAAAATGGCAGAAGCACTAGGGAACAAGGAGCTTATCGGCAAGGTAAAATGTTTTTTTAATATCGTATTTACATGACAGCTAAATCCAAATTTGCTATCAAAAGAGAATGGAAAGGGGAGGTTTGCTTTGGGCAGCAGAGTTTATTTGCATGGTGTTACATGTCAAATTGTCTCTGATAGAGCTTGATTATTCTGAAGGTTTCTCAAGAAAGCACAAGGCAGCAGATCTTATCTGCAAAGCAACAAGTGGAGGAAGAGGAAGAAAGTGATGCAGCCTTTGCATTGATCATTGATGGAAAAGCACTTAATTTTGCTTTAGGGCAGGATCTAAAAGCTGATTTGATGGACCTAGCCGTAAAATGCAGCTCTGTCATTTGCTGCAGAGTCTCTCCAAAACAGAAGGCTATGGTTGGTGTGAAAAAAGTTTAATAGGCATCTTGCAACATTCTGGTGTTGGTTTCTTGAAAATGTTAGTTTTGCTAGATATTCACTAGTACTCATTGTAAGATTTCTGACATTGCACACAGACATCCATGGATTCCTGAGTCTATCTTGTAATGAGTAAAGAATAAGTCCATATAATAGTCATTGAGTAGTGCTTTTTTTACTATCATTGACATGGTGTGTGCCTGTTAATAAAAATAAAAAATTCTACTAAATTAACGTTTTGAGGGCACGTTCCCCAAGGTAAAGCATAGAAAATGACGAGTCCATCAGAGGGGGTGATCCAGATAAAATTGTGAACATTCAACTGCTTCTTGCTTTTCAGCCTCTGAGGTCTCCTAACATATACAATCCGATCAGACACAAGAGGTGGAAAGTCCTCCTTAGACTGTGTCATCGACACAGCAACAGGAATTTCATCTCTATCAACACTATCTAGGAGGGTAGAGATGATGGGTATTCCATCAGGCCTAGAAGAAGGTATTGTTTCTGAAGAAGGAACATTTGAAGAAGGTGTAATTCCAACTGTGGTATCTGTGCACCTTCAAACCATGAAATGCTGAGGCACCTTTGACTCCCTCAGTCATTCACTCTTTTGGTCTCATAGGTCATTTAGGCTTTTTGCAAGAGTAAAAAAGCATTCCGTTTCATTCTCTCTCATCATTTTCACTCTTTCAGAGGGAGGGACATCATTTTCTATTCAGAGACGCATCAGAGCCCAAAGAGCACACTCCGAAGGGTGATTGGGTACAGATGGGAGAGCACATGTAGACAAATGGCTCGTAATGAGCACACCCAGCACCTCCAGTTCAGATCAGGCAACCAGATAGACTACAACGCCTTCAACAAAAACCACTGCATGGCAAAATGGTTGTGCAACAACCAGATAAGGCAATCATGCCTTATCCAACTCCTTTCATTGCCTACGAAACATCACAAACAGATGTGGATACCATAACAGATGGCTGTGTCGCCAGTATGATGTCTGGCTGGAATACAGTTGTCCATGCTATGGGACAATTAGTTGAAGCCCAGCAGAAAGCTCCAGGCTCTGTAGTTATGGCCCTTCAAACTGAACTTCAGGAGACTAAGACAGAGTTAAAGAAGGCCAAGAATGAACTGGCTGAGCTTAGACAGAAGATGCTGCAGATGGCCATTGAACTTAATAATGATGCCAGAATCATGGCTGCTTAGCAACACGACATAGACAAGTCACAAGATTCAAAAGGAAAAGCAGCGACTGATTGAGGAAAAGAGGTTTGCTGAAGAAGTCACATCAGGTGCAGGGAAGCGAAAAAGTCTGCTTTGAAGTCTTTGATGCATAGTTACAGGGAATGGCCATTTTTAGGTCTCCGTTCCCCGTTCCTATCTCAAATTCCTGTTCCGGATCCTCTTCCGTGTTTCAAACGCGAGTATCCGAAATAGGGAATGGCATTTTATGCATGTTGCCGTTCCCCGTTCCCCGTTCTGATTTTCCGTTCCGGGTAACTATGCTTTGATGGCCAATCACTATACCCTGAGGCAAGCAATTACCGAAAAAAACATTTACCAATCTTTAGTGGACATTGCTGATCCAGAAGGAAACCTTACACTGAATATGGAAGATATGCAAAGTCTACTTGAATCTATGAAATCAGACTTAGAGGAGAAATCAGAGCAATATACTGGTGCTCTTGTTAATCAGGTCTTAGTTGAGTAGATTAAGAATCAAGACGCCAATGAAGAGGAAGAAGACCAAGAGGATGACGAAGACCAGGGGGAGAACACTGTAGCCGTTCATGAGGATGACGACGACGACGAAGATGATGACCAGTCACGTCCAGACTCAACAACTGGAGGAGATCAATCCACACAAGATACTGGTTCAACCAGTGAGGCTGACAAGTCTAGGACCACACTAAAAATCAGAGTCAGTCTGACCAGCATCAGACTCGAGACCAATCTCAGACACAGGGCCATACTGGTTCCCAGCAGGCGGCAACACAGCAGGCCATTGTTCAATATATAGCAGGAACCAGGACAAGGGTAAGAGAAGGCTAGTGGAGTCCAGTTCAGATTCCGAATCTGAACAGGGTCATTCGATTGAGTTGCTAACTTCAAATAAGGCTCTGAGACGACAAAAAGCACTTCAAATTCAAGAATTCCTTGATGATGAAATATCCTACTGGGATCTGGTGCGCTTTCAGATGTTGTTTGTGGGAGCCAGAAGAATGGTTAATTCTTGCAAATCAATTAGTTACCACAACCAGCAACTCTGTCAGCTACCTCAACATCCAAGTTGCATTCAAGTCCTGGAAAGAATCTTCAAATGGTGTGTCACGAAAAAAGACCTTGTGGTCAATCCTTATCTCCACAACCCCTCCACAGTCAATCTCAAATTTCTTGGCTTAGAGTTGGAAATGCTCTCATGAAATAAGCCAACATACAAGTGTATGAAAGACATGATGGCATAGATAAAAGAAGTACTGATCTAGCTTTAGAGTGCCAGAAAGATTTTAGAGCAGAAAGTTCAGCTCCTTCTAGAAAACAATGCCACTTCTAGTAGAGGGGCCAGAACCAGATCGAGTGTGGGAGAACAAGAGAAAAATCTTAAGAGCGTATTCCACCTGGTAAAGATCAACAAGGAAAATGATGCAGCAAGAGAACCAGGTGGTAATGAAATTTTTGGAGTTTGTCCCAGATTCACCCACATTGCTAGATTGTTGACGAGATCAGAGAGTGGTATGAGGAAGTCACCACCGAATGGACCGCCTGGAAGCAAGTGCTGACCGATGCCTTAAAGAAAGATCTGGTCTGTGATCTGATTCAGGCAATTCAGAATTTCCAGATCAAGATGGGCCAGTGGAAGGTGCAGCTCTGGTGACTGATAAAGCTTACAAACCAACTCCTACAGCTAACATTGGAAGCTTCTAAGATTCCTGAGAAGGAACTGGCCAACAAAGCATCCTACGAACCCGAGTTCAGAGAGATGGTTTGTAACAAACTTGGACACCCCAAGTCAAGATTCTGTCGCGACACAACAGAGATTCACTTCAGAACACTTCACAAATTTAAGAGTCGACACGGCGCGCCGGTGTAGTTCCGTGCCGAGAGATGTTGGCCCCAAAGACTGTCGCCTCTTACAATATTTCTTTTATATTAAATCTTTGAGCAAAGTACACTTCCCGCGGGTGCTCGCTCTCAGACTCTGCGTCCAGATGCTCTGAGAAGTGAGCCCCCCTTGGGTCACTTATAAAGGTTTACAAGGGTTGCTAAAAGCAGAACCCCAAAAGCATTAAAACTCAAAAGCAATGTTTTCCAAAATCAACTTGGCTAAAATCTGCCACAAAAACAGTAGTGTGATTGCGGAAATCCGTATAGCCAGACCATGTCAGAAGCCAGCGTAAAACGGGGAAGTCCATACGCTGCCACGTCAGCTAGTCAGTGCAGAAGCCGGAAATCCGTACGCTGCCACGTCGCTCTCTTCCACGTCAGCCTGTCCATACCAGCAGGGCTGCTGTCCACAAGGTCATGCCACGTTATCAGTTTGTGACATACCCCCTCGATTACGCCTGCAAAACAGACAGAGGCCATAAATTGTCTCAGTAGACACCGACTCTAGTACCGACACACTAGATACGACACATCTTGCACTTGTACAAAGATGACATGCACATCACAGGACATCACATGACAAATCACGGAAAGAAAATTTATTCCAAATCTAAGACCATGACTGCTAGCAACGTATTTAGTAACCGCATCTAGATCTATCCTGGACCTCACTGATGCCGGATTAACTGATCCTTATTGCGATCATGTCTATAGAGATTTATGAGTCCGAAATGTTGCAGTCATTTCGTCTTTCAGTTCCTGCACTCAAACAAGTCAAATGAGAGAGTACAAATTAATCATATTCAATTTCGGGAATTCCGTTTCATAAAGGCATTCAGCAGAATACTGTCAACCCATCAATATCCCTGAAACCTAAAGGGGACATCAATGGCCTTATTCAATTGAGGTAATTTACTGACAAAGGAAGAGCGGAGTGACTCCCCTCTTGTGCAGACCCGCTGCACCAGATTCAACCTTGCCAAGTTCGGGGTTCTATCGGAGTAGACTATGCCAAACCGAATGCTTCAAGATAAAGTTCCAAAATCGGAGGAGTATCTGCTATGTCCTCCTCCTCCATCCACTTCGCATCTAATGCGGGTTAGTTCTTGAATTTAACTAAGAATTGCCGAATCACTTTACCTTTCAGCTTTCTTTCCTTGTGTGCCAAAACCTGTTTAGGAACAAGTATCTCCTCGCTCTCTTCCACTTCAGGTTGCTCATCAGGCTCCCCATCAACTGGCACCTCACCTTTAAAAGGTTTCAAGAGACTCACATGAAATGCATTGTGAATCTTCCAAGTATCGGCCAACTTGAGTCGAAAGGAGACATCATTTATCTTTTCTTTAATCTGGGGAGGGCCATAATACCTCATGCTAAGCTTTGGAAAAAGCCGCTCCTTTCCTTTTTGTTTCCTTAGGCATGCCTACTCAAAACGTAAGAGCACCCAATCATCTTCCTTCAATTTCAAATCTTGTCGATGTCGATCTGCTGTCTTCTTATGTCGTTCTTGAGATTTCTCTAAAGCCTCCCGGACCTTGGCAAAAGCAGTGTCCAAGTCCCTTGTGTACTGTTCGGCTTCAAAAATCTTGTCTTTAGTGTCGAGAAAGGGTGGAACCTTCGGAGCACCTTCAATTATCTCAAATGGCGCCTTCGACGGAAGAGTGAACTGTGTTATTGTAGGCAAATTCCATTTTTTTTTTTTCCCATTGAGTCTTCTGATCAGAGATGTAAGACTTTAATAAATCCAGAACAGCTGAATTTGCAATCTCAGATTGCCCATCTGTCTGCGAGCGGAATGGTGACGAGAACTGTAACCTCGTGCCAATGTTCTCCCAAAAGCCCTCCAAAACAAACTCGTGAATTGGGGATCTCTATCGGAGACTATTGTCTCAGGCATGCCATGTAATCGAAATATCTGTGCAATAAACAGTCTCGCTAAATGGTTCAGCTTGACTGTTTTCTTCATTGGAATGAAGTGAGCTTGCTTGCCATCGTGTCCACTCTATGTCTTTGGGGGATCAAAGATGAAATCCATTGGAATACTTTCCCAAGGGCGGGTGGGAATGGGTAAAGGCTGTAGTAATCCCTGTGCCTTATGCCTGTCAAACTTGACCGTCTGGCATACTAAACAATTGCGAACAAAGTCGTCCACGTCCTTCTTGAGTCTCGGCCAAAAGAAATAACGCTCCTCACCTTTCAAGGTGGTGTCAATGCCGCGGTGACCCGACACTCAGTCAAAACCTTTTCCCTCGACGGTTGTGTAACACACAACATTGTTTTCTTAATCAAGTAGCCATACCGTATGGAATACCCTGATACTATCTCCCCATTCTGTATCCGAGTAAACACATTGAAGAAAATCCGGATCGGTGGTGTACTTATCAACCATATCCTTGAAGCTTCTATGATGAATCGCGGAAATAGCCAAGACGGGGCTTCCGAGACAATGCATCTGCCACTAAGTTTTCTGTCCCTAAACATGGACAATCTAGAAGTGAAACTGTGACAAGATGTTAGCCCACCACATCTGCTTTTCTGAAAGCTGCTTCTGTGACAAGAAGTAGCGTAGACTCTGATGATCAATAAAAACGGTGAAATCGGCTCCGAGTAGATAATGTCGCCATTGATTAAGAGCATGGATCATTGCCAATAGCTCTTTTTCGTAAATTTGTGCTACCAATTTTGGCCTTAAAAACATTCTGCTTTAAAAGCAATCACATGGCCTTCTTGCATCAAGACCGCTCCTAAACTACGACCACAAGCATCACTAGAAACTTCGAATGGCTTTTGCAAGTCTGGCAAAGCTAAGACTGGTCTAGTAGTCAGTTTTCCCTAAGTGTCTAAAAGGCAGTCACCTCTGTCCGTCCCCAGGAGAAAGGGACTCCTTTCTGAGTCAATATGTGCAAAGGCAAAGCTATCTCTGCAAACTTCCGAATGAACCGCCGATAGTAAGAAATTAGAATACAAGCCCAAAAAAAGCTTGTAACTTCATGAACATTCTTCAAGTCAGGCAAATCACGGAGAGTCTCACTTTTGGTTGGATCCATTTGTACTCCTGCTTAAAACTCTCTGAAAATCCCAAAAGTCGTCGAAAGCTGTCATGCAGACGTCTCCAGGAGCAATTCAAATCTGATGATAATTACTCTTCATATCAATTTGGCAAGTAGAATTTTGAAGTCTGTCAAGTATATCATTGATCCTTGTAATGTGGAAATCTATTTTGGTTCATTGTTTCTTTATTTTGGCCTTGGCTAACTCTGTAAGGTGGCCGGTTCGGTGGTGTACTACCAAGAATT
The DNA here is from genome assembly GCF_014529385.1 of Adiantum capillus-veneris. NCBI lineage: Eukaryota > Viridiplantae > Streptophyta > Polypodiopsida > Polypodiales > Pteridaceae > Adiantum > Adiantum capillus-veneris. Next base: position 4,560,010 of record NC_140942.1, read on the forward strand.
AGTCATGTGATCTTCAGGACGTAAAGGAGGCAACTCGCTTTGTACGCCTTTAGAGAAACAGTCAGCCCCTATTGTAGAAAATCTTGTCGTTCCTTTTCAAGGTCAAACATATTCGACCTTCAATCATCATTCAGTTCTCTCAAGAAAATCGAGTAAAGAAAGTGAATTTCATCAAGTACAATATCTTTGCCCTTCATTTGTCAAAGTCGCTTTCTTAGCCCGATTGTGGTACCAAGGGATTCCTCAGAGGAAATCACACCCTTCCAAAGGCATGATATAAAAGTCCTCGTGCCCTAAACACCCCTGACATCGCAAACGAAGTTGTCCAATGGTCGGTGTAATGGAAACATCCTTTCCGGATGCCAATAGAACTGCCTCCGCCTGTGGCCTCAGCCTGTCGAGTGTAATTCGAACTCTAGCCGCCAATTCAAGTGAAAAGAAGTTGGCCTTGGCTCCTCCATCAAAGAAAAATGAGGGCTTCATGATCTTTCACTTTGCCCCATGTGCGACAAAGTTTTGTACTTTCGTTCATCTGATTCAAGTCGGTCCCCACGCAATGTGGTCCCAGTTCTGCTTTCATCTTTCCTTTTTTCTCCGCACTCGGCTATTGCTCTATAACTCTCAAGTTAATCTTCTGGTGGTTCTTTGGTTCATCTTCTTTTCAAGAGTTCTTGTCCATCTCTTTCGGCGAGTACAGTTTTCGTTTTTCAGCACTCGTCCGTCCTTCCTGCTTTCCTCCCGACCTGAGAAGAGAAGCAATGGCCACACGCCATCTCGAGTAAATCTTATCAATCATGTAATTCTTCAGGTGTTTTCAATCTCGGGTCTCTAGAGTACTTAACAATTTGTTCACACGTATACCAATCTGCAGTTGACGTTTGTACTCCGTTCTGGCAAACTTTTCCGCCGAAGTTTTTTTTGTTCAAAGCTTCATTTTTTTCTTCAATTCCCGCGCCGGATTTTTCAACTTTTCTTTGCCTTCCCACTGAGAGGTGTTATCTCTGTCAGATTTCTCTACGAGAAACCATGTGTAATCTGGGATTTTCTATGGCTTTATGCCCTGTAAGACAGAGCGATGAAGACAAGAGCGCGCTCGATGTGCGATGTGCGAAGGGTTGGAATGGCTAATGAGTCCGGGGTCGGAACACGAAGATTCTTTCACAAAAACCTGTGTGTGCTGCAAAAAGGATCGGATCCTTTGTAGAAGAAGAATCTTTTTGTGCTCTGATGTCACTGTAACAAACTTGGACACCCAAGTGAAGATTCTGTCGCGACACAACAGAGATTCACTTCAAAACACTTCACAAATTTAAGAGTCGACACGGCTCGACATAGTTCCATGCCAAGAGATGTTGGCCCCAAAGACTGGCGCCCCTTTCGGTATTTCTTTTATATTAATCTTTGAGCAAAGTTCACTTCCCGTGGGTGCTCGCTCTCAGACTCTTCGTCAGATGCTCTGAGAAGTGAGCCCCCCTTGGGTCACTTATAAAGGTTTACAAGGGTTGCTAAAAGCAGATCCCTAAAAGCATTAAACTCAAAAGCAATGTTTCCCAAAAATAACTCGGCAAATCTACCACAAAAGGCAGCAGCGCTGATTGCGGAAATCCGTACAGCCAGGCCACGTTAGCAACCAACGGAAAACGTGCAAGTCCGTACGCTGCCACGTGGCACTCTGCCACGTCAGCCTGTCCGTACAGCAGGGCTGCTGTCCACAGGGTCATGCCATGTCACGTGCACATCTAACCCTATGTGCATGTAGACAAGCTACGTTTGGTCCAGGGTTCAGTCAGCTTAGGAAGTGTTCTGGCACCTTTGTGATTCTGTTCGCAGGCCGTGCATGTCCAGGCACTTAGAGTAGTTGCATATCCTCTGGTTGCACACAACATGATCATCAAAATTACAGTAAGTAGCCATCATGAGCATTTTACAGTACACGAAACCCATTTTTCCTATTTTAGCCATTTCACTTATTATTAATAAGTGATTGTTGGGAAACTGGGTAGGGCAAATTTGTCAAGTTAATATAAAAGAAACTTGACAGTCACTTAGAGAAGCAGAAGAAACCGAGAGAGCCCAGGTAGAATCTAGTGTTTCTCCTTAGCAAGACCCCAGCAAAACCAGCGTTTGCAGATCAGCCTACCAACGTTTTTGATCAGCCAACATCAGCGTTTTGATCAGCCTGCATCAGCATTTTTACACAGCTTATGCCAGCGTTTTCAGCAGATAAAATCAGCAACCTGCAGTAGTGCAGTGTTTTTCAACAACGTTTTCCAACCAGATGTGTTTTTCAGCCAGCAATAGCCACGAATTCAGCCACTGAAGTCAGCGTTTTCAGCCAGCCGTCATCAGCCTTGTCGTCGCCCTCTTCTCCGATTTAGATCGTCATTGCATCATAGCATCAACACCTTTGTACCAGATTTGTGCAATCAATAGCATAAACTTCTCTTGCCATTGATAGAGGGGCCCTTGGAGGAGGGTTTGACAACAGTCTGGTGTCGTATTCTTCTCTCTATCTCTCTCTCAGACTCAGCACCTTCATTCACAGTGTCTTTTCACTTTGTTAGCGATCATTTGCACTCTCTCATTAAAGGAACGAAAGGCTCTCCCTTCCATAAGTAAAAGGAACCCTTGAGCACAGTTTGGAGCACTCATCTTGAGCAAAGTTCAACATTCGCTTCCGCTGCACCTTACATGCCAAGTCATCAAGTCATCAGTTTGTGACATGGTTGAAATTCTGTTTGAGGCTAGAATCAAATGTAATCAGCCACTACCTCAGGGGTGGATTCACACTGTCTCATTATCATAAGTTGGCCAGAGCCCCGCCTAATCAGAGGCAAAAGAACTTCATATGACCGTGACACAAAGAAGTGGAATGCACTAACACCATATGAAGCTGAAATGAAGACAGTCAGAAAAGAGCAGCCGGAGCAAGAGGCACTGTACCGCCTAATTCAGAAGGAGAACACGGGGCCTGGCCCAAGCGCTTCAGAACCATACAAAGTACTGTATAAAGCTCCAAAAGAGAAGGCACCAAACAAGAAGAAGCGTGTTCGATGAACTGACACTGGTTGGTTGTTCACTGGCAAATTTTGGTATACACCAAAATCTAAGAAAGGGGAGAAGGAATGTTAACGGTTAGAACGGCGGCCAGACTGGGGCGCCTAGGCTGGTAACTGCCAAAATCAGTTACTGGGTAACTGACACAGGGAACAGGCAGTCGGAGAGCTAGTAGAGAGCTATAAATAGGGTCCATTACTTCATTTGCAGGGACCTAATACCGGATCCCTTCCTCAATCCTAAGCCTAGTGTTACCGCACACTCTTAGCTAAGAGCTGTTCATGCTTTGTAATTCTTATTAAGAAGAAGGCTTGTCTCACTGACTACACTTGTGTACAATTGTCTGATCTGAATAATACAACTCTAGTTTCAGTTCTCAGTTTCTGTGTCAATCTCTTTTCAGTTTGTCTTATCTTTCATTTATTGTCTGGTCTGATCTGAAGCTTATGTCTGGTTTGAACTAACTCTAACTATCAACTTGGAATAGCTGTCTGAAAGTGTCTAACTCATTCCACATGGCCTCAAAAACAGAAACTAGTAAGCTGCCTAGGAACATCCTTACAGAGTGAGACAAAGGAAAACTCCACCCAATGTGGCCTCTATTCGTGATAGCATTGGAGGCAGTACGATAAAATGCAACAACACCTCTGATCATTGTAAGGGAAACCGATCCTCTGCCCAGTGCCCTCCAAAGAAGCCCAATCGACTCTATAATAAGCCTTCTTAAAATCACGAAGCATGATAGCTACTAACGTGGCCACTCAATTGTCTCATGAAAAAGATGGAGTAGCAGGAGTCAATGTCATGCCAGAGGCAACTAGAGTGAAGCTGGCATGTGCATGGTAGCCACGCCATTCGCTTTGAGAATGGTTCTCATCAAAAAGGTGTCCCAACCTAGAGGGATGGTGGATTCAATACGGATGGAGGTCGGAGGTGTGAAGTTTTTTGCATCTGTCCTAGTGCTGGATGTGATATAGTATGTTGTTGGGCAAGCCATGCCTCAAAGCAATGAGGGCCTTACATGATTGATGGACTATTGAGATTACTCTGCAAATAGGAAACAAGGGTGTGGTGGTGGAAACAAACTCAGTTGGGTTGGCAAGCACACTAAGACCTTAGGAAATGTACCCCATCAAATCTACAAAGTAGGTACTTAGAGAATTGAGGGCGTTGAACATCATTCTGATCATAAACTGAAAAAAGACCAGGGGAAAATCCCTCCCCCAAAGGGAGCAAAAAGTGCCATGGCCACCTAAGGAAGGGAGAGGATGACAATTGCCTCTGAAAGATAGGCACTTCCTACACAGTATTCTCTACATGTGTACCTCAAAACCCAAGATGAGTAGTAGGCCCTAACAGTGTGCGCAATTAAGGCAGGGGGTTGCCCAATGAAAGATATGCACTTCCTACAAAAGTACTCTCTGTATCTGTGCTCCAAAACCCAAGATGAGTAGTAGGTGCTAGGAATGTGCACGATTAAGAGTAGGGTTGCCCAATGACTACCCAAAGTCGAGCCGAAACCCGGGCCTAAACCCACCAACAAGCACCATTTGCAAATGAAACAAACTTGGACACCCCAAGTCTGGAATCTGTCACGACACCAGAGAGAAAGATATACACTTCCTACAAAAGTACTCTTTGTATCTGTGCTCCAAAACCCAAGATGAGTAGTAGGTGCTAGGAATGTGCACGATTAAGAGTAGGGGTGAAACTGGCCCGTGGGGCGGTAGGCGTTGGCTTTCACCCGAAATTCTTTACTTTAGACACACAGAGAGAACGTGCAAGGAAACTTGTGACGGGAATTAACACTTAAGCACACACATGGCTTGGAAGCTAGAATGCTCCGACCAGGCGCCGACAACCTGTAGGCCCCAAAATTGGCGCCCCTTTTGGTATTTCTTTATTCTTTGAGAGGGTAAATTACAAAGTAGAGTCCCGGGGAACCCTTTACCGTATCCCTCTAGATACTACCTGATTTGGCCAAATTTCGGCAATTTCGGCAGCATAACATCCCAAAAACTTGCGCGAAACCAATTCCCCTGCTAGAACTCACTTCCACTGGCGTATACCCTCTGATTCCAGCCCAAAAGCAGTAAATTCAGCTCGCTGTATTTACTGGTTTTTGCCCTGTTTTCAGCCCCAAACAGTCCCCTAGCTGTCCTCTGTCAATGGGGCACGATTCCCAAGGGTTCTGGCGTCCGTATGGCTGAAAAACAGTCAATTTTCTGCGCATACACCGCGCTGAATTTGCACCTGTACGGTGAGGTTATGACCCTCACCGGTGCCTGCTTTGGAGTAGCAGCTAGCTACCCCTGTTCTTGCTCAAGGAGGCTCTTGCCTCAGCACAAAAGCATGAACCCACACAGCTGTATATCAGTCAAATAAAGAGCCCTCTTGTGGGGCATCACATAACTGCACGTAGGGGAGAGAGAGAGAGTAGTGTGTAGCGTGCAGGGCATCACTCCTAGCACCACACTGTACATGAGAGGGAAAGAAAGCACTCCATAGCTCTTAACCTGTGACAAAAACCAAAATGAGGCCTCTCCCAGCATAAAATTCAGCGCCCATTTTTCTGTAAGAGGCGAGTCCGTGAGAATCTGCCACTTCGCGCATTTACAAGCATTTTCCTGTTTCGGGTTTTCCGCTTAAAAATCTCTCGACTGGTTGTCCAGTTGACTTCGCGGCAGAGTTGTAAAATGTTCCCCTAGTCATACCGGAGGTAATGACGCGAACACATTTCACGGCCCAAAATAGCAGTTCCCTAAATTTTAGGAAATGATTCCGTTGGGCTCCCACTCATCTGACCATCTATCCTCATTGGGACCACATCCAAAAGTGCAATGTGGCCCAACTGTCGGATACTTTCTATTGGTAGTCCCACCTTGACTTTGTGCCTTTATTGAGTTCACTTCCTAGTATCCACCAACTTGCTAAGTGCGACGGGGGGACCTACATGATCTTGCTCTGAGCCTAGACATCCTCTTACTACGAATTCCAATGCCGACCACTTCCCGTCTGCAGGTGAAACTACTGTTCACATTGGCCATACAATGTCCAACCGTTTGCTACTTAAAAAGGAGGGCCTCAAAAATAAAACAAAAATCGTTGGAAAGAAACCAACAACTAAGGTTAGCAGTTGCCACGTCCTCGTGACATAGTTAACAGCTGCCACGTCCTCGTGACATACTCCCCTCTTGAAATCGCAAACGTCCTCGATTGCATGCCATAAATACACGCCATTGATGATCTTGTGCTATGAACACTCTTTTATCATATCATGTATCCGCAAGAAAGGTCGTACACATAGATACAAATGACTCAATGAGACCTTCATACTTGTGTCATTTCCATCTATTACACTGAATTCATACGTACATTTGATGTGCTAGCTCTATCACTACCCCTCCTTTGCACACGTTGGGTTGGGGGAACTTGGGGCATAAGTAGGTTGTAACCCAAAGGCTTCAAGGTAAAGCTGCAATACATTTTGTGACTCTGACTGTTCATGCTCTTCCATCCACTTTGCATCCATAGGCGGATAGTTCTTGAACTTCACCAAATAGCGTCTTGCAACTTGTCCTTTAACTTTTTGGTCCTTATGTGCCAAAACTTGCTCAGGTAGCAGGATCGCATCAAGTTCCTCAACTTCTGGATGATCCTCATCTGGCTTATCTTTTGGCACATCACCCACGAAGGGTCTTAAAAGACTCACGTAAACGCGTTATGAATCTTCCACGCATCAGGCAATTTCAGCCTGTAAGCCACATCGCTGATCTTGTCAAGCACTTGAAAAGGCCCATAATAACGCATATTGAGCTTAGGAAACAGTCGTTCCTTGCCCTTCATCTTCTTTAACCTTGCCTTTTCGAACCTTAACAATACCCAATCACTAGGTGATAACAGCAATTCACGACGGTGACGATCAACAGCCTTTTTCTGCTTTGCCTGAGTCTTCTCCAAGGCAACTTTAATTTTCTTATACATTTCATCCATGTTCTCAACATATCGATCTGCCTCAAAGATCTTGTCCTTTGTATGCAAAATGGGAGGAATTTTTTGGCCGCCTTCAACAATCTCAAAAGATGCTTTGCTAGTTGACAAATGCACCATATTATTGTACGCATACTCAAGCATGGGCAAATACTGTTCCCACTTGCCCTTATTATTTGACACATAGCATTTTAGCAGATCTAAGATAGTAGAATTAGCCTCTTCTGACTGTCCATCAGTTTGTGGATGAAACGAATACGAGAACTTGAGCGTAGTGCCCATGTTCTCAAACAATCCTCTCCAGAACAAACTGGTCATGCGAGGATCACGATCACTGACAATCGATTGTGGCATACCATGGTACTTAAACACATTGTACATGAACAAGCGTGCCATCTGATCAGATTTTATCTTCTTCCTGACAGGGATAAAATGGGCCTGCTTGCTAAACCTGTAGATAATGCTCCATATACCATCATTCCCTGTTGGCGTTCTTGGAAGATCAAAGATAAAGTCCATAGCAATGCTTTCCCATGGCTTATCCGGAATCGGCAGTGGTTGTAACAGCCCTGGTGCCTTTTGCCTATCAAACTTGACCTTTTGGCAAACTATGCATGCTCGCACAAAGGCATCCACATCTCTCCTCAAGGTAGGCCAATAGAAGAAGTCTCTACCGCTTTAACTGTCGCATCAATGCCACAATGCCCTGCATACGGTGGGACATGACTCTCTTCCATGACCTTATGTCGCAGTGGCCTAGTGACACAAAGTCTACCATGCATCATCATAAAACCATCTCTGAGGAGGTAGTGCTCGTGATGTTGCCCCTCTTGTAACTGTTCAAAGATCCTTGCAAAATCTTCATGAGCCGTATACTGCTCCTTCGTGTCATCTAGCTCATGATGATAAGGAATTGACACAGCTGAATTTTGTGGCTTCCTTGATAACGCATCAGCCACAACATTCTTCTTGCCTTCCACATGCATAATCTGGAAGTGGAACATAGAAAGAATATTTGCCCATCGCATATGCTTTTCAGATAACTTTGACTGTGTCAAGAAGTATTGCAAGGTCTGATGATCTGTTTGGACAACAAAATTAGCACCTAAGAGGTAGTGCTTCCGGCTAGAAAGCGCATGAATCACGGCCAAGAGCTCTTTCTCATAGATTTGCATAGTCCTCTCTGGCCCTTGCAAAATTCGGCTTTCATAAGCTACTACTTGTCCATCTTGCATTAGCAGTGCTCTGATGCTACTGCCACACGCGTCACACTGGACCACAAATGACTTCTTGAGATTTGGCAAAACAATTACTGGATCTGAAGTCAACTTTTGCTTTAAGAGACTAAAAACTGAAATCTCTTTATGGGTCCATCTGAAAGTGACCTCTTTCTTTTGCAAAGCATGAAGAGGCGATGCTATCTCTGCAAAATTCCTGATAAACCTTCTATAGTAGGAACATAATCCCAAGAAGCTTCTGACATCGTGCATAGTCTTCAAGTCTGGCCATGTCTCAATAGCTTCGACCTTTGTGGGATCCATTCTGATACCATCCTTTGAAACTATGTGGCCAAGAAAGTGGATCTCTTCCAAGAAGAATTCACTTTTCTTAGGATTGACAAGTAGCGTGTGACTGAGCAACTCTTCGAACACAATGGTCAAGTGACGCCTATGCTCCTCTTTATTCTTCGAATAGACTATCATGTCATCGAAGAACGTCCCAACAAACTGTTAATGCGAGCTGAAAATCCGGTCCATCATTCTGTTGAACGTGGCAGGAGCATTTGTTAGCCCAAACGGCATCACTAGAAACTCATAAAGACCAAATGTCGTTCTAAACGCAATCTTGTGCACATTCTCTGGCCTTATACGAATCTGATGGTACCCACTCTTAAGGTCTATCCTGCTGAAAATTGTAGCACTCTCTAAACGGTCGAGAATATCATCAATTCGAGGAATAGGAAACCTATTCTTGATGGTATTCTTATTCAAGCACGATAATCAATACACATGCGCCATGAACCATCCTTCTTCTGCATTTGGAGCACTGGGGAGCAAAAGGGTGAAGAACTAGGCTGAATCAGCCCCTTCTCTAATAACTCCTCAACCTGGCCCATAATCTCTTTCTGTTGCACCACGCTAAACCTGTAGGGAGGTTTATTTGGTGGGCTACACCCTGGCACCAAATCTATCCGATGGTCCTTAGGTCTCTCTGGCGGCAATTGCGACGGTAATGAATCAGAAAAACAGTCACTAAACTTTTGCAAAAATGCTGATCTTTCTTTATCTAACACAGATAAATTTGACTGATCACTATCTGAGACATCACGTACAAAAATCAAGTACACAGAAAGATGATTTTTTATTATAGAAGTGATAGCAAAAGCAGATACAATAGGGACTGACTCTCCTTTTAGCTTTACATCCAAGATGTGAGTTTTGCCCCTATGGTGATCTTTTTGTTGTAGGCATCCAAGACTCCATGTAGTCGGAACATGCACGGGATCCCCAACAAGGCGTCACATCCTTCCAACGGCATGATGTAGAACTCTTCTGTGTCCACATACGACTTTATATGCAGACACAACTTTCCAATAATGAAAGTAACACATTCTGAGTGGCCAGGACATGCCAACCTTGCCTCTGCTGTGTACCCCATCTCTTCAGCTCTGATGCCCAGCTTCATAACTAACTCTGGTGAGATAAAGTTGGCTTTGGCACCTGGATTAAAGAAGATGAGTGCTGTGTGATTCCTAACTTTACCCCATGTCCTTTATAACTCAATGGCATCTGTACTGGGCCTGTCACCCACCATGTCTGGCACCAAACCTGCCGTGGGTTTAGGCCTCTTGCCTTTCTAGTCTTCTTTATCTTCTGAGTCAGCTGGTCTTTTCCTTTGTGGACAATTGGTAGCAAAGTGACCAGACTGCTCGCAAATAAAGCATTTATTTTCAGCCATTAGGACCTTCTTTTCCTCGAGCGACTTGCGCACAAAAGGCTTCCTTTTCTGTTTCTTTGCCTGTGCTCCAGAAGTCCAAGCTGAATCCTTGTCTTTGGTGGCCTTTTCTGACCCCTGTGACGCATCAGGAGCCGTTTTCACAAAGGGCTTCTTCACTGAATTTTTCTTTTGTTGCCCTCTTTTCTCGTTGCTCAGAAACCCATTGTCCTCTCCTTTCAACAAGGCAAGACCAGTGTTCGCAACTGCCATAAGCTGAGTGAGGGTAGCCACTCTGTTCTTGGTACAGTAATCGCGAAGCCCTTTAGGCAGCCCACAACAATACTTCTCTATCTGCTCTGTCAGTGGCACAAATCTGTAGGAGGTCACTGAGAGTAGCGCTTTACAAAACCTCCGATTGTACTCCAGCAAGATCTTGCATGAAGTTGAAGTAAGTGGTGCCAATCTATCATGAAGTCGGCTTCAAATTCATTTGACAGCCAAGCAGATACAAACATTTGCTTGAAGTAAACCCAAGTGGCGGGTGCTTGCCCTTGCATTAACAATGTCGTCCACCATCCAATTTTGGCCGGGTCCATTTGTACTCCTGCTGTGCTGAGACGATGAAATGTATATCCGGTAAGAAAAACTCGCTCTTTTTGGCATTGATAACCAATCTATGCTTGCGCAATGCCTGAAAGACCTATAGCAGATGGTGTTGGTGCTCTGATTCATTCCTGGAGAAAACTATAATGTCGTCAAAGAAAGTGCGGACAAAAGACCGTTACTCTCGGAAAATCCTATCCATCATTCGATTAAATGTTGCTAGAGCATATGTGAGGCCAAAAGGCATCACCGTATAAACCAAAACTTGTCCGAAAATCTGTCTTGTAGATATCTCCCCGAGCGATTTTGATCTGATGATATTTGCTTTTCAAATCAATCTTGCTGAAACAAGAGGATCCCTGAAGTCTGGTAAGAATATCATTGATCCTTGGAATAGGGAATTTGTTCTTGATGGTGATTTTATTGAGAGCTCTAGAATCAATGCACATTCTCCAAGATCCATCTTTCTTTAGTACCAAAAAAACTGGAGAACAATAAGGTGATATACTAGGTTGGATGAGACCCTTTTCTAGAAGTTCTTTCACTTGGTTCATGATTTCTTTTCTAGAGGTGGAGGTAACTCGCCTCGTAGGCCTTCAAAGAAACAGTCAGCATGTGTGCGCATAAATTCTTGTCGTTCTTTATCCAATTCAAACATATTGGTTCTTTGTTCATCATTCGACTCTTTCAAGTAGATCGAGTAAACAAAAAGACTGGATGTCATTAATTTCAAAATTGCCGAAGCCGATATAATAGGGACGGACTTGCCCTTCAATTTTACATTCAAGTACAATTTTCATGCCCTTCTCATTCGTCAAAGTCGCTTTCTTGGCCAGATAGTCAACCACGGCGTTGTTCTTGTGGTACCAAGGGATTCGTAGGAGGACGTCACACCCTTCCAAAGGCATATGTAAAAGTCCTCGCACCCTAAATACCCTTGACACTGCAAACGGAGTTTGCCAATGACAGGTGTAATGGCAACATCCCGTCTGGGCGCCGCTAGAACTGCCTCCGCGTGTGGCCGCATCTTGTCGGACGTAATTCCAAGTCGAGCCGCCAATTAGGTGAAATGAAGTTGGCCTGGGCTCCTCCATCAAAGAAGACGAGGGCTTCCTCATCTTTTACTTTTCCCCATGTGCGACAAAGTTCTTTGCTTTCGTCCATTGACTCGTGTGGGTCCCCATACAATCTGATACCAGTCCTGCTTTCATCTTGCCTTTTCTGCCACGTTCTTCTGCTGCTCTAGAGCTCTCTGGCCTATCTTGTGATTGTCCTTGCTTTGCCTTTTCAGGACACCTCGCAGAGATGTATCCTTGTTTTCCGCAGTCAAAACTCTTTCCCTCTTTGAGATATTCAGTTCTCTGCTCCTCGGTCAATCGGGGTAGTGCATCCTTCTTTTTCTGGAACTTTCTCTTTCTTCATTTTCATTTGTCGAACTTTGTCCGGTCCTTGGTGTCGAAACTTCATCAGCGGGGTAAGTCAAGTTACCCGAATGTATAGAGAATTCCCACTTAGCATGTCCCAACAGTTGTTGTATGGACTCGGACTTCTGCTCAAGGCAGTATCTCTTTGGGAAGTCCACAACAAAACGACTCGATTTGCTCCTTGAAAGTGACCTTCTTAAAAGAAGAGGTCGGTAGAAAAGCATCCCGAAATCTTTCACAATAAGCATCCAAATTGTTAGCCTTGGTCATCCGAAGATGGTTCTAAGCGGTCCTCACGTCTCGTTCGTACTCCTGAGTCAACCAAGAAGAAATAAAGAGCCGTTTGAACTTTAACCACTTAGTCGGGGCTTCTCTCCTCAAAAGGAGAGTGGACCACCACGTTCGTGTGTTTCCTTGCAAGAATGATGTTGCCCTCCTGATCTTGGAGTGCTCTGGGTAGCGCCCTCTAGAGAATGCTATATTCAAACTGTTGAATAAAATCTAAAGCCTTGGGAACATCTCGGAATCTGGAAAAGGATTAAAACTTTATTGATCGTCCACCTTAAACTCCTTGGTCTTTTTGCCCTTGTCTTCGAGAAAATGAGACTAGTTGGCTCTATAAAAGTGTCTCTTCTTTGCATAAAACATGTGATCATCGGAGTCCGAACTGTCAAAGGAAGATGAATCCTTAGTAGAACTGTCGGGTTGGGATCTGCTCTTCTTTTCTTTCTTCTTGTTTTTTTCCAAAACTTTGATTCTTGCTTCGCTTCTTACCCTTTTTGTCCTCCTCGCTCGAATGGGAAGAGAAAGAGCTATCCGAATTGTCAGAAGAAGAACTGGGTAGTCCTTCAAAACGTATATGCTTCTTCTGTTTTCCTGCATTTGCAAAAGAAAATTGACGGCCCAGGTAACCGGGGTAGTCAGTCCCCTTGTTGCGCTTCTTCAGACGGCTTCTTCGCTTCTAAAAGTTGATTGATTTGTTTCTCGACGACGTCATTAAGTTCTTCTTTAGTAAACATCCTTGGAGTAGGAGGTTGCTTGAGGGAAGAATATGGGTGACTAAATGGCTTTCTGCCAATGAGTCTTCACTTCATCCATCGGGTGTCGGGTCAAAAATTTGGCATACTGTGGATCCTTTGCAAATTGGAGCATCTGCTTTGCGCATTCATCAACCTGCTGTTGGCGTTGCATCTTCATAAGTTGGTACTCCGTAGGCCGAGGTGGCCCATACTCGTGCTCTGCTAATCCACTCGAATTTCCCATATTGCCTCCCATTCCCGAGGTGGCAAGAGGAGTCGTCTGATTCTTGCCTGAATCCATGTGTGTCGCGAGAAAAGGGATCGGATTTCCTGGTAGAAGAGAAATCGACTGAGTTCTTATACCACTGAAACAAACTTGGACACCCCAAGTCTGGAGTCTATCGCGACACGAGAGAGATTTACTTGAAACACTTCACAAAAATAAATCACAGCTCATTTCTGTTGACACTGTCTGACGTAGTTCCGTGCCTAGAGAGATTGGCCCCAAAGACGCCAAGCCCCTTTCGGTATTTCTTTTTGTATTAACAATTGAGCAAGTACAGGTGCCTTGGACTCTCCTCTGTCCACCGGCTCGTCAGCTCTGAATGAACCAGAGAGAGCCCTAGGGTCATTTTTAAAGGCCCTTGGCCTTGGAAAAGTAGTTAACATGAAAAGCTTCAGTTCCAAAAGCATCTGGTGCCAAACGCTAGCATCGAAAACAGCCAGCACGATTTTTGGAATTCCGTATAGCATGCCACATCAGTAGTGCAATTCATGGCATCCGTACAGCCAGCCACGTCAATAGCTTCTACGCGTTATTTTATGTCTTTGTGTCCCTTTGGTCCCGTCGGCAGTTGCCCATAAGTTGGAACAACTTATAATTGGAAGTCTTTATTTTAATGTCCATAGGTCATGCCACATCATCAGCTTGTGACAGCAAACCATGGATCTCATGTAGCACAGGAGAAGGGTATGGCTCCTAAAAAAGGTGTCCCAACCTAGAGGGATGATGGATTCAATACGGATGGAGGTTGGAGGTGTGAAGTTTTTTGCATCTGTCCTAGTGCTGGATGTGGGCAATGCATATAGTATGTTGTTGGGCAGGCCATGCCTCAAAGCAATGAGGGCCTTACATGACTGATAGACTATTGAGATTACTCTGCAAATAGGAAATATGGGTATGGTGGTGGCAACAAACTCAGTTGGGTTGCCAAGCCAGCCACGTCAATAGCTTCTACGCATTATTTTATGTCTTTGTGTCCCTTTGGTCCCGTCGGCAGTTGCCCATAAGTTGGAACAACTTATAATTGGAAGTCTTTATTTTAATGTCCACAGGTCATGCCACGCCATCAGTTTGTGACAGCAAACCATGGATCTCATGTAGCATAGGAGAAGGGTATGGCTCCTAAAAAAGGTGTCCCAACCTAGAGGGATGATGGATTCAATACGGATGGAGGTTGGAGGTGTGAAGTTTTTTGCATCTGTCCTAGTGCTGGATGTGGGCAATGCATATAGTATGTTGTTGGGCAGGCCATGCCTCAAAGCAATGAGGGCCTTACATGACTGATAGACTATTGAGATTACTCTGCAAATAGGAAACAAGGGTATGGTGGTGGCAACAAACTCAGTTGGGTTGCCAAGCACACTAAGGCCTTAGGAAATGTACCCCATCAAATCTACAAAGTAGGTACTTAGGGAATTGAAGGCGTTGAACATCATTCTGATCATAAACCTAGGGGAAAATCCCTCCCACAAAGAAAATGTGCCATGGCCACCCAAGGAAGGGAGAGGATGACAATTGCCTCAGAAAGTTTCACGGCAAGAGGCACACAATTACGGGAAGAAAGCCGAGAGCGTATTTTAATGGTCTTCTTCGGGTTCACCCAAGGAGATCCCTCCCCCAAATCCACATTCTTTCCCTTGTTCCTGGTTTCATGCGCAATTGCAAGCTTTTCCTTGCTCGGAGTATTTGGGGAAGTAGCAGATTTGACTTTGTCTTTATCCAGAGGTGGAGTATCAGTTACAGTAGAGGCCCAATAGAGGTTGACCAAGGGTTTGAGACCTCTTTCTCATTGGAAACAGCGAGTTGAGGAATAGCTGAAAGAGGAGGTTTCAAATTAGGTTTAGAACATTTAGATTGCATTGGTCCGGATTTCCCACAACCAAAGCATGAATTTGCAAGTTGCCCCCATTTGAGCTTGAAGGGGCATTTTTTAATGAGAGGATCCCTTGAGTTGAGAGTAATGCTCTCTGGGGTGGGAACATCGGTGTTCCAAAGCACACAAAACGGTTTGTATGGGCATCAAGTTTGGGAGGACATATCACTTTCCCCAAGTGAGAAGATTGCATAGGAAGAAAGTGTCGCCAAGTGCGTGGAAAGTCAACTATTTCCACCCATACTAGGCACTTGTGGCGGATGAGGCTTTGGTAGTCTTGGTAAGAATGTAGCGCAAGACGTGTGTCATCTGAGTACCAAAAAACAATGGTGATAATTCAAGCAGTCCATGAGAGCTTGAGCTGGAATTGAGCACCTCAGTTGTGGGTTCGTGGCCTTCCCAGGCATTCCCCACATCCTCAAAATCCTCCAATAAGCAAGCTCTGATTGCCCCCATTTCCAAAGACTCTGCAGTTATCTGTTTCCTGCATTTGTAAGAGCAGATGGTATCTGAGGCAGATTCCGTTATATATTGAAGGGAGATGTTGTGAAAACTAAGCACACTGATTTGTTGAAGCTTTGGATACACACACTAGCAGAAAATAGAGAATGTACAAAGCAAAGCTATGGCGATGAAAACTGGCTAAAAATTGGTGATTAAAATAGAAAGCGCAAGGCTACAAAGGATAATACAAAATTAAAAAGGCTCGTAAATGAGTGTTGTTGCCACGTCATTAGTTTTGTATGCCAGTTTTCTGGGGGTGTGGGTGCTTTATTTTAATGCCTTTAGGTGACTTGGGTTCCATCGGACGGGGTCTTGGTGGGAACTCCTCTTAAAAATTAGGCCACTCGGCAAGACTTTGCAAGTTGGTAAAACTTCTTCTGCTGCTTCTAGGGTTTAGGCCCCTTGGCCGGGATGTGCAAGTTGGCTCCATTCTTCAGTGGCTTGACACTTCAACAGTTTCATCCATGGAAGTAAAATGGCCTTTGGGAGGGTATGGGTATCTCGAACAAGAACACGTACAAGGATATGTCTGTTGCCTAAACTATCGTGCGAGGTGTCTCCAAGACAGTCCCAATCTTGGAGCCTATCCTGGAAAGTAACGAGAGGTACTCTCTCCTCAGGCCAAAGAAGTAGACCGGAATGGGCAAATCTACCTCCTTGACAAGAGCATTGGTAGCCGGATTGAAGCCATGGCACCAGTGTCGAAATGAGCTTCGGCTGCTCGGATGGCCAGGGGGCTCATCGCAATGACCTTCATTGGACGCCATCTCGATAATAGTTGCGCCCCAGAAGCTGAACATCGATGATCTTTCCCACCTCTGCTAAAAGGTGAGTCAAGAGGAGATCACGCACCTCCCTTTGCTAGGTTGGGTGCCGATGATCTTGCAGGTGGCTTGAAGGCACGCCACCTCTGCCTCTAAGCTCGCTTGCTCTGTCTGCGAAAGAGCAAGTCGGATGGTGGCTTCCGCGGAATCGGGCAAGGGGGCTTCAATCGAGTCCCTCTATGGCAGAGCAGAATTTTCCATTTCTGTCTGCTGCTATGACAGAGAACGAAGTTGGAGCAAAGGCAAGGCAAAAGTGGTGAAGGCGAAGTCGAAATTGAAAACACTGGCCACAGGGAACAGGAGCAAGGAAACGGGGGAGGGGCGGGAGTGGGGTGGGGTTTGGGGGGGGCAGCGAGCAGTCCTCTCTTTGTCTGGCAGGCCTCCTCACATGAAACACATTCATCTTGTGTAATTCATATTCTCTCTGTGTTTCTCAAACACTTAACCTGGCTATTTAGTGGGCTGAAGACCTCTGAGCATCCATATTACATGAGATGCATCCGTCCATAGCTGCGAGAAGACTTCTTTTAATTTGTAGGATTCAAGTGCTCTCATCTTTCACCAAGATATTTAATGTGAGTGTCAAAAATACAATGTGCTCTTGGTTTTGAGAGCAAGCTCACAGTTTGACGCTATCCCAGATAACCAAGTTGGTAAAAGAAAGCACAAGGACGATAACTTTGGGAGTTGGGGATGGAGCAAATGATGTTGGCATGATACAAGAGGCACATGTTGGTGTGGGCATTAGCGGAGTTGAGGGCATGCAGGTGAGCTCAAGAGCAGGTTTTGAACATGCTTAAATCTGTTGCTTACAAATCAGACTCTTATGTGTGCCTAGCCTTTTCTATTTGGAGCATGCAGGCAACAATGGCAAGTGATTTTTCTGTGGCACAATTTTGCTACTTGGAGCGACTCTTGCTAGTACATGGCAGCTGGTGCTACAAACGGATTGCACTAATGGTAACTGAATATATTATTGCTGCTCAGGGCTAGTTGCAGACACATATTCTCATGGCTAGTCATTTATTTCTTCCTGTGTGGTCCAGATTTGCTACTTCTTCTACAAGAATATACACTTTGGCTTTACCATCTTTTACTATGAAGTCTATGCAGCTTTCTCAGGACAAGCAGCATACAACGACTGGTACATGTCCCTTTTCAATGTGTTCTTTACATCCCTACCGGTAATTGCATTAGGTGTGCTTGAGCAGGATGTTGTGGCAAGGCTAAAGCTACAGGTAATCATTGCTTTGCTCTATCTTTATGCTTCAGTCAGCCTCTAGAATGTATTTAATGGATGAGATGGATCAAAGTCTATTTGATTGGGCTGCAGTTTCCACATTTATATCAGCAAGGGATAAAGAATTTGCATTTTGGCTGGGTTCGAATTCTTGGTTGGATGGCAAATGGATTGGCAAGCTCACTTGTTGTCTTTTATTTTACTGTAAACGTTCTAAAGCACCAGGCATTTCGAAAAGGAGGCCAAGTAACAGGGCTTGCAGTATTGGGAACTACATTATATACATGTGTTGTGTGGACCATCAACTGCCAGCTTGTCGTATTTACCAAACACTTCACTTGGGTACAGCATGCTTGCATTTGGGGCAGCATTCTTTCTTGGTACATTTTCTTGATTGCCTATGGCTTTTTCCCTCCTACCATCTCCACAACAGCATACAAAATTTTCATTGAGGTGTGTGCTCCATCACCATTGTATTGGCTCACTATCCTCCTGGTCTGTACAGCAGCACTCATTCCCTCTTTCGTGTATAAAGCCTTCCAAAATACATTCTGCCCCATAGATGATCAGATCATTCAGGAATTCTCTCATATGAGAAAGGATAGAGACTCAACATGGTTGACTGGGGTTATGGAGAATAGGACCTTCCCAGTGAATGTAGGTATTACGGCCAAAGCTCATCAGAAGGGTCATTCACATGAAAAGAAAGGGAAGAAGGCATCTCAAACCAGGCTCGCAGGATCGAGCAAGAGAGTGTCTCCGGTCTCATCGCATCAGTTCGAGCCTTAAGATAGCGGTGATAGCGGTAAAGCCTTGCATCTCGTAATTAATTCTTTTGGGGGGATCTGCATGCAGCATGGCCATGTGAGGTGATACAAAATGGAACCACCATTCTGAAGACCTTCGTGACTGGCAGGGCCTTTTGCAAGGGGTGGGGTTGTCGCCTGCCTAGCCTAGCCCAGCCCTTTACATCAATCATTTTCTCGAACTGGTTACAAGCTCCATTACTCCGTCAGCGATCTCTTTGGCACGATGCTGCTCTGCGGGCATTCATTTTTGTTGTTCTATGTATGAACTTGACGATCACAGTTTGTGGTAGAGGTTCCGCTTCCGCCGATTTTTTAATATTTTGGAACCGGCCGTGAGTCTCCATTTCTTTTTCATACAGCACTGCACGTTTTTTCCTTTTTTTTTTTGGGGGGGGGGTCTAGCTGGGAGTAAAAGTCAGGTCAAATGAGTTAGAAAAGAGCACATCTAAATTTGTATAAGAATGCAAATGTATATTTGCACATTCTAACTCATTCACATTCTTATACAAAGGACAAGAAATGACACTTTTTAAGTCTTATACAAATGTATATTTGCACATTCTAACTCATTCACAGTCTTATAGAAAGGACAAGAAATGACACTTTTTAGAAGGCAAGGACAAATTTAGATGTGCTCTTTTCTAACTCATTTGCATTCTACCGTTGGTAACTAATGTGCAACTTGCAAGGGCATACATACAAAAGTTGACCATCACTAGTCAGGCATCCTGACTAGGCTCTCTTAACAAAAGCGGATACCCCACCGTTTACCTTTGACCATCCATGCCTAGGTCACTCATCCAAGGATAACAATACAAAGACACAAGCTTGCTTGATCACTAAAGAATTAATCGTGTTGGAATGCATGTACTTTTATGCCTGTGTGGAAAAACTTTCCTCAATCAAAGAGAGTGCCCTCATCTACTACAGACGACCACCTTGTTGAATGTTGAATTGACACAACCACAAATTAGTAAGCCCAATTCAACACTCAACAAGGTGGTCGTCTGTAGTGTTGAATTGGGCTTACTAATTTGTGGTTGTGTCAATTCAACATTCAACAAGGTGGTCGTCTGTAGTAGATGAGGGCACTCTCTTTGATTGAGGAAAGTTTTTCCACACAGGCATAAAAGTACATGCATTCCAACACGATTAATTCTTTAGTGATCAAGCAAGCTTGTGTCTTTGTATTGTTATCCTTGGATGAGTGACCTAGGCATGGATGGTCAAAGGTAAACGGTGGGGTATCCGCTTTTGTTAAGAGAGCCTAGTCAGGATGCCTGACTAGTGATGGTCAACTTTTGTATGTATGCCCTTGCAAGTTGCACATTAGTTACCAACGGTAGACCAAGACATTCAATATCTTTGAAGAAAGATGCAAGTATTTGGTTTTTAAGCTTTGCATGATGATGTTTGAGGTGATTTTTAGCAAGTGCTACAAGGTAAAAGAACCATTATTTTCATCATATAAATGTCCAAAATCTGACAACATATGATTATCTTAAAGAAATAGTTTCTTGAGGATTAATATGTATACAAGCAAGTGTTTGTATGTTTGTATATTCTCCAACTGAGAAGTCTTCCAACCCTTGGGTATTTTAACCTTTAAAGATGAAGGTAAAGGCTACCGCCTTTTGCAAGGCCAAGCAAAAGGCTCGTCAAAAATTTGGTTGAATGAAATGTGCCAAAAAATGTATGTAAAGGACAAGGGGGCTTCATGCCAATCAAAGAGGAAATTGTGAAGTCATAAATGAGGCAATTGAAGACAACCATCCACAGAAGAACCTCCCTTAATTTACAGGCACCCCAAGTTCCAACACCTTAATCCCCATTTTCATATCCCTCTTTCATGTGATATGTACATCTTGAGGTGACGATATCTTTTTCAGTAGTTCAGCATGTTGAAGAAGTCCCACTCATGTTAGTATGTTCCTCTTAGCATGGTGCCCATATAGGGGAAGGCCAGCTTTATGTGGGGATCTACAAGCCAATGTTGAAAGAAATTCATGGTTTATACGAATGCAAAAGTGTACAACCTAGGGTAGTAATCATATGCTAGTTCTCATGGTTCTTAATAAATTATACGAGCACTCTTAACTCTTGTTATCTCCATATGGATATTTGTTGGGAGAAATTTGTCATATTTAATATCTAATATAGTTGTTTGCATATCTTCCTTCATTTACATCCACACCCAATGTGCATCTCTATAAAATTTGTGGTGGCAGCAATATTCTTCTTGGAGGTCAACGTGTCTACAACCTTTATATCTTTGAAATGCATGGTGCAATTGGTTCCATGCTTCTCCTTAATGTGTGTGTGTGTGTGTGTGTGTGTGTGTGTGAGAGAGAGAGAGAGAGAGAGAGAGAGAGAGGAGATGCATTACAATGTGCAATTCAATTTTTACCTAGTCTCCTACAACCTTTACTAATTCCTAGAGAAGACCTTGGGAGAGTATAGCAATGGACTTCATTTTTTATCTTCCCAAGACTCGGAGTGGACATGATGGCATTTGGACAGTCATCGACCGAGTCTTACTTTATTCCGATAAAGAAGATAGTTAAAGCCGATTGTTTGGCTAAGTTATCTGTCTTACAGATTTTTAGATTATATGGTATGCCTAAATTTGTAGTATCAGATAATGCATGGTGCAGTTGGTTCCATGCTTCTCCTTAATGTGTGTGTGTGTGTGTGTGTGTGTGTGTGTGTGTGTGTGTGAGAGAGAGAGAGAGAGAGAGAGAGAGAGAGAGAGAGAGAGAGGGGAGATTCATTGAAATGTGCAATTCAATTTCTACCTCGTATCCTACAACCTTTACTAATTCCTAGAAGACCTTGGGAGAGTATAGAAATGGACTTCATTTTTTATCTTCCCATGTCTCGGAGTGGACATGATGGCATTTGGACAGTCATCGACCAAGTCTTACTTTATTCCGATAAAGAAGATAGCTAAAGCTGACCATTTGGCTAAGATATTTATCTTACAGGATTTTAGATTATATGGTATGCCTAAATTTGTAGTATCAGATAGAGATCACCATTTCACGAGTTTGTTTTGGAGGGCAATCTGGGAGAATATAGGCTCACGTCTTAAATTCTTCTCCTCATTTCACTCACAGATAGATAGATAGTCGGAGATAGCCAATTCAATGGTCTTGGACTTGTTAAAGACATACATCTCTAATCAGAAGACTCAATGGGAGAAGTATTTTCCCTTGGTGGAGTGTCCTACAATAACATAGTTCATATGTCTACAAGGAAGACATCCATTTGAGATTATTGAGGGTATCAAGAAGGTTCCACCTATTGTGAGCACCAAAGATAAGACTTTTGAAGTACAATATACACAGGATCTGGACGTTGCTTTTGTCAAGGTACGGGAGGCTTTGGAGAACTCTCAAGCCCATAAGAAGGCAGTAGATAAGCATCGGTGTGACTTGTAGCTGAAGAGAGATGATTGGGTGCTACTACGGTTTGAGAAGTCGTGCCTACGAAAATGGAAGGGTAATGAGAGGCTTTTTCCAAAGCTAAGTATGCGGTACTATGGACGTTTCCAGATCCAAGAAAAGATAAGTGATGTATTCTTCAGACTGAAGTTATTGGATACTTGGAAGATTCACAATGCATTTCATGTGAGTCTATTGAGTACCAAGTATATTGTGAACGAGAATCTCCTCTGTCTCTTCCACTTCGTGCTATTCATCTAACTCCCTAGGGGTCCATTGGCGAAATGAATACAACATTTTGTCTTACTCACCCAAGGGGTGACGTGGATATGATAGTAATATGATTTAGTAGATCAAGATATCTGTGAAAAGATAAGCGGGGTCTCGATTTGATTGCTAAATATATTACAATGTTCGTGATTCTAAGATCTCGACTGGAATAGTTATGTGAATGTTCAATGACTGTCCTCTTTGTGCAAGTGTTGGATATATGTGGTCTAGTACATCAATACTTAGTGTCAATGTCTCTTGAACTAGTTTTTGACTATCGTCTTCGTGCAAGTGTTGGATATATGTGGTCTAGTACATCAATACTTAGTGTCACTGTCTCCTAAACTAGTTCAATGATTGTCGTCTTCATACAAGTGCTGGATATATGTGGTCTAGTACATCAATACTTAGTGTCAGTGTCTCCTGAACTAGTTTTTGTCCTTTGTCTGTTTTGTAGGCGTAATCAGAGGGCGATTACAATTCTTTCAAGAGGGGGATATGTCACAAAGTGATGATGTGGCATGGAGATGGAACACTGTTACAACCATGCGCTCTATACCATTTTGTTTTTTATTTTTTTACAATTGAAGTTCAATTTTGTTAATTATCTCCTCTTTTGACTTCTCTCCATTCAATGTTGTTAGCTCTTGGTTGGGGGCTAACCAAGTGATAGTGAAGATGTCACGGATCGTAAACATTGATTGTGAAACTATAGAGGGGTTTACATTTCTAGTTCAGTGAATCACATTGAAAACTTTTAAAATCTCTTACTCTTTTAAGAGTCAAAAGAGAACATGAATTCATTGCACTAAAGCAAAGACTTTTGATTTCTAGTGTCTAAGAGGGAATGCTCAATCTAGTACTCTTCATTTTTTTCACAATTAAACATTCATCTCCTCCATAGGAAGAAAACTGAGCTTGATTATCATTAGCACATGGTAAAAGATTGATTGTGCTATTTAGAGCAAAAGATTGGAATGTGCTCATCAATCTAACTGATAGATTTGTAGACAAGTAATAAAAAAAGCTTGAAACATCCTTAGAATTGTCCACTAATATTGAAGAATCATTCTATACATCTTAGGGTGGATGTACATTAGTACCACGTGAAATAAGGGATTCAAAAAGTTTATCATTTCTTGGGAGGAATATATTCAAACCAAAAGAAGATCAACCAAAAGATTCTTTGCACATGTGTGAAATCCTCGGCTATCAAGCCATCATGGTCATATGCTCTCCTACTCTTCATCCTATCAATGGCTTTCTTTACCATCTCCGCAGCAAGAAATCACAAGAGACCTACAACTCATCATTGGAAGACAGTCGACACTGCGACCAACACATAGGTCAAAACCCTAAAAACAATGAAAGAGAGAGAGCTTCAAACCCATGATGTGGGGGGGGGGGGGGGGGGGAGAGAGAGAGAGAGAGAGAGCTATGGGACCATATTGAAGATGGCAGCCTACTGGAATTATAATGGATTTTATAGGTTGGAGATGGACGCCTTTGAGGATAGCTTTTAGGACATGGACATTATATTCTTCTTAGAGGCTCACACATGTGACGGGATATAGATGGAAGACAGCTTGTCGAACTAACACAAGATCTGAGCATGGAAGAAAAGGATCGAGGGGAGTAGAAATATTATTTAAAGAGGAGCTACAACCACTTCTACACATTGTACGAAGAGATGATCATGCTAGATACATGTGGGTGAGGTTGAGGGCTGACACACGCCAATTTTTATACTTTGTGTATGCTACTTTCCCCAAGTACCATAATGTCTATGCTGGGCCTAGAAGCCAGTCACCTTTCTCTATCCTAGAAAATGACTTATGGGAGTTTTCCAACGATGGTGACATCAACCTCCTGGGGGACTTCAATGCCCGAACGGGCAATGCTCATACAGTCTTTTATGACACTTCAAAGGAGATGCTTAGAGAGTTGGATGTAGGAGATTTGGGGCTTGATAGACATTTGGAGGACGACAAAGAGAAGACAAAGTATGGGAGACAGCTCACGCAGATGGCAACTACACATGGTCTGATGATACTTAATCTTCTACAATGTTTTCCTAGAGTGGCCTGTTTCACATGCTTTCCACATAGGCATGGGGCCAACACATTGGACTATGTCATGGCACAATCGAGCTTTATCCCTTGTATTCAGGATTTCATTGTAGGACCTAGACAATTGGATGTAGCAGTGGATCATGCTCTCTTGACACTTTTCGTCTCCTTTCAGTAAAGTACAACCGAGGTGTCAAGAGGGAGGACACATACCTGCTATACATTTACACCAAAGACTGACTCTGTTTGTATAGAGGATATCTATAGCGTCTATGTACAATAACCATGCCAAGACTCTCAATGGAGGAGATCACCACTTTATTGACTGAGACATTCCTGATGCAGCAACAAAGACATACCCACACACTCATCCTGATCAAAGACACCGTTATGGGACCATGCCTCGAAACAGTTGGTATGACGAGGAGTGTAGAGGTCTGAGAGTATTGCTTCAAAAAGATCTTATCCTAGGGGTCATCAATCACATACAGTCTAGGATAGCCTTCAGATGCCTTGTGCGACGGAAGTGGGAGCATTCCTAGCTTAGATGGAGCGAGACTTATACCAGTTGTTCTTGAGTAGAGACTCAAGAGAAGCACGTCGTTTCTTTCATGATCACTCTCCTCCCCTAGGGTTTACTTCTCCTGATGTGTGCGGTCAGAATATATGTGGTCCCTAGACAGACACCCCTTCCAAATCCTCCTGAGCCATGCCCATCTACGAGCACCTTCTTTACCAGTGAGATAGTAAAGACTACTTTGAAAGGATGAGGACCATGAGAGCATATGATAATGATGGTTAGTAGCATAGCACCTTATACATGCTAGGGATATGCTGGCAGAGGCTCTTGCAGTTCTATTCAATCATGTCATGTGTGAGGGTCTACCTGAGACTTGGAGAATATCTACTATTGTGCCTATCTTCAAAGCAGGTGATCCTATTGAGCCTAGAAACTACTGTACTATTATGATCGGACACACATTGGCACGGTTGTATGCATCTATCCTTGAGCAATAGTTGAGAAAATGGGCAGAGTGAGGGCATAGGGGCAACGAGACATGCTGGTTTTAGGAGAGGCTTCTCCACTTTTTACCATATTCTAACACTGAGAGCCATCATTGAGGAGGGTAGGGCACATGGAAGATGGATTATTGTAGCTTTGTGGGTTTTTGCAAATCATTTGACATGGTGTTCATAGCCAGATTGATGCACAGACTATAGGAGATGGCATTGCCCATTGAGTTGATTTGGGGGATCATGGCTCTATACAAATCAATGGTGGGACATGTACGCACTCTAGAGGAAATATCTAGTTTAGTCCACTCAAATAGTGCAGACTATAGGTATCCATTGAGTTGATTTGGGGGATCATGGCTCTATACAGATCAGTGGTGGGACATGTACTCACTCCAGAGGGGATATCTAGTTTAGTCCACTCCAATGGCACATACTATAGGAGATGGGAGTACCCATTGAGTTGATTTGGGGGATCATGGCTCTATACAGATCAGTCATGGGACATGTACGCACTCTAGAGGGGATACTGGTTTAGTTCACTCCACTATTGGAGTGAAACAAGGCTTCCTACTCTAATTGGTATGTATATGGATAAGATTTTTAATTATATCAATAGAGAGGGCGACAGAGGTGCCCAACTGGCAGAATATGTGTTGCCATTATTGCAACGCTATGATCACTTGATAAAGAAATATCCTAAGTTGAAGGCAAAAGAGTTCAAGAAGAAAGAGGTTGGTTCCACTACAAGTGCATCTATTGTAGAATCTTCTGGGAAAGGAGATTGTGATATTGATGTAGATGTAGAGTGTGCATTTAGTGTAGAGTGTACATATGATCCTTCTGTCCATGGTGCATGTATGTCAGTTGATGCAGATTCACATGTGTGGTACTTGATAGTGTTGCTACAAAGCACATCACTTCACATCATGACTTGTTTACTTCTCTTGAGTCTGTCCCTCATGGTAATAGAGTCACTTGTGCCAACAATGCCTCTTATCTGATCAAGGAAGTTGAAAAGATTGTGCTAACTGATGTGAATGGCAGTTCTTTCACACTTGTTGATGCACTTTATGTACTAGGAAGGGATTAAAAAGAACCTTTTGTCTGTATCTACACTTGCATGACTTGGTCTTGTTGTCAAATTTGTGGATGACAGATGTATACTTTATGATCTCAGTTTTGGTGATGAAATATTTGCATCTAGAATTTTGTGTCATGGGCTGTATAAGCTCACTTTGTATGACAAGTGTGGGCAAAATTTTGCAAATGCAGTTGTGGATTCAAAGGTTGTTTCATATGAAAAACTTTGGCATGCATGTTTTGGGCATTGGAATTTTGCTAGCTTGAAGCACCTTCTAAGCATGTATGTGAAGGCTATATTTTGGGTAAGATGCAGCATTCAAAGTTTCCAAGGATGATTCAATGAGGGCTACACTCAAGTTGCAACTTGTGCATAGTGATGTTTGTGGGCCTATGTAAACATTATTCTTAGGCAATTACCTATACTTCGTGACTTGCATTGATGATTACTCAAGACATGCATGGGTGTATCCACTTAAAGCTAAGTCCGAAGTGTTCATGTGCTTCAAGAAATTCTTGGCTATGGCTGAAAATGTCTCCAAATGTACTATGGGCACCCTGCACTCAGATCGAGATGGGATAAAACACCAATGTACAATGCCATATACACCTCAAAAAAATGGTGTTTCTAAAAGAAAAAATAGATCGCTTATGGAGATGGCACGATGTATGGTCAAGAGTCAAGCTTTGCCACATTCGTTTTGGCTTGAGACTATCATGTGTGCTAATTATGTACTTAACAGGTGTCCTACCAAAGCCTTGTAGTCTATGCCTCCTTATAAAGCATGGCATGATAAAAAGCTATCTATTGATCACATGCACGTTTTTGGTTGTTTAGCTCATGCTTTGGTGCCACAAACACATCGCACAAAATTGGATTATAAGGCTGTTAAATGCATTTATGTTGGCTACAATATTGAAGCAAAGGTTACATACAGGTTATACCATATGCAAACAAAACATATCTTGATTTCACAAGATGTTGTGTTTGTGGAAGATTTTGTTCAACCTCTGTTACATGTACCGAGACAATATTGTAAGCTCAAGGATTTTTCTGACACTTTGCTGTCTCTTTTTAATGGTGGAAACTTGAATGTAAATTTCAATGAGGCAAATGTACAATTTATGGGGATCTTCAAAAATGTTACCGATCAACCTATTACTGATGCATATGTACATGATGCACTTGATGTGGAAAGGGATGAGAATGAGGAGGCAAGAGGTATGCCAAAATGGTTGGTGCATACTTTATGTGATAGTAAACTTGATGCACCTATGTCTAGTTGTACTTGATGAGGTTCTCACCATGTATCTTATGCATAAAATTGCTATGATTTGTGTTTCTAGTTTATGTGATGAGAAGGAACCTCTTTCTTTCTGAAGCACATAATTCAATAAATTGGATGGCTATCATGTGATGCACTTACATAAAATGACATATGGACTTTATGTGATTTGCCTCCTGGCAAAAAGGCCTTTGGTACGAAGTGGCTTTATAAGAAACGTAAGCCGAATGGTGAGACTGATCGCCACAACGCTCGTCTTGTTGCAAGAGGTTATGCACAACAGAAAGGCATATGTTATGAAGCGACTTTTTCTCCCACTTGTCATATGGCTACTGTTCGTTTTCTATGTGCAGTGGAAGTTCACTATGTTACTGATTTCTTGAATGGTGATATATTTGAGAAAGTTTATGTAATGCAGCCTTGCGGTTTTGTCAAGAAAGGACCAAAAAAAATGGTGAAAATGTAAGAAAGCTTTGTATGGGTCAAAGCAGTCTCCTCATGTTTGAAAGTATGGAAGAGTTGACACTCATTTGATTAAATGAGGCTTTTGTAACAGTCCAACAGAAAGCACTTTGTATGTCAAGCGTGACGGTGATGTATTTCTCATCGTTGTTCTTTATGTAGATGATTAGTTGATTACTGGTCCGAATGAGACACGCATTGTTGAATTCAAGGTTGATTTGAATGCTACTTTCGATGAAAGACTTGGGGCTTTTGCATCATTACTTGGGCATACAGTGTAAGCAGGATAGCAAGCTACATATAGACACTATGTAATTTTGGCCTTGACGACTGCAAACCTATTGCTACTCCAATGAAAATGGGTTTAAAATTGAGCCTTCATGATGCTGGTGATCTTGCCGATGTCACTCTTTATCAGTGGATGTATTATTTATGTATGCAATAAAAAGCCAAATGTTCAGTTTGCAGTCTTACATGTTAACAAATTTATGTATATCCCAGGGTCTAAGCTTTGGCACGCTGTTAAGAGAATCTTTTGCTACCTGAGTAGCACTTTACATTTTGGGCTGTTTTATCGCAAGGAGAGATCATTGCCCCCAAATTTACATGCTTTTTTCGACTCAAATTGGGATGTTGTTATGACACGTGAGTGTCCACAAGGGTTTTTGTTTCATGCTTGGTAGTTCATGCATATCATGGTTGAGCAAGAAGCAACCTACTGTGGCCACTTCGAGTTGTGAAGCTAAGTATAGGAAAGTCTTCACAACTACAATTTAGTGTGTATGGTTTAGATGCCTTATGGCTGATTTGGGTGTTGGACAGGACACTACCAACATCATCTACACTAATAGGCAGAGTGCATCGATAGCTATGAGGCGACCAACCCAATTTTTCATGCTCTCACAAAGCACAATGAGGCGCATTATCATTACGTCAGAGAGAGACTCTTAGCAAGAGAGACCAACTTGGCTTATGTACCGACATAGGACAACCTTTCAGATTTTTTCACAAAGGCATTGCCTCGTGAGAAGTTTGAAGCTTTCCGCAAATATTTATGCTTGCTTCCCTTTGTGGATTGATCATGTCCTTAGGGCATGGCACTTCCTTATACACTATGTGCCAGCTCTCATTGACCGCATCATTGGGGGATTTGTTACCATATATGTAGTACTGATGTGTGTGAACACACTTAGGACTACCTTCCCCCCCCCGTGCATTGTATATACGTCCATCACTTTAGGGTTAACTCATCTTTCCATTGTGCACTAAGCAATGAGTAGGGGAACAGAGAGAGCTTTATAAGGGAGTCACCTAACATCGAAAGAGAGGGCACACATTCATTGCATTTTAGAACATGCTAGAAAATTAACATCATTTATGATAGCTTACTATCTTTTAGAACTCCCATCCAAGCGGCGAGCCTATGGTTGCCATCCCAGGTGTACAAAATTTTTCTACACAGGTTGCTCCAACTAGTGCCTTGAATTCAAGCCTAGAACTCCTCCTTTATTGCACTCCATAATGGAGCCCACGTCTTCTTGATGTCATCGTCTACATCGATGACATGATGTCTCGGTGTGTCCAGAGAGCATATGAAGCTTCCCTTAGACTCATAATACCCCTCCAACACGAAAGTATTGGCCAATGGTTGTAGCCACTTGGTGTCTCAGCTTACTTGTCTTGCTTTCTCTAGCTTTACCAAACGGCAACAAGAGGAACCCAAGGTAGTGGAGATTCATGCTCTACCTATAGTGATTGATTTATGTCAAAGACCATCACAATTTCCTCAAAACTCAAAATCTCTCACTTACCTTCAAATTTTCTAGATGCTTTGATAACATGCCTTGGCATACTATCACGTCCTTTGCTGATGGGATTTTCCCCTCCAGCATTTGCCGCTACAGTCATATAAGCAGTCTTTACTCTATCATCGATTTCTTCGTCGGAGTTGTCTTTATCCTCCACAAATCCAGATGATGCTCCCTCATGCACTTTCGCTTTTCCTTTTGCTATTTTTTTTAAAAAAATCGGATGTCGTCTTAGAAGGAGATGGCATTACAGTAGCTAGTATACTCTTTGATAGAGTCACACTAGCAGATGTAGACATTTCTTTTGGTTCTTTCCTTGCAGTCTTGGTGACACGCTAATAAAAAAAAAACGTAGTATGGATTAGTCATCAAGCAAACTTTTGATAGCTCTTTCATAAATTATACTTCAATACAACAAACTCCATAGTTTTTATAGAGATGCTCTAAAATTACCAAATCACTTTTCCGCTGTGCAACATGGCTTTTCTCTGCCTTTTTAAGAGTAGTCATTTCATCGTTTGTTGAAGGAACATGAGGCAGAAGGTCATCCTTGCCATCATATACTTCCAACATTGCAACAAAATAGCAACCAGAACGCAATCTGCTACCATGTAGCTTAGCCAGGTTCAAAGTCTTCTCTATTCTATCTATACCAATTGCTGCTCCATTGTAAATGAGCTCAACGTAAGTGTCAACATCAATTTTCTTGGCCATCTTTGAACCAAACTAAGCCGAGCAAAACTGCTTTGATCTGCAAAAAAAAAAAAAGTAATTTTTTTCACTTTGGATAGGGTGAGCAAGAGATAAGGATCAAAGCACCTTGACTTTTTTGAATATCAATCGCACACTCAATTAACCTTCCTAAAAGCATAGCACCCCAAGCCTATTTATAGGCAATCAACCTCCCCTCCACTACCCTCCTTCACACCTCTTTATTTCTCACCTCCCACCCTCTCTCCATTACATTGAAAAAAAATGATTGAAATATAGAGAAGGGGAATATGTACCTTGATTTTTTTGAATATCAATCATAGATTCAATTAACTTGTATAGAACACCCCAAGCCTATTTATAGGCAACCAGCCTCCTTTGTGGTAACCTGTCTCACACCTTTCTACCACTCAACTCCCTCCCACCCACTCTCTCTTCCTTGCATTGAATAAATTTAAAGCAATTCTAACTTCTTGCTTTTTTTCAATCCCTCCCTCTCTCACTCACCCTAACTCCCTCCATCCCTCCCTCTCTTCAAGAAGAGAGGGAGGGAGGGAGGGAGAGGCAGAGTTAGGGTGAGTGAGAGAGGGAGGGATTATAAAAAATAAGAAAAAGTTTAGCTTGAGAGCCCTTTTGCCTCATCAAATCAACTTCAAGTGTTGACATAAATTCAAACCCTATTGCCTTTTTATAGACACCAAAACTTTTTCAAAAAATCATCTCTCTCTCTCTCTCTCTCTCTCTCTCTCTCTCAACATAGGGTAAGTGCTAGTGCTCACCTTGCATTGAACGCAAGAAAGTGAGGGAAGGAGGGAGAGGGAGAAAAGAAGAGCGAGAGAGAGAGATGATTTTTTAAAGGTTTGGTGTCTATAAAAAGGCAATAGGGCTTGAATTTTTTTCATTATTTAAACTTAATTTGGTGAAGTTCTTCGGCTAGCAAGATAAACTTTCCCATTGAAACTCATGCCAATAAACTTTTTTTCTTGCTTTTTAAAATCCCTCCCTCTATCTCACTCAGCCTAACTCTCCCCCTCCCTCATGCTCAAGAGAAGGTGAGCACTAGCGCTCACCCTACAACCTCGAGCGCAAGAGAGAGAGGGAAGCAGGGAGAGAGAGCAAAGAAGAGTGAGAGAGAGGGAGAGAGGTAGAATGACTTAGGGAATGAGAGAGAATTAATTACCTTTAAATTGTCGAGAAACCAAATAATCACTATGACAATGTTAACTTGTGAGATACTTATATATTCATCACAAAAGCAAGTAATAGGCTCAGTGCAAAATATGTGCAATATGTAGAGAGGGGGAAATGCAGACTGCAAAATATGTACAATCTCTAGAGAGGGGGCACCACATATGGCATACATATAAACCAAGTTATTTCCAAGCAAGTCCCTCTAAATGGAATCATAGAGTTCATATGATTCGACATTAGGACTTCAACCAAAGTTGATGCAAGTGTATGCAGGATTTGAAAAGGGGCATGATGGTTATACACTATTCATTCTCAAGCCCACCATGATTCATCACAAAAATAATCCTTGCTTATAATAAGTGGCATAAGAAGCATCTTGTTGACCACATTCTTGGTTATGAGGATACAACTTTGCCTATAAGGACACTCATTACTTCAATCCAATGCATTGACATTGTCCATGTAGATGACAAGAAAGATCTTGGGCCATGATTCTACAAAACCAAGGGGCCTTGCTATAGGAAGAGTTGGGGTCATGCTCATCCTCCTTTGTAGAGGTATCAAGAGCTTCAACTTTCTCAACAGAGAGCTCAGCAAGAGCTTCACCAAAAATATAGTTGGTGTTACTTGATCTTCTTCTCTCTCCCTCTCACTCAACCTACCCCTCTCCCTCTCACACTCACCCAACCTCTCTCCCTCCCTCTCTCCGAGATATAGTACATAGAAGAGAGAGAGAGAGAGAGAGAGAGAGAGAGAGAGAGAGAGAGAGAGAGGAAAAGAGAAAGATTGGTTAGTGGGAAGAAGATATAGAGAGAAAAAGAATTGGAACAAGTGAGAAAGTAGAGAGAAAGAGTTAGAGAAATAGGAATTGAGAGCGGGAGAGAATGGAATCACCAGGGTTTTCTCCATGATGTTCTTTGCCATAGGATAACAGAGAGAGAGCTTGAATGTTTGAATTTAAGTGTATTGATTGTCTATAAATATAGGCTAGGGTGTCATGTAAAATGTATCTAGATAGCCAGTAAGCTTGATACGAACCATCAAGTGATGGCTTCTTCCTCATCATGCAAGGTTACTTTGTTTCTGAATACTCTTAAGACTAACCCTATGACGCTGGATTGTCCGATAAGATTTGCCATGGTAAATCCTGGAGATTATGGGGGTAGTAGGAACAAGGAGATGTTTGCCATTATCTCTACTCCGAATGGTGAGATTCAGACTGAGATTAAAAATGGTGTGGCTTTTGGTCATCAATTTCAAATTGTATTGGATTCAACATTGTCTACAAAGTTTCTGTTGGTCACAAACAAGGGTGTGGATATGTAACCCGCATCAAATGTGGCAATAGTAGACCTATCTAACACCTCCACTGATAAAAACAAAGAATTTGTTGATGGAAACCCAACCAAAAGATATGAGGATTCATTTTGTGCTTGCAAGGAAAACAGTGGTAGATGCTGAGTGACAAGAAAAAAAAGAAAAAAGAAAAATCTCATCGGGTTCTAACCGAGTAGAAAAACACACAAAGTACATTGGAGTTCATTGCTCTAAACAACCACAAGTACCCCAAGTTGAATCGAATGATTTCTAGGTGCTTGATTAAGAAAAAGGTGGCCGAATCCCCTCAGATATACAATGGGGACTGCTTTTATGAGTTGGACGTTGTGCCGAATGGTGTCCCCAAGATGTTAAGGATGGATCAAAAGTATGATGTCCATTGTTGGGTTAGGCGTGCTCATTCCAAAATGAGGTATTTGGATTTAATCAAGAGAAGTAAATGTGTCGGACATTTTATCTGCAAAAATAGCTCATGCTCGATCAATGCCATGAGCGGAAGTCCGAATGAGAGTGCTTGGATAGGGAAGTTACTAACTTCAATTACGTCAATTGGTATGTTGAGCTCCGGAAATGGAACACTACAATGCTTCCATTGTGGTTAGAGTTCGATTCTGCTAAGAGAGTGTTCATGTGCTGTTTATTACTTGCTCATTAAATATAACTCGACCCGGCTATTTTTGTGGGAGTTTTGCATTTTGTGATTCAATATACGAGAGAACTCGTGTCTCGTGTGGTGTCTAATCAACAATTATTGTACCTAGGCATTTATAATTGAGTCTTGCCAAGCAGATGATAATGGGAGCGATAGTTTGAGAAAATGGGGAGCATCTGAATAGCAAAGAGCTCCTCTCTATATTGGAGGAGATGCGACCATTGATCCATATACAAAGGTGCTGATTTATTTTCTTGTCTACAATTGTGTCGTCTCTCCTGCGTGGTTAATATGTTTATTTGATATTAATCTTAGGTTTAAGCACTGGATGAGGGAGGTGACTACTACACGAATTGGGATCAGTGCAGAATCCCATTGATTTGATTGAAAAACAGTTCCGGCTATAGGTTTTCCATGGTATGCTATTTGCTGGGCAATCCACAGATAGCAACAAACATTGTCATGTATTAATAGTCAAGATGTCGATCAATGGCCCTCTAGTGTCGAGCTAGTCAATAGAATGCGACAAGATGAGCATGGAGACTTACAAAGAAGTTGGGTTTGCTTCGATCACGTGTGTAGAGTAGTAGAGTGGACAACAATGGCAGCACATGTCTACAATCCTGCGTAAGACCAGCTAAGAAAATATCATTCAAGAAATGCAAAAAAATGCCATTTGCAAGATGAAGGAAGAGGACACTCAAGCGCAAATCATGTTCTGAGAAATGATGAATTTGGTGATGTTGGAAAGCGGACACCGTCCAACTGATTTTAGAGGATTCATGGTAGATAAGATTGAAGAAAACTGAAAGTTGTTCAAACTGTATTCAACGGAGGACCTGACAATGTTATAGAAAGAAGGGAACGCTCTTGCTTATTCCATTGGGAGAAAAGCTCGCACATCCACACCATGCAATACATGTATAAAAATTTCCAAGATGAACACAAGCCTATGTGTGAATTATGGCATTGTACAAAGAGCGAAGAAGTGGTAACAAGCTTGTACATGACTATACGAGCATGGTGGCTTTTGAAAAAGTGTCTGACTGTAACTTCTCGCAAATGGATTGTTGGCTAAGTTGGTGGCATGTGCGGTATCCTCAATGGAGAAAACACTTTATTGGGGGTAAATATTGTCAATCAATTTTTAAAGAAAGTCTTCTATTTTTAGAGTGCAAGTGCAATCCCTTAATACAAAATAAATTGCAGGAAGTGGATGATATGTCGTTTATTCTCAAATACAAACCTTGCAAAAGCTGGCTTGCCGACGAGGGAAACAAAGAAATTCTTAGCTTGTACGAGGCATGCGTGTCTGATCTATCAAACACATTGCTGCAAAGTGTCGAGATGCTTGCTTTTGTCGAGGGTAGATATCATGGAGCTGGGCCATCTGCAGAAAAGTTGCTCATCGCACACAACAAGGTCGAGCACTAGGACCGACTACTGCTGCTAGAGAGATTGAGGATGGGATTGTTAGTACACCACTCTGTCAGCAACTTTCAATGGAGGGAGATGATATTACAGCTGCTAGAAAGTGAAAATTGGCTACGAGAGTATGCTGTAAGAAGGAGAATGCTTTGCATCAACCTGAGTATCTCACACAGAACATCCCTCGAAATCATAGAGGTCTCCACACAACTGTTGGGGAGGGCGTTCATGTGGTCAAGGAACACGCGGATAGAATGGTGGTGGTCGAGACTGAAATTCATAAGATAATGTGGGTAATACGCAAATACCAAAGGGAAGTAGGGTTCAATGTCAAGGGTGGTTAGGATCCAGAGTCAGTAAATGCTAAAAGAAATACAAAGAACACGAGAGCAGGTGGTGTTGTGCCATCTTTTTGGGGTATTTGGACATGGGAGAGAGGAGATGACAATGGTCACAAAATGGGTTCAAAGGCACAATTCATGTGGTTCTTCAATATAGTGTAGATCATACATGGAAAATATGTAACACTGTCACTCAATGCCCGGATCCCAAGTATATGGCCAGTGGAAAAGAGAACAAACATGAATGCTACTGAGTTGCTGAAATTGGAGACAAGAGGCTCAACAATGGAGAAGATTGAAGTCAAGCAAACCAACAATGTGTGTAATCGTCCAAGAGTATCAATTCAAGCCTCCAAGAGAATTGAGTCGATAGTAAATATGGAACCTCGTATTGTGCATCACACTGTCTTAAAGGCCAACGTACATGAAAAATTCATGGTGGAGACATCTACTTCACAAGTCCGAGGCAAGAGGTATGTACATATTGCAAGTAGCCCGATGTGTACATGTGGAGATTTTGCAGAACGAGTGGCACACAACAAACCATATATAGCCTGCAAGTTTACTACAACTTCCTCTGCTATTTTGGCTTGGATTTAAACTACAATATGCGTATACATCAAAGCAAGCTAAGGAGTGAGGATCTGCTTTGTGTCTTCAACTGTCGTCGGGCAGTAATTAGATTGTGTGTGATCACATCCCCTTGTGCCAATATGCAATTATGGCACGAATTGTAACTGTTGATTTCCTATTGTAATTCGTTTTGTTGAAATTCATCAAATAAGATAGTAGATTCTGTCTTTCTGTTCTTGTGCTATGTGCCAAGCATGTTTTTTGGTTACTGCAAGTTATATGCTGAATTAATATTGTAAATTTTTATGGAGAATTTCGTTATCTAAAAAGGTTGCTTGTATCTTCTAGTGCCTCCAGTAAATTCAAAACATTCTATTTTTTGATGAGCATGTTGTTTTGAAGGATCAATGAGTTCGTGAGAATAAAAAAAAGCTTCCTCCAAAAAGCTCTCTCTATCAGAGGTGTCGAGAGCATTTTCGTTGAAAATATTGCTCCATGGAAAGGCTTTGGAAAAGCTCTCTCCCAAGCTCCCTCCAAAAACTCTCTTCGTTCCCATCCCCTTAAGCAATATTCTCTTTCTTGTGTGCCTTAAGCTTCGTCATCTTCTCCAAGCCGTGTGTGTTTCCATGCAACCTAATTCAAACAAGTGAAGGGTACGTTGGCATTCAAAAAGAGAAAAGTGAAAAGGACCCATAGGGCCATGTGAGACTTTTAAATAAAAGAACCCATTCACAAATTGAAGTACCAAAGGAGATTACAATCATTCAATGTTTCACATGCAAAAGTCAAATGTATGAAGAACTCTCTTCTAAGGCTTGTTTCAAAAAGCTAAAACTAACCATGCTTGGTTGGCCTTGTCATACCAAATTTAAACTGTGGGTGGCACATTTATCATGGATGACAACCAAAGCATTGCCATGCACTTCTTATAAATCTTTTAATATATGGCAAGACAAAAGCCTCATTGCATTGATTCCATTGAGAATTTACATTATTACATCAAAATCACACTATGTGGATTAGCTATTTGAAATGGCTTCAAGCCTATCTTCCAATTTGTGTTGCCACCACCCCCTTGCCTAGAATAGAACTGGATTTTGACGAAACAAAGATTGCCTAGGAACATCCAAACCAATGGTGTAGTAATCACTCTGACATTCTTCCAAAGTCACCACCAAAGTATGGTGGCCAATACTTCAATCCCAGTCTCAGAACCCAAACCTACAAAACCCTTCGACAATTCATCAACGAGCTATTGAACTATAACGCTTACTACATGGTATGCACTCATTGACAACCACACATGTGAAACTCACCATCGAATACCCTTAAGCAATTTGCTTCAAACTGACTGCTTGCACAACATCAATTTTTTCATGCATTGATCAAGCATGCATACATAGGGCCCTTTACACAGAGGCACAACTTTACGGCCCATGCACAACACAACCTCAATGAGACGCTGTCCTCTAGGAGGACTCGGACTAGGAGGGGAGAGGCATTTTGAAGCATTCAAACTGAAAAATATGAAACCGGAAAGAAGGGCACTGTTTTCTTGATTTTTGTGTTGTAATTGTGTCTGATTTTTTGATTTTGGCCACATTTGTTGATTTTGTGCTCTAAAAGTGAAGAAACTCAATAGCAAGGGCCAAATGTTAAAAATGAGCCCTTAGATGCGTGTAAATACACACATACTAAGGTTTTTTGCTAAAATTAATAATAAGAAGCGAAATAATCCGCTTAAAATTTGCAAATAAGAACTTTTCATTGAAAGTCAACTTCTTTTATTTATCTATCTAGTTTATAGGTTTTCTAGGTCAATTTTGCTATTGTTATTATTTTTTAAATTGATTTTCTAAACAATAAATGGAGACAAAAGCAAAAATTTACCAAAAAAAAATCGAAGAGAGGTACATGGACTCCAAAAAGAGACAGGAGTTTTCAAAAGTCAATTCGGGGTAAAAACGAGCAAGTTATGCCCAAAATTGAATAAGTTGCGAAAAACGTTTATAAGTTGGAAAAAGCTTGATCGGACAAAATGGACGGATTGGTGTATTGCTGTGTCCGAATTCAAAGTTTTTTGACACGATGGTCATCGGACACATGAGGTAGGAGTAGCTATGACGTGGGGGAATAAAACTGACTCGAGAGCCCGGTGATACGTATAGGCGAGACCCACTTAAGCCTTCATTATCATTTGTGAGTTTGTGAGAGAGAGAGAGAGAGAGAGAGAGAGAGAGAGAGAGAGAGAGCTACTTCGGTGCTATTTTCTCGTGATTCCCAAGCCCAACACGCTTCAAGCTTTGACATTAGATATGAAAGGTATGTTCCCTACCTAGTACACTACCTTTTGACGCCATTGCATGTCAAATCCGGGAACGGGAAAGAATGGTTAGACCTAGGCCGGCTCAAACCCGAAAACAACGACTACACCGATCGGAACAACTTATCACAAAAATCAAGGGGAGGGTCGTGGTTGACTAATACACCCCTAACTCTAATAGTCAATTTTGGGTCCCCGAAAAAACCCTGCAAGAAAAAATCGTGGTTTTACCATTTGTCAAAATGAACCCAAATTTGACCAGCACCATCAAGATATCAAAGCAATAAATGTGGTAAAGGAACTTGCATAGATGAGATGATTTACAAGGTTTCTCAATGGAAAAACTCCCGTAACACGAGAAACCGTCAAAATCAATGTAAAGCAGTAATGGGATTCTGAAATGACCAAAGAACTTACAGGGAGTTATGAAATGCATCATCAATGGGGAATGATGCATTGTACCACACAAAGCCAGATGATCAGGTGTCAAAGTCAAAGGATCTTTCCTGAGGACATAGTGACCCTATGGTCCACCTGACATTAGAGTTCAATGGTGAGTCACCATAAAAATGTTTGAAATAAGAGCATGTGTATGAATCGCTGCTTGGTTGAAAAAGGTAATTTTTTTGTTAGACAGGAAAAAAAACGCATTTTTTTCTCTCAGCCTTGCATCACTTGGTATTTGGAACTGTAAACTTGGCACTCATGTCCAACTTAGAGTAAAAACCACTCTTGAGGAAGATCTTGTGATGTGGAAGTCTCCATATGTTATATGACAAAAATCTCATAAACACAAGCCCTAAAATTAAGCCTAAACTAGCGAGGGTGACTCAAAACACAGTACAAAGTCATCAGCTAGCTCATAACACTTAAGTGTAAGGTGTTGCATGAGTTCACCTTGTTTAGAAGGTAAATATGAAAAATAAAAATAAAAACACAATTTTCTCCCTGGCAGAGTCAAAATGCTATCAACTGTGGAATTTGAAGCTATACATGTAGAACCCAATCTAATCAAGACCTACCCCAAAGGTTTCACACCCATTGGAAAAGTTCAAAACCCTCTAAGAAAACTCAATGCTTAGCCAAGAGACTGAAGTTGACATAACACATGCCCAACTGACCAAATTCAGAATGCGGATGGAGGAATAATCTCTAACCAATGTGAGAAGTGCACCTACGTAGTTTGGTGGTTGACAAAGACCAAATGTGGAAAAACCAACAGAGAGTAATCAACAAGTTCAAGGAGGAGTCAGACACAGGCAAATATTTAGGGAGGTATATGGAACATCTCTATGAAGCCAAAGTGGAAAAGGCTCACATGTGGTGCCAAGCACTTGAGCCAGATGATTGAAACCTCGACAACGACCAAACCTCCTATCCGAATCAAAACTGGAGCCTATAAGAGTACTGTACATCAGATCCATGCAGTTAACACTTCAAAAAACTCACCTGTGTAGAGGTTTGAGAAAAAAACACGATATTTTCTCTAGTTTGCATAAAAATTGATTTTTTTTCAATTGTTGAGATTCTGCATTATTTGTACATAAGTTTTGAACAAAGTGCCATAGTAATCAGCTTATCAAATACTTGGAAAATTGTTGAGATTCTGCATCATTTGTACATAAGTTTTGAACAAAGTGGCACAGTAATCGGCTTATCAGCAGATACATGGAAAATGAGAAAGCAGATACATGCCGCTCCTTTAAGCTCAAAGCCTTGAGCTCAAAGGAGCGACAGTTTACAAAGCAGCTTACATGGATACAGAGAATAACATGGTCACAATCGTCATGATCCCTCGCGAACCCTACAATCTAGCAAGGAAGCTGTCGATTAAAGAAGCATTAGAGAGAACAGATTTACTCAACTACTTCCAATTGCCACCATGCGGAGTTGACGTCCAGAGAGCCCATGAGCTCTGCACCAGCATCATGGAGGAGGGTACAACGAAAATCTCCGCCCTTGACAATGATAAAGTCCAAGTCAAAATCACCTCATAGTCGATTGCAGAAGCCCTAGGTCTATCGGACAGGGGAGCCATAATGAAAGGGAAGAAGGAGATGGGAGTGGAAGTTTTTATGAAGGGAGTGTTGCAACGTTTGCAAACATGACATGCCGGGAAGCGAAGTTTCCCATCCGCATGCTCATGCAGTTCTCTCACATCAACGACAATAAACCAGGTCGATACACAACACTCAATCATACAATAGCCACAACCTATAGCTGGGCTTAACAGCAGAACACGTTGGTGACCGTAGACCACACCCAATACCTACTCGAGTTGCTTACAAAGAAGAAGAAACATACAAAGCTCACGTACCTATCACTTCTAGAGGTTTTAACGAGAATAGCATATCAGGCTATCGGAGCTGCTCAAGACCTTCCAGAAGCTCCTACACAGGATGACTAGATTATGTCTCAAGAGAGAGAGAGGAAGAAATGACAAAATCAGGGTCAAATAACACCAATGACCCCAAAGCCCGCTCTATGACGAAAGTACGCAAGCCAAAGTCATCTGAAGGGGAGCAAAAAGACAGGAAGGGTAAAAAGCCCACGTCGATACCAAAACCTAGGAAAAAACTGGAGAAGAGAGGTTAGAAGAAGAATTTAAGAAGAAAAGGGTGGATGAAAGGGACTTTGGTGAAAAATGGGTGCCATGCAAGGTTCGCACCAAAAACCCATCGGCAATACTGCAGTGCAATTGGAAGAGATGTGGGCACATAGGGAGAAAGAGGAGGTCGCAAAAGAGGAGGCAAAGAAAGCAGAAGAAGATGCTAAGATAACGGAGGAGAGACCAGAGTCCGACAGCTCCACCAAAATCTCACACTCTGGATTTGACAACTCACAGAGAGATTTTGGTTTCGAAACGACGCATGCTCAAGCATCTCAAGCAAAGACTGAATTCACATGCGCAACACACACAAGGGGAAACAAAAGATCAGAAAAATTGTCCAAAGCCACAAAATCAGAAAAGTTGTCCAAAGATTAGAAAAGTTGTCCAAAGCCACAAAATCCGCTTGTGATAACGAAGGAGATACGATGACCAGTACCTATACCCAGCACATCAGCCAACAATGGAGCATGGTCGACCCATACTACCAAGCTTTACAGAGGGTGACAACTGATTTGTACAATGTGGCTATACAAGTGCATGTGCAAGATCACAATGTTGTCTTACCAATACAAGGTGAGCTCACAAAAGTTTATGTTGAGTTTCATACGCTAAAAACGAACAAGAGGAGCTGATTATAGAGGCCCATATTGCCTAACAAGACGCAGAAGAATCGGGAAATCAGCTGCTCCCGCAAAATTAAAAGTTAGCTTAATCTCATGAAGAAATAGCCGCTGCCAAAAGAGCTATTGCAGTCCACCAAGAAGTAACTAGTGAGTGGCAATCAATTTTCACATAAGTCTACAACCAAGCAAATACACTAAAAAACCAGCTGGCGATGGCGGAGATACAACTAGTCCGTACCGAGGAAGAGCTTAAGACACGCCACATTGTAGAGAAAATCAAGGTAAATCATTGATTCACAAGGCTGGCAGAGACAAGTACAACATAGTTAGACCCAGCTCAAAGATTTCTCAGCTAGAGCGGGTAGTTAGGGTGCAAGAGAGGATGCGTTAAGACGCCACAATTGTTGCCCTAGCTAGAAGGAAGCACTTCAAGCAGAAAATGTTGCCCTCAAAAAGAAAAATGAAGATCTGAAAGC
The DNA here is from genome assembly GCF_014529385.1 of Adiantum capillus-veneris. Taxonomy (NCBI): domain Eukaryota; kingdom Viridiplantae; phylum Streptophyta; class Polypodiopsida; order Polypodiales; family Pteridaceae; genus Adiantum; species Adiantum capillus-veneris. The sequence continues at coordinate 4,602,275 of NC_140942.1, forward strand.
ACAAGCGGCGGCCCTCATGGCGAAGTTGAAGTGTAGACAACAAGATTTCCCAAACACAGGTGAACATGGAGACTATGACCAAGGCCAACAGGATGATTGACACACAGAAAGAGGGAGATGCCCAACAAGGACCCCAACAAACCTAACAGCAACGTAAACCTCTCAAGACACTCACCCTACTATAAGTAAAGCTTAGGGTAAAGAAAAGCAATACGCATTCCAAGAGATTCCAGAAAGCAACACAACCCAACAAAGAAGAGTCGAAGAAAGAACTGCAATTGAAACAGTGGTAGAAAGGGCATATTGACGAACTGAAAAAGCCATAACCGAGATGAAGGAAAGAATTTCGGGCACAAAGGAAGAGCGATGAAAGAAGACCATGGAATAGGAGATCCGTCTCCTCCATTCAGTCAATCTGCACCTCCTCCGACCCATTACCATAAATGAAGACTAGTATGCCCATTCTCTTTTACTTCCCTTTGATTAAGTATGAATGCATTTGCACGAAAGCCACAATGGAGAAAAAGATGATATCAGCTCAACCATAAGAGCACCAACCGGGTATGGTTGAGCTGACCTACAACACACTGCCAGAAGAAAATCATTTTTTTTCCGGAGTCACAATGCAAGTTCGATGCCCTAGACATGCTCTGTATAGTCCCGGCATGTTGCCTATGAAGTTTGGAGTCACGCGGAGTCAAGGATTTACATGTGGTGACGTAAGAGGTTTGCACAATAGAAGTTGAGACTTCGAAAGATAGTGCACATCTAGTGTCTTAGTGGAGTGTGTTGTGTTCAGACAAAGCCTAACAACCTCTTCGTGTGCCTCCATGTCTTAGTCGAGTCACTTGCTTCCCTAGATTGACATAATATCTTGGTTCTGCCATTTCCCTCTTGAAAAACAAGTCTTGAGTTCAACTCTCCTCGTCGGGTAGATCTTTAAGGTCTCTTGGGATAGTTTCGTACGATGTTAAAATTCTCTCCTCCTCCTCTCTCTCTCTCTCTCTCTCTCTCTCTCTCTCTCTCTCTCTCTCTCTTTGTGTGTGTGTGTGTGTGCGTGCGCGCACCATCACAGTTAAAGGACATCTTGTGGCTTAATGAAATGTAGAGGAGATAAAGCAAAGCTGGAACGAAGCACGCAGATGGAGATCAACTAGAAATCCCACATGTCACATCAATCAAGGGTGGGTTGAAGATCCGATAAAGGTATGTGTTTCTTTAAAGGCAAGCACAAACACACACTGAAGAGATAGCTATTGACTAAGCTTAGGTTAGTTTTGCCTTTTATAAGATACACCATCATTTATCAAAGGCACGACCTAACTATGGCGACCTAATTAATTCCTTTCTGACTTGATGGACTATATATGAATTTCAAACAGTTTTAAGAGGTTTACATTCAGATTTCAAGGCTACACCCACTCATCTACATTCAAAGACACGATCTCAAAAGCTATGCTCTCTGTGCTGCTAATGAAAAGGATTCACACACACAGTCGTGTAGCATTGTCATGAAAGGCTCATCATTCTCTCTCTCTCTCTCTCTCTCTCTCTCTCTCTCTCTCTCTCTCTCTCTCTCTCTCTCTCTCTCTCAGACTTTAAACAAGCAGAGTAGAAAAATTTACGTTTCACTCGTTTTTTGAACAAGCATGAGGAGCAAGACTGTCCTTGGTTCAACATCAAGGAGCAAAAATTCCCCGAAGAGCAAGGAGAAAGACCAAGATAAAGGCAAGGGGAAAGTGTTGCATGCTGTCCACATCATACAGCTGGATAATTTTGCAAAATCCACTACACAATGTCAACATTCTTATTGAAGATGAAGCCCCATTTTTTCTCAACTACACAATGGCAAAACATTCAAAACTACCTTAAACTAAAGAGCACTCGCACTCCCAGTTCCACAAAGCATTCCCGGAAGCCCTCTTTATCAAAGAGAAGAACGGAGAGACCTTAGCCACCGAAAGCATGGAATGAAATACCAGAATCTTGATTGGTACTTAAGAACCTTGGCCAAATAAGACAAGGGCGAACTAAACGTAGAAAAATGGTATCATGAGTTATGAATATGATGTATGTGAGAGGTGGAAAGGGAAGAAACTCTCCCTCTGACTTTGAGAGGGAGAAACTCCTTTCTTCATACATGTATGTGCTGTGCAAATTGACATTGAATTTCAACACAAAGATTACACTTCTTGACTCAACCAAAAAAAAGAAAGCAATGGAGAGAGAGAGAGAGAGAGAGAGAGAGAGAGAGAGAGAGAGAGAGAGAGAGAGAGAGAGAGAGAGAGAGAGAGAGAGAGAGAGAGAGACGTGTTTTAGCTCTTTGAGTCAACCTGATATAGGTCACATAATGAAGAGGCACATGTCTTGGACATTTCACCATCCGAGGTTTCCTCTTTCCCTTTTCAAGTGTTGTATAAAACTTTCTTTTTCAGAGACATAAGTGATCTACTTTCTCAAATAAAAAATATGAAAGGACGAATCACATGTAGACTATTCTTAGGTTTTGATGGTTTGTTTTGTTTTTGTTTCTTTTTTTTGGGGGGTTGGGGGGGGGGATTATACTATTTTAAGAATCCACCATGGTGCTTGTCAGCAAATAGAGGTCCAAGTCAAGTGAAATGTCAGGTAATTGTAATCTTTTAGGGTCTTAACAAGTTCTGTTGGCTGCTTTCACTCTGAATTTTGATATTGGCATCTTCTAATGTCCCCCCATATTCATTTGAACGTCTTTGTGTAAAATGTATACCATCCCCTTTGGGAGGAAGTTTGTGAGGCAGAAACATTACTAACCACCAGTAGGCACCCCCTCTATCAAAGAGAGTCCGCAAGTTCCGTACTTTACCCAAGTCATATGCATTTGCACAGAGAGGTGCTGCAATTTTCTGAAACATTGATTCGCAGACCTACATTAATCACCTTCAACAGCATATCAATAAAAAAGAAACCAAATGCTACTTTCTTATCCTGAAAAAATTATTTGCCTCAATGCCAAAATAAATTCTGATTTACATAGCATACACCAAATCTTCACTACTCTTTGAAATATTACCTCCCCCCTTTGCCGTGCATCAAGCCTGGCTTGACGTCTACGTCGACGATATGCATAGAAGTCAATAGTTGTCTGAAAAACATGTTTCATACATACAAACATAGCTAAGTTCTATGATTTTCAGGAATATTATTGACAACCATCAACAGAAATTATCGTCAATATGGCATCACACTTGACAAAAGATTGATGCTGGCCAACTCTCAAAAATTCACGGATGCAATAACCAAAAACCTCAAAAAAAAAGGAATTGCAAAAACGACAAACAAGCTAGAGTGCCTTAATCCTCTTCAGCATTGCCTCCAAACATCCAGCTAGTGCTACAGTGGACGACAGAAGCTAAACTAGAACCTCCAATAAAAAGAAATGATTCACGATGTCTCCCTCTGCCCTTGCACGGTGTACGAGCCACCTCTAACATACAGGTCATAGTATGCCGTCATATGTTCGTAGGGCTACAACTTTGCAGCCCATCTCTATATTTACTAAAACGACAGTGAGCTGCCAAAAAACGGTTAGGAGCTCATTGTCCGCAACATGTTTGGACCTCTCTCTCATTGTTTTTTAGGGTTTCCCCACCACTTTTTTGCTGTTTTTGGGGTTTCCTCATTGTTTTTGCGGGAGGAGATCACGAAGAAGATTTTCATGATCAAACTGAAGAAGAGTATGGGCCACCTCAGCCTACTAAGTTCGAACTTGAAGAGATGGAACTGTCAATAGCAGGTTGACGAGGCAACAAAGCAGATGATTAAAATTGCGAAGGATCCGAAATTTGCAAAATTTTTGTCTCAGCAATCCATCCCAGAAGTGCACATCAAGTGGCAGAAAGCCACAGAACCACCCATCAAACCAGTAATCAAAAAACCTCTTTCTCCGAGGATGTTTACAAAGCAAGAATTACAAGAGGTGGTTCAGAAACACATCAGTCGGTTTTTGGACGCAAACAACAAATCCAAAAAGCAAGAGAAAAAGCAAGAGAAAAAGCACAAGAAAGGGACTGACTTCCTGGGTTATTTGGGTCGTTGATCTTCTTTTGCATCAGCGAGAAAGCAGAAGAAGCGTGTACAATTTGAAGGACTACCAAGTTCTTCTTCTTCTTCTTCTTTTGACAGTTCTTCTAGCTCTTCTGACCCGAGGAGGAAGACAGAAAAGCCAAAAAGCGAAGCAAAAAGCAAAGCTTCGGAAAGGGCAAGAAAAAGGCAAGGAAGCCCAGATTTTGCCCAGTTTCTGGCAGTTCTACAGAAGAGTCATCTCAGATAGTTCGGACTCCGACGACCACATGTTTTATGCAAAGAAGAAGCCTTTTCATAGAGTCAACCAATATGACTTTCTCAAAGACAAGCAAGAAAGTAAAAGAATTCAAAGAAGGTGGACAGTCGATTAAATTTGGATCCTTTTCTGGGTTCCGAGATGCTCCGAGGGCTTTGGCCTTCATTCAGCAGTTTGACATAGCTTTCTCTGGAGGGCTTTACTCATAGCACTCCAAGATGCTCGAACATGGTGGTCCACTCTTCTTCTGAGGAAGGAAGCTCCAGTTAAATGGTTGAAATTCAAAGGCTCTTTATTTCTTCTTGGCTGACTCGAGAGTACGAACGAGATATAGGAACCGCTTGGAATCATCTTTCGATGACCAAGGGAGATTCTCTGGACGCTTATTGCGAAAAATTTTGGAACTCTTTTCTACCAACCTCTTCATTTAAGAAGGTCTCGTTTAAGGAACAGATTGAGCGGTTTTGCTGCGGACTCCCTACATATATCCGAGACTATTGCCTAGAACAAAAGTATAATTCTATTCAAGAATTGATAGGTCATGCAAAACGGAGTTTTGCGATACATTCGAGAAATTTGACTTACCCCACTGATGAGATCTTAACTCAGAGAACCCAACAAACTTCTAACAATGAAAGTAGAAAGAGAAAGAGTTCCCAAGAAAAGAAAGACAAGGATACACGACCCCCGCTCACTCTTCGAGAGAGGGCCAATTACATCAAAGAAGGGAAGTGTTTTGGATGCGGGGAACATGGGCATGTCTCCGCAAAGTGCAAGGAGTTCGAGAGCAGCGGAGGAACGTGGCAAAAAAGGCAAGATGAAAGTAGGACTGGTTTCAGATTGCATGGGTACACGATTGATGAACGTACAAAACTTTGTTGAGCTTGGCACAAAGTGAAAGATCAAGAAGCCCTGATTTTCTTTGATGGAGGAGCCAACGCCAACTTCATTTCACCTGAATTGGCGGCGCGGCTCAAGATTACGCCCGATTGTATGAGACCACTAGCATAGGCAATTCTAGCGGCACCCGAACGGGACATCGCCATTACACATGTCATTGGCAAACTTCAGTTGCATTGTCAAGGGTATTTGGGGCACGAGGACTTTTACGTAATGCCCTTGGAAGGTTGTGACGTCCTCCTTGGAGTTCCTTGGTACCATAAGAACAATGCCGTGGTCGGTTATCGGGCGAAGAAAGCGACTTTGACTAATGAAAAGGGTCAAAAAATGGTACTTGATGTGAAACTGAAGGGCGAGTCTGTCCCTATTGTATCGGCTTCGGCCGTTTCCAAATTAATGAAATCCAGTCTATTTGTTTACTCGATCTACTTGAAAGAGTTAAATGATAAACACAAAACGAATATGTCTGAACTTGATAAAGAACGCCAAGATTTTCTCCACACTCATGCCGATTGCTTTTCTCACGGCCTGCCAGGCGAGTCTCCACCATCTCGTTCCGAGGATCATACCATTGATCTGATACCTGGAAGCACACCACTGAACCGGCCACGTGGTTCTCGAGCCCGGAATGAAGAGATTATGAGCCAAGTGAAAGACCTTTTGGAAAAGGGTCTTATCCAGTCGAGTACTTCACCTTACTGCTCTTCGGTGTTGTTGGTTTTAAAGAAAGACGGACTTGGAGAATCTGCATTGATTACAGAGCTCTCAATAAAATCACCATCAAGAACAGATTTTCGATTCCGAGGATCAATGGTATTCTTGACCGACTACAAGGATCCTCCTGTTTCAGCAAGATTGATTTAAAAAGCGGATATCATCAGATCAGAATCGCGCTAGGAGATGTCTACAAGACAGCTTTTCGGACGAGCTACGGCTTATATGAATTTCTGGTAATGCCTTTTGGCCTTACCAATGCTCCAACGACTTTCAACCGAATGATGGATATGATTTTCAGAGAGTACAGATTTTTTGTCGACACTTTCTTTGATGACATTATAGTCTTCTACAAGGATGAGACAGAACATAGACACCATCTGCTACAGGTCTTTTAGACATTGCGAGATCACAAACTAGTTATCAATGCTAAGAAGAGTGATTTTTTCTTGCCGGAGATGCACTTTTTGGGACACATCGTCTCAGCAGCAGCAGGAGTACAGATGGACCCCGCCAAGATTGACACTATATGTGATTGGCCCGATTTGAAGAATGTTCATGAAGTTAGAAGTTTCTTGGGCTTATGTTCTTACTACCGGCGGTTCATTCAGAAGTTTGCAGAGCTCGCTTCCCCTTTGCATATTCTGACACAGAAAGGAGTCTCTTTCTCGTGGGGACCCACAAAGGTGACTACCTTTCAGACTTTGAAAGAGAAATTGACTATGGGACCAGTTTTGACTTTGCCGGATTCGCAAAAGTCATTCGAAGTATGTTGTGATGCTTGTGGTCGTACTCTGGGTGCGGTCTTAATGAAAGAAGGCCATGTCATTGCCTATGAGAGTCGATTGTTTTCAAGGCCGGAATTGACAGCACAGATTTATGAGAAAGAGCTTTTGGCGGTTATGCATGCTCTTACTCACTGGCGACATTACCTACTCGGGGCCGATTTTACGGTCTTCACTGATCATCATGGTTTACGCTGTTGCTTGTCACAGAAGCAGCTTTCAGAAAAGCAGATATGGTGGGCTAACATCTTGTTACACTTTCACTTCCAGATTGTCCATGTACAGGGACATAATTACTTGGTGGCAGATGCTTTGTCTCGCAAGCCGTTAGTCTCGACTCCTTCTGCGATTCATCATAGAAGCTTCGAGGACATGGCCGATCAATACGCCATAGATCCATATTTTTCTGATGTATTCACTCGAATACAGAATGGGGAGGTCGTAGCGGGATATTCCATATGGGATGGCTACTTGATGAAGAAAACGATGTTGTACGTTACACAACCGTTGAGGGAAAAGGTTCTAACTGAATGCCATTGTCCACCTTTTACGGGTCACTGCAGCATTCACACCACCTTGCAAGGTGTGGATCATTACTTCTTTTGGTCGCGACTCAAGAAGGATGTGGACGACTTTGTATGCAAGTTGCTTGGTATGCCAGAAGGTCAAGTTTGACAGGCATAAAGCACAGGGATTGTTACAACCATTACCCATTCCCACCCGCCCCTGGGAAAGTATTGCTATGGATTTCATTTTTGATCTCTTGACGACACAGAGTGGACATGATGGCATTTGGACTGTCATCAACATATTTAGCAAGCAAGCTCACTTCGTTCCAGTGAAGAAAACAATCAAGCCGGACCATTTAGTGAGACTGTTCATTTCATAGATTTTCAGATTGCATGGCATGCCTCAAACAATAGTCTTTGACAGAGATTTCCGATTCACATATTTAGGCTATCTGCGAGAACATTGGCACACGGTTGCAGTTTTTGTCATCTTTCCACCCGCACACATATGGACAATCTGAGGTTGCAAATTCAGTCTTACTAGATTTATTGAAGTCTTACATTTCTCATCAGAAGACTCAATGGGAATAAATTTTGCCCTGGTGGAATTTGCCTACAATAACACGATCCACTCTTCGACAGGAAAGGCGCCATTTGAGATTATTGAAGGTGCTACGAAGGACCAAGGTTCCACCCTTCCTTAGCACGAAAGATAAGATTTTTGAAGCCGACCAGTACACGAGGGACTTGGACACTATTTTTTCCAAGGTTCGCGAGGCTTTAGCGAAATCTCAAGAAAGACATAAGAAGGCAGCAGATCGACACCGTCACAATTTGAAATTAAAGGAAGACGATTGGGTGCTCTTACATTTTGAGACGGCACGCCTAAGACAGAAAAAGAGAAAGGAACGGCTTTTTCCAAAGCTTAGCATGAGATACTATGGCCCTTTCCGGATAAAAGAAAAGATAAATGATGTCTCCTTTAGACTGAAGCTGCCCGATACTTGAAAGATTCACAATGCTTTTCATGTGAGTCTCTTGAAGCCTTTTAAAGGCGATGTGTCCGATGATAGGGAGCCAGATGAGCAACCCGAAGTCGAGGAAAGCGAGGAGATACTCGTTCCTGAACAGATATTGCCACACAAGGATAGAAAGATTTTCAAGAACTATCCTGCATTGGATGAGAAGTGGATGGAGGAGGAGGACCTAGCAGATACTCCTCAGATTTTGGAACTTTACCTTGAAGCATTCGGTTTAGCATAGTCTACTCCGATAGAACCCCGATTTCACGATGGGTGAATCTAGTGCAGCGGGCTTGCACAAGAGGGGAGTCGCTCCGCTCCTTTGTCAACGGATTACCCCAATTTTGATATAGAGTCACTTATGTCCCTTTGGGTTTCAAGGATACTGTTGGGCTTACAGTATTCACCTGTATGACTTTATGAACCGAATTGCCAAAAATGAAAATGATTGATTTGTACTTGACTTGTTTGAGTGCAAGAACTGAAAGACGAAATGACTGCTGCATTTCGGTCTCATAAATCTCTATAGACATGATTGCATTAAGGATTAGTTAATCGGCCATCTATGAGGTCGCGATTGGATCTAGATGCGATTACTAAATACGTTGCCGATTAATCATGGTCTGAGATTTGGAATCAATTTCAATGTGATTTGTCCTGTGATGTCCTGTGATGTCCGGTGATGTGACTGTCGATTTGTACAAGTGCTAGATGTGTTGTGTCTACTGCGTCGGTACCAACAATCACTGTCTACTAAGACAGTTCATGGCCTCTCTCTGTTTTGCAAGCGTAATCAAGGGCGATTACAATTCTTTCAAGAGGGGGTATGTCACAAACTGGTGACGTGGCTGGCCCCCAGACACAACCCTGCAGCTTGTGACGTGGCAGCAGCCCGGATAAGGTGCCGACAAGCTGACCGGCAGATTGTGCGGAGCTTTGTAAATTGCACTGACTGCTGACGTGGCAGTTTTTCGTAAAACGCGCTGACATTGTTGACATGGCATTCCGCACGAATCTCTGTAAATTACGTTGGCCAGCTTTTGAATTAGAGATTTTTAGGGCTCTGCTTTTGGGCATCCCTTGTACCAATAAGTAAGTGGGCTAGGCCTCATTACTCAGATCACTTGGACGTAGAGTCTGAGAGTGAGCGCCTGCCTACTCTCTTGTACTTTGAACACAGATTAATATAAACAAAAATACCGAAAGGGACTCCAGTCTTTGGGGCCAATACCTCTCGGCACGGAACTATGTAGGGACGTGTCATCTTTGTGGACTATTTTGAAGTGAATCTCTCTTGTGTCGCGATAGAATCTTAACTTGAGGTGTCACAAACTGGTGACGGTAGCAAAGGACAACAAGATGACGAGGGATGAGGTGGAGGCAGCCATCGAGCAAGCCGTTTTGGCCCGAAAGAAAGAGACGCATAATGCTCTCGACATCGTCAATACAACCCTATCCGAGAAGATCACAGCTCTGTGTGCCTCTTTCATAAGCAAAGTGGTAGCACGAGATGAAGAAATCGACAAACTAATGGAGGAGTTGGAGGACATGCGCTCTCGGACCAAGCTTAAAGAAGGAGAAATTCAGCCATCCATGCCAGAAGAGCTGAATATCATTAAGGCGCAACTACTTACCATCCAAGTGGAGGAGGAGAAGAAGGCACGAGAGACCTCTTCATGGGTAGAGGTGCTCACCCGCACCAAGAAGCAAGTAGAGAAAGCGGACCAATGGATCCAAGTGGCCAAAATAGGGAAACATGAAATGCCCACTCCCGAAACATAACAATTGAGGAAGAGCAAAGAAGAAAAGCATTCCTCAAAAAGAGGCCTACACTAAAGCAAAGAGGGATTTTCTTGAGAGATGATCTTACGTTGTCTCAACTAGCACACATGAAAGAATGCATGCCCGAGATCTTGGCTCTTAGAGAGAAGGGAAGCTCGCCTTCTATAGAGGAGGCAAAGTGCTAGTACTTGACAAGCGCACCGCATACAAGTACACCGCATGACGGTGTGCAGCCTATGGGACCGACCTTGTAATGGAATTGGCCTATTAACTTGAGAGTAACGGAAATTTATGAGAGTACTTTTGAGAGATTAATTTGTGAGCATAGCGGGTGAACATAATTGAAGATAACAACATAGACATAGCAGTTAATTAACTTGGCATGAACAATACTTTTGCAAGAGAGAGAATTTAGAGAAAATGACAACAGTTGAGGACCGGATTTATGTGCAGCCGGTCCTCCCTCCAATAGGCATTTGGATTATGATTTCTCCCATTAAGAGAGACTTGTTACAATACAATCTTTGTCTTCCTTGTGACCTAGGTGATGAAATGAAGATGGAAAGCTTCATGCATCACAAGCATAACATAAACTTTGAAGAAAGCTTTAACTATCCCAAGCCTCAGTCCCAAGACCTCAAACACCTTCGAAGTGGAGAGAGCTAGCAGGGAACGAGAGTAGGACAAAGGAAGAAGAAACATTTCATAGGAGAAAGAATTAACTCCTCACTTACATAACTCTTCTCGCTAGCATACATAATAGCATAGTAATGAAGAAGAAGGAGATGGCAAGCTTAGGCATTGAAGCATAGCTCTTGGTTGGATTTGCACTCCATAGCCAAGAGTGTTGGTGTAGGCTCTCAACCTCTACTTGCTTAGAGAAGGAGAGGGAGCTCTTGCACTTTACACATTGCATAATGAGAGTGTGTGTGAGTGGTTGTGGGAGAGTATACCCCCTAAGCAACCCCTTAGCTTGCTTGGGTCGACCCCCCCTCCCTTGTAGCTCATGCTTGAAGCTCATTGGACCCCTCCAGGCCTAACCAATCACAAGCAAGAGGCATTACAAGCAACAAGGGTAGCCTTGGGACAAGTGTCCCCCTTTCCCCTTTGAGAGAGAGGACTTGATAAATGCAAAGACAATTAAATAAATCTCCTAAATTATCATTAGACCCCTTGGGTGGCCAACCAATAGGCTTCAGGCACACCATGAGGGCAACATGAGGAGGAACTTGATAAGTGTCCCCTTTGCTTTCTTTGTACTAGGCATGCCTTGTGAGTGTGTGTGTGTGTGTGTGTTCTCTCTCATCCCCCACATGTAGGGCTCGCCCCCTCCTTGTAGGGATTAGATATTTGACTTTTGACACCTCAAGCCCCTCAAGCCTAGGCCTAGTTCCCACCACAAGCTTGGCCCTTAAGCACTTCAAGCTTGGGCTGGGTTCTCACCTCAAGTACAACCCTAGCATCTCAAGCATGCCAAGCACCTCAAGCATCTCAATCATCAAGCACCTCAAGCATCTCAAGCACCTCAATCATCAAGCACCTCAAGCACCTTAAGCTTGGTCCGGGTTCCCACCTCAAGCACAGCCCTAGCTTACCTAAGGTCAAAAGACTTTTACACTCATTATTGGAGTTCTTCAATGAAGCTAACCCTAAGGTCTTATGCTCCATTGGTTAGCCCTGCTCTTTGATAGACCATCTCTCATTTGGGCCCCTTTACCATTGGCCCCATGTTGAGATAGATCTATAAGCACATGTCTATATCTTAACCCTTGTTCCCGTTTATTCTCCAACATTAAGTGATCAGTTTAATATGAGAAAATCATTTGGATTGGTTAGATATTAGATTTTATGACAACCTAAAGCTTGCGGTATGGAATTGCAACCGCTTGTTACGATTGGATGTTGGAGCCTTTGCGGATTCCTTTTGGGAGCATGTCCAGAATGGTTGGTATGATGATGAGAGACGAGAGCCCGACTACAAAGAGAGGTGGCTTTGGGAGAGATCACACATGGACAGTTGCATATACTCTTCTAGCGCCGTATACAACGAAAGAATAGAGCTTTCTTAGCTTAGCTTGATGGAGATATTTATAAAATACTCTTGAGTCAGGACTCTAGGGAGGCTTGGCAACTCTTTAGAGAGCACTGACCCTCTCTGATCATTACTTTTATACAGAGATGGGCACAATATGCATCCTCTCTATACACAGTAGCAAAGCAGTTACCATTGCCAGACCAGCAAGAGCTAGTGAGGCGAGCAATTGACAGATTGCACACGAGGAGGGCACATGATCATGATGGTACATTGGCAGAGCATTTCATACATACTAGGGATCATACTGATGGTTTGCTGACCTTCATGTTAAACAAGGCCATGTGTGAGGGGTTTCCTGAGTCTTGGAGTACGTCTACAATTGTACCACTACTCAAGTCTAGAGATCCAATCCTGCCAACTAACTATCGCACTATCATCATTGGCCACTCATTGGCCAAGCTACATGCATCTATACTTGAGCATGAGTTGAGCACATGAAACACAAAGAGGGTGTACGAGCTTCAGGGCAGGGTGGATTCAGGAGGGGATTCTCTATACTTGACCATATCTTCACCCTTAGAGCGATCATTGAGGAGGGCAGAGCACATGGGAGAAGGATTTATTGTAGCTTTGTGTCACAGACAGGTGACGTGGCATGCCAGGACACACTGGACATAGTGGCAATAGACCTCGGCACACAAACACCCGTAAAATGCGGAGACAAGCTGACGTGGCACTCCTGGATTTCACGCCGGATTTTCCACTTACAAGCCGTACGAAGGAACCCACTTTTTGCGCTGACTTGCTGACGTGGCAGAGGGTACGGAACTCCGCTTTTTACGCTACTGTACAGATTTTGCGCTGGCTGAGTTTTTGGGACAGTTTTTGGAACTTGATGCTTTACGGAACTCCGTTTTTTATGCTGCTGTAGGGATTTTGCGCTGGCTGAGTTTTTGGGACAGCTTTTGGAACTTGATGCTTTATTTTTTAAAGTGACTGCTTTTGGGGATCTGCTTTTGGGCATCCCTTGTAACTTATAAATAAGTGGGCAGGGCTCTCACTTCTCAGAGCATCTGGACACATAGTCTGAGAGTGAGAACCCTCCCACTCTCTTGTACTTTGAACACAGATTGGTACAAAAAGAAATATCGAAAGGGGCACCAGTCTTTGGGGCCAATATTTCTAGGCACGGAACTCCGCCGGGCCGTGTCGAATCAACTATGAATTGTGAATTGTTTTGTAGCGAATCAGTGCTGTGTCGCGGTAGAATCTTGACTTGGAATGTCTAAGTTTGTTACAGTGGTATGAGAGCACAGGAAGATTCTTCTTCTACGGACGATCCGATCCTTTTTGCAGTGCACACAGCGACCTCGGACTTATTAGCCACTCCCACCCTTCATACATCGCGCATCGGGAGCGCTCCCGTCTTCATCGCTCTGTCTTACAAGGCATAAAGCCATTAAGAATTTCAGATTACACATGGGTTCTCGTGAAGAATCTGAGGGAGATGACACCTCTCAGTGGGAAGGGAAAGAAAAGTTGAAAATCCGACACACGAACTGAAGAAAAGAATGAAGATTAGGGCAAACTTTTTTTTGGACAAGTTTGCTAGAAAGGAGTACAAACGTCAACTGCGATTGGCATATGTGTGGACAGATTGATTAAGCACTCAAGGGATTCGAGATTGACGAAACACCTGAAGAAATACCCGACTGATAAGATTTACTCGAGATGGCGTGTGGCCCTTGCTTCTCCTCTCAGGTAGGGAGGAAAGCCGAAAAGTTAGACGAGTACAACAAAGCAGAACCTGTACTCACCGAAAGACATGGACAAGCAAAGCAAAAAGCAAAGCTTCGAAAAGGGTAAGAAAAAGGCAAAGAAGCTTAGATTTCGCCCAGTTTCTGGCAGTTCCACATACAGAGGAGTCATCCTCAGACAGTTCAGACTTCGACGATCACATGTTTTATGCAAAGAAGAAACATTTTCATAAAGCCAACCAATATGACTTCCTCAAAGATAAAAGCAAGAAAGTAAAAGAATTAGAAGAAGGTGGACAGTCGATTTAAATCCTTTTCTGGGTTCCGAGATGCTCGAACATGGTGGTCCACTCTTCTACTGAGAAAAAGACCTCCGGTTAAATGGTTGAACTTCAAAAGGCTTTTTAGTTCTTCTTGGCTGACTTGGGAGTACGAACGAGATATACGAACCGCTTGGAATCATCTTAGGATGACCAAAGGAGATTCTTTGGATGCTGATTGCGAGAGATTTTGGAGCTCTTTTCTACCAGCTTCTTCATTTAAGGTGGTCTCCTTTAAAGAATAGATTGAGCGGTTTTGCTGCGGACTTCCTTCAGAGATCCGAGACTGTTGCTTGGAACAAAAGTCAAATTCTATTCAAGAATTGATGGGTCATGCGAAACGGGGTTTTGCCATACACTTGGGCAATCTGACTTACCCCACTGATGAGATCTTGACTCAGAGAACCCAACAGACTTCTAATAATAATGAAAGTAGAAAGAGCAAGAGTTCCAGAGAAAAGAGAAGAAAGATACACGTCCCCGACAGACTCTTCGAGAAAGGGCTATCTATCTCCGTAGAGAATTTGGACACATCTCCGCAAAGTGCCCCAAGAAGGCACAGCAAGAACAGATTGAAGACAGACTAGAGAGTTCTAGAGCAGCAAAGGAACGTATAAAAAGGCAGATGAAAGCGGAACTGGAACCACATTGCGTGGGGCCCGAACCGAATCACATGAAAGAAAGTACAAAACTTTGCCAAACTCAGGGCAAAGTGAAAGATCAAGAAGCCCTCATTTTCTTTGATGGAGGAGCCAAGGCCAACTTCTTTTCACTTGAATTGGCGGCTCGATTTGGAATTACGGCCGACACGCGGAGGTAGTTCTAGCAGCACCCGGACGGGATGTTGCCATTACATCGATCATTGGAAAACTTCGTTTCCAATGTCAGGGGTAATTACGGCACCAAGGACTTCTACGTAATTCCCTTGTGAGGTTGTGACGTCCTCCTCGAAATCCCTTGGTACCACAAGAACACCGTCGTGGTTGACTATCGGGCTGAGAAAGCGATTTTAACAAATGAAGGGCACAAAGATTGTACTTGATAAAATTCAGCTTCTTTACTCGATTTTTTGGAGAGAGCTGAATAATGATTGAAGGTCGAATAAGTTTTGACCTCGAAAAGAACGCCAAGATTTTCTCCTCACATGTTGATTGTTTCTCTGAGGGCCTACCAGGCGAGTTGTCACCAGCTCGTCCTAAGGATCATACTATTGATCTGATACTTGGAAGCACACCACCGAACCGGCCACCTTACCGTGTGAGCCGAGCCCAGAACGAAGAGATTATGAACCAAGTGAAAGACCTCTTGGAAAAAGGGTCTTATCTAGTCGAGTACTTCACACTACTGCTCTTCGGTGATGTTGGTTTTGAAGAAAGATGGATCTTGGAGAATGTGCATTGATTATAGAACTCTCAATAAATCACCATCAAGAACAGATTTCCGATTCCGAGGATCGTTGATATTCTTGATAGACTACAGGGATCCTCTGGTATCAGCAGGATCGATTTGAAAAGTGGATACCATCAGATCCGAGTCACGCCGGGAGATGTCTACAAGACAACTTTTCGGACGATCTTCAGTTTATATGAATTCTTGGTGATGCCTTTTGGCCTTACCAATGCTCCAATGACTTTGAACCGAATGATAGACAGGATTTTCAGAGAGTACAGATCTTTTGTTGACACTTTCTTTGATGACATTAATGTCTTCTCCCAGGATGAGCCAGAACATAGAGAACATCTGCTACAGGTATTTCAGGCATTGCGGGATCACAAGTTGGTGATCAATGCAAAGAAGAGTAAACTTTTCCTACCCGAGATACACTTTTTGGGACACATCGTCTCAGATCCAGGAGTGCAGATGGACCCGGCCAAGAGAGAGACTATCCGTGATTGGCCCGATTTGAAGAATGTCCATGAAGTTAGAAGCTTCTTGGGCTTATGTTCTTATCACCGGCCATTCATTAGAGAGTTTGCAGAGGTTGCTTCCCCTTTGCATTCGTTGACACAGAAAGGAGTTCCTTTCTTGTGGGGACCCACAAAGGTGACTGCCTTTCAGACATTAAAAGAGAAATGACTACAGAACCAGTTTTGACTTTGCCGGATTTGCAGAAGTCATTCGAAGTATATTGTGTTGCTTGTGGTCGTAGTCTGGGTGCGGTCTTAATGCAAGAAGGCCATGTCATTGCCTACGAGAGCCGATTGTTCTCAAGGTCGGAATTGACAGCACAGATATATGAGAAAGAGCTTTTGGCGGTTATCCATGCTCCTACTCAGTGGCGACATTACCTACTCGGAGCCGATTTTACGGTCTTCACAGATCATCAGAGTTTACGCTACTTCTTCTCACAGAAGCAGCTATCGGAAAAGCAGATGCGGTGGGCCGAACATCTTGTCACAGTTTCAGTTCCAGATTGTCCATGTGCAAGGACAAAAGAACTTGCAGGCAGATGCTTTGTCCCGGAAGCCATTGGTCTTGGCTATTTTGGCGATACATCATAGCAGCTTCGAGGATATGGTCGACCAATACGCCACAGATCGAGGTTTTGCAGATGTATTCGGTCAAATACAAAATGGGGAGGTAGTAGTGGGATATTCCATTCGGGATAACTACTTAATGAGGAAACAATGTTATGCATTACATAGCCATTGAGGGAAAAGATTCTAACCGATTTCTTTGGCCGAGACTCAAGGAGGACGTGGACGATTTTGTATGCAATTGCTTGCTATGCCATAAGTTCAAGTTTGACATGTATAATGTACAAGGATTGTTACAGCCTTTACCCATTTCCGAAGACATAGAGTGGGCACGTGGTGTCATAATAACTAATATCTAATTCTCCTAAATGATTTTCTCATGTTAAACTGATCATTTAACATGGGGAAGTACCAGGGGAGAAAAAACTAGATTATTAGTAAGGCTAGCAGACTCGTCACAGTAGGGGGGCCCACACTAGGGATCCAAAGGGGTACCATCTACAGAAGAGCAATGTGCAATGTGCAATGAATGGGCTCCAAAGACCTTAGGGTTCAGCCCATTAAGACTTCCAAAAGGTTGAGTTCCAAAATTTCAAAGTGTAAGTCCAATGGTCAAATGTTAATGGACTTGGATGCTTTGTGTGTGTACAAAGATCCAAATAGCTAGAGGACAAGTTAGAGGGCGAGTTGGGAAGATGACAAAGCTTGAGAAGTGACCACACACACACACACACACTATACACCGAAGCTTACCCTTTCCACAAAGTAAAGAGGACACAGGTCAGGCATGCAAAGAAACCCCCAATTCTTGCCTGCATCCTATTGGATGGGCACAGAGGTGGACCAATGAGAAGTTAGCTAGTGTAAACTAAAATTTTATTTTTATAAATGCTCAAAAAAATAACCAATAAGAAATAGTCTCCCTAAAAGACTATTGGGCACTCAAAAGGTCCAATAATAATTAAGCAGTTCCTAAAATTGCTTAATTCCTATTGGCCAAAGGACTAAAAGGTCCAATAGCAAAGCAGATAATTAAATTAATTATTTGACATTTACAAAATGGAAAAAAGGATGGACACTTGTCACAAGGCTCTTAACTGGGCCTCTCAAAGGCTATTGGCCAAATTATTTAGGGGCCAATAGGAAGCCAGCAAGAGTAAAACTTATACTCAAATACTATTGGCTAGGCTTTTCAAGAGCCAATAGGAATGCATCATGAGTAATTGGCAGGGGGGGTCAACCAAGAGGAGAGAGGGACTGTTTTGAAGTGCATTATTCCATACACACTCACACAACTCATGTGTAGAGCAAGAAAATCATCTCCTTCTCCAAGCTTTAATAGAAAGCTCATCTTCTTCTCCAAGATTGAGAATGGAGGCCTACACCGACAACTCTTGGATATGGAATGCAAATCCAACCAAGAGCTAAGCTTCAATGCCATGCTTCTCTCCTCTATTATCTAATTACTAAGCTAAGCTAAGCTAAGCTACAAGAGTAATTAAGTGAGGAAATACTTCTTTCTCGTAAGAATACTCCTTCTTCCTCTAGATCTACTCTCATACCCCGCTAGCTCTCACCATCTTCGAAGGTATGTGAGGTCTTGGGTCTCAGACCAACGAGTAATTGATGTTATGTGTTATCACGTGTAAGTTTGGTGCATGAAGCTTCCATCTTCATAGCAACGACGAGTTTTTACCAAGGAACACAAAGAATTGTATTGTACAAAGTCTCTCTTAATGGGAGAGTTATAATACAAATGCCTAATGGAGGGGGGACCGGTCCATGTAAATCCGGTCCTCAATAGTTGTCAATTGTTCTATTTCTCTCCCTCTTTCAAGTATTCTTATACCAAACTAATTAGGTGTTATGCTAATGTTGTTATCTCCAACCAAGCACTCTTGTATGCTCATTAGGAATTTGCTCTTAATGAAATGCTCACTATGTTAAGTTATTTTCCGCTATTTACAAGCTTTATAGACCAGTAATTGTTACATTGGTATCAGAGCTATCGGTTTCTCTTTTCTTGCTCAAGAAGAGAGGTCCTCAAGCTTGCTACAAACGGTTGGTATTATTAATTGCATGAGGGTAAGGAGAACAGGGATTTATTATCCTTGAGGTGCGCCTGCTTCGTGCAGTTAACGGGGTATCACCGTCAAGAGCTATGGTCTTAATAATGGAGTCCCAAGGGGCCTGCCTACGGCTTAACCATTATTGAGCTATTAGAAGCTTGACAGGAACCGGTGCCGACTGGGCTATGATAAACCCTCTCTTCTATTCCTTGCAATTAATGATATTCCGAGCCACAGGTATAGATGCTTGAGTGCTTATCTTTGAAAGTAAAGAGGAGTAGCAACTAGGGCTTGAAGTGCCAAAGTACAAGTAAGAATTTACACCTAAAACTTAGTTATAATGGCTGACAATAGTAGAGAAAGTGAAATTAATGTTGATGGCTTTGATTTTGCTAATGGTCAAGCTACTAATGATGCCCCTATGCTTGTGAACTATCTTGTTACTAGGCTTCAACAAGCCATGGGCAACCCATCCCTCCAAGGTGAAGTATAACAGCAATTACACATCCATGGAATTCTCCAATCTCCTCACCTAGAAGAGGGAGTGCCTATGAATGCTCCTAGTGAGATTTCTAAAAGAGGGCTCTCTACGGTGAGAGAAGAGGAGGACCCATGCGAAGGATCCAAAAGCTTACAAGTTGATGGGGCAACTCCCTCACCAAGGAGAGCCCAAATCTCAACGGTAGAGCCCCCACCGAAAGAACGAGAAAGAAGTGAATCTCCCGCAACCTCGGCGGAGATGGCACCACGAAGAAGGCGGGCAAAACGCTCTCCAACACCCCCTAAACGGAGAAGACCATCAGATAGTCCTTCTCACCGTAATTCAAAGAAGGACTGCTTTTAGAACAACGTTTGGCCTTTACGAATTTTTAGTGATGCCCTTTGGTCTCACAAATGCTCCTGCTACGTTCAATAGGATGATGGACAGAATTTTCCGTCCACACCAGCAGTTTGTTGGTACATTCTTTGATGACATGATAGTCTACTCAAAGAATGAAGAGGAGCATAGGCATCACTTGGCCATTGTGTTCAAAGAGCTACGCAGTCATAGGTTGCTCATCAATGCAAAGAAAAGTGAGTTTTTTCTGGAAGAGATTCACTTTCTGGGACACATTGTCTCAAAGGACGGTGTCAGAATGGATCCTGCAAAAGTCGAAGCGATCAAGTCATGGCCAAATTTGAAGACGGTGCATGATGTCCGAAGCTTTTTGGGACTATGCTCCTATTACAGAAGGTTTATCCGAAATTTCGCTGAGATTGCTTCACCTTTACATGCTCTTCAAAAGAAGGCAGTCACCTTTAGATGGACACAAAAAGAGATTTCAGCTTTTAATCTCTTAAAGGAAAAGATGACTTCGGATCCAGTCATTGTGTTGCCAGATCTTAGGAAGTCATTTGTGGTCCAGTGTGACGCCTGCGGTAGTAGCATTGGTGCTGTGCTAATGCAAGATGGCAGGGTAGTAGCCTATGAGAGCAGAATTTTGCAAGGGCCAGAGATGACCATGCAGGTCTATGAGAAAGAGTTACTGGCTGTGATTCATGCGCTCTTAAGTTGGAAACACTACCTGCTAGGTGCAGATTTCGTTGTCCAAACGGACCATCAGACCTTGCGATACTTCTTGACACAGACAAAGTTATCTGAAAAGCATATGCGATGGGCAAATATCTTGTCCATGTTCCATTTTCAGATTGTGCATGTGGAAGGCAAGAAGAACGTTGTGGCTGATGCCTTGTCAAGGAAGCCACAAATTTCAGCTGTGTCGATTCCTTATCATCATGAACTTGATGATATGAGAGAACAGTATGCAAATGATGAAGATTTTGCAAGGGTCTTCGAGCAGCTAATGGATGGACAACGTCATGAACACTATCTTCTCAAAGATGGGTTCATGATGATGCATGGCAGATTGTGTGTCACAAAGCCATTGCGACGCAAAGTTATGGAAGAGAGTCATGTCCCACCGTATGCAGGGCATCGTGGTATTGATGCTACAGTTAAAGCGGTTGAGACATTCTTCTATTGGCCTACATTGAGAAGGGATGTGGATGCCTTTGTGCGAGAATGCCTAATATGCCAAAAGGTCAAGTTTGACAGGCAAAAGGCACCAGGGTTATTGCAACCACTACCTATTCCAGATAAACCATGGGAAAGTATTGCTATGGATTTTATCTTTGATCTTCCGAGAACGCAGACAGGAAACGATGGTATTTGGACCATTATTTGCAGATTCAGCAAACAGGCTCATTTTATTCCTGTCAGGAAGAAGATAAAGCCAGATCAGATGGCACGCTTGTTTATGAGCAATATTTTCAAGTATCATGGCATGCCACAGTCGATTATTAGCGACCGTGATCCACGCATGACTAGTTTGTTCTGGAAAGGTTTGTTTGAGAATATGGGCACCACGCTCAAATTCTCTTCGTCATTTCATCCTCAAACAGATGGGCAGTCAGAAGAGGCAAATTCTACTGTCCTAGATCTGCTCAAGTGCTATGTGTCAGAGCATAAAGGAAAGTGGGAGCAGTATTTGCCATTGGTGGAGTATGCATACAATAATACAGTGCATTCATCAACTGGCAAGGCACCTTTTGAAATAGTTGAAGGTGGCAAGAAAGTTCCTCCCATACTGCATACAAAGGACAAGATATTTGAAGCAGATAAGTATGTTCAGGACATGGATGAAATGTACAAGAAGGTCAAAGTGGCCTTAGAAAGGACTCAGGCAAAGCAAAAGAAAGCAGCTGATCGTCACCGTCGTGAAGTGGTATATTCACTTGGTGATTGGGTGCTTTTACGCTTTGAAAAGGCAAGGTTAAAGAAGATGAAGGGCAAGGAAAGAGTGTTTCCAAAGCTCAGCATGCGTTACTATGGGCCTTTTCAAGTGTGCGACATAATCAGTGATGTTGCATATAGGCTGAAATTGCCTGACAGTTGGAAGATTCACAATGCGTTTCATGTGAGTCTTCTCAGACCCTATGTGGGTGATGTGCCAGAAGATATGCCAGCTGAAGATCAGCCGGAAGTCGAGGAACTTGACGAGATCTTGGTCCCTGAACAGATTTTGGCACACAAAGAAAGGAAAGTGAAAGGCAAGGTTGCTAGGCGTTACTTGGTAAAGTTCAGAAACTATCCACCAATGGATGCTAAGTGGATGGAAGAAGGTGAACTTGCAGAGTCACCAACTGTGTTATCACTTTACCTGGAAGCCTTCGCTTTGCAACCTACCTTGACCCCTTGAGTTTCAAAGCTACATGGATTGTCAGTGTGACAATGGCTTCTGAAACAAATGATGTACATGGTATTTAAAGTGAGCTCAAATGAAATACCTGTTACATGAATGTTAGAGCTGTACAGATTGTCAGTTTGGCAATTGCTCTTATGGAATGTCCAAAAGTTTGGTTAGTGCTATAGAAGTGAGTATTTCTTGTCAGTCTGTCAAGGATACAGTGATTGCTTCTATTAAAGAGTACATGTGTAACTGCATTCTTAAACTGTCGGTTTGGGTATGCTCGAAAGTGTTACGGGATCCAACGTGTACTATAAGACAGTGGCAAAATGTGCAGCTACCATTTTGTCATTGGAAAGTTAGTGACTCAAAACAATGGCAGAGTGCGAAGCTACCACTATGTCATTGGGACAGGGTTCACACGCAGGCAATACATGAGTCGACGAGGTGTTGAATACACCAGGGTTGACAATGAGCATGTATGTGTCATACATGTGTCGACAGGTGTTGAATACATCAGTGTTGACAGTAAGCATGTACGACATAGATGCAAACGAGGACGTTTGAGATTTCAAGAGGGGGTATGTCACCAGCGTGTGACTACTATCTATCCTTTTTGTTGATTTCTTTCTTATTATCTATTTACTTTCACTTTTTGGAAACACCTCTCGGGAAATCTAACTGCCCTGCATTGCATAGCTAGTGTGGAACTGTCCAGAGGGAGTCCAGGCCTGAGGGCAAGAGAGCACTAAGGTTGGACAAGGACTATGGTTAGCCAAGTGGGGTCATTGACTAGCCAAAGTGGAATCCTTTGCTACAGAGGCTACATTTCAGTTCTGGATGTGGCCGCAGTGTACAAAGAGGGTCGGATGACCTAGAAAGATACAATGGCAGCATCTCCTAAAATTTAGGGAACTGCTATTTTGGGACCTGAAAATGTCTTCGCGTCATTACGTGCAGTTTGACATGGGGATCATTTTGTTACTCTGTGGCCAAGTCAACAGAGGCTGCAGGTGAGATATTTTTAGACCCGAGGGTCTAAAGCGGGAAAATGCATAAATGAGTGACACTTGGCACTATGAGGCCAGTTTACTACTTATAGAGAAGGCAAAAACGTGATTTATAGCTGGGAGGCTCATTTTGCAAGTTTCTGTCACAGGTTAAGAGCTATGGAGTGCTTGCTTTCCCTCTTATGCACAGTGCGGTGCCAGGAGTGATGCCCTGCACGCTACGCACTGCCCTCTCTCTCCCCTTTGGCAGTATGTTATGCCCCTCTAGTGGGCTCTTCATTTGACCAATGTACAGTTGTGTGGGTTCATGCGCGATTGCCGAGGCAAGAGCCTCTTGCACAGGTACTGGATTAGCTAGCGGCTAATCCCCCCGCAGGTACAGGTGAATTTGGAGAGGTTTCACGCCAGAAATCTCGTCCGATTCAAAGGGCAAGTAGCCCTACAGGTGCGGGAGCTCGAGGACTTGCTAGGGATGCGACCGGCACGCGAAACGGAGCCCGAAACAGTGAATTACAGCCTGCTGTGTATTTTTGCAGGTTTAGGGTTTTGGCCCTAAACGGACCCTAATACCCCCAGGAGGTTCGGGGACGCAAGGGGACCGCTGTACAGGCGATCTGGCGCATTTTCAGGGCTGAAAACAGAGAATTCAGCGTGCTGCAGATTCTCGCCAGGTTTTGCAAAGTGCCCGTAGGCGTCGGGAAAGTCAGTCAATGCGTGGGAATACTGACCGTGAAGGGTTCTAGTACAGTTATGCTGCCGAAATCAGGCTGGAACAGTGGAAATTCAGCCGAGTTTGTGCGGGGCAGCTTGTAGGGAACCACAGCGTTTATTCCCTCTTTTGAACAGTAAAGAAATACCGAAAGGGGCGCCTAAGTTAGGGGCCAATCTGGTGTCCGTCTACTCATACAGGTGCAATCTAGCAGCCTGTATCCCTCTCCCCTTTGTTGTGTCTTGAAAGTACAGGTAAAATAGACGACTAATAATGGGTGAAAGCTAAATCAAGGTTTAAAGTAAAGTCTACCGCCCTTTTTGGATTGAACAGGCCGGTTACATGGTTCCATCGACGGGATTAAATCACTTTTTCCCATAGAAGTGAGCCTTGGTCAGTTTTGGGCTTGAAGACACAAGGGATCATACACCAGACACAAGGAATTGTAATTATGGCTGACAGACCAGATGATGTGACTGAAGAGGTTTCCTCTTCACAGGGTCAACAGACACATGAAGTGGGTGAGTCCTCAAGACCACCACAGACTGATGATGATATATTCAGGACCCAGTTGGCTACTGCTGTGGCTATGTTCACACAAGTAATGCAGAACCCAAGGTTTTTAGCCTTTCTGCAACCTCCTGTTCCGTCTCAGCAAGTTGGGTCACTGGATCATATTCAAAAGCCTGTTAAGGCTCGAGCACAGGTGATTCATACCGCACAGTCAATGGAAACACCTGTACACTTGACGGAGAACATGCAGTCTCCACAACGTATGCCTAAGGTGCAAGAACAGGTGGCTGAGATGCCAGTTTTTCAAGCTGTACCAATTCAGCCCGCCACCTTTCAGCAGCCTATAGCTGGTTCTAATGGGCAGGGAAGCAACTTACAGGCTATGCAACAGGTCTTCCCACCACCTTCAGTACACCCTGGCTATTTTGGAGGTGGATCGGTATTTCAGAGCATGGCTGGTCATGCACCTGGAAATCAGTTTTATACGCCAGGAACAGTGTTTGGGGGTGCTCAAACGATGATGCCTAACCCCATGTACAGTGTCATGGGTATGCAACCAGGGTTTCAAAGCACTCAGGGACAATTTGGGATGCCACAAGCAAATTTTGGTATGGCTGGAATTACAAATCAGCAGCCAAATATGGCATTTCCAGGTCAAGTTAATAGCGGCCAAGGAACACAAATGAACCCTAATAGTGTTCCCATGTTTCAGTCACTTCCATATGACAATTTAACGCCGCTGGAGAGGCCAACTCCGTACAAAGAAGGTGGCAAAGGAGTGTCATTCACGACCTTTACAGGGTTTGATGACAGGAAGAAGGCTCTTTCATTCCTCCAGCAGTTTGACAAGGCCTATGCAGGGGGAAACTTTACAGAGGCTTCAAAGGTCCGCAAGGCAGCCACTTTCTTGACAGGGAATGCGGGACAATGGTGGACAACTTTATTGCTTCAAGGGCAAGCTCCGTCCACATGGATTTACTTCAAGCAGATTTTTGCAGCAGCATGGTTATCTGATGACTTTGAAGCAGATGTCATGACAGAATGGCACCAGCTTAATGCTGCCACTTGCAGAAATCTGGATGATTACAATCGGAAGTTTTGGAAAGCTCTACTTCCAGTAACTTCCTATAGGTTTGTGCCATTGACAGAACAGATTGAAAAATACTGTTGTGGCCTGCCTAAAGGATTGAGAAAGTACTGCACAAAGACAAAAGTCACTACTTTGACGCAGCTCATCGAGGTAGCAAACACTGGCAATGGTTTGCTCAAGGGAGAAGATTGTGAATTTAACACTGGCGTCAAGGCAGGATCAGGCAAGAAAAATTCAGCCAAGAAGCACGTTCCCAATGAGGCTCCTAAAGGGACTCGGGAGTCAGCCAACGCAGGGAAAGACAAAGCTACGGCTGAATCAGAAAAAGGACCAGCAAAGAAATGGAAAAGACGTTTTCCTCGCAAGTCAGAAGAGCAAAAGAAGGTCCTGAGGACAGAGAACAAATGCTTTATATGTGAGCAGCCTGGCCACATTGCTTACAATTGTCCTACAAAGAAAAGGCCAGCTGATTCTGAAGACAAGGAAGACAAGAAAGGAAAGAAGCCCATGGCTGGTCTAGTGCCCGATATGGTGGGCGACAAGCCAAATTCAGATGCAAGTGAGCTTTGCAGAGCATGGGGAAAGGTTAGGGATCAAACAGTGCTTATCTTCTTTGATCCAGGTGCCAAAGCCAACTTTATTTCCCCAGAATTGGCTTCAAAGTTGGGAATCAGACCTGAAGAGATGGGGTATACAGCAGAGGCAGGTTTGGCATGTCCTGGCCATACAGAGGCTGTGACACCCATCATTGGAAAGTTGCGTCTACATATCCAGTCCTATGTAGATGCTGAAGAATTTTACATCATGCCACTGGACGGATGTGATGTGTTGTTAGGTATTCCTTGGTTATTTCGTGTACAGGGAATCATGGATGCCTACAACAAAAAGATCACTGTACAAAGCAGGGGAAAGACTCACATTCTGGATGTAAAGCTTAAAGGGGAGTCTATTCCTACTGTATCAGCTTCTGTTATTACTTCTGTAATGAAAAAGCATCTTTCTGCGTACTTGGTTTTTGCACGTGAAGTGTCAGATTGTGATGAATCAAATTTATCTGTGCTAGATAAAGAAAGGTCAATGTTTTTACAACAGTATAGTGACTGCTTTTCCGATTCATTACCGTCTCAATTACCGCCAGAGAGACCCGAGGACCATGCGATAGATTTGGTGCCAGGCTGTAGCCCACCAAATAAGCCTCCGTACAGGGTTAGTGCGGCTCAGCAGAAAGAGATAATGGGCCAAGTACAGGAGCTGTTAGAAAAGGGGCTGATTCAGCCCAGTTCATCTCCATTTTGTTCTCCAGTATTGTTGGTGCAGAAAAAGGATGGCTCATGGCGTATGTGCATCGACTATCGTGCACTGAACAAGAATACCATCAAGAATAGGTTCCCTATACCTAGAATTGATGATATTATGGACAAATTAGAAGGAGCAGCTATGTTTAGCAGGATAGATCTAAAGAGTGGGTACCATCAGATCCGCATTAGATCAGAGGATGTGCACAAGACTGCTTTTAGAACAACGTTTGGCCTTTACGAATTTTTAGTGATGCCCTTTGGTCTCACAAATGCTCCTGCTACGTTCAATAGGATGATGGACAGAATTTTCCGTCCACACCAGCAGTTTGTTGGTACATTCTTTGATGACATGATAGTCTACTCAAAGAATGAAGAGGAGCATAGGCATCACTTGGCCATTGTGTTCAAAGAGCTACGCAGTCATAGGTTGCTCATCAATGCAAAGAAAAGTGAGTTTTTTCTGGAAGAGATTCACTTTCTGGGACACATTGTCTCAAAGGACGGTGTCAGAATGGATCCTGCAAAAGTCGAAGCGATCAAGTCATGGCCAAATTTGAAGACGGTGCATGATGTCCGAAGCTTTTTGGGACTATGCTCCTATTACAGAAGGTTTATCCGAAATTTCGCTGAGATTGCTTCACCTTTACATGCTCTTCAAAAGAAGGCAGTCACCTTTAGATGGACACAAAAAGAGATTTC
The DNA here is from genome assembly GCF_014529385.1 of Adiantum capillus-veneris. Taxonomy (NCBI): domain Eukaryota; kingdom Viridiplantae; phylum Streptophyta; class Polypodiopsida; order Polypodiales; family Pteridaceae; genus Adiantum; species Adiantum capillus-veneris. The sequence goes on from NC_140942.1 coordinate 4,629,512, forward strand.
AGCTTTTAATCTCTTAAAGGAAAAGATGACTTCGGATCCAGTCATTGTGTTGCCAGATCTTAGGAAGTCATTTGTGGTCCAGTGTGACGCCTGCGGTAGTAGCATTGGTGCTGTGCTAATGCAAGATGGCAGGGTAGTAGCCTATGAGAGCAGAATTTTGCAAGGGCCAGAGATGACCATGCAGGTCTATGAGAAAGAGTTACTGGCTGTGATTCATGCGCTCTTAAGTTGGAAACACTACCTGCTAGGTGCAGATTTCGTTGTCCAAACGGACCATCAGACCTTGCGATACTTCTTGACACAGACAAAGTTATCTGAAAAGCATATGCGATGGGCAAATATCTTGTCCATGTTCCATTTTCAGATTGTGCATGTGGAAGGCAAGAAGAACGTTGTGGCTGATGCCTTGTCAAGGAAGCCACAAATTTCAGCTGTGTCGATTCCTTATCATCATGAACTTGATGATATGAGAGAACAATATGCAAATGATGAAGATTTTGCAAGGGTCTTCGAGCAGCTAATGGATGGACAACGTCATGAACACTATCTTCTCAAAGATGGGTTCATGATGATGCATGGCAGATTGTGTGTCACAAAGCCATTGCGACGCAAAGTTATGGAAGAGAGTCATGTCCCACCGTATGCAGGGCATCGTGGTATTGATGCTACAGTTAAAGCGGTTGAGACATTCTTCTATTGGCCTACATTGAGAAGGGATGTGGATGCCTTTGTGCGAGAATGCCTAATATGCCAAAAGGTCAAGTTTGACAGGCAAAAGGCACCAGGGTTATTGCAACCACTACCTATTCCAGATAAACCATGGGAAAGTATTGCTATGGATTTTATCTTTGATCTTCCGAGAACGCAGACAGGAAACGATGGTATTTGGACCATTATTTGCAGATTCAGCAAACAGGCTCATTTTATTCCTGTCAGGAAGAAGATAAAGCCAGATCAGATGGCACGCTTGTTTATGAGCAATATTTTCAAGTATCATGGCATGCCACAGTCGATTATTAGCGACCGTGATCCACGCATGACTAGTTTGTTCTGGAAAGGTTTGTTTGAGAATATGGGCACCACGCTCAAATTCTCTTCGTCATTTCATCCTCAAACAGATGGGCAGTCAGAAGAGGCAAATTCTACTGTCCTAGATCTGCTCAAGTGCTATGTGTCAGAGCATAAAGGAAAGTGGGAGCAGTATTTGCCATTGGTGGAGTATGCATACAATAATACAGTGCATTCATCAACTGGCAAGGCACCTTTTGAAATAGTTGAAGGTGGCAAGAAAGTTCCTCCCATACTGCATACAAAGGACAAGATATTTGAAGCAGATAAGTATGTTCAGGACATGGATGAAATGTACAAGAAGGTCAAAGTGGCCTTAGAAAGGACTCAGGCAAAGCAAAAGAAAGCAGCTGATCGTCACCGTCGTGAAGTGGTATATTCACTTGGTGATTGGGTGCTTTTACGCTTTGAAAAGGCAAGGTTAAAGAAGATGAAGGGCAAGGAAAGAGTGTTTCCAAAGCTCAGCATGCGTTACTATGGGCCTTTTCAAGTGTGCGACATAATCAGTGATGTTGCATATAGGCTGAAATTGCCTGACAGTTGGAAGATTCACAATGCGTTTCATGTGAGTCTTCTCAGACCCTATGTGGGTGATGTGCCAGAAGATATGCCAGCTGAAGATCAGCCGGAAGTCGAGGAACTTGACGAGATCTTGGTCCCTGAACAGATTTTGGCACACAAAGAAAGGAAAGTGAAAGGCAAGGTTGCTAGGCGTTACTTGGTAAAGTTCAGAAACTATCCACCAATGGATGCTAAGTGGATGGAAGAAGGTGAACTTGCAGAGTCACCAACTGTGTTATCACTTTACCTGGAAGCCTTCGCTTTGCAACCTACCTTGACCCCTTGAGTTTCAAAGCTACATGGATTGTCAGTGTGACAATGGCTTCTGAAACAAATGATGTACATGGTATTTAAAGTGAGCTCAAATGAAATACCTGTTACATGAATGTTAGAGCTGTACAGATTGTCAGTTTGGCAATTGCTCTTATGGAATGTCCAAAAGTTTGGTTAGTGCTATAGAAGTGAGTATTTCTTGTCAGTCTGTCAAGGATACAGTGATTGCTTCTATTAAAGAGTACATGTGTAACTGCATTCTTAAACTGTCGGTTTGGGTATGCTCGAAAGTGTTACGGGATCCAACGTGTACTATAAGACAGTGGCAAAATGTGCAGCTACCATTTTGTCATTGGAAAGTTAGTGACTCAAAACAATGGCAGAGTGCGAAGCTACCACTATGTCATTGGGACAGGGTTCACACGCAGGCAATACATGAGTCGACGAGGTGTTGAATACACCAGGGTTGACAATGAGCATGTATGTGTCATACATGTGTCGACAGGTGTTGAATACATCAGTGTTGACAGTAAGCATGTACGACATAGATGCAAACGAGGACGTTTGAGATTTCAAGAGGGGGGTATGTCACCAGCGTGTGACTACTATCTATCCTTTTTGTTGATTTCTTTCTTATTATCTATTTACTTTCACTTTTTGGAAACACCTCTCGGGAAATCTAACTGCCCTGCATTGCATAGCTAGTGTGGAACTGTCCAGAGGGAGTCCAGGCCTGAGGGCAAGAGAGCACTAAGGTTGGACAAGGACTATGGTTAGCCAAGTGGGGTCATTGACTAGCCAAAGTGGAATCCTTTGCTACAGAGGCTACATTTCAGTTCTGGATGTGGCCGCAGTGTACAAAGAGGGTCGGATGACCTAGAAAGATACAATGGCAGCATCTCCTAAAATTTAGGGAACTGCTATTTTGGGACCTGAAAATGTCTTCGCGTCATTACGTGCAGTTTGACATGGGGATCATTTTGTTACTCTGTGGCCAAGTCAACAGAGGCTGCAGGTGAGATATTTTTAGACCCGAGGGTCTAAAGCGGGAAAATGCATAAATGAGTGACACTTGGCACTATGAGGCCAGTTTACTACTTATAGAGAAGGCAAAAACGTGATTTATAGCTGGGAGGCTCATTTTGCAAGTTTCTGTCACAGGTTAAGAGCTATGGAGTGCTTGCTTTCCCTCTTATGCACAGTGCGGTGCCAGGAGTGATGCCCTGCACGCTACGCACTGCCCTCTCTCTCCCCTTTGGCAGTATGTTATGCCCCTCTAGTGGGCTCTTCATTTGACCAATGTACAGTTGTGTGGGTTCATGCGCGATTGCCGAGGCAAGAGCCTCTTGCACAGGTACTGGATTAGCTAGCGGCTAATCCCCCCGCAGGTACAGGTGAATTTGGAGAGGTTTCACGCCAGAAATCTCGTCCGATTCAAAGGGCAAGTAGCCCTACAGGTGCGGGAGCTCGAGGACTTGCTAGGGATGCGACCGGCACGCGAAACGGAGCCCGAAACAGTGAATTACAGCCTGCTGTGTATTTTTGCAGGTTTAGGGTTTTGGCCCTAAACGGACCCTAATACCCCCAGGAGGTTCGGGGACGCAAGGGGACCGCTGTACAGGCGATCTGGCGCATTTTCAGGGCTGAAAACAGAGAATTCAGCGTGCTGCAGATTCTCGCCAGGTTTTGCAAAGTGCCCGTAGGCGTCGGGAAAGTCAGTCAATGCGTGGGAATACTGACCGTGAAGGGTTCTAGTACAGTTATGCTGCCGAAATCAGGCTGGAACAGTGGAAATTCAGCCGAGTTTGTGCGGGGCAGCTTGTAGGGAACCACAGCGTTTATTCCCTCTTTTGAACAGTAAAGAAATACCGAAAGGGGCGCCTAAGTTAGGGGCCAATCTGGTGTCCGTCTACTCATACAGGTGCAATCTAGCAGCCTGTATCCCTCTCCCCTTTGTTGTGTCTTGAAAGTACAGGTAAAATAGACGACTAATAATGGGTGAAAGCTAAATCAAGGTTTAAAGTAAAGTCTACCGCCCTTTTTGGATTGAACAGGCCGGTTACATGGTTCCATCGACGGGATTAAATCACTTTTTCCCATAGAAGTGAGCCTTGGTCAGTTTTGGGCTTGAAGACACAAGGGATCATACACCAGACACAAGGAATTGTAATTATGGCTGACAGACCAGATGATGTGACTGAAGAGGTTTCCTCTTCACAGGGTCAACAGACACATGAAGTGGGTGAGTCCTCAAGACCACCACAGACTGATGATGATATATTCAGGACCCAGTTGGCTACTGCTGTGGCTATGTTCACACAAGTAATGCAGAACCCAAGGTTTTTAGCCTTTCTGCAACCTCCTGTTCCGTCTCAGCAAGTTGGGTCACTGGATCATATTCAAAAGCCTGTTAAGGCTCGAGCACAGGTGATTCATACCGCACAGTCAATGGAAACACCTGTACACTTGACGGAGAACATGCAGTCTCCACAACGTATGCCTAAGGTGCAAGAACAGGTGGCTGAGATGCCAGTTTTTCAAGCTGTACCAATTCAGCCCGCCACCTTTCAGCAGCCTATAGCTGGTTCTAATGGGCAGGGAAGCAACTTACAGGCTATGCAACAGGTCTTCCCACCACCTTCAGTACACCCTGGCTATTTTGGAGGTGGATCGGTATTTCAGAGCATGGCTGGTCATGCACCTGGAAATCAGTTTTATACGCCAGGAACAGTGTTTGGGGGTGCTCAAACGATGATGCCTAACCCCATGTACAGTGTCATGGGTATGCAACCAGGGTTTCAAAGCACTCAGGGACAATTTGGGATGCCACAAGCAAATTTTGGTATGGCTGGAATTACAAATCAGCAGCCAAATATGGCATTTCCAGGTCAAGTTAATAGCGGCCAAGGAACACAAATGAACCCTAATAGTGTTCCCATGTTTCAGTCACTTCCATATGACAATTTAACGCCGCTGGAGAGGCCAACTCCGTACAAAGAAGGTGGCAAAGGAGTGTCATTCACGACCTTTACAGGGTTTGATGACAGGAAGAAGGCTCTTTCATTCCTCCAGCAGTTTGACAAGGCCTATGCAGGGGGAAACTTTACAGAGGCTTCAAAGGTCCGCAAGGCAGCCACTTTCTTGACAGGGAATGCGGGACAATGGTGGACAACTTTATTGCTTCAAGGGCAAGCTCCGTCCACATGGATTTACTTCAAGCAGATTTTTGCAGCAGCATGGTTATCTGATGACTTTGAAGCAGATGTCATGACAGAATGGCACCAGCTTAATGCTGCCACTTGCAGAAATCTGGATGATTACAATCGGAAGTTTTGGAAAGCTCTACTTCCAGTAACTTCCTATAGGTTTGTGCCATTGACAGAACAGATTGAAAAATACTGTTGTGGCCTGCCTAAAGGATTGAGAAAGTACTGCACAAAGACAAAAGTCACTACTTTGACGCAGCTCATCGAGGTAGCAAACACTGGCAATGGTTTGCTCAAGGGAGAAGATTGTGAATTTAACACTGGCGTCAAGGCAGGATCAGGCAAGAAAAATTCAGCCAAGAAGCACGTTCCCAATGAGGCTCCTAAAGGGACTCGGGAGTCAGCCAACGCAGGGAAAGACAAAGCTACGGCTGAATCAGAAAAAGGACCAGCAAAGAAATGGAAAAGACGTTTTCCTCGCAAGTCAGAAGAGCAAAAGAAGGTCCTGAGGACAGAGAACAAATGCTTTATATGTGAGCAGCCTGGCCACATTGCTTACAATTGTCCTACAAAGAAAAGGCCAGCTGATTCTGAAGACAAGGAAGACAAGAAAGGAAAGAAGCCCATGGCTGGTCTAGTGCCCGATATGGTGGGCGACAAGCCAAATTCAGATGCAAGTGAGCTTTGCAGAGCATGGGGAAAGGTTAGGGATCAAACAGTGCTTATCTTCTTTGATCCAGGTGCCAAAGCCAACTTTATTTCCCCAGAATTGGCTTCAAAGTTGGGAATCAGACCTGAAGAGATGGGGTATACAGCAGAGGCAGGTTTGGCATGTCCTGGCCATACAGAGGCTGTGACACCCATCATTGGAAAGTTGCGTCTACATATCCAGTCCTATGTAGATGCTGAAGAATTTTACATCATGCCACTGGACGGATGTGATGTGTTGTTAGGTATTCCTTGGTTATTTCGTGTACAGGGAATCATGGATGCCTACAACAAAAAGATCACTGTACAAAGCAGGGGAAAGACTCACATTCTGGATGTAAAGCTTAAAGGGGAGTCTATTCCTACTGTATCAGCTTCTGTTATTACTTCTGTAATGAAAAAGCATCTTTCTGCGTACTTGGTTTTTGCACGTGAAGTGTCAGATTGTGATGAATCAAATTTATCTGTGCTAGATAAAGAAAGGTCAATGTTTTTACAACAGTATAGTGACTGCTTTTCCGATTCATTACCGTCTCAATTACCGCCAGAGAGACCCGAGGACCATGCGATAGATTTGGTGCCAGGCTGTAGCCCACCAAATAAGCCTCCGTACAGGGTTAGTGCGGCTCAGCAGAAAGAGATAATGGGCCAAGTACAGGAGCTGTTAGAAAAGGGGCTGATTCAGCCCAGTTCATCTCCATTTTGTTCTCCAGTATTGTTGGTGCAGAAAAAGGATGGCTCATGGCGTATGTGCATCGACTATCGTGCACTGAACAAGAATACCATCAAGAATAGGTTCCCTATACCTAGAATTGATGATATTATGGACAAATTAGAAGGAGCAGCTATGTTTAGCAGGATAGATCTAAAGAGTGGGTACCATCAGATCCGCATTAGATCAGAGGATGTGCACAAGACTGCTTTTAGAACAACGTTTGGCCTTTACGAATTTTTAGTGATGCCCTTTGGTCTCACAAATGCTCCTGCTACGTTCAATAGGATGATGGACAGAATTTTCCGTCCACACCAGCAGTTTGTTGGTACATTCTTTGATGACATGATAGTCTACTCAAAGAATGAAGAGGAGCATAGGCATCACTTGGCCATTGTGTTCAAAGAGCTACGCAGTCATAGGTTGCTCATCAATGCAAAGAAAAGTGAGTTTTTTCTGGAAGAGATTCACTTTCTGGGACACATTGTCTCAAAGGACGGTGTCAGAATGGATCCTGCAAAAGTCGAAGCGATCAAGTCATGGCCAAATTTGAAGACGGTGCATGATGTCCGAAGCTTTTTGGGACTATGCTCCTATTACAGAAGGTTTATCCGAAATTTCGCTGAGATTGCTTCACCTTTACATGCTCTTCAAAAGAAGGCAGTCACCTTTAGATGGACACAAAAAGAGATTTCAGCTTTTAATCTCTTAAAGGAAAAGATGACTTCGGATCCAGTCATTGTGTTGCCAGATCTTAGGAAGTCATTTGTGGTCCAGTGTGACGCCTGCGGTAGTAGCATTGGTGCTGTGCTAATGCAAGATGGCAGGGTAGTAGCCTATGAGAGCAGAATTTTGCAAGGGCCAGAGATGACCATGCAGGTCTATGAGAAAGAGTTACTGGCTGTGATTCATGCGCTCTTAAGTTGGAAACACTACCTGCTAGGTGCAGATTTCGTTGTCCAAACGGACCATCAGACCTTGCGATACTTCTTGACACAGACAAAGTTATCTGAAAAGCATATGCGATGGGCAAATATCTTGTCCATGTTCCATTTTCAGATTGTGCATGTGGAAGGCAAGAAGAACGTTGTGGCTGATGCCTTGTCAAGGAAGCCACAAATTTCAGCTGTGTCGATTCCTTATCATCATGAACTTGGATGAATGAGAGAACAGTATGCAAATGATGAAGATTTGCAAGGGTCTTCGAGCAGCTAATGGATGGACAACGTCATGAACACTATCTTCTCAAAGATGGGTTCATGATGATGCATGGCAGATTGTGTGTCACAAAGCCATTGCGACGCAAAGTTATGGAAGAAGTCATGTCCCACCGTATGCAGGGCATCGTGGTATTGATGCTACAGTTAAAGCGGTTGAGACATTCTTCTATTGGCCTACATTGAGAAGGGATGTGGATGCCTTTGTGCGAGAATGCCTAATATGCCAAAAGGTCAAGTTTGACAGGCAAAAGGCACCAGGGTTATTGCAACCACTACCTATTCCAGATAAACCATGGGAAAGTATTGCTATGGATTTTATCTTTGATCTTCCGAGAACGCAGACAGGAAACGATGGTATTTGGACCATTATTTGCAGATTCAGCAGCACAGGCTCATTTTATTCCTGTCAGGAAGAAGATAAAGCCAGATCAGATGGCACGCTTGTTTATGAGCAATATTTTCAAGTATCATGGCATGCCACAGTCGATTATTAGCGACCGTGATCCACGCATGACTAGTTTGTTCTGGAAAGGTTTGTTTGAGAATATGGGCACCACGCTCAATTCTCTTCGTCATTTCATCCTCAAACAGATGGGCAGTCAGAAGAGGCAAATTCTACTGTCCTAGATCTGCTCAAGTGCTATGTGTCAGAGCATAAAGGAAAGTGGGAGCAGTATTTGCCATTGGTGGAGTATGCATACAATAATACAGTGCATTCATCAACTGGCAAGGCACCTTTTGAAATAGTTGAAGGTGGCAAGAAAGTTCCTCCCATACTGCATACAAAGGACAAGATATTTGAAGCAGATAAGTATGTTCAGGACATGGATGAAATGTACAAGAAGGTCAAAGTGGCCTTAGAAAGGACTCAGGCAAAGCAAAAGAAAGCAGCTGATCGTCACCGTCGTGAAGTGGTATATTCACTTGGTGATTGGGTGCTTTTACGCTTTGAAAAGGCAAGGTTAAAGAAGATGAAGGGCAAGGAAAGAGTGTTTCCAAAGCTCAGCATGCGTTACTATGGGCCTTTTCAAGTGTGCGACATAATCAGTGATGTTGCATATAGGCTGAAATTGCCTGACAGTTGGAAGATTCACAATGCGTTTCATGTGAGTCTTCTCAGACCCTATGTGGGTGATGTGCCAGAAGATATGCCAGCTGAAGATCAGCCGAAGTCGAGGAACTTGACGAGATCTTGGTCCCTGAACAGATTTTGGCACACAAAGAAAGGAAAGTGAAAGGCAAGGTTGCTAGGCGTTACTTGGTAAAGTTCAGAAACTATCCACCAATGGATGCTAAGTGGATGGAAGAAGGTGAACTTGCAGAGTCACCAACTGTGTTATCACTTTACCTGGAAGCCTTCGCTTTGCAACCTACCTTGACCCTTGAGTTTCAAAGCTACATGGATTGTCAGTGTGACAATGGCTTCTGAAACAAATGATGTACATGGTATTTAAAGTGAGCTCAAATGAAATACCTGTTACATGAATGTTAGAGCTGTACAGATTGTCAGTTTGGCAATTGCTCTTATGGAATGTCCAAAAGTTTGGTTAGTGCTATAGAAGTGAGTATTTCTTGTCAGTCTGTCAAGGATACAGTGATTGCTTCTATTAAAGAGTACATGTGTAACTGCATTCTTAAACTGTCGGTTTGGGTATGCTCGAAAGTGTTACGGGATCCAACGTGTACTATAAGACAGTGGCAAAATGTGCAGCTACCATTTTGTCATTGGAAAGTTAGTGACTCAAAACAATGGCAGAGTGCGAAGCTACCACTATGTCATTGGGACAGGGTTCACACGCAGGCAATACATGAGTCGACGAGGTGTTGAATACACCAGGGTTGACAATGAGCATGTATGTGTCATACATGTGTCGACAGGTGTTGAATACATCAGTGTTGACAGTAAGCATGTACGACATAGATGCAAACGAGGACGTTTGAGATTTCAAGAGGGGGGTATGTCACCAGCGTGTGACTACTATCTATCCTTTTTGTTGATTTCTTTCTTATTATCTATTTACTTTCACTTTTGGAAACACCCCTCGGGAAATCTAACTGCCCTGCATTGCATAGCTAGTGTGGAACTGTCCAGAGGGAGTCCAGGCCTGAGGGCAAGAGAGCACTAAGGTTGGACAAGGACTATGGTTAGCCAAGTGGGGTCATTGACTAGCCAAAGTGGAATCCTTTGCTACAGAGGCTACATTTCAGTTCTGGATGTGGCCGCAGTGTACAAAGAGGGTCGGATGACCTAGAAAAGATACAAGGCAGCATCTCCTAAAATTTAGGGAACTGCTATTTTGGGACCTGAAAATGTCTTCGCGTCATTACGTGCAGTTTGACATGGGGATCATTTTGTTACTCTGTGGCCAAGTCAACAGAGGCTGCAGGTGAGATATTTTTAGACCCGAGGGTCTAAAGCGGGAAAATGCATAAATGAGTGACACTTGGCACTATGAGGCCAGTTTACTACTTATAGAGAAGGCAAAAACGTGATTTATAGCTGGGAGGCTCATTTTGCAAGTTTCTGTCACAGGTTAAGAGCTATGGAGTGCTTGCTTTCCCTCTTATGCACAGTGCGGTGCCAAGAGTGATGCCCTGCACGCTACGCACTGCCTCTCTCTCCCCTTTGGCAGTATGTTTATGCCCCTCTAGTGGCTCTTCATTTGACCAATGTACAGTTGTGTGGGTTCATGCGCGATTGCCGAGGCAAGAGCCTCTTGCACAGGTACTGGATTAGCTAGCGGCTAATCCCCCCGCAGGTACAGGTGAATTTGGAGAGGTTTCACGCCAGAAATCTCGTCCGATTCAAAGGGCAAGTAGCCCTACAGGTGCGGGAGCTCGAGGACTTGCTAGGGATGCGACCGGCACGCGAAACGGAGCCCGAAACAGTGAATTACAGCCTGCTGTGTATTTTTGCAGGTTTAGGGTTTTGGCCCTAAACGGACCCTAATACCCCCAGGAGGTTCGGGGACGCAAGGGGACCGCTGTACAGGCGATCTGGCGCATTTTCAGGGCTGAAAACAGAGAATTCAGCGTGCTGCAGATTCTCGCCAGGTTTTGCAAAGTGCCCGTAGGCGTCGGGAAAGTCAGTCAATGCGTGGGAATACTGACCGTGAAGGGTTCTAGTACAGTTATGCTGCCGAAATCAGGCTGGAACAGTGGAAATTCAGCCGAGTTTGTGCGGGGCAGCTTGTAGGGAACCACAGCGTTTATTCCCTCTTTTGAACAGTAAAGAAATACCGAAAGGGGCGCCTAAGTTAGGGGCCAATCTGGTGTCCGTCTACTCATACAGGTGCAATCTAGCAGCCTGTATCCCTCTCCCCTTTGTTGTGTCTTGAAAGTACAGGTAAAATAGACGACTAATAATGGGTGAAAGCTAAATCAAGGTTTAAAGTAAAGTCTACCGCCCTTTTTGGATTGAACAGGCCGGTTACAATTTCTTCATCTCTCCCCTTAAGCATGAGGATGTAATCCTAGGGGCACCATGGTTTGATCGCATGGCGGCCAACATCAAGTTTCCTGAAAGGCAAATTTACTTTAAATACAGGGACAAAGACATGTACATATATGCTAATGAGTCAGGTAACACTATACCTCTTGTATATAAGCAAGCTTTTGATAAGTCAATAAAGAGCTCTATTTCCGTGTACATGATATTTGTAAAAGACTCTCAAAATGAACCTAATGTTCTATCAAATAAAAATAAAGGGAATAAAAAAGAATTAGGGTTATCTAATTTCCTTAATGAATTCCAAGGTGTTTTTATTGACGACATTCCTAATGAATTGCCTCCAAAACGAGGGGATGATGACCATGCAATCGAGCTTCTTCCAGGAAGCTCACCGCCTAATAAACCTCCTTATTGAGCTGTTTCTCAAGCTCAACAAGAGGAAATTATGCGGCAAGTGCATGAGTTGGTTGAGAAAGGAATGGTTAGGCCTAGTTCATCTCCATTGTGTTCACCAGTTTTATTAGTGCAAAAGAAAGATGGCACATATCGTATGTGTGTCGACTATAGAGCACTAAATAGGATCACTATCAAAAATAGGTTTCCCGTTCCGCGGGTAGAAGACCTATTTGATAAGCTACAAGGATCGACCTACTTCAGTAGGATTGACCTAAAAAGTAGCTATCACCAAATAAGGATTGTTGATCAAGACATTGTAAAGACCGCATTTCGCACTACGTTTGGTCTTTACGAATTCATTGTCATGCCTTTTGGCTTGACCAATGCACCAGCTGCATTCAACCGCATGATGGAGAAGCTCTATAGGCCTCACCGCAGTTACACGGGAGTGTTCTTTGATGATATAATCATCTACTCCAATTCCTTGGACGAACACAAACAACACCTCCAGGTAATTTTTCAAGTTTTGCGAGAGAATAAGCTTTACATAAATCAAAAGAAAAGTGAATTTTTCTTACAAGAGATTCAGTATTTAGGTCATACTATCTCTAAAGATGGCATCCAAATCGATCCATCAAAGTTAGAAGTAATAAAAGCATGGCCTAACCCAAAGAATCTGCATGAATTAAGAAGCTTTATAGGTATGTGTGCATACTATAGACGCTTCATAGAAAAATTCTCACTCATAGCAGGACCATTGCATGACCTAACAAAAAAGAATGTTAAGTATGCATGGACTACCAAGGAGAACACTGCTTTTGAAAAGCTTAAAGAGAAGCTTATCTCTCAACCTGTGCTTACACTACCGGATCTCTCAAAGCCATTTGAGGTCCAATGCGATGCTTGTGGTGATTGCCTTGAAGCTGTGCTGCTCCAAGAAGGGCACGCCATAGCATATGAAAGTCGAAGGCTCGACCCAGTTGAGCAAGCTCTAGGCATATATGAAAAGGAACTCCTCGCAGTTCTACATGCCTTAGACACGTGGAAGCACTACTTATTGGGGACTCCTTTCATTCTCCGGACGGATCACCAAAGCTTCATGTACATCATGACGTAGACCAAGCTCTCCGACAAACAAATGAGGTGGGCAAATTTCCTTTCGCAATTTCATTTTCATATTGCTCACATTGCTGGCAAGCATAATCAAGTAGCTGATGCACTCTCAAGACGACCGAGAGTGAATGCGGTTTCCATAGCAACTCACAATGATTTATCTTCTATGATAGATGAGTACGCTATCGATTCTGATTTTAAAGATGTGATGTCAGCCCTTGCACTAGGGAAGAAAGAGGAACCATTTACCTTACAAGATGGTTATCTTCTCTATGGTAATAGGCTATGTGTTACTAACTCACTACGTGAGAAAGTAATGTATGAATCTCATGCTCCTCCATATGCGGGGCATAGAAGGATTCAAGCTACCCTAAGAGGGATAGAAATGTACTTCTATTGGCCTACCATGAAAGCGAACATACAAGAGTATGTTTCAAAATGTGTGGTTCGCCAAAAGACAAAGTTTGATAGAGGGAAGCAACCTGGTTTGCTTCAACCTTTGCCAATCCCTAATTCACCCTGGGAGAGCATATCCATGGATTTTATCTTTGGATTGCCTAAGTCTATCCATGGGAATACGGGAATATGGACAATAGTAGACAAGTTCAGCAAACAAGCGCATTTCATACCTATCAAAAAGACTATTAAGACCCATCAAATGGCAACCCTCTTTATATCACAAATCTTTAAGTACCACGGCTTGCCAATGTCAATAGTGTCGGATAGAGATCCTAGAATGACCAGCAATTTCTGGAAGGGTCTCTTTGAGAATTTAGATACAAGGCTAAATTTCTCTTCGGCCTATCACCCGCAAACGGATGGTCAAAGTGAGATAGCTAACCTAACAATTCTTGATCTACTCAAAGCTTATGTCACTGAAGTAGATCAAAGATCCCAATGGGAGAAGTACTTACCTTTAGTGGAGTATGCTTACAATAACACAATACATACATCCACGGGAAAAGCACCTTTTGAGGTAATTGAGGGAAGATCAAAAAGTCCCCTGCTACTTAAGGTACATGGGAAGATCTTCGCTGCAAATGAATATAGCTGCGACCTACAAGAATCTTTCCAAAAGATTAAAGATGCTATATCCATCTCACAGCAAAGGCAAAAGGTTGCTGCTAACAAGCACAGAAGAGCCCTGACCTTAAAAGAAAATGATTGGGTCTTCCTTAAATTTCCCAAGGCTCGATTAAGGCACACGACGGGCAAGAATCCTACGGGACACTAAAAATACTATGCTAAACTAGCAAAAAGGTACTATGGTCCCTTTCAGATTCTTAAGTCAATCAATGAGACAGCTTATCAGCTCAAGTTGCCCAACCATTGGCTCATACACAATGCTTTTCATGTGAGCCTGTTAAAGCCTTACCAAGGAGAGCCACCCCAAGAAGCAACCATAGAAGACCCACCGGAGATTGAAGACCAAGAAGAGGTACTGCAGCCAGAGTCCATTCTCCGACACGAAGACAAGGTATTGAGAGGTGGTAAGATTATCCGACGGTATATTATTAAGTTTAAGAATTATCCTCTTGAAGATGCTAGATGGATGCAAGGCATACAATTAAACGATAACCTAAACCTTGTCAATGCTTACAATGATTCCCTAGAGTAAGCAAATGTAAATATGTTTTAAATGATCAATGTTTTTGTCTTATAAGACTCTTTCTTTTTTCTTTATTGTGCACAAATGTTAAGAAGTATGCATGCTTAGGATCAAGTTTGCGGAGACGACGTCTCCCAAACACCAAGTAGAGCTTGTCACTCTACTATGGAAGATTGATAGGACTAATGCGCAGACATGCTTGCACAGCTTCGGCTCTCAAGCGCCAAATGGATTAGTCATCCATTGTGGAATGGTGTCGTAGGGTAAAATAGGGATCCTATACCCGCTAAGCAAAAGACTAATAACTATGCTTTATCATCTCTACCTCAAAGTCGAGGACGACTATGATTTCAAGAGAGAGGTAATGTCATAATAACTAATATCTAATTCTCCTAAATGATTTTCTCATGTTAAACTGATCATTTAATATGGGGAAGTACTAGGGGAGAAAAAGCTAGATTATTAGTAAGGCTAACAGACTCTTCACAGTAGGGGGGGCCACACTAGGGATCCAAAGGGGTACCATCTGCAGAAGAGCAATGTGCAATGAATGGGCTCCAAAGACCTTAGGGTTCAGCCCATTAAGACTTCCAAAAGGTTGAGTTCCAAAATTTCGAAGTGTAAGTCCAATGGTCAAATGTTAATGGACTTGGATGCTTTGTGTGTGTACAAAGATCCAAATAGCTAGAGGACAAGTTAGAGGGTGAGTTGGGAAGATGACAAAGCTTAAGAAGTGACGAGACACACACACACACACACACTATACACCTTTGACAGGCATAAGGCATTGGGATTGTTACAACCTTTATCCATACCCACCCGCCCCTGGGAAAGTATTGCGATGGATTTCCTTTTTTATCTCCCGAGAACACATAGCGGTCACGATGGTATCTGGACTGTTATTGACAGATGTAGCAAACAGACTCATTTCATTCCAGTGAAGAAAACAGTCAAGCCAGATCACTTAGCGAGACTGTTTGTGGCCCAGATCTTCAGATCAGATGGCATGCCTTAAACGATTGTCTCCGACAAAGACCCCAGATTTACGAGTTTATTTTGGAAGGCAATTTCAGAGAACATTGACACACGGTTGCAGTTCTCGTCATCGTTCTACCCGCAGACTGATGGGCAATCTGAGATTGCAAATTCAGTGGTTCTACATTTATTGAAGTCTTGTATCTCTGATCAGAAGACTCAATGGGAGGGTGATATTCTGAGAGCTTACGAGGACCAGGTCACCTTCTTTGAAGAGTTCAGCAGGTCGTCGCTTTTGGTTGGCGTATTTGGCGATGCGTACCTTGCTTTGCTCGAGGCTTTTCTTTGCATTTTGCATGCGTGTCTGCCATTGGTGAAGAAACTCCTCGCATTCCAGATCCTGGGCATGCACGTCGCCGGTTGCCAGTGCAAGAGGGGTGATGACTTCTTTACCTGTGGAGAGCTCGAAGGGTGTGTAGCCAGTGCTGCTGTGGATGGAGTTGTTGTAGTGGAATTCCAGGACGTCCATGTATTCGGACCAGTCCTTCTGATCTGCCTTGACGTAGCTGCGGATGTAGTCTTCAATGCCTTGGTTGACTCTTTCAGTTTGACCATCGGTTTGTGGGTGGTAGGCGGAGGAGAAGCGGAGCTGGGTGCCTAGCAGCTTGAAGAGCTCGCGCCAGAGGCCGCTGAGGAAGCAAGTGTCGCGATCAGAAACTATCGCTAGGGGAAGGCCGTGGTATTTGAAGACTTTGGCGAAGAAGTGTTTGGCAACTTGGTAGGCGGTGAAGGGAGGCTTTGCAGGAATGAAGTGGGCTTGCTTGGTGAAGTAGTCGACGACCACCATGATGGTAGTGTGGCCGTGTGAGGGGGGGAGGTCGACGATGAAGTCCATACTTACCATGTCCCAAGGCCGAGAGGGTGTTGACATGGGGTGGAGAAGGCCGGCAGGCTTAACTCTTTGAGCTTTGACCAGTTGACAGGTTGGGCAGGTGCGCACGTAGTCGATTACGTCGTCCTTCATTTTGGGCCACATGTAATGTTGGTGGAGTTTGTCATAAGATCTTTTCTGTCCACCATGTCTGGCTAGCTTGCAGTCATGCGCTTCCCACATGAGATCTTTCTTGAGCTCTGGGTCATTGGGAATGTAGATTTTTCCATGCGCATAGAAGAGGTTATCTCTGACTTCAAAGAGACCCACTGCCGCTTTACCAGAGATGTGGTCGTTGAGCATGCGGAGGACAGCAGGATCAGCTTTCTGAGCGTCGAGGATGCGTTGGCGGAGGGTGCTGGTTGCTGTGGATATGGCTGTGAGGGTGGGCATTCGACTGAGGGCATCTGGCATGACATTTGTGGTGCCAGGTTTGTGGATGATGTCGATGTCGTACTCTGCCAATGTATCTTGCCACCTGGCTTGCTTGGGGGTTATTTTGGGTTGTGTTTGGAAGTATTTGAGGGATATGTTATCTGTGTATACCTTGGTGTGCTTGTCTTGAACATAGTGTCGCCACTTTCGGAGGCAGTGGACGACAGCGAGCATTTCCTTCTCATGGGTGGTCCATCTGGTCTCCACGTCTGTGAACTTGTGGGACTCGTAGGCGATGGGTTGATTCTCTTGCATGAGGACGCCGCCAATGGCACCATCGGAGGCATCCGTGTGGACTTCAAAGGGTTTGGTGAAGTCGGGTAGTCGGAGGACGGGGGTACTACACATGGCTATCTTCAAGTTTTCAAAGGCTTCTTCTTCTTCTCTGGAGGTCCACTGAAAGGGTTTGTGGCCTTTGGTTATCTCTGTAAGTGGGGCCGCAATCTTGCTGAAGTCGCGGATGAAGCGGCGGGTGTACTAACAGAAACCCACAAACTCTCGGACTTCTTTGATGGATGTCGGTGGAGCCCACTTGATGACAGCGTCGACTTTCTTGGGGTCCACCATAATCCCTTCTGACGTGACGATGAAGCCAAGGAACTCGATTTTCTGGACAGCAAACTCACACTTCTCCAGCTTGGCATATAGCTGGTGTTCGCGGAGGCGTTGGAGTACTGCGGCGACATGCTTCTGGTGCTCTTCTAAAGTCTTGCTGTAGATGAGGAGATCGTCAATGTAAGTGATGAGGAAATCATCTAGCATGTCCCGGAAACTGTCATGGATTATTCTGCAGAAAGTGCCAGGGCCGCCGGTGAGACCGAACCCCAGGACCATCCATTCCCAAGAGCCGTAGCGTGTGCGGAAGGCAGCCTTCGGGATGTCTTTTGAGGCGATGCGGACTTGGTGGTAGCCGGAGCGGAGGTCGATGCGAGTGAAGTATTGGGCACCCTGTAGTCTGTCTAACAGATCTTCCATGAGGGGAACGGGGTACCTGTTCTTGATAGTTATTTTGTTGAGGGCCCGATAATCCACGCAGAGTCGCATCGAGCCGTCTTTCTTCTTCACAAACAAGACTGGGGCCCCAAAAGGAGAGCTGCTGGGCCTGATGAAACCTTGATCCTCCAATTCCTGGAGTTGCTTCTTGAGCTCTTTTAGCTCGGTGCCGTTCATGCGGTAGGGGCCTTTGCCGGGGGTATGCTTCCTGGGATGAGGTCAATTTCATGTTGAATTTGACGGGGCGGGGGTAGGCCGGGGGGAAGTTCTGGAGGCAAGACATCCTTGTACTTCTGGAGGATGGGGGTAAGGGAGGGGTCACCCACTTTGGCTTGCTCGATAGTGATGGAGTTGAGCCTTGCTGTGGGCTGCTCCTTTGCTTGCATGATGCAGAGGTGAACCTGAGCTCCTTTCTTGGGAGCCCGCTCTGCTTGCTTTGCACTCATGAGATTGAGTCTGGGGGGCGAGTGTTCTAGGACTTTCTGTTTACCTTTCATCGCTGCTAACTGAGTTGGGTCTTGGCGGTTGATGGGGGGGGGTTGGTTTGAAGATGCGCCTGACGCGTGAAGGCTTGCTTGGTTGTGAGTCTGGCGCCTTGTACTGTCACTGCTTTGCCTTGATTATTCAGGAGTAATTGGTCCACCTTCATGCCTAGGAGTGCAATGAGGTACTTGTCGTTGAAGGACAGACCAATGATTGCCTCAAAGTCGTCCATTGGGACCACTATGAAATCAAGGCGACATGTGAATTCACCCATCTCGATCCTGACTTGACGGGCTGCCTTTACATTGTTATCCTTTCCTTGGGCAAACTTGACTGTCGTTTCGTTGACGGTGGTGAGACGTAGGCCCAGGCGCGCGGCACATTGTGGTGATAGAAAATTGTGTGTGGCGCCTGAGTCTACCATGATCCATTGCTGCTGGGATCCAATTGTTGCCTGGACATATAAGTTCTGAATGTCCGTTATTGCCGCTGCCATGCATTGCGGGTGGAGGGAAACTGCTCCAATCCGGGGTTGCTGGTTAGCAACAAGGCTAGCCAGTTCTTCGACGCTTATTCGGGGGGGGAGGGTGGTTCTTTGATTTGGAGGGTGTTGACCCTGCTAGATGAGGAGGCTGCTTGATTGCGCTTGCGAACACAAGCGTAGTAGGGACCATGAGCAATCCTGCAGTCACTACACCAGACGCGATCGGGGCGCGGGTAATTATTGTTGCCCTTATAGGTATTGGGGACAAAACTGCTGGACGTGGTGCTGTAGGAATTGCTCGCAAAAGAGCTGCGCGGTGGTAAGCGAGGTTCGTTGCTTTTGTTATTGGGTACAAATCCGCGGCCTAGCCCGGCGGTTGGGTTAGTTATGTTGTTGGGGGCAAAATTGTTGGGGCGAGGGTTATTTGGGGGAAAACCTGGGGTTGAGTTTGTATCCCGTAGTTTTTCGGCCATGTTGGCGGCCACTTCCCAGGTGTTGGGGTTTTGCTTCTCTACCTCGCGACGGGCCCAGGGCTTAAGGCCGTACAGGAATCCATGTAGCCTGTCTGCTGTGTGCATAAGTGAAAGTTAAAGCATCAGGCGGCGGTACTTGACAACGTAATCTGATATGTGGCCGTCTTGGCGTAGATCGCGCCACGAATCTCTGACTTTGTTGCCTTCATTCTCTGGGACAAAGTAGCTGAGCATGTCTCTTTGTAAGTCTTCCCAGTCCTCCCAGTGCTTCGATGCCTGTTCAGTGAGGAACCATACATAGGCGTCGTCGGCCAGGAAGGTTTTGGCCACTTGCACCCATCTGCGTCTGCCTATGTTGTTCCACTGCATGTAGTCTTCTACCTCACTGAACCACTTGTTGAGTTCCAGTGAGGTGCGATGGCCTTTGTATTTCTTTGGGGGAATGGGTTTGAATTTGCCCAGTCTGTTTTCATCTTCTAGGGTTCTCTCAGGGCTGTAGTAGCGCCCTTCACTTCGGTCATCCAGGTAGCCTTCATCTTCGTCGACTCTCTGTAATCTGCCGGCCCGCGGTCGTCTTTGTGTGTTTCGCCGCGTGTTGACATTACTAGGACCCGGGCGATCTTCGTGTCGCTGGCCTAGCTGTGTTTGCAGTAGGTCGCTCAGATTAGCGGACATCACGTTGATTTGGTGTTCTACGGAGGCCATGATGCGTGCCTCCAGTCTTTCTTCCATTGATTCTTGGTGGTCTTGTCGCGGTTTCTTCTCTTTGTTCTTCTTCGGGGCTCTATGCGGTTCCGGTTCAGTCCTGTATCCTTCTTCATCTTCTTGATTTCCCACCATTGGGGTGCTCTTGTGGCCGGAGTCGAGGGAAATTCAAAAATATCGAAAAACTGGAAAACTGTGAGAAACGGCTTGAAAACGTTGAAAAACTGTGAAACAGCGCAAAACAGGGTCCGAAACAATGAAAACCGCGAAAAATGGCTCAAAAACGGTGAAAACCGGTCCCAAACAGTGTAAGACGGGGCAAAACGAGGTAAAACGTTGAAAAACGATGGGGAACGTGGAGGAACGCGTCAAAACGGGGCAAAACGGGCCAAGAATGCGGAGAACGCGGTGAAAACGGGGTGAAACGCGGATCAAACGAGGCAAAACGGTGAAAAACTGTAGGGAACGTGGAGAAAATGCAAGGAACGAGGCAAAACGGGGCAATCACGCAAGGGACGTGGTGAAACGGGGCAAAACGCGGCAACACGGGCCGAGAACGCGGAGAAAACGTGGAAAAACGAGGCAGACGGGCCGAAAACGTGGTGACAACCACGGGCCGCGGGCCGACGTCGGGTCGGCGGGGACTCGAGCCGAAGCTCTGATACCAAGTGGAATTTGCCTACAATAACACGATACACTCTTCGATGGGGAAGGCGCCATTTGAGATTGTTGAAGGTGCTGCGAAGGTTCCAGCCTTCCTGAGCACAAAAGATAAGATCTTTGAAGCGGATGAATATACGCGAGATCTGGATACGGCTTTTGCCAAGGTTCGCGAGACTTTGCAGAAGTCTCAAGAACGACAGAAAAAGGCAGCGGATCGCGATCGTCGCGATTTGAAATTGAATGGAGGATGATTGGGTGCTCTTACGTTTTGAGAAGGCACGCCTACGAAAGAAAAAGGGATAGGAGAGGCTTTTTCTAAAGCTTAGTATGCGGTACTATGGGCCTTTCCAGATCACTGAAAAGATAAATGATGTCTCCTTCCGATTGAAACTGCCAGATACTTGGAGGATTCATAATGCATTCCATGTGAGTCTCTTGAAACCTTTTAAGGGTGATGTGCCTAATGATGGGGAACCTGATGAGCAACCCGAAGTGGAAGAAAACGAGGAGATCCTTGTTCCTGAATAGATTTTGGCACATAAAGATACGAAGACTAAAGGTAAAGCCCAAAGGTCGTTCTTGGTTAAGTTCAAGAACTATCCTGCATTGGATGCGAAGTGGATGGAGGAGGAGGACCTAGCAAATACTCCTCAGATTGTGAAACTTTACCTCGATGCTTTTGGTTTAGCATAGTCTATTCCAAATGGAACCCAGAATTCAGCTTGGCCGCAGATCTGGTGCAGTGGGATACACAAGAGGGGAGTCGCTTCGCTCCTTTGTCAACAGATGCCTTGATTTAGATACTAGAGTCAATGATGTCTCTTTGAGCTTCAGGGATACTGAAAGCTGACAGTATTCTGCTATAGGACTTTATGAAATGGAATTCCTGATTATGATACAGATTTGTTCTTGACTTTTTTTAAGTGCAGGAACTGATAGATGAAATGACTGCAGCATTTTGAGCTGATTGATCTCGAATAGACATGGTTGCAATAGGGGTTAGTCAATCGGACATCGATGAGGTTCCGATTGAACCTAGATGCAATTGCTAGCTACATTGCCGATAAATCATGCTCTAAGATCCGAATGAATGTTGAATGTCATATGATGTCCTGTGATGTCGTGTGATGTGACTGTCGATTTGGTACATGTGCTAGATGTGTGTTCTTAGTACGTAGGTACTAACAGTCAGTGTCTACTAAGACGGTTTATGGCTTTTGTCGGTTTTGTAGGCGTAATCGTAGTCGATTACAATGCTTTCAAGAGCGGGGTATGTCACAAAGTGATGACGTGGCTACCGGCAGCGGAAACCCTAATTTCTACCAAAAACCCTAATTTTTTGGAAACCCTAACCCTAACTGCTGGCTGAAACCCTAGATGGCTGAAAAAAACCTAAAAGCTGGCGCCAGTGCCACGTGGCAACAGTGTACGGATTTCCGAAAAATCAGGGCCTGCTTTTTCTCCTAGCGACGCAATCCGGGCTCGCTTTTTGCTACGTTTTGAGAGAAAGAGAGAATCTGCTTTTGCATTCAAGCTTTTGGGACTCTGCTCTTGGGCATTCCTTGTAACATTTAAATATGCGGTGAGGGCCTCACTTCTCAGAGCATCTGGACGCAGAGTCTGAGAGTGAAACCCTAACCGCTCTTGTACTCTGACACTGATTTTTAATACATAAACAAATACCGAACGGGGCGCCAGTCTTTGGGGCCAATATCTCTAGGCACGGAACTCTGCCCGGCCAGTGCAAATCTATTGTGATCTGTGAATTGTTTTGAAGTGCTTATTTGGTGCTGTCGCGATTGATTCTTGACTTAGAGTGTCCAAGTCTGTTACACAGAACAAGATGAATTATGTGTAGCTAAAGCCTCTCTAATGCATAATAACAAAAGGAAACTTGAAAAATGGAAAGTTAGATCAAGACAATGTGCTTTTATGGATGAAGGTTGTTCATCGAAGCAATTCTTTAAGCATTTGCATCATTCGAGGTTACCCGTGTCTATTAAAAGGGTTAAGATTGATAATGAGCAATGGACGGCCAATAAAAATCAATTGGCGAATTGCATGGTTGATCATTTTCAACTTTTCAACATGTTTTTGCTTGGACTGGGGTTCCTTCAAGTAAGGTTTTGCAAGCCAGATAGCTACTACTGTCGTATGTGCATCCTATATTGACGATGAATGATGCAGCTACCCTTGAGGATAGTTTTATTGAAGCTGAGTTGCATGACAGCTTGTTGCATCTTGGGCATTGGAAATCCCCTGGATGGGACGGTCTTACAGTTGAATTTTTCCTTTGCTTTTGGGAGTCCCTTAAGCAGCCTCTACTTTCATGATTAATCATGCATAGGCTAAACAGTCATTGCCGCAATCGTGGAAAGAAGGATGGGTGAAATTGTTGCCTAAGCAAACATTATGTGAATACTTCTCGCACAGGCGTCCAATCATGCTTATGTCGGTAGTTTATAAATTGTTGTCGAAAACGATAGCTTCTCATATTAAAGATCGTTTGTTCTCAGGCATACATCCTGCTCGATATAAATTCATTCCTCGCAAGCAAATTCTGGATAATAATGCTAATGCTTTTGTTGGGATTGAGTATGCGAAATATACTGGACAGGATGTACTTATCATGCAGGTTGATATAGCGAAAGCATTTGACACGATTCAATGGGACTTCATTGCTCAGACTATGACGGCTTTGGGCTTTGGTTCCAAGATGTGTCGAGTGGTCTATTTCCTATATGAGAATAGTCAATCTGCTGGAATCATTGATGGTGAGTTGACTCGATTATGGGATCTTGGTAGATCGGTTAGGCAAGGTTTCCCTTTGAGTGCTATGTTGTATGCTATTGCTACGCACCCTCTTTTGTTGTATTTGGACTCCTTGACTCTGTTTGGGCGTTTACATGGGTTGGAATTGCCATCTAGAGATCATTTTGTGGTGCAAGCATATGCAGATGACTCCATGTTTTGACCTAGAAATACACCAGAGGATGTTCAATGTATAATGGAAACATTGCATCTTTATGGACTGGCTGCAGGATTGCAAGTAAACTTTCGAAAATCTAAATTGTTACCGTTGCATCAAATGGATTGGCACTCCCGTTGGCTTGGTCGGTTAATAATGCAAAATTATTGGATTGGGTTAGGAACAAATTGAGGTCTAAATTACACTTTTGGAAATTATCCACTTGGCCGCTACATGTAAGACTCAGAATAGTACAGTCCATATTGGTGGCATATGTGCAATTTTTCCTACCTATGTTGCATTGGCCACCTCGTCATATTCGAGCTTTGATGTCTCGTATACTAGAGCACTTTTGGTCTACTTCTTCTCAGAAAAAGGGTTTGTGTTTGCTTGCGATGGATAAATTATGTACTCCGAAGCGTTGTGGTGGTTTGCTGGGTTCTCATGTTATAGCAAGAAAGGCCACATTGTTGTTGGTGTTGGTTGAGCAAAAGCGGCCTTGGACGCAAATGTTTGCGTTTTTGTGCTCTCATGCAGTTTCTACACCGGCTTTTGGCCATTGGCAACCATCGTATTGGGATGTGGTTTTTGGTAAGTTTCAGGCCACGATACCTGGATGTCCTTTTGCTTCTAGTCTTGTAGCGGATTGGAAATTAGTCACACAGGATTGATGGATGCTGATGGACGGATGCTTTCATTCAGACAAGCTGCTCATCTCTTTGGGCTTGGGATGCATCATAGGCACATTAAAAATCTGGTTGATTCCATATCTCCTGTTCCACCGTTGGTTGCAGAAAACCAAATTTGTGATTGGCACTATGATGGTTCTTCGGCCTCTTTGATTTCTGCAAAGAAAGTATATGGCCATTTGCAATCGTTTTCTTGGATATACGAACACTGTAATATGGTATGGAATATGAACAAGAGTGTTATTTGGTGGCGGAGTAAGGTCATGAAAGTGTGGCATGCGAAATTGCCTCTGAAGGAGAGACTGTTTATGTGGAGATGCATACTTGGGGTTCTCCCGATTGGCAAATTTCTATGTTCTAGGAGATTGGCCTCTTCACGATATGTTAGATGTGGTGCAACAGTTGAGACCATTCCGCATTTTCTGTGGTCTTGTTCTCATATGCTGCAGTTTGTGGACTGCATCTCTACTGCTCTTCGCACGCGTTTTCTTGGCATGCATTTTGGTAGATCTTTCTGGATCTTTGGAGTACTTCCACCATTGGTTCGGCCATATGCATACTTTTTTGGCTGGGTCAAATTCTGGGCGCTTTGGACGGTGTGCAGAGCACGCAATTCCCTCATGTTTCAGCAGATGCGAGTGGACTATGTTTTCTTCTTCAAGACGGCTCTGTTGCAATCTCTCCGAGTGGCCTATGACTTGGATGAGATTCCTCTCAATCATTACGAGCTCTATTTTGCCTGTTTCTGATTTCCCGTTTGTAGTATTTTTCATGGGTTTTCCTTGTCTTGAGGTTTCCCATGGGTAATTCAAAGTGACATTACAAAATAAAAAGTGTGTGTGCGCGTGCGTGCACGCACGCGCGTATGTGTGTGTGTGTTCTACTTTTACACCTTTTTTTGTTCCATCGTGACCATTGCAACGCCACAGTCCACCACTTGAGGCTCACTAAGCACTATATGCATCCATTACTAAAGCTGCTCACTCATCCCTGTCTCTGACTCCATACTTCTCACTCACGACATTGTAAATTTAGTTTCTCACAGCGTGTCTTCCAACGGTGCACGATGCAAATAGACAAGTTTCATAACGAGCATATTTATTAAAACCTCCATAACAGTTTTCTTCGAGCATTATGAAATCTGCTAGTACAGTGCATCCTATCACACTGAGAGGTAACAATGAGCAAAAATAAAAAAGTGAATTGGAAATTGAATCAAATAATTACCAAATACTCCAAGTTAAGAAAGCCTAGCTACATGAAGTTGCAAGCGTCAAACTCTCCTAAATGCCCTTGCGCTTTCATTAAACAAGAAATAGACGGTAAAGGCACCTGCACTAATTTCATCGTTCCTAGCCTTAACTCAGCCTGTCTCTACAATTCTGTCTTACTTTATGCATGGGGCCTGTGGGTTTCGTGCATCCTCCTCTCATCTGATTATTATGATTTCAACAAATCTTGGTATATGTGTTGGTTAAAAAACGCAAAAGAGAAACGAAACTTGATATAAACCTGTGCAGAAAGGACCAGATAGACATGAAACCAAAACAGGCCAGTCAATGCGAAGAAGACTGCAATTGCAAGCACAAAAGTAAAGAGTATTTGTGTGATATCTTCGTCCTCCTGCAAAAGGGAAATTTAACCTTTTACAACTCTATATTCCAATACTGCATTTAATACAACTCTATACTTATCCTTTTACAACTCTAAATTCCAATACTGCCTTTAACACAAGAGAATATTCAACTTCTACCATAGATAACTTATTCCATTACATCTTTACTTACATCAGTTGCTTGCAAAGGGATTGATGCCATATAGGTGGTGTAAGCACATCCTATCCACAAGTAGAATACTGAAAGCTCAATGTCAATAGAAGTTGATATACTACTCAACTTGGGCCAGCTTACAATACATGATTTTTCTTTGGTAGAATACGTACAGAAGAGAAAGAAGAACCTGTAATTGAAGAACCCAATGCAGTTGTGCATCCAGGCTATAAGGTTAAGGCTGTTAAGCAACACGTCATGAGACTGAAAAAACCTTAAAAAAGACTTTGATTATAGGGGGAAACTTTCTTGACAGATATATAAATTCCAAATCCAACGAATTATAAAACTGAATCCAAGAGATTTCGAAGATGGTAGACACAAGCTTTCTTCCATGAGATTGCTGCGGAACCAAAGAATGTTAAAACTAAGCAATTTCCAATCGTTTGGAGTAACTATCCAAGAGAAATTTTCCTTTACTCAACACTAGGTAATATTCCAACATCCATCATTTGAACAAACAGCTTCTTGCAAAGTTTGACACTAAAAGGTTTTACATGATCCATCATTCAAATTTAAAGCTTCTTGAAAATGATTTGAACATGAGAATGGTAAACTCTCAGATCCTAATAAATATTAAAGGTCGCATGACCAAGCAACTAACAAATGATACGCTTCACCATTTTCATGGCGCTATACTGAAATAGGCATAAAAAGGCATGCTCTGGTTCGTAATTAATTTTTAAAAAATGTGTAATTTGATAAGAATATTTGTTTGATTTACCATCCTGAGCATTTTGTCACATAAAATGCTCTTCTATTTGAATACGTTTCGTGGCAGATTTCCAAGAAAAAAAAGGACACAATATAATCCTAGCACATTGAAACACAAGACACCAAGCATACACTGCAGTCATCATCTTAAGTGGGTAATATAAAGATGGTGTGAAGGATACGACAGTGATGGTCCATCTTAAGTATGCACCTGCAGCAGCCCAATAGGTGAATTTTAATTAAAGAGTACTTAAACTTACCCCAATCAAAAGCCTACTAACAACGTGACCAATTTTCAAGTGTTTCAAAGAAGCCATATGCATCTCCTGGAACAAAAGGGAGAACCAGTGTAAAACCATGTCTACCTTTTACAGATGTGACAGTGATGTGTCATTGGAGGCTTCGCTTTCTGGCCTGAGGCACAGCCAACAAAAACAAAAAAAACATCAATTTCACTCAAATAAAAAGACCCTTGCAGATTAACTCATCTTGTCAGAGTATTGACTATGGAGAATATTGACGAGATTCGCCACTGACCAATGAGGGATCTCCTCTGACCCCCCCGCCTACCTCTACTAGCTTTGTACCACATTTATATCACTCAATGTATCAGCCCACCCATTGTACCATTGTATCAATTCTCCCCCCCACCCGCCACCCCTTCTCTAGTTGTACTCAGACTTTGTACTAGATTTACAACTTGTAACTTTTTTGGTCTCATAGGTCCCTTTGGCCTTCTATAGACGTTAACATATATTCTCATTTCATTTCATCTCTCTCTCTCTCTCTCTCTCTCTCTCTCTCTCTCTCTCTCTCTCTCTCTCTCTCTCTCTCTCTCTCTCTCTATATATATATATATATATATATATATAGAGAGAGAGAGAGAGAGAGAGAGAGAGAGCAAAGGATTCGAGCCATACTTTTTCGTCGTCCAGAGTGCAGATGAAGATGGATCTCTATGAAGATGGATCTCTACTTCCCTCCCATATTGTCTACACATTGTATTGCTTAGTTCACACATTTTACGCCTTTCACCTTTCACACCTATCAGCTTAGTTTAGGATTCCGCAATATTTATATTTTGTTATCCTAGTTTAATTTATTTGTTAATCTGACTTTGTATCAGATACACCGCATTGTAACTTTCTGGTCTCATAGGTCACTTTGGCCTTTTGAAGACGTTAATATAACATTTCTCTCTCTCTCTCTCTCTCTCTCTCTCTCTCTCTCTCTCTCTCTCTCTCTCTCTCTCTCTCTCTCTCTCTCTCTCTCTCAGCGCGAGCTGGCCTGTGGAGGGGACGACCTACTGCTGCTGAGGTGACGAGTTGCGTGCTGTGGAGGTGACGACGTGCTGCTGTTTGTTGGGGATGAGCTGCACGCTGGGCAGGTGACGACCTGCAGTAGAGAGCAGCGCGCTGGGCCTGTGGGGTAGCAAGGTCAGCGGCAGCATAGCACCTTCAGCACCTGCAGCGACTGACGTGCATACCCGCAGCGACAACACACCCAGCTGCAGCCTTGCACAGAAATTTGCAACAGGGCAACACGCAGGTACTCACTCTCTCTCTCAACATTCAAGGGGATGGGCTGTAAACACTAGGCTTCCCGTGCGCTCAGCCTCACCTCCTCGAGCTCGACCATGGCACCTCTTGACAGGAAAGAAGTGGAGGACATGATAGCCAGAGCTATCACACAGGCCAAGAAAGATGCGGACAAGGCACTCAACGCCGAAGTAAGGAGGATGACGGAAAAGATGAAGCAGATGGAGGATAACATCAGAGGCCTCACAGAAGAAAAGGAGGCTTGGAAGAAAGCATTCGAAGAACTCCGTGACACCTCCAACACGGAGATACACCGTATACAAGAAAGCATCAACCACCTCCGGATCTCGAGGGAAGAGGGGGAAATCTCGAGCTTCGAAGACATAGAAGTAGAGATCAAAAATAAATGGAAAGCAGACATCAAAGAAGAGATCCAGACAGAAATGGAGGCCAAACAATCGGGATGGGTGGAAGTAGTTAAAAAGAATATCAAGGAGGAGGTATGCGAGGAGGTTCACATGGGAGAGCACTTGAGGGTTCAGCTTACTCTCGAGGAGGAGCGATTGCGCCAGATGAGGAAACACAATGTTAGGATCACTGGCCTTAAAGAGGGACCTTCAGCAAAGGAGGATGCACGAGAGCTTTGTAGCCAACTAGGCTACAAAGAGACTATGCCTTTTACAAAGGCATGGCGAGCCGGCCGTGACACCACTCGAGCTCGCCCGTTGATCATGCAGTTACGAGGAGATGAGGACCGCACCACCTTTTTTCGCAAAAGGGTGCTCTTACGAGGCCTCCAAGGCGGCCATATCTTTATGGACGAGGACCTCACTAGGATGCAGATCGAGCACAGGAAATCATGCATGCCCAGGGTCCTTCAGGCACGGAAAGAAGGTAAAAAGGCCTTCTTACGAGATGGTAGAATCTTCATCGACGGCCGCCCAATCTCATAGGGATTCGGGACCTATGAGACACATACACTAGCACAGGAGACACCACTCAGAGGGGCAGTCTGGAACTGCAATGGTTCTATATGGACACATCCGGAGCGCCTAGAGGAGATCATCAGTGAGCATGACTTTGTATGTTTTACGAAGACACATGAGAGCCCAGAGAGAGGACTACCTGTAGTCACAGGATTCCAGTGGGAGTCGACTTACAGGACCATCACCAGACAGAGTACAGCTCGGGGGTCAAGAGGGGTGGCCAAACTATTCAAACAGAGCTTACACAACCGGATACAGGTGATGAGTAGAGACGAGGAGGCAGGTTATATGTGGGTACGGCTAGAGCTCACCCACGAGAGAGGGCTATACATTGCCATATGCTACTTTTCACCACATGGATCACGATATGCTATCCAGGACCCCTACTCCCGACTGTCGGAGGACATTTCTCATTACACATCACTCGGGGAAGTCCTCCTCATGGGGGACTTCAACAGGAGGACACAGAGCCGACAGTGTGAGATCTATGATATGGAGCAGCCGGAGATCATGAGGGCACTTGATGCAGAGGACATGGGGGTGAGTAGAGTGTCTGCAGATGGGGGACAGGACAACACTGGATATGGCAGACACCTTATTGAGCTTGGCAGCAGGCACCATCTCGTTATTTATAACGGGATGGCGAGGTGGCCAGATTCTGGGGGATTCACTTGCTTCCCACACAGTGGCGGAGAGAGCACAGTAGACTATTTGTTGGGCTCTACCCAGACAGCAGAGCTTATACACTCCTTCAGCGTTGCACGCACACCGATAGGGGCGGATCATACTTATCTCACATTCTCCCTTTTTGCTACACAGCTTGCTGACCCCCCCGCCTCCCCCCCTCACACTTACACTACCATTTCTTTCACTCATGAGCTCACTCCTGTTTATATACATCACCTGCATGAGCACCTTATACACTTAGACCCCACAGCCCCTCTGGACACACTCACCACACACATTACATCCATCTTACACGAGTCAGCCACTCAAAGTTTCCCACATCGCATACACACACACCCTCCACGCACTGGCACTATGCCACAAAACAGGTGGTACGACGACGAATGTCGAGCTCTACACAGACACCTACATATACTGGAGATCAGAGGGGAGATTACACATCGCCAGGCTCAGCGCAAGATGCAGACACTTACCCGTCGTAAAAGATGGGAGTGGGAGGAGCACCAGTATTGGGACATCTATCATTTACTCATGAGCAAGAATAGTGCTGAGGCATGGCGTCAGATTAGACCTCCCAGGCCATCCACTCCTATTCAGGACCCAGCGGCATGGCACAGATATGCCGAGAGCTTATACGAGATCCCAGGACAGCCACCCATACCTATGCCATCGGCTACCCGACCCACATCATCTACTTTCTTCACCACCCACATGGTGAAGAAAGCTATATCCCACCTACAGCATGGGAGGGCTAGAGATCAGGCAGGCCTACAGGCAGAGCATCTTATATATGGCTGTGATGCATTGGCACCACTCATTGCCCACCTCTTCAACCGCGCGCTTTCAGAGGGATTCCCAGAGACGTGGACAGCGCACACCATCGTGCCTATCCACAAATCTAGGGATGCCATGGATCCTAGCACATATCGCACTATCATGATTGGTCCTATACTGGCCAAACTATATGGCGCGGTTTTAGAGGAGCTCAGTTCTCTAGCAGAGGGAGAGGGCATGAGGACACCAGGACAGGCAGGCTTCCGCCGAGCTTTCTCTACTATTGATCATATCTTCACCCTTCGTTGTCTGATCGACCAGACACGGGTGAGGAAGAGGAGATTATATTGCTGCTTCGTTGACTTCCACAAAGCATTTGACACAATACCTAGAGAGAGACTTTTCCGATGTCTGGCTGCGCTTGGGATTGGAGAGGAGATGGCATGGGGGATCTATGCATTGTATGAGCATGTATCTGGTAGAGTGAGATGCCCGGGTGGATTATCTGACACCTTTGTGAGCACCATTGGTGTGAAACAAGGTTGCCCCCTATCACCTACACTCTTTGGTCTATACATTGACGAGATTGTAGACTTCATCTTGCACAGGGGTGGAGAGGGTGTGGATATTGCAGGGACTACTGTACACATACTCTTATATGCAGATGATATTGTCCTGATGTCAGAGACGGCAGAGGGACTACAACTACATTTGCAGGCCTTGGATGATTTCTGCTCACAGAGAGGACTCACAGTGAACCTTGGCAAGACCAAGGTTCTCATATTTCATACATCGGCTCAGATTCGCCGACAGAGTAGATTTACAGTAGCTGGAGGGGATATAGAAGTGACAGGCTCATATGTATATCTGGGGGTTACATTCACCGCAGCATCAGGGACCTTCTCCATGACACAGGCAGCCAGAGATAGACTTACCAGAGGACACGCATCACTAGCTCTGATGGAGAGACAGTGCCACCAGGCCCACTTCCAGAAGCCCCGGACGAAGGGGTGGCTCTTTGACACACTGGTCACACCTGCACTCATGTATGCCTCGGCCATTTGGGGACCCGGACTGGCAGACTCAGTATGGACACAGATAGAGAGGCCACAGATTATTATGATCTCCAGGATGATTCGCAGCAAGCCATCAGTTCCACACGACATTATTAGAGCTGAGCTGGCTGCACCACCGATGTTGGTAGAGGCACTCTTTCAGACTGTTTGCCTTCTTCGCAGATTCAAAGATATGGATCCAGATAGGATCTCTCATAGAGCCTTCATTGCATCTAGAGAGATGGCACAGGCAGGGGACACTAGCTCATGGTATGCCCAGACAAGAGATTGGCTAGCTCAGCACGGTTTTGATATTCATAGACTACCACCACTCCAGTATGACACCCAGGCCCCGACCTATACCCTCTCACGCTCTGAGCGGAATAGGGTCATCAGACAGGAGATATGGCATACATATATTCAGAGGACATGGCACAGGCCCACAGACACCCTACCTCCTAAAATGCTATATTACTATGAGCATTTTCTGAGGTTCTCAGAGCAGGGATTCATTGAGATTCCATCATACATGCAAGAGTACATGCCACACCGACTTCGGGTCAACATTGGCCAGCTACGAGTGTCATCACATCAGCTAGAGATTGAGAGTGGCAGAGCGAGAGGCATACCACGAGAGGAGCGTACATGCCGGATTTGCCAGACGGAGGTGGACAGTGAGGAGCATTTTGTCATGAGATGCCCAACATATACAAAGCTGAGAGAGAGATATGGCATTGGAGACTCATTACAGCAGCATATGATAGGCCGAGAGCAGAGGAGGTTTGGCCAGTTCCTGGTTGCGGCTTTAGAGGTTCGAGAGCAGTTGTTACAGCCACGCCAGAGTCAGGATAGCAGGACACAGACTACCATCACACAGTTTTTCCGACGAGCAGGACCAGACCCCCCCACACTACCTACACAGAGTAGAGGGCTTACCCTTTTGCTGGCAGAGTCTCAGAGGGCACGTCGGAGACCGAGGCTCCCAGGATACAGAACACATGGGTGTCACCAGAGGGAGATCTCGAGGATACTAACCTTACACCATCAGTATCTAGAGCAGAGTCATGTACCAGCACCAGGAGATCCAACATTCCAGATATACCTGAGCAGGCCACCACCGATGTACCACATTCTCTACCCTACATATGTTGCTTGTTTTTAGATACCCTCCCTATCATCTCATGGTGGTATCACCTTGCAGCCCCTAGTTGAGCCTGATGATGCGTGAGCACACCTCGACACGAGGACCCACACTATACATTGTACACCACATGCACCACCCTACCACACCCTCTTGCATAGTATAGGCTCATTTCAGTTTGTACCCTTTTTTTATTTTCCGATGCCTAGAGCATCAACACATGTATATGATATTGTCTCATAGGTCGAGTTCGGCCTTTCGAAGACGTTAATAAAGCTTTCTTTCTTTCTCTCTCTCTCTCTCTCTCTCTCTCTCTCTCTCTCTCTCTCTCTCTCTCTCTCTCTCTCTCTCTCTCTCTCTCTCTCTCTCTCTCTCTCATACCAGCGGTTCTGAG
Source organism: Adiantum capillus-veneris (assembly GCF_014529385.1). Classification (NCBI taxonomy): domain Eukaryota; kingdom Viridiplantae; phylum Streptophyta; class Polypodiopsida; order Polypodiales; family Pteridaceae; genus Adiantum; species Adiantum capillus-veneris. The sequence continues at coordinate 4,662,746 of NC_140942.1, forward strand.
GCATAGTCCCGAGGGGGGGAGTGCGTCCTGTGTGAGTGGTGTGTGGAAAGGAGCTAATAGCTGAAGTGTGGAGAACGGAAGAGATATGTGATGTGAGAACTGAGAGTGGTGTGGATGGGTGGAGGAGGCATAGGCCATGCTCGACCTCGGCCGAGTAAAGAGAGGCTAGCTCATGTGTGAAATGGATGGTGGTGTGTGGAGTGTGTGCTGTGGAGCTGTGTGGGATGGTATCTCCGGTGATGGAGAAAGAGAGGTATGTGTGGTCGGCTCCGATGGGTATGGGTGGAATGGTGAAGGATGTGATAAGGTGTGTAGCCTCCCTGGGTCCCAGAATATAGTCGACTGTACTCCCCCCTCCCTCTGCAACTCCATGTGGCATACAAGTCAGGCCCCCTGAGGTGGGCCACTGGACCATCCCGTTATAAATAACGAGACGGTGCTGGGAGCCAAGTCGAAGTAGATGTCGTCCGTAGGCTGTGACTGGAGCTCTGTCTGCTGTATCTCTCATAGTAGCCTCCTCATCTAGAGTGTGTAGTGCCTCTGGGTCCTCGTGGTCATATGCCTCACACTGCTCACTGCGCGTACGAGCATTGAAGTCTCCCATAAGGAAGACTTCACCCAGTGTGGAGTACTCCATAATCTCCTCCGTGAGGCATGCGTACGGTGACTCATGCTCAATAGGGGCAAATCTGGAGCCTGTGGGAGCAAAGTAGCAAAGGGCAATGTAGACGATCCTGTCTCGTGAGAGCTCGAGGCGAATCCACATGTAGCGGGCCTCTGGGTCCCGGGCCACACGAGCCACGCCCCACGTGCTCCTCCTTCTTTACAGCACAGATGGTAGAGAGGGCCATACGCCGCATGCAGCACAGACGATCAGCTGACCATACTGGATTACAGAGTGAGCACATCATTTATGCGGCCTCCACTATAGCCCCGTTGATTGCACATGTCTTCAACCGGGCTATAGGGGAGGGCTTCCCAGAGGAGTGGACACAGCACACCATAGTGCCTATCCACAAATCTGGCGACACCCTGGATCCAGGGAACTACAGGACTATCATGATTGGCCACATGATGGCCAAGCTATATGGAGCAGTACTTGAGGCACAGCTCAGCTGCTACGCAGAGATCGAGGGTTTACGAGCTCCAGGCCAGGCAGGTTTCAGGCGAGCTTTCTCCACCACTGATCACATCTTCGTTCTGCGCTGCCTCATTGATGGGGCAAAGGCGCGGAAGAAGAGGCTTTACTGCTGCTTTGTGGATTTCCGCAAGGCCTTTGACACAGTCCCACGCGAGAGACTCTTCCAGCGCCTTCACAGCATTGGGGTACCAACAGAGATGATTTGGGCCATATATGCTCTCTACGAGAAGGTGATGGGTCGAGTTCGTTGCCCAGGCGGTTTTTCAGAGACCATTGCTAGCACCATTGGTGTTAAGCAAGGATGCCCACTCTCCCCGACACTCTTTGGGCTCTACATCAACGAGATCTCCGACTACATACTGCGAGCAAGGGGAGAGGGGAGCGACTTGGCAGGTACTCCGGTCCACATCATGTTATATGCTGATGATATTGTGTTGATTTCAGAGTCACCCGAGGGCTTGCAACGCCATCTTGAGGCCTTGGACGAATTCAACACACACAGGGGGTTGACTGTGAACCTTGGCAAAACCAAGGTTATGATCTTTCACACATCCAGTGCAGTGAGGAGCGCTGCCACCTTCACAGCAGCAGGAGGAAAGGTTGATGTAGTCACCTCCTATGTCTACCTTGGCATCACATTCACCAGCCTACCAGGACCCTTCACTATGAGGCAGGCTGCTGCTGACAGGCTCACCCGAGGATATGCAGCTCTGGCCATGCTAGAGCGGAGATGCCACCAGGCACACTTTCAGGAACCCCGCACGAAGGGGTGGCTTTTCGACACCTTAGTCACCCCGGCCTTGATGTACTCGGCGGCAGTATGGGCACCAGGATTGACAGCTGACCAGTGGACACAGCTTGAGAGGCCACAGGTATATATGATCTCACGCTTGCTCCGCAGCAAGAAGACAGTGCCACATGACATTATTAGAGCCGAGCTCGCCACACCACCCATGGTGGTAGAGGCACTATTCCAGACAGTCTGCTTCATCCAGAGGATGAGAGAGCTACCTCCTGACAGACTTACTCGTAGAGCATTTGAGGCAGCTATACAGCTATCAGAGAGTGGGCATGAGAGAGCATGGTACTCACAGGTCAGAGCATGGTTTGAGGGACACGGTCTTGACATGGAGAGCCTACCACCATTCCAGTACGACCCCCACTCACCATATGTTCACCTCTCTCGCAGTGAGAGGAACTTGGTACTGAGACAGGATCTGTGGCAGCTATACACTAGGAGAGTCTGGGAGTCACCTGGCTTGGGGACGAGGATGTCAGATTACAGAGACCAGTTTCTCACCATATTGTCCGGGGGGTTCATACAGAGACCACGCTACATGGACACATATATGCCACATAGCTCACGGGTGGCGATTGGTCAGCTGAGAGTGGCTTCACACAGGTTAGAGATTGAGATCGGGAGACATATTGGTGTTCCCAGGGAGGAGCGCGTCTGCAGAGCCTGCACAGAGGAGGTGGAGAGTGAGGAGCACTTTGTATGTAGATGCAGAGCATACACTGAGATCAGAGGCAGGTATGAGGCCCTATTCAGAGGACAGCCCACTCTCCGAGAGATCATGGACTCTCGAGATCAGAGACAGCTCGGACGGTTCTTACTAGAGATACAGAGCCATCGGGACACACTACTACAGCCACACACAGCTACACAGACACAGGGGAGACAGTCGCAGCTCACAGACTTCTTTCAGAGGATTACCGCCCCTCCCCCACCAGACACTCAGAGGGGAGTGACACTCCCACAGGCGGAGGTGAGCCGAGCTAGACGACGACCACGAGTCACAGGCTACAGGGGCACGAGCTCCCACCACCGACAGATCGAGGAGATCCGAGCCCGGGAGCGCCGTGCCACTGAGGAGCGAGTGGCCCGGATGAGGGCCGACTCGACAGTTTTCATCCGGGCAGCCTTGGCACCAGACCCGCCCATGTACCACATCTTACATCCCCCCATTAGTACAGGATGGAGCTAGATAGCTTGATGCATTCTCATGATTGTACTACCTTGAGCATATAGACATGCATATACCCCTAGAGATAGAGCTCCATCCCTCCTCAGATACCCCACAACCTACACTCAGTTCAGTTTTGTATCAGTTTTTGTTTCATTTGTCTTTCCGATAGACGGATGACATACACACCATGTACATTTGATTTGTCTCATAGGCCGATTTCGGCCTGACATAGACGTTAAAAATATTTCTTTCTTTCTTTCTTTCTTTCTCTCTCTCTCTCTCTCTCTCTCTCTCTCTCTCTCTCTCTCTCTCTCTCTCTCTCTCTCTCTTTTTTGAAAAAGTCAGGGCTGTCTGAAAGACGTACCATGAATATGCCCCTGCCAAGGAATGTAAGCTCCAAGATCCGTCCCTGAGTAGTACCCAATGCAGTCTGACACCAATCTCGCATAGAAGATCGAGGTGGAGACTGTCCAATCATTCGGCCAACCAAGGCATGCTGAGCCAAGTGTTGTACTTTGGAGTCAATGCGTGTCACTAGGTCGCCAGTGCAGTCCACACGACAGGCAAGTGGTGATGGATCGCAGTGTGTAGCACTCGAGACCGGCAAAACCGCCATGAAGAATGGGCAAGACTGGCAAGCGGTAAAAGCAAGACCCGAAGTGAAGCTTGGACTCTCTCTCTCTCTGTCTCTCTCTCTCTCTCTCTCTCTCTCTCTCTCTCTCTCTCTCTCTCTCTCTCTCTCTCTCTCTCTCTCTCTCTCTTGCAGGCAGTACATAGATGCACGTTGAGCACAGTTAGGGTTTCGGGCTGTTAGCCTGTCGCGCAGTTAGGGTTTCGGGTTGTTAGTTCGCGCAGTTAGGGTTTCGCAGTATTCAGGTTTCGCACAGCTAGGGTTTCGCGCAGGCTGCAGAAGGTATGCGCAGGCTGCAGGCGACTTTAGGGTTCGCGCAGACAGCAGGGCGCGTGGCAACAGGGCGTAAACGCACAGCAAGGCAGCTGTTGTTGCGCGCGCAGGCAGGGCAACAGCAGATCGCACGCGCAGGCAGGGCAGCAGCCTCTCTCTCTCTCTCTCTCTCTCTCTCTCTCTCTCTCTCTCTCTCTCTCTCTCTCTCTCTCTCTCTCTCTCTCTCTCTCTCTCACACACACACACACGCGTGTCTTACTCTATTTATGGCTTGTCACTTCTTCTTTACAGTTTTAGGGTTTTGAAATTGCTTTTTGGCTGTTTTTAGGGATACGTCACTTTTTTTTCCTGTTTTTTGGGGTTTTGAACCCAAGTTATTGTTGTTTCATAGGATTTCACAACTGTTTTTTTTGCTGGTTTTAAAGATTTCACAAGCGTTTCTTGCTGTTTTTTAGGGTTTGTTGTATTGATTTGTTGTTTTAGAGTCTCTCTCTCTCTCTCTCTCTCTCTCTCTCTCTCTCTCTCTCTCTCTCTCTCTCTCTCTCTCTCTCTCTCTCTCTCTCCATTGGATTGCCTGTGAACCTTGGTAAGACCAAGGTAATGGTGGTTAACATTACGACGCAGTGGGTAAGGAGGTCCACCCCCACCTTTACATATGGTCGAGAGACTGTGGAGTCTGCAGATGCTTATACTTACCTTGGGTTGGTTTTCAGTCGTCCAGTATTTTTCCTAAACGTGTAGCGGATACGAGATTGACCAGAGCCTATGCACCATTGGGGTGACTTGAGAGGATATATATCGCAAGTTCAATTCCAGGAACCTCGGATAAAGCTTTGGCTCTTTGACACTTTGGTCACTTCGGCCATGTTGTACAGAGTGGAGATATGGGGCCCCTCAATAGATCATCATAGCAAAGCTGGCAATACTGATGGATGGAGATGTATGGAGAGGCCCTTGGTGTCTATGATTTCTTCGATGATTAGGGCCAAGGCCTCAGTACCACATGACATTGTTAGGGTGCAACTCGTTGCTCCTCCATTGGTAGTGGAGGCACTCACTCAATCAGTTGCATTTATGCATAGCACCTGGGCTCTCCCTAGAGACAGATATCCTCGATTAGCACTAGAGTCTTCGCGACAACTGAAATTGCAAAAAGATAGATCATGTTGGTATGCAGAGATGGCATCTTGGTTTCAGTTACATGGCTTTAGTATGGATCGGCTATCTCCATTTCAGTACTCTCTGGATGCAACCCTCCATCTCCCTCACTAGGGTAGAGATTACCAGGCTCATCAGAGAGGACTTGATTTAGCTGGATACGAAGAGGACATGGATACAGGCTACACATGAGTTGGGTACGAATATGGCTTTCTATAGAGAGAATCTTCTCCATCTTACGGAGGATGGTTTTGTGATCAGACCAAGATACATGGATACTCATCTATCCCACGAGGTAGGATGTGCTATTGTTTAGATAGGCACATCCTCACATCAGCTAGAGATTAAGACGAGCAGATTTAGAGGAGTACCCGCTGAGTCCAGAATCTGTCAGGTGTGCTAGATAGAGCCCTAGACAGAGCTACATTACATATGTCACTACCCAGTATACTATGAGATACGAGGCCGCTTTCACTGTCTATTCAAAGAGGGTTTTGGACCACTTTCTAGAGATACTAGGATCTGAAATGCCTCGGATTATACTTACTGGAGATTCGCAGACACGGAGAGGACCTCTTGAAGAGGGGCACAATGAGAGAGAACCAGCGACAGCGGTAGATTACAGACTTCTTTCAGTCACACATAGAGGAATTCGAGCAACCCCCACAACATAGCAACACTAGAGGCATACTGCTTGATCGGGCGATAAGAGTTGGGGCAGTCCCGTCGCCCACGGATGAGGGGGCCCTCCCGACATTGACGCAGATTGCGATAGAGGATCCATATCATACTGGCGCGACATAGGAGCCGTCCCGACAAAGTGCTTACCGTGGAGGACATTGAACCTCTACAACCTTCTGAATACTGATGTCTCTACTATCAGCTCCATTGTATCAGCCCCCCACCACCCCTTGCTCCTTTTGTTACCCCCTTTGTATCAGCTTTCACCCAACCCCTAACCACTATTTTCTTTTTCAATTATTTGTACTTTTTGTACCCAAACCTGGTATTAGATTCACCACATGTAACCTTTTGGTCTCATAGGTCATTTTGGCCTTTTGAAGACGTTAATATTACATTTCATTTCATTCTCTCTCTCTCTCTCTCTCTCTCTCTCTCTCTCTCTCTCTCTCTCTCTCTCTCTCTCTCTCTCTCTCTCTCTCTCTCTCTCTCTCTCTCTCTCTCTCTCTCTCTCTCTCTCTCTCTCTCTCTCTCTCTCTCTGTGGAAGCATCGGACAAGTGCCAATGGCTTCCCCCACAAGTAAGAAGACGCATCCCTCGCCGGCCGCCCACAAAGCCTCTTTTATGCGGACAGGGAAGAGGATGTTGGCAATAGAGAAGGAAATGAGAGAATGGAGAAACGAAGTGGCAGAGTGGAGGAAGGAGAAGAGCACTATTCTTCAAAGATGGACCGACAAAAGAGATGGCATGCGTAGGAGGATTGCTTCGCTCAAGGAGAAAGTGGTCATCCAAGATTCCATCATCCGAAATCTACAAGGTAAGCTTCTTGAAGTCAAAAGTGGGCAACTTGAAGAAGGGGAATTTCAGCCTTCCATGATGGAGGAGCTGAACACAACCAAAGAACAAGTGCGGGTCATCAAGGAGGTGGAGGAAAAGGAGTCATCTTGGGTCGAGGTCATCACCAAGACACAAAAGAAAGTGGAGGCGGCCAAGAAATGGATAGAAAAGGAAAGGTAAAGAAGCTTCTTCTACACCTGCCATCATTAACATGACCCTCGAAGAAGAGCAAAGAAGGCGGCTACATGCCTTACATGTGAGGGTCACAAGCCTCAAGGATGTCAATAATGTTGAAAAAGAGGTCACAAGCCTCATGTCCATGATGGGAATGGAGAAGCCTTTACACACAAAGGCATGGAGGGTGGGCAAGAGGAGTGAAGGGCCGAGAGAGTCCTCAAAGTAAAGAGCACTCATACTATGTTTCCCCTCTTGGAGGAGAAAAAGGAGTTTTTGAAGAAGAGACCAACCCTCAACAAGACAGATATTTTTCTCGGTGATGATCGCACCCTCTCGCAACTAACTCACATGAGAGAGGTGATGCAAGAGATTACAGCAGCAAGGGAGAAGGGAAAGACTACCTTCTACAAAGATGGTCGGGTGGTGACTGTAGAGCAACGCTCTACATGGCGGTGTGAGACCTATGGGACCATACTGAAGATGGCAGCCTTTAATTGTAATGGATCTTATAGGTTGGATGTGGGCGCCTTTGAGGATAGATTTCGGGTAAGGGACATTATATTCTTCTCAAAGACTCATCGTGCCCCTCGATAGATGATGCCACATGTGACAGGATATAGATGGGAGACAGCTTGCTGGACTGACACACGATCTGAGCATGGGAACAGAGGATCAGGGGGAGTAGCAATATTATCCAAAGAGGAACTACAGCCACTCCTACACACTGTACGAAGAGACGATCATGCTAGATACATGTGGTCACGTGAGGCTGAGAGCCGACACAGGCCGATTTTTATACATTACCATATGCTACTTCCCCCCCCCCCCCCCTGTACATCAATCTATGCTGGGCCTAGAAGTCAATCACCTTTCTCAATCCTAGACAATGACATATGGGAGTTTTCCAAGGATGGTGACATCCTCCTCCTAGGGTACTTCAATGCCCGGACGGGCAATGCTCACACACTCTTCTCTGACACTTCAGAGGAGATGCTTAGAGAACTAGATGTAGGAGATTTGGGGCTTGATAGACATTCACAAGATATAGAGCAGACAGAGTATGGGAGACATCTCACAAAGATGGCAACTACACATGGTCTGGCAATACTTAATGGCCTACAACGTTTTCCTAGAGCGGCTGGTTTCACATCCTTTCCACACAGGCATGGGGCCAACACATTGGACTATGTCATGGCACATCCGAGCTTCATTCCCTGCATTCATGAATACACAGTAGGACCAAGACAAATGGATGAAGCAGTGGATCATGCTCTCTTGACACTTTCCGCCTCCTTTCAATACAATACAGCCCAGGTGTCAGGAGGGAGGACACCTACCCGCTATACATTTACACCAGAGACTGATTGCTTTTATACAAAGATCTATAGTCGTCTATATACAGGCATGTAGAGAGACGAGAGCACAGCTTCAGACGAGGGACATGGATTCCATTGTTGTTATATACTGATGATATTGTGTTGATCTCTGACTCACCGGAGGGTATGCAGCGACACTTGGATGCATTGCATAGATTTGCGGAGGATACTGCTGTAATAGGACTTATTTTGCAAAGTTTTTGACACATATTTTGTTTGGAGCAAAGTTTGTTCATTTTAACATTTTTCCACAGTCTAGGACTTTATTCCGATCGTTTCCGTAAAGTTTCAAATTTTGACCCGAGACACCTTTCGGAGCCAGTTTTGAGGGTGCTAAGGTCAAAATTTGGAAAAGTTTTGTATGTAGGATTTATAGTCCTCAATACGAGGAGAAATATTGCTTCTTTGAGTTTTTTCAGATTCCTTCATTTTGATACTCGTTTCAGCCCGTAGATTAAGGAAAAAGTGAGAAAATGTTGTTTTACACTGTTTTTGTAGAAATTGTCTACTTGCAGGGAAATTTTGGCCAAACTGAGCAGGATATGGATTTTTCGCATCACACCACTATCGCGCGACGAGATGGACAAATTCATATGAGACGGCCCCAGGCAAATTTTGAACCGCTTGGGAGCTACTGCTCGTTGAAAATGGCCAAGAATTTGGACTTACTAAAAGAATAAAAAATAAAAAGATTCTAAATTGGCTAACTCGCGTGTGTGGGATATGTTTAGCCGGTTCTTATGTGTTTGTGTGCAGGATGCCTCTTTTCGAACCTATTCTCGGCCGCTTTGTTAAAGAATGGAGTTGAGTCCGAAAATAGCCACTTTTTCAGAAGAAGACACCCCCATACTCAGAAGGAGACTATTCAACTATTGGGATGGCCCCTTGAGATTGGGATTGTGAATGAGAGTGAGAGTGTGATTGAGAGTGCAATTGAGATTGAACACTGTGCACAAGATTGAGAATGAGATAGCTCGGGGGTGGTCGGGAGTTTTGACACAAGCTACGCTCTTCTTGTACCCGTGAATTTACATCAATACAGATCTCTGATTTCCTGTCTACTCTGTGTACTTGCAATTTTTGTTATTCAATTTGTTGTGCTCCCGTGTCTCGTGACAACTGGATTGTGTGTAAACCTTGGTAAAACCAAGGTTATGGTGTTTAACACACACCGCAGTGGATCAGGCGATCAGCACCTACATTCACTCGTTAGGAGACTATGGAGTACAAAGATGCATACATTTATCTTGGGATAGTCTTCACTGGGCCAAATTTTTCTTTGAAGAGAGCAGCAAAGACTAGACTCACCAGAGCGTATGCAGCCTTGAGAGGATTGGAGAGGATGTGTTCGCAGGTTCAATTCCAAGAACCCCAAACAAAGCTCTAGCTCTTTGATACCTTGGTAGCTTCAGCTATACTCTATGGGGTTCACGTTTGGGAACCCTCTGTGGGTCAAGATGGGTGGAGAGGTATGGACAGACCCTTCGTATCTATGATCTTTCAGCTGATTAGAGCCAAGGCCTCTGTGCCACACAAGATCATTAGAGCGGAGTTAGCGGCCCCCCCTATGGAGATAAAGGCGCTTATCAGATCAATCTCCTTTATGCACAGCTTATGGGATACTACCAGAGACAGATATGCGAGATTGGCCCTTGAGTCCTCCAGACAATTAGCTTTACAAGGGGACACCATTCAGGTATGCACAGATGTCATCATGGTTCCAGATACATGGCTTCAGCATGGACAGCTTGCCTCCCTTCCAGCACTCCCATGATGCACCTTCGTTGTCTCTTACACGAGTGGAGATCACGAGACTCGTTCGCCAAGATCTGACCCAGTTGGACACCAAGAGAACATGGATAGAGCCCACACAAGAGTTCAGCACGAAGATGGCTTTCTATAGAGAACATCTTCTTAAACTCACAAGGGATGGGTTTGTGATTCGTTCCAACTATATGGATACACATCTATCTCATGGGTTACGATGTGCCATTGGTCACATACGGACATCTTCACACCATCTTGAGATTGAGACTCGTAGATTCAGAGCGATACCAGTAGCTAGCAGAATATGCCGTCTGTGCCATACAAAGCCAGAGACAGAGACACAGTATATATGTCAGTGCATAGTGTATTACGAGATACGGGTCGCTTCCACTGTCTATTCAGAGCAGCGTAACCGCGAAACGTTTCAGACCCGAAACATTTCACCCCGAAACGTTTCACCCTAGGCTAAGGCCTCACTGAAACATTAGACCGAAACGCCAATTTTGTGTATAAATAGTGTTATGTATAGACAAAATAGGTGTTCACAGTGCAATGAGTAGAGACACATGCTATGTTAACCTTGAAATAGCATATACATAATAAATAAATAACTATTTAATGCCCAAATTCTCAAAATGGATTTTTTTTAAAAAGACGTTTCACTGTAGGCGTTTCACCCTGCAGGTGAAACGTTTCGGCCGTTTCACCCGTTTCGCGTTTCAGGCCTGCTCAAACGCGTTTCGCGGTTTCGCTGATTCAGAGAAGGACTCCGACCCTTCTCGAGAGTCATGAGCTATCAAGACCAGATGTTAGATGCAGCGGAATGAATGTTTGCGCTTTGCTCAAGATGAGTGCTCCGAACTGTGCTCAAGGTTCCTTTTGTTCTTATGGAAGGGAGAGCCTTCCGTTCTTAATGAGAGAATGCTATGATCACAAACAAAGTCAATGGACACCGTGCGTGCAAGTGTATGAGACTGAGAGATAGAGAGAGAAGAGAGATACGACACCAAAGATGTTGTAAAACCCTCCTCCGAAGGCCCCACTCTTGTCGGCGAGAGTGGTCTACTTATGATTGCACAATCTGGTACAATGGTGATGCATGAGACTGATGTAAGTCTAGGCTATGTCGACGATGACCACGGTGATGACGAAGTTGACCTAAGGGTTGAAATCTACAATCTTTCTACTGCTGTCCAAAAACGCTATGGGCTGAAATCTGCGACTAGTCCAAAAACGCTGATTTGGGGGCTGTTTTCTGTGGGTCTTTGACGCTGAAATTCTGCAGGTTTAGACTGAAAACTGAGGTCTTTCTGGGGCTGAATCTGCTGCTCTTCAAGAGCTGAATAACGCAGGTGGTAGCTGAGGAAAAACACTGAGATTGGCTACGTTTTGGGGCTGAAACTGAGGCTTATCTGCTGAAAAACGCCAAGGCAAAGTGGAGGCTGGCGATGGAGCAAAAACGCTAGGGCTGAGGGATGGGGAGGATCTGCTGCTTGGAGGGAATCCACCAAGGCTTGGTCTTGCTGAGAAGTTGCCTGCTGAGCTTGGCTCCTGTTGCCTCTTCTGCCAAATAGTGCTAGCTTTGGTTTGCTTATATATTTTCTTAGCAAAATTGCCCTACCTACTTCTGTTGGAAAGTCACTTAAATTAATAAGTGAAAAATGCCAAAAATAGGTAAAATAGGCTAAATGCACTGGAAAAATCCCCTAACTGATTCTAATGGATTCTGATGGAAAACTAATGATCATGCTGTGTGCAACCAGAGGATATGCATCTACACTAAGTGTCTGGGCATGCACGGTCTACGAATAGACTCACAAAAGTGCCAGATCACTTCTAATCTAGACTGACTGGACTGATTGAACCATGATCATGCTATAACTTGTCCACGGACACATAGGGTTAGATGTGTCACGTGACATCCCCTCCTTTTCAAAGTGAGGTACTGGTACCGAACTGTATGGCGTCGAGGAGGATCGCCAATAGCATCCGGAATCCTGGAAGGGACTCTTCGTCGGCCCACTCTAATGTGTGGGTCGTGCGGTACTTGAACTTCATAAAGGTCTACAATGCTTGCTTCTTTGGGCCGCGCCGAAAGCGACACAAAGTCTTCTGTGGCTCCTTCAATGCTTCATCTTTGTTCAGAGTCATGCTTCCTTCTTCTTCAAGAATCTCCATGGCTGAAAATTCCTGAAACCATTTCCAACACAAAACCATGAACATACCCATTCCATGTAAAGTGAATGGAAAAAATCTTGTCTTCGCTAAAGATTGTGTATGCAATGTAGATGAACATAGAGACGGAGTGACAAACCGTTTATCAAACACATGCAAACAATGAGATCGAATCTTTCTCTTATGATCCAGAGCAATCAATTGTGGCAAAACACAATGGAAATGCCCACGCTTGGTGCTCATACTTTCATGTGCTCGTTCGGAAACTGTGTCATGCCAAGGAAGAGACTTCCTTACATACAAACTTTTCAGCTTTTCATGAAAAATCCGCATACCTTCGTGCTCATCCATGAGAGAAACGTGCTCAACATACAATATGTCATGCCTAGGAAAAGGGATCACATAAAGACACTGACTAAAATACAGGAAACGATCACGAATGGAACATTCGAACAATGCGTGCGTACTAATCATGCGAACACATAGTACTTCCTGTGAGGGTTCTTTGGACCAAGGCTCGAGAGCCAAGATCCGTTCTTCCTGAATGATCGAATCGTCTTGTGGGGGTTCTTTGGACCTCGACTCAAAAGCCGAGATCGATTCTTCGTGATTGATCGAATCTACAACGAGGTTAGCTTCGCTAGAATAAGTATCCACTAACACATAATCCTTGTGAACAATCACATCATCTTCATGCAACTCATCATGCTTGTGAGAAATCACATCTTGATCATGCAAATCATCATGCTCATCATTAACATCCAAATCATCATGCTTATCATTGTCATTCAAATCATCATGCAAATCATTATCATTCAATTCCTCATGCTTCTCATAATCATGCAAATCCTGTTTGTCATGCTTTCGAGAAGAAGAGACTGAGAGAGTCTCCTTTCCTGCATCTGTGCTTGACCTTGAGAATAGAGTCGCAAGAATTCTTTCATGTGTTGGTCGCTCTTTTCTTTCATGGCTTTGTTCTCGCGATCAAATTCTGCTTGTCTTGCTTTGTTCTCACGATTAAATTTGGCTTGACTTTCTTTTTCTTCCAAGTCGTACTGACGCTCTATGGCTACCATTTCTTCTTTGTATTCACGATCTATGGCTGCCCTTCGTTCTTCGTAGGCCTTTCTTTCTGCTTCTCTTTCTTCACGTTCTAATTGTCTTTCCTTAAACAATTGCTTCGACTCCTCCATAGGAGTTAGTGCAATCCTTGGCTTAGATGGAGAAGGGGGAGGGTCGCAAAAACCTCCTGGTGGGGAAAATTCTTCGCCTCTCTCATGCTCATCACCTCCGAGCGAAGTATCCATTCCGCTTCGAGTGATGACCATCCACTGAAGTCGTGGATTCTTGTGGTCTTGGGTTCTTAAGTTCACGAGGAACTTGGGTTCTTGAGGGTCTTGGGTTCTTAAGTTCACGAGGAACTTGGGTTCTTGGGTTCTTGAGGTTTTCTTTCGATTGCAAACCGTGTTTGAGAAGGATCTTCTCTTCACCCGAGTTCTACTCTTTTCCGCGGACGCACCCCTTGGCGGCCTTGCGCTCACACCAAGGTTGCTTTTTCCCACCTCACGTCGATTGGCCGGTCGCTAAGAGCACGGTCCGCTCTCAATGAGTGAAAAGAGACACAAGGGGAGGCTGGACAAGCCCTTCTTTCTTGGGATTCCTGTCACTCTTCAAAAACACGATCAGGAATCGACACGCCCAAGCGAACTTGGGTTCGTGAGACCGCAACAAGCAAAAAAAATTCTTGCGGTTCTTTCCTTGAGCGATACAGAACACTGCCAAAGCTCTGATACCAATGTTAGGTGCTCCGGAATGAATGTTTGCGCTTTGCTCAAGATGAGTGCTCCGAACTGTGCTCAAGGTTCCTTTTGTTCTTATGGCAGGGAGAGCCTTCCGTTCTTAATGAGAGAATGCTATGATCACAAACAAAGTGAATGGACACCGTGCGTGCAAGTATATGAGACTGAGAGATAGAGAGAGAAGAGAGATACAACACTAGAGACGTACAACCCTCCTCCGAAGGCCCCACTCTCGTCGGCGAGAGTGGTCTACTTATGATTGAATAATCTGGTACAATGGTGATGCATGAGACTGATGCAAGTCTAGGCTATGTCAACGATGACCACGGTGATGACGAAGTTGACCTAAGGGTTGAAATCTACAATCTTTCTACTGCTGTCCAAAAACGCTATGGGCTGAAATCTGCGACTAGTCCAAAAACGCTGATTTGGGGGCTGTTTTCTGTGGGTCTTTGACGCTGAAATTCTGCAGGTTTAGGCTGAAAACTGAGGTCTTTCTGGGGCTGAATCTGCTGCTCTTCGAGGGCTGAAAAACGCAGGTGGTAGCTGAGGAAAAACACTGAGATGGGCTGTGTTTTGGGGCTGAAACTGAGGCTTATCTGCTGAAAAACGTCAAGGCAAAGTGGAGGCTGGCGATGGAGCAAAAACGCTAGGGCTGAGGGATGGGGAGGATCTGCTGCTTGGAGGGAATCCACCAAGGCTTGGTCTTGCTGAGAAGTTGTCTGCTGAGCTTGGCTCCTGTTGCCTCTTCTGCCAAATAGTGCTAGCTTTGGTTTGCTTATATATTTTCTTAGCAAAATTGCCCTACCTACTTTTGTTGGAAAGTCACTTAAATTAATAAGCGAAAAATGTCAAAAATAGGTAAAATAGGCTAAATGCACTGGAAAAATCCCCTAACTGATTCTAATGGATTCTGATGGGAAACTAATGATCATGCTGTGTGCAACCAGAGGATATGTGTAGAGATATGCATCTACACTAAGTGTCTGGGCATGCACGGTCTATGAATAGACTCACAAAAGTGCCACATCACTTCTAATCTAGACTGACTGGACTGATTGAACCATGATCGTGCTATAACTTGTCCACGGACACATAGGGTTGGATGTGTCACGTGACATCAAAGATGTGTTAGCGTGTATCTACTTGCGTTACACAGACACAGATAGTTTACTGAGGAGATCTGGAGAGAAAATCCCAGAGACGGACTACTGATTTCTTCACACCAAACACAGGACAGACAAAGGAGCATCCACCACTTCAAAGCTCAACTCATACTCACATCCACGATACTCTCATTCACCGAGCATTGGAACTAGGGAGATCAAGATGCCCGCGACTGAGGAGACTCCGGAGCTTCACAACATTGACTGAGGCTACAACATTTTGCGAGAGTTTAGTGACTATTTTTTTGATTCATTATTGTCTCGATTGCCGCCGCAGAGGCCTGAGGATCATGCGATAGATTTGGTGCTAGGTTGTAGCCCACCAAATAGGCCTCCCTACAAGGTTAGTGCGGCTCAATAGAAAGAGATCATGGGCCAAGTAGAGGAGCTGCTAGAGAAAGGGCTGATTCAACCTAGTTCTTCACTTTTTTGCTCCCCAATGCTTCTAGTGCACAAGAAGGATGGGTCTTGGCGCATGTGTGTTGATTACCGTGCGTAGAATAAGAATAACATTAAGAACAGGTTATCTATCCCCAAGATTGATGATACTCATGACCGACTAGAGCGTGCTGCAATTTTTAGTAGGATAATCCTTAAGAGCGGGTACCCTTAGATTCGTATCAAGTAAGAGGATGTACACAAGACTGCGTTTAGGACGACATTTGGTATGTATGAGTTCTAAGTGATGCCGATCGGTCTTACAAATGCTCCTGCTATGTTCGATAGGATGATGGATCGGATCTTCCGTCCATATCAAAAGTTTGTCGGCACATTCTATGATGACATGATAGTCTATTCAAAGAATAAAGAGGAGCATCGGCGTCACTTGACCATTGTCTTCGAAGAGCTACGTAGTAACACGTTGCTTGTTAATCCTAAGAAAAATGAGTTCTTCTTGGAAGAGATTAATTTTCTTGGACACATAGTGTCAAAGGATAGTGTCTGAATGAATCTTGCAAAGGTTGAAGCAATCGGGACATGGCCAGACTTGAAGATTGTGCATGATGTCCATAGCTTCTTGGGCTTATGCTCTTACTACAGAAGGTTTATCAGGAACTTTGCCGAGATTGCGTCACCCCTTTATGCTCTACAAAAGAAAGACGTCACGTTCAAGTGGACACAAAAAGAGGTTTCAGTAAAAGAGACAACTTTGTGATGCGTGTGGCAATAGTATTGGGACAGTGTTAATGCAAGTTGGTGGGGTAGCAGCTTACGAGAGCAATTCTTTACTTGATAACTTTACTTGACTTTACGACACAGAGGAAGACTTCACGAATAAACCTGTGACCGGAAAACACTTCAAACAAAGCACGGCTTGGTAGCTAGAGTGCTACAAAGCAGACAGTGACACCATATAGGCCCCAAAGATTGGCACCCCTCTCAGTATTTCTTTATTATTATAAAACTTGGGAGAAAATCTGCAAGTTCCTACGCGCTGTCGCGCTTTTACTGGGCTGAAAATGGCCTACTCTAACCCAATTTCGGTAGCATAACCGCAGTAGGAGGCTTCACAGACAAAAACCACATACCAAAGGTGACTTTCCTAGTGAAGCACGCTAAATTCTCTGTTTTCTGTCCCAAAAATGCACCCGCTCACCTGTACACTCATCCCCTCGCTCCTCGAAGCTCCTAGGGGTATGATGGATCAATTAGGGTCAAAACCCTTAACCTGCAAAAATACATACCATGCTGTATTTTTCTGTTTTGGGCTCCTTTTTGTGTGCCGGTCGCATCCATAGCAAGCCCTCGAGCTCCTACACCTGTAGGGCTACTTGCCCTTTGAATCAGACGAGATTTCTCGCGTGAGATCTTTCCGAATTCACCTATATCTACGGGGGATTAGCAACTAGCTAATCCAATACCTGTGCAAGAGGCTCTTGCCTCGGCAATCGTGCATGAACCCAACAACTGTACATACAGATGAAAAGCCCACGAGCGGGGTATCATGTTTTTGTATTCAATGGGGAAGAGAGATGCACGAGAGCGGAATCATCGCACTACATAAGACAAGGGAGAAGGCTAGCTTTCCATTAAAGCTGTGATCACTTGCACCCACTACTCACACAAACAGTAGTTCACTTATTGAAATCAAATCAGCCTCCTCTCTCATTTTGGGCGCCCCTTCTTCATGCTAACTTCGAAATTTGCTATGTAGCCGCTAAGTGTCCACTTTGCCTCTTTTGAGTTAAATTCCTAGTACCCACCAACTTATTAAGTGTAGCCAGGGGCCTAAATGACTTTGAACTGAGCCTAGACACCGTTTCACTGCTCGACTTTCACTGCCGACTGGCTCGACCATCTCGTGGCGATCTGCCTTTCCCGATTGCGGGTGAAACTCTCGGCCGTCGACCTTTTCACAATAGCCACACAATGTCCGGCCATTTGTGACTTCAAAAAGAGGGTTGCAAAAATTAAATAAAAATCAAATCAAGGGAAAGAAGACTAAGGTTAGTGGTTGCCACAGCCTCGTGACAGAAAGGTTGTTTCCAAAGCTCAGCATGCTATCCAAAGATCAATGATGTTACCTATCGCCTGAAATTGCCTGATACATGGAAGATCTATAATGCGTTTTACGTGAGTCTTCTACGACCCTTTGTGACTGATGTGCTAATAGATATGCCAAACTAAGATCAGCCGAGAGTTGAGGAACTTGATGACATCTTGGTACCTGAGCATATTTTAGCACACAAGGAATAAAAAAGTAAGGGAAAAGTTGCACGACCGTATTTGGTGAAGTTCGAGAACTATCCACCTATGGATGCAAAGTGGATGGAAGAGTGTGAACTGCTATTGCAACCGGCCTGTTTATTCCAAAAAGGGCGGTAGACCTTAGACTTAATCCTTATTTGCTTTCACCCATTTAATTTGTCGCCCACTTTACCTGTACTTCCAAGTCACAACAAAGGGGAAAGGGATACAGGTTGCTAGACTGCACCTGTAAGAGTAGACCAACACCAGATTGGCCCCTAAATAGGCGCCCCTTTCGATATTTCTTTATTCTTTAAAAGAGGGAATAAAAGTTGTGGTTCCCTACAAGCTGCCCCGCATAATCTTGGCTGAATTTCAACTGTGCTGGCCCGATTTCGGCAACATAACTGTACTAGGACCCTTCACAGTCAATATCCCCACGCATTGGATGACCTTCCCGACGCATACGGACACCTTGCAAAACCTGGCGAGAATCTGCAGCACGCTGAATTCTCTATTTTCTGCCCCAAAAACGGGCCAAATCACCTGTACAGCGGTCCCCTCGCGTCCCAGAACCTCCTGGGGGTATTAGGGTCCGTTTAGGGCCAAAACCCTAAACCTGCAAAAATACACAGCAGGCTGTAAGTCACTGTTTCGGGCTCCGTTTCGCGTGCCGGTCGCATCCGTAGCAAGTCCTTGAGCTCCCGCACCTGTACGGCTACTTGCCCTTTGAATCGGACGAGATTTCGCACGTGAAACCTCTCCGAATCACCTGTACTTGCGGGGGATTAGCCGCTAGCTAATCGAGTACCTGTGCAAGAGACTCTTGCCTCGGCAATCGCGCATGAACCCACATAATTGTACATTGGTCAAATGAAAAGCCCACTAGAGGGGCATAACATACTGCCATAGGGGAGAGAGAGAGCAATGCGTAGCATGCACGGCATCACTCCTGGCACCGCACTGTACATAAGAGGGAAAAGAAGCACTCCATAGCTCTCAACCTGTGACAGAAAACTGAAAATGAGCCCCTCTCTTCTCTAAATTCAGCGCCACTTCTTCATGCATGAGGAAAGTGCACAGAAATGTGCCACTTGGCACATTTACAGGCCATTTCCCGTTTCGGGGTTGCCGCCTAAAAATCTCCCGACCGGTTGCCCAATTGACTTCACGGCAGAGTAAGAAAATGTTCCCCTTGTCATACCGGAGGTAATGACGCCAACACATTTTCACATCCCAAAATAGCAGTTCCCTAAATTTTAAGAGATGCTACCATTGTATCTTTCTAGGTCATCTGACCCTCTTTGTACACTGCAGCCACACCAAGAACTGAAATGTAGCCTCTGTAGCAAAGGATTCCACTTTGGCTTGTCAATGACCCCACTTTGGCTAACCATAGTCCTTGTCCTTAGTGCTCTCTTGCCCTAAGGCTTGGACTCCCTCTAAACAGTTCCACACTAGCTATGCAATGCAAGAATGTTAGATTTCCAGAGGGGTGTTTCCAAAAAGTGAAAATGAATAAATAATAAGAAAGAAATCAACAAAAAGGATAGATAGTAGTCACACGCTGGTGACATACCCCCCTCTTGAAATCTCAAACGCCCTCGTTTACATCTATGTCATACATGGTTATAGTCAACACTGGTGTATTCAACACCTGTCGACACATGTACGACATATACATGCTCATTGTCAACCCTGGTGTATTCAACACCTCGTCGACACATGTATTGCCTGCGTGTGAACCCTGTCCCAATGACATAGTGGTAGTTTCGCACTCTGCCATTGCTTCGAGTCATTAACTTTCCAATGACAAAATGGTAGCTACGCATTTTGCCACTGTCTTTTGGTACACGTTGGATCCAGTAACACTTTCGAGCATACCCAAACCGATAGTTTAAGAATGCAGTTACACATGTACCCTTTAATAGAAGCAACTATTGTATCCTTGACAAACTGACAAGAAATACTCACTTCTATAGCACTAACCACACTTTTGGACATTTCGTAAGAGCAATTGCCAAACTGACAATCTGTACAGCTCTAACATTCATGTAACATGTACTTGATTTGAGCTCACTTTAAATACCATGTGCATCATTTCTTTCAGAAGCCATTGTCACACTAACAATCCATGTAGCTTTGAAACTCAAGGGGTCAAGGTAGGTTGCAAATCGAAGGCTTCGAGGTAAAGTGATAACACAGTTGGTGACTCTGCAAGTTCACCTTCTTCCATCCACTTAGCATCCATTGGTGGATAGTTTCTGAACTTCACCAAGTAACGCCTAGCAACCTTGCCTTTCACTTTTCTTTCTTTATGTGCCAAAATCTGTTCCGGGACCAAGATCTCGTCAAGTTCCTCGACTTCCGGCTAATCTTCAACTGGCATATCTTCTGACACATCACCCACATAGGGTCTGAGAAGACTCACTTCAATGAAACGCATTGTGAATATTCCAACTCTTAGGCAATTTCAGCCTATATGCAACATCATTGATTAAGTCACATACTTGAAAAGGCCCATAGTAACGCACGCTGAGCTTTGGAAACAGTCTTTCCTTGCCCTTCATCTTCTTTAACCTTGCCTTTTCAAAGCGCAGAAGCACCCAATCACCAAGTGAAAATACTACTTCACGACGGTGACGATCAGCTGCTTTCTTTTGCTGTGCCTGAGTGTTTTCTAAGGCCACTTTAACGCTCTTGTACATTTCATCCATGTCCTGAACATACTTATCTGCTTCAAATATCTTGTCCTTTGTATGCAGTATGGGAGGAACTTTCTTGCCACCTTCAACTATCTCAAAAGGTGCCTTGCCAATTGATGAATGCACTGTATTATTGTATGCATACTCCACCAATGGCAAATACTGCTCTCCCACTTTCCTTTATGCTCTGACACATAGCACTTCAAGAGATCTAGGACAGTAGAGTTTGCCTCTTCTGACTGCCCATCTGTTTGAGGATGAAATGACGAAGAGAATTTGAGCGTTGTGCCCATATTCTCAAACAAGCCTCTCCAGAATAAACTTGTCATGCGTGGATCACGATCGCTGACAATCGACTGTGGCATGCCATGATACTTGAAAATATTGCTCATAAACAAGCGTGCCATCTGATCTGGCTTTATCTTCTTCCTGACACGAATAAAATGAGCCTGCTTGCTGAATCTGCAAATGATGGTCCAAATACCATCGTTTCCTGTCTGCGTTCTCGGAAGATCAAAGATAAAATCTATAGCAATACTTTCCCATGGTTTATCTGGAATAGGTAGTGGTTGCAATAACCCTGGTGCCTTTTGCCTATCAAACTTGACCTTCTGGCATATTAGGCAATCTCGCACAAAGGCATCCACATCTCTTCTCAATGTAGGCCAGTAGAAGAATGTCTCCACAGCTTTAACTGTAGCATCGATACCACAATGCCCTGCATACGGTGGGACATG
The DNA here is from genome assembly GCF_014529385.1 of Adiantum capillus-veneris. NCBI lineage: Eukaryota > Viridiplantae > Streptophyta > Polypodiopsida > Polypodiales > Pteridaceae > Adiantum > Adiantum capillus-veneris. Next base: position 4,684,027 of record NC_140942.1, read on the forward strand.
ACTCTCTTCCATAACTTCGCGTCGCAATGGCTTTGTGACACACAATCTGCCATGCATCATCATGAAGCCATCTTTGAGGAGATAGTGTTCATGACATTGTCCATCCATTAGCTGCTAGAAGACCCTTGCAAAATCTTCATCATTTGCATATTGTTCCCTCATATCATCAAGCTCATGATGATAAGGAATTGACACGGCTGAAATTTGTGGCTTCCTTGACAAGGCATCAGCCACAACGTTCTTCTTGCCTTTCACATGCACAATCTGAAAATGGAACATGGACAAGATATTTGCCCATCGCATATGCTTCTCAGATACATTTGCCTGTGTCAAGAAGTATCGCAAGGTCTGATGATCCGTTTGGACAACGAAATCTGCACCTAGCAGGTTGTGTTTCCAACTTAAGCGCGCATGAATCACGGCCTGCAGTTCTTTTTCATAGACTTGCATAGTCTTTTCTGGCCCTTGCAAGATTCTACTCTCATAGGCTACTACCTTGCCATCTTGCATTAGCACTGCACCAATGTTACTACCACAGGCGTCACACTGGACCACAAATGAGTTCCTCAGATCTGGCAACACAATGATTGGATCTGAAGTCATCTTTTCCTATAAGAGATTAAAAGCTGAAATCTCTTTCTGTGTCCATCTAAAAGTGAGTGCCTTCTTTTGAAGATCATGTAAAGGTGAAGCAATTTCAGCGAAATTTCAGATAAATCTTTTGTAATAGGAGCATAGTCCCAAGAAGCTTCGGACATCGTGCACCGTCTTCAAATCTGGCCATGACTTGATCGCTTCAACCTTAGCAAGATCCATTCTGACACCATCCTTTGAGACAATGTGTCCCAGAAAGTGAATCTATTCCAGAAATAGTTCACTTTTCTTTGCATTGATGAGCAACATATGGCTGCGTAGCTCTTTGAACACAATGGCCAAGTGATGCCTATGCTCCTCTTCATTCTTTGAGTAGACTATCATGTCGTCAAAGAATGTACCAACAAACTGCTTGTGTGGACGGAAAATTCTGTCCATCATCCTATTGAACGTAGCAGGAGCATTTGTGAGACCAAAGGGCATCACTAGAAATTCATAAAGGCCAAACGTCGTTCTAAAAGCAATCTTGTGCACATCCTCTGATCTAATGCGGATCTGATGGTACCCACTCCTTAGATCTATCCTGCTAAACATAGCTGCTGCTCCTAATTTGTCCAGAATATCATCAATTCTAGGTATAGGGAACCTATTCTTGACAGGGTTGTTTCCGTACGTACGTCCGGTTGCATTCAGTACCGTACGGTACTTCCGTACGAATCTGTACGTACGGTACGATTACGTACGTGCAGTGGTTTTTTTAAAAAAAATCGGTCGTCGGTTCCTTATCCGCCTGGTCGAACTGTTTGGGCGAGGCTTTTTACAAGCCAACCTATGCTATACCTCTTATTACCACAACAGAGTAGCAGAAAACAGTCTCTGGAGTCTGCACAGAGACCAAGGAAGGGTGGAACGCCACCGATAAGGTTCTTTCTCCTTCCCTCCCTCCCTCCCTTTGTGTTTGGAGTCTGCAAGCCTCAAGGAGGCACTCTAGAGTCCTGACCTCGCCAAAGATTGTATGTTTTGTATTCAACTTTGAAGTGTGCGTTAATAGTGTTGCAGAGTTATCATGCCTCGTCGACCTAATCCTCTTTGGGCCGAGCACACCAATGTCCTGAGAGTTGTCAACACAGGAGGCCAAGCAGGTTCAAGGACTCGCACTTGGGTGTGCAAGTACTGCGGAGAGCAGATGACCAGTACAATTACCAGGGTTTTGAAGCACCTCACTGGTATTGGCACCACTGGACATTGTGGGGGTTGCGAGGCTATCCCGCAAGCATTGACGGATGCCTTGATTTTGGAGCATTTTCCTCTAGGATCTACTGCATCGTCACTCTCAAGGGGAGCACGTGCAGCAGCAGAGGATGCCTTGCAAGATGCATTACTTGGAGATATTGGCGGCTGCGCGTCTGCAGCGCCATCATTTGCAGGCACTAGTAGAAAGAGAGCTCGTGTTTCACAGGCTAAGGATGAGGGTGCTAGTGCTTCAGCAGCAAGTGCAGGTGGGGTTGAGGGTGTACGTGGCCCAAGGCAAACCACATTGCCATCACGTGTACACAGTGATTCATGGGTAAAAGAGCGACAGAAAGTTGCAGAGATGGAGATTGCGCGGACTCTCATAGAGTGCAACATTGCATTCAATGTGTTGAAGACTGATCAATGGAAGAGGATGGTGAGAGCTATTTCACAGGTTGGTGCTACAGATTCCTGGAATGGTCTTGACTACCAAAAGATGCGCACTACCATGCTTGACGACCAAAAAGAGATCATAGACCGAGCATTGACTCCAGTGAAGGTTGGGTGGCAACAATTTGGATGCACTATTCTTTCTGATGGGTGGAGTGACACGCGGAGGCGCCACATTATCAATATCCTTGTTTCCTCCTGCTTGGGCACATACTTCTTACGAGCCGTGGATGCAGGGAAAGCTGGAGAACGCATTTCTGCGGCGTTCATCTTCAAACATATTCGCCAGGCCATCAAGGAGGTTGGGGAAAAGAACGTCGTGCAGGTAGATACTGATTCCTGACCATGTGGCATGCACATTTGAATTTTGCATACATTGTCCAACGTAATAATGTCCACACTTCATTTAATATCTTGTCATGACTCATTGTAGGTGGTCACTGATAATGCCTCCAATTGCAAGGCCACGGGGGATATGGTGGAGGCTGAGTTCAAGCACATTGTGCGGACACCATGCGCTGCACATTGCCTAGACCTTCTCATGGAGGACATAGGCAAACTTCCCTGGGTGCAGCCTACAGTGTCTTCTGCGTCCAAGCTTACCACTTTTTTCGGCAAAAAAACACCAGGCCTTGGCAATCTTCAGGAGCCAGAGCACAGTAGACATGGTGCGTCCCTCGAAGACCAGATTTGCATACATGTATCTGGTGCTTCAGAGGCTGTTCAGATTGAGAGATCCAATGTTGCAGACAGTTGTGGATCCAAAGTGGAGATTGATGCACCATGCTCAATCAGAGGCGACCAAGTACATTCAAAGAAAGGTTCTTGATGAGACCTTCTGGACACAGGTGCAGTCCTTGGCAGTGGCTCTACAGCCATTGTATGTACTACTACGGGTCACAGACATGGAGGGCTCTACACTTGGGTTGGTGTATCATCTGTTTATGCGCATGAAGACACATTTCTAGATGTACCTCATTGACACAGGATCGGTAAGTACAAACTACAAAGTGCTCTAATGTCCTCATGTGACATGTCTATTAATAATTTTTCAAAACACATACTTACTGTGACTATTTTGTTTGCAGTCATGATGATATTTTGGCTATTATAGAGACTCGATGGCAGTTCATGCGTCGTCCCATCCATGGGATGGCTGCAGTTCTCCATCCTCTCTACAAGAACCAAGAATTGTTTAAGGAGGCTTTATTGCTCACACTACGCTCTGAATATCTGAACATTATATATGATGAGGATGAGCAATTGATTCTGGATTCAGAGATGAGTAGCTACATGAACAGTTTAGGACCCACCTTTGTGCGGTCCGTAGCATTGAGAAAGGAAGCTACCAAGCTTCCTTTAACATGGTGGCAGAACTATGGACGCCAGGGCCTTCCCAAGTTGTGCCACCTTGCATTGCGCATCCTTTCTCAGGTGAATACTAAAGTCTGAATTATAATTTATAATTATTCAATGATGAATCTATATTGTCACACGTGACACTTGTGACCCATGAGTGTTCTCTATTTGAATTGCTGTAAGATTGCTCAGTTGGGGCATGCGAGCGCAACTGGAGTGCATACTCTCTTATTCACACGAAGATCCGCAATCGTCTTAGCACCAAGCAGTTAGAGAGACTGGTTTATTGCCGTGCTCACATGCGGCTTGTGCGCAGCTTTCATACCTTGGGGACACCCAAGCAAGTGAGATTTACATGCACATTTATGAAAACAAGTCAATGATCAAAAGACAGTGTTGAATCATGGACTATGTTTTAACTTTTGTCTTGTCATTGTAGGTGGATCCCACAGAGTTCAAGATGGTGGCAGATCCTACTGTGGAGGAGGTCGATGCACGGATTAGAGATGAGCAAGAGGAGATCCTTCAAAGTTGCACAGGGAGCTAGAGAGCGTGGATCGCCGGGTCACTAGATCTCGCTCTCGAGCTTACAGTATTCCTCTTCGCATTGCTGCTACAGATCCAAAGGTTGCACACAGAGAGAGCATTCGCAGAGGAAAGTTACCCGTTCGGCCTGCTCATAGACGAGCCAATGAGGCTGTTCGACTCATCCACACCCAGAGTTCAGAGGCGGATGATCCAGATGAGGGTGATGCACCCCTAGAATCTGTGCCAGAGGAGAGAGAGCCCGATTATGATGACGAGGGCAATGTCTTGACAGATGGAGACATGCTCTCTGAGTCTTCATCAACCTCTGATGATGATTTTGAGTAGTAGTGATTGCCCAGTGCTTTGGGTCTTGGGACTTGGACATTTGTCATGACTCATTTATGCTTTTTCTTTTGTTGCTTGAGCCACCCAGACTCTTTATTGAGTGACTATGTTATTTTTGTATCAGGATTCAGCATTCAATTAAGTACTTTTGACTCACACTATGCCATGTGGTCTGGACTCGATTCTAGCGGTTACTTAACTTATGGGGTGATTTTAAGTGTTTTTTGAAAGTTGTGGCTATGTTTAAGTATTGTGCAGTGTTTTTAAACTAGATAGGTTGTATATAAATTTGAAATTCTTTGTATTTTTAGCTTTTATAAAATATACTACGAATTTTACGTACCTTATGGCCCAATCCATACGGTACAACCTACAGTAGATACCGAACACATACTCAATACTACGTACCTTACAACCTTGAGTTACTGGCAGTAGAGCTTTCCAAAACTTCCGATTGTAGTCATCCAAATTCTTGCAAGTAGCAGCATTAAGCTGGTGCCATTCTGTCATGACATCTGCCTCAAAGTCATCAGATAACCATGCTGCTGCAAAAATCTGCTTGAAGTAAATCCATGTGGACGGAGCTTGCCCTTGAACCAATAAAGTTATCCACCATTGTCCCGCATTCCCTGTCAAGAAAGTGGCTGCCTTGCGGACCTTTGAAGCTATCATAAGCATGTGACTACTATCTATCCTTTTTGTTGATTTCTTTCTTATTATTTATTCATTTTCACTTTTTGGAAACACCCCTCGGGAAATCTAACTGCCCTGCATTGCATAGCTAGTGTGGAACTTTTCAGAAAGAGTCCAAGCCTGAGAGCAAGAGAGCGCTAAGGTTGGACAAGGACTATGGTTAGCCAAAGTGGGATCATTGACTAGCCAAAGTGGAATCCTTTGCTACAGAGGCTACATTTCAGTTCTTGGTGTGGCTGCAGTGTACAAAGAGGGTCGGATGACCTAGAAAGATACAATGGCAGCATCTCCTAAAATTTAGGGAACTGCTATTTTGGGACCTAAAAATTTGTTCGCGTCATTACCTCCGGAATGACAAGGGGAACATTTTATTACTCTGCCGTGAAGGCAACTAGGCAACCGGTCAGGAGATTTTTAGGCGGCAACCCTGAAACAGGAAATGGCCTGTGGCACATTTCTGTGCACTTTCCTCATGCAGGAAGAAGTGGCGCTGAATTTGAAGAAGAGAGGGCTCATTTGCAGCTTCTGTCTCACAGGTTAAAAGCTATGGAGTGCTTCCTTTCCCTCTTATGTACAGTGCGGTGCCAGGAGTGATGCCCTGCACGCTACGCACTGCTCTCTCTCCCCTATGGCAGTACGTTATGCCCCACTAGTGGGCTTTTCATTTGACCAATGTACAGCTATGTGGGTTCATGCATGATTGCCAAGGCAAAAGCCTCTTGCACAGGTATTGGATTAGCTAGCGGCTAATCCCCCGCAGGTACAGGTGAATTCCGAGAGGTTTCACGTCAGAAATCTCGTCCGATTCAAAGGGCAAGTAGCCCTACAGGTGAGGGAGCTCGAGGGCTTGCTACGGATGCGACCGGCACACAAAACGGAGCCCGAAACAGTGAATTACAGCCTGCTGTGTATTTTTGCAGGTTTAGGGTTTTGGCCCTAAACAGACCCTAATACCCCCACGAGCTTCGGGAATGCAAGGGGACCGCTATACAAGTGATCTGGCGCATTTTCGGGGGAAAAAAACAGAGAATTCAGCGTGCTTCAGATTCTCGCCAGGTTTTGCAAAGTGTTCGTACGCATCGAGAAAGTCATCCAATGCGTGGGAATACTGACTGTGAAGGGTCCAAGTACAGTTATGCTGCCGAAATCAAGCCAGAACAGTTGAAATTCAGCCAAGATTGTGCGGGGCAGCTTGTAGGGAACCACAGCTCTTATTCCCTCTGTTAAATAATAAAGAAATACCGAAAGGGGCGCCTAATTTAGGGGCCAGTCTGGTGTCGGTCTTCTCATACAGGTGCAATCTAGCAGCCTGTATCCCTTTCCCCTTTGTTGTGTTTTGAAAGTACAGGTAAAGTGGGCGACAAATTAAATGGGTGAAAGCAAATAAAGTTTAAGTCTAAAGTCTACCGCCCTTTTTGGATTAAACAGGTCGGTTTCATGGTTCCATAGCCGGGATTAAATCACTTTTCCCCATAGAAGTGAGCCTTGGTCAGTTTGGGCTTGAAGACACAGGGGATCATAGACCACACACAGGAAATTGCAATTATGGTTGATAGGCCAGATGATGTGACTGAAGAGGTTTCCTCTTCGCAGGGTCAACAGACACATGAAGTGGGTGAGTGTTCAAGACCACCACAGACAGATGATGATATATTCAGGACCCACTTGGCTACTGGTGTGGCTATGTTCACACAAGTAATGCAGAACCTGAGGTTTTTAGCCTTTCTGCAACCTCCTCTTCCGTCTCAGCAAGTTGGGTCACTGGATCATATTCAGAAGCGTGTTAAGGCTCAAGCACAGGTGATTCATACTGCAGAATCAATGGAAACACCTATACACTTGACATAGAGCATGCAGTCTCCACAACCTAAGCCTAAGGTGCAAGAACAGGTGGCTGAAATGCTAGTGTTTCAAGCTGTACCAGTTCAGCCAACCACCTTTCAGCAGCCTATAGCTGGTTCTAATGGGCAGGGAAGCAACATATAGGCTATGCAACAAGTCTTCCCACCACCTTCAGTACACCCTGGCTATTTTGGAGGTGGATCGGTATTCGAGAGCATGGCTGGTCATGCACCTGGAAATCAGTTTTACACACCAGGAACAGTGTTCGGGGGTGCTCAAACGATGATGCCTAACCCATGCAACCAGGGTTTCAAAGATCTCAGGGCAATTAGGGATGCCACAGGCAAATTTTGGTATGGCAGGAATATTAAATCAACAGCCAAATATGGCATATCCAGGTCAACTTAATAGCGGCGAAGGAACACAGATGAACCCTAATAGTGTTCCCATGTTTCAGTCACGTCCATATGCCAACGTAATGCCGCTAGAGAGGCCAACTCCTTACAAAGAAGGTGGCAAAGGTGTGACATTCACGACCTTTACAGGATTTGATGACAGGAAGAAGGCTCTCTCATTCGTCAAGCAATTTGACAATGCGTATGCAGGGGGAAACTTTACAGAGGCTTCAAAGGTCCGCAAGGCAGCCACTTTCTTGACAGGGAATGCGGGACAATGGTGGACAACTTTATTGCTTCAAGGGCAAGCTCCGTCCACATGGATTTACTTCAAGCAAATTTCTGCAGTAGCATGGTTATCTGATGACTTCGAAGCAGATGTCATGACAGAATGGCACTAGCTTAATGCTGCTAGTTGCAACAATCTAGATGACTACAATCGGAAGTTTTGGAAAGCTCTACCTCCAGTAACTTCCTATAGGTTTGTGCCATTGACAGAACAGATTGAAAAATAGTGTTGTGGCCTACCCAATGGATTGAGAAAGTAGTGCACGAAGACCAAAGTCACTACTTTGACGCAGCTCATCGAGGTAGCAAACACTGGCAATGGTTTGCTCAAGGGAGAAGATTGTGAATTTAATACTGGCGTCATAAGGATCAGCCAAGAAAAATTCAGCAAAGAAGTACGTTCCCAATGAGGTTCCTAAAGGGACTCAGGAGCCAGCCAACGCAGGGAAAGGCAAAGCTACGGCTGACTGAAAGGGAACAACAAAGAAATGGAAAAGACGTTTTCCTCGCAAGTCGGAAGAGCAAAAGAAGGTCCTGAGGTCAGAGAACAAATGCTTTATCTGTGAGGAGCCTAGCCACATTGCTTACAATTGTCTTCAAAAGAAAAGGCCAGCTGATTCTGAAGACAAGGAGGACAGGAAAGGAAAGAGGCCCATGGCTGGTCTAGTGCTAGATATGGTGGGCGACAAGCCAAATTCAGATGCAAGTGAGCTTTGCAGAGCATGGGGAAAGGTCAGGGATCAAACAGTGCTTATCTTCTTTGATCCAGGTGCCAAAGCCAACTTCATTTCCCCAGAATTGGCTTCAAAGTTGGGAATCAGACCTGAAGAGATAGGGTATACAGTAGAGGCAGGTTTGGCATGTCCTGGCCATACAGAGGCTATGACACCCATCATTGGAAAGTTGCGCCTACATATCCAGTCCTATGTAGATGCTCAAGAATTTTACATCATGCCACTGGACGGACGTGATGTGTTGTTAGGTATTCCTTGGTAGTTATCCACCATTGTCCCGCATTCCCTGTCAAGAAAGTGGCTGCCTTGCGGACCTTTGAAGATGTCACCAGCATGTGACTACTATCTATCCTTTTTGTTGATTTCTTTCTTATTATTTATTCATTTTCACTTTTTGGAAACACCCCTCGGGAAATCTAACTGCCCTGCATTGCATAGCTCGTGTGGAACTGTTCAGAGGGAGTCCAGGCCTGAGGACAAGAGACTATGGTTAGCCAAAGTGGGGTCATTGGATAGCCAAAGTGGAATCCTTTGCTACATAGGCTACATTTCAGTTCTTGGTGTGGCTGCAGTGTACAAAGAGGATAGAAAGATACAATGGCAGCATCTCCTAAAATTTAGGGAACTGCTATTTTGGGACCAAAAAATGTGTTCGTGTCATTACCTCCGGAGTGACAAGGGAAACATTTTATTACTCTGCCGTGAAGGCAACTGGGCAACCTGTCGGGAGATTTTTAGGCGGCAACCCCGAAATGGGAAATGGCATGTAAATGTGCCAACTGGCACATTTCTGTGCACTTTTCTCATGCAGGAAGAAGTGGTGTTGCATTTGAAGAAGAGAGGGCTCATTTGCAGCTTCAGTCACAGGTTGAGAGCTATGTACAATGCGGTGCGAGGAGTGATGCCCTGCACGCTACGCACTGCTCTCTCTCTCCCCTATGGCAGTATGTTATGCCCCACTAGTGGGCTTTTCATTTGACCAATGTACAGCTATGTGGGTTCATGCGCGATTGTCGAGGCAAGAGCCTCTTGCACAGGTACTGGATTAGCTAGCGGCTAATCTCCCGCAGGTACAGGTGAATTCGGAAAGGTTTCACGTGCGAAATCTCGTCCGATTCAAAGGGCAAGTAGCCCTACAAGTGCGGGAGCTCGAGGGCTTGCTACGGTTGCAACCAGCACGCAAAACGGAGTCCGAAACAGTGAATTACAGCCTGCTGTGTATTTTTGCAGGTTTAGGGTTTTGGCCCTAAACGGACCCTAATACGCCCAGGGGGATGCAAGGGGACCGCTGTACAAGTGATCTGGCGCATTTTCGAGGCAAAAAAACAGAGAATTCAGCGTGCTGCAGATTCTCGCCAGGTTTTGCAAAGTGTCCGTATGCGTCGGGAAAGTCATCCAATGCGTGGGAATACTGACTGTGCAGCGTCCTAGTACAGATATGCTGCCGAAATCAAGCCAGAACAGTTGAAATTCAGCCAAGATTGTGCGGGGCAGCTTGTAGGGAACCACAGCTCTTATTCCCTCTGTTAAAGAATAAAGAAATACTGAAAGGGGCGCCTAATTTAGGGGCCAGTCTGGTGTCGGTCTTCTCATACAGGTGCAGTCTAGCAGCCAGTATCCCTTTCCCATTTGTTGTGTCGTGAAAGTACAAGTAAAGTGGGCGACAAATTAAATGGGTGAAAGCAAATAAAGTTTAAGTCTAAAGTCTACCACCCTTTTTGGATTAAACAAGCCGGTTTCAGAAACCTCTGTAAAGTTCCCCCCTGCATAGGCCTTGTCAAACTGCTGGAGGAATGAGAGAGCCTTCTTCCTGTCATCAAACCCTGTAAAGGTCGTGAATGTCACACCTTTGCCACCTTCTTTGTACGGAGTTGGCTTCTCCAGCGGCATTAAGTTGTCATATGGAAGTGACTGAAACATGGGAACACTATTAGGGTTCATCTGTGTTCCTTCGCCGCTATTAAGTTGACCTCGATATGCCATATTTCGCAGTTCATTTAATATTCCAGCCACACCAAAATTTGCCTGTGGCATCCCTAATTGCCCTGAGATCTTTGAAACCCTTGTTGCATGCCCATGACACCATACATGGGGTTAGGCATCATCGTTTGAGCACCCCCGAACACTGTTCCTGGCGTGTGAAACTGATTTCCAGGTGCATGACCAGCCATGCTCTCGAATACCGATCCACCTCCAAAATAGCCAGGGTGTACTGAAGGTGGTGGGAAGACTTGTTGCATAGCCTATATGTTGCTTCCCTGCCCATTAGAACCAGCTATAGGCTGCTGAAAGGTGGTTGGCTGAACTGGTACAGCTTGAAACACTGGCATTTCAGCCACCTGTTCTTGCACCTTAGGCTTAGGTTGTGGAGACTGCATGCTCTATGTCAAGTGTACAGGTGTTTCCATTGATTCTGCAGTATGAATCACCTGTGCTTGAGCCTTAACACGCTTCTGAATATGATCCAGTGACCCAACTTGCTGAGACGGAAGAGGAGGTTGCAGAAAGGCTAAAAACCTCAGGTTCTGCATTACTTGTGTGAACATAGCCACACCAATAGCCAAGTGGGTCCTGAATATATCATCATCTGTCTGTGGTGGTCTTGAACACTCACCCACTTCATGTGTCTGTTGACCCTGCGAAGAGGAAACCTCTGCAGTCACATCAACTGGCCTATCAACCATAATTGCAATTTCCTGTGTCTGGTCTATGATCCCCTGTGTCTTCAAGCCCAAACTGACCAAGGCTCACTTCTATGGGGAAAAGTGATTTAATCCCGGCTATGGAACCATGAAACCAGCCTGTTTAATCCAAAAAGGGCGATAGACTTTAGACTTAAACTTTATTTGCTTTCACCCATTTAATTTGTCGCCCACTTTACATGTACTTCCAAGTCACAACAAAGGGGAAAGGGATACAGGCTGCTAGACTGCACCTGTATGAGTAGACCGACACCAGATTGGCCCCTAAATAGGCGCCCCTTTCCCTATTTCTTTATTCTTTAAAAGAGGGAATAAAAGCTGAGGTTCCCTATAAGCTGCCCCGCACAATCTTGGCTGAATTTCAACTGTTCTCGCCCGATTTCGGCAACATAACTGTACTAGGACCCTTCACAATCAATATCCCCACGCATTGGATGACTTTCCCGACGCGTACTGACACTTTGCAAAACCTGGCGAGAATCTGCAGCACGCTGAATTCTCTGTTTTCTGCCCCGAAAACGCGCCAAATCACCTGTACAGCCGCCCCCTCGCGTCCCTGAACCTCTTGGGGGTATTAGGGTCCGTTTAGGGCCAAAACCCTAAACCTGCAAAAATACACAGCAGGCTATAATTCACTGTTTCGGGCTCCGTTTCGCGTGCCGGTCGCATTCGTAGCAAGTCCTCGAGCTCCCGCACCTTTAGGGCTACTTGCCCTTTGAATCGGAGGAGATTTCGCACGTGAAACCTCTCCGAATCACCTGTACTTGCGGGGGATTAGCCGCTAGCTAATCGAGTACCTGTGCAAGAGACTCTTGCCTCGGCAATTGCGCATGAACCCACATAATTGTACATTGGTCAAATGAAAAGCCCACTAGTGGGGCATAACATACTACCATAGGGGAGAGAGAGAGCAGTGCATAGCGTGCAGGGCATCACTCCTGGCACCGCACTGTACATAAGAGGCAAAGGAAGCACTCCATAGCTCTCAACCTGTGACAGAAAACTGAAAATGAGCCCTCTCTTCTCTATATTCAGCGCCACTTCTTCATGCATGAGGAAAGTGCACAGAAATGTGCCACTTGGCACATTTACAGGCTATTTCCCGTTTCGGGGTTGCCGTCTAAAAATCTCCCGACCGGTTGCCCAGTTGACTTCACAGCAGAGTAAGAAAATGTTCCCCTTGTCATTCCGGAGGTAATGATGCGAACACTTTTTCAGGTCCCAAAATAGCAGTTCCCTAAATTTTAGGAGATGCTGCCATTGTATCTTTCTAGGTCATCTGACCCTCTTTGTACACTGCAGCCACACCAAGAACTGAAATGTAGCCTCTGTAGCAAAGGATTCCACTTTGGCTAGTCGATGACCCCACTTTGGCTAACCATAGTCCTTGTCCAACCTTAGTGCTCTCTTGCCCTCAGGCCTGGACTCCAGCTGAACAGTTCCACACTAGCTATGCAATGCAAGGCAGTTAGATTTCCAGAGGGGTGTTTTCAAAAAGTGAAAATGAATAAATAATAAGAAAGAAATCAACAAAAAGGATAGATAGTAGTCACACGCTCGTGACAGCTATAGTCACTGAATGGATTACAACCTATGTATGCCCCAACCCAACGTGTTCGAAAGAGGGGTAAGGATGGAGCTAGCACATCAAATGTATATACGGATTCAGTGCAATAAAAAGGGACAGTGTTCTACAAATGCTAAAGGTATTATGCTCACTTCTATCATAGATGAAATAACAAAAGTATGAAGGTCTCATTAAGTCATTTGTATCTATGCTTCATGACCTTTCCTGGCGATACATGTGAGGATAAAAGGGTGCTAATCACACTAAATCATCTATGGCATGTATGCCTGGCATGCAATCAAGGACGCTTGTGATTTCAAGAGGGGGGTATGTCACGAGGCTGTGGCAACCACTAACCTTAGTTGTTGGTTTCTTTCCCTTATAATTTCTTTAATTTTTGGACCCTCTTTTTGAAGTCACAAATGGCCGGACATTGTGTGGCTAGTGTGAAACGGTCGACGACTTGGTCAGAGTTAGGTGAAGGTGTTCGGATCATCTATTTGAAATAAGAATAAAGAAATACCGAAAGAGGCGCCACTCTGTGGGGTCTACAAGGTGTCGCTGTCTACTTGATAGCACTCTAGCTGCTAGGACACAGTTTGTTTGAAGTGTTAATTCCAATCACAGGCTTATTCGTGAAGTTCCTTTGTGCCATAAAGTTAATATTGCAAGGAACGGGTGAGAGCTAAAGTCTACCGCCTTACGGGTCGGTTTCATGAACTCGGTACAGTCAATACTCCACCTTCTGCACCTTCGTACTGAAGCATGCCAGAGAATGAGCCGTTGGCTCATATTTAAAGGCAAGGCCTTGGCCATGAAAAGCTACTAACTCAAAAGCAAGTGCTCCAAAAGCTGGCGCCCAAAAGCTGTCAGCGCAATTTTCAGAGATGTTCGTACAATGCCATGTCATCACACCAACGTAATATCTGGGTCTTCCGTACAACTACCACCTCATCACGTTTTAATGCATCTTCTGTGTGTGTAAGTAGGTCCTGCTTTATTTGATTAGTCTTGTGTCACTAGGGCCCCATCGAACGAGGTTCCATAAGTTGGTAGGAACTGGTCTTTCAAATAGGCCACTCGGCAAGACTTTGCAAGTTGGTAAAACTTCTTCTACTACTTCTTGGGTTTAGGCCCCTCGCCCGGAATCTGCAGGTTGACTCCATTCTTCAGTGGCTTGACACGTCAATTGTTTGTGACAAAAACTTTTCCCTCATAGGCTGTGTAACACATAACATTGTTTTCCGCATCAAATAGTCGTCCCTTACAGAATATGTTGCAATTGTCTCCCCATTCTGCAACTGGTGAAAGATGTCCGCAAAATCTAGATATGTGGCGTACTGATCAACCATATCCTTGAAGCTTCTATGATGAATCCCGGAAATCGCCAAAACCAAGGGCTTGCGAGACAACACATCTGCCACTCAATTCTTTTCTCTCTTAGCATGGATTATCTGGAAATGAAACTGTGACAGAATGTGTCACGAGGCTGTGGCAACCACTAACCTTAGTTGTTGGTTTCTTTCCCTTGATTTTTATTTAACTTTTGCAACCTCTTTTTGAAGTAAATGGCCGGGCATTGTGTGGCCATTGTGAAACGGTCGACTGCCGAGAGTTTCACCCGCAATCAGGACAGGCATGTCGACACGAGATGGTCGAGCCAGTCGGCACTGAAATCCAACCAATAAAAGGGTGTCTAGGCTCAATTCAAAGTCATTTAGGCCCCTCGCTACACTTAATAAGTCGGTGGGTACTAGGAATTTAACTCAAAAGAGGCAAAGTGGACACTAGGCGGCTACAAAGCAAATTTCCAAGTCAGCATGAAGAGGGGGCGTCCAAAATGAGAGAGGAGGCTGATTTGACTTCAATAAGTGAACTATTGTGTGAGTGAGTAGTGGGTGCAGGTGATCACGACTTTAATGGAAAGCTTGCCTTCTCCCTTGTCTTATGTAGCGCGATGATTCTTCTCTCGTGCATCTCTCTCCCCCTTTGAATACAAAAACCTAATGCCTCGCTCGAGGGCTTTTCATTTGTATGTACAGTTGTGTGGGTTCATACGCGATTGCGGAGGCAAGAGCCTCTTGCACAGATACTGGATTAGCTAGTTGCTAATCCCCCGCAGGTACAGGTGAATTGGGAGAGATTTCACGCGAGAAACCTCGTCTAATTCAAAGGGCAAGTAGCCCTACAGGTGCAAGAGCTCGAGGGTTTGCTACAAATGCGACCAACACGCGAAACGGAGCCCAAAACAGAAAAATACAGCCTGCTGTGTATTTTTGCAGGTTAAGGGCTTTGACCCTAATTGATCCCTAATAACCCCAAGAGCTTCGGGGAAGCGAGGGCATCACTATACAGGTACTCTGATGCATTTTTGGGGCACAAAACAGAGAGTTCATCCTGCTGCAGATTCTCGCCAGGTTTGGGAAAGTGTCCGTATGTGCCGGGAAAGTCACCTTTTGCATGGGGATTTTGTCTGTAAAGCCTCCTACTGCAGTTATGCTTCCGAAATCGGGCTAGAGTAGGCCATTTTCAGCCCGGTAAAAGCGGGACAGCTCGTAGGAACTTGCAGGTTTTATCCCAAGTTTTATAAGAATAAAGAAATACCGTAAGGGGCACCAGTCTTTGGGGCCTACAGGCTTCAAAGCGCTCTAGCTAACAAGCCGTGCTTTGTGTGAAGCTTTAATTCCAGTCTCAGGTTTATTTGTGAAGTTCCTCTGTGTCGTAAAGTTGAAGAAAATCTTTCCAAGTAAAGAATCGGGTGAAAGCTGAAGTCTACCGCCCTATGGGCCGGTTTCATGGTTCCGTTGCCGGTACCGAATCACTTTTTCCTTAGAGAGTGAGCCTTGGTTGGTTTACGGCGAAGACACTGAGCACGGGAACTTGGAATTACACTATGGCTGATAGGATAAACGACGCAAGGAAGAGGGTTCTTCCTCATAGGACAGACAAGTTGTTCCCACTCCGGTTTATGGAATTTCTGCAAGCCCCATGAGTGTCGCAACAGACAAGGCAACTATCTCATGCAGTACAGCCTGTTGAGGCTCAAGCCCAGGTCCCTTGTGCATCCCAGCAGGGCGGGGAGCACTCACATGTTGCAGAGTCACGTGGGGCTCCAAGACAAGTTCCTTTTGTCCATGAACAGGTGGTTGGGACGCCTATTCCACCGGCTTTGCCAGTTCAGCTTGCCACCTTTTAGAGTCCAAATGTTGCATTAAATGCATAGGGAACCAGTTTCCAGGCTATGCAACACGTTCTTCCACCACCCACGATACATCCTGGGTATTTCGGGGTTGGATCAATGTTTCAGAGCATGGCTGTATATGCGTCTGGAAACCAACAATATATGCCACGAACAGTGTTTGGGGGTATGCAAGGCATGATGCCAAACCCTATGTATGGAAATATTGGCATGCAACAAGGGTTTCAGTGCAACCAAGGCCAGTTTGGGGTGCCATAGGGCAATTTTGACATGGCTGATTTTTTCAACCGCCAGCCACATATGGCACCAAATGCCACCAATGACGCAAAACGTCAATGGCCAAGGGGCGCCGATAATTCCTATTACAAAGCCCATGTTGCAAACACTTCCTTATGAAAATTTGGGAGCATTGGAAAAGACAAAAGCCTACAAAGAAGATGGTGCAATTGGAAAGTTTGATACTTTCAATGGCTTTGAGGATAAGGTAAAGGCTCTTACTTTCCTTCTACAGTTTGATACAGCTTATGCAGGGGGAAATTTTACACAGGCTTCCAAGGTTAAGAAAGCTGCCACTTTCTTAAAAGGCAATGCGCTTACATGGCGGACGACATTGTTGATGCAAGGATAGGCACCGGCCACATGGGTATATTTCAAGCAAATGTTTGCATCTGCATGGCTGTCAAATGAATTTGAAGTTGATGCCATGACGGATTGGCACCAACTCACTGCGGATACTTGCAAGAGCCTACAGGAGTACAATTGGAGGTTTTGTAAAGCGTTGCTCTCAGTAACCTCTTACGGGTTTGTGCCACTGACAGAGCAGATTGAGAAGTATTGTTGTGGGCTGCCTAAAAGGCTTCGAGATTATTTACAAGAACAGAGTGGCTACCCTCACTCAGCTTATGGAAGTTGCCAACACTGGTCTTGCCTTGTTGAAGGGAGAGGACAATGGGTTTCCGGGCGACATGAAAGGGGGGCAGCAAAAGAAAAATTCAGAAAAGAAGCCCGTTGTGAAAGTGACTCCTGAAGCGTCCCAATTGTCAAAAAAGGCAAACAAATGCAAGGACTCAGCCAAGACTTCTGAAGGACAGGCCAAGAAAAAGAAAAGGAAGCCTTCAGTGCGCAAGTCGTTCGAGGAGAAGAAGGCTTTAATGGCTGAGAACAAATGTTTCATATGCAAACAACCTGGTCACTTTACTACAGATTGTCCACAAAGAAGAAGACCAGCTAATTCCAATGACAAAGAGGACCAAAAATGAAAGAATCCTAAACCCACTGCAAGTCTAGTGCCAGATATGGTGGATGATAGGCCAAGCTCAGATACCAATGAGCTATGCAGAGCGTGGGGTAAAGTCAGAGACCAGACACCACTTCTCTTCTTTGATCCAGGTGCTGAAGCAAGCTTTATCTCACCAGAGTTGGCCATCAAGCTGGGCAGCAAAGCTGAAGAGATGGGGTACACAACACAGGCAAGGTTGGCATGTCCTGGCAACTCAAAGTGTGTTACGAATATAATTGGAAAGTTTCGTATGCATATTTAGTCATATGTGGACACAGAAGAAATTTATATCATGCGATTGGAAGGGTGCGATGCGCTGTTGTGAATCCCGTGGATGTTCCGTATACATGGAGTGTTGGATGTCTTCAACAAAAAAATCACCCTTCAACATAGGGGCAAAACTCACATCCTTGATGTAAATCTTAGAGGGGAGTCTGTCCCTATTGTATCTCCTTCGTTATCACTTTTGTAATTAAGAATCATCTTTTTGTGTAATTGATTTTTGCACGTGATGTTTCAGATAATTGTCAGTCAAATTTATATGTGTTAGATAAAGAAAGGTCAACATTTTTGCGAGAGTTTAATGACTGTTTTTCTGACTCATTGCCGTCAGGGTTGCCATCGGAGAGGCCTCAGGATCATGCGATAGATTTGGTGAAAGGTTGTAGCCCACCAAATAGGCCTCCCTACAGGGTTAGTGCGGCTCAGCGGAAAGAGATTATGGGCCAAGTAGCGGAGCTGCTAGAGAAAGGGCTGATTCAACCTAGTTCTTCACCCTTTTGCTCCCCAGTGCTTCTAGTGCTAAAGAAGGATGGCTCTTGGCGCATGTGTGTTGAATAAGAATATCATTGAGAACAGGTTACCTATTCCAAGGATTGATGATATTCATGACCGACTAGAGGGTGCTACAATTTTTAGCAGGATAATCCTTAAGAGCAAGTACCATTGGATTCGTATCAGGTCAGAGGATGTGCACAAGGCTGCGTTTAGAATGACATGTAGTCTATATGAGATCTAAGTGATGCCGTCCGGTCTTACAAATGCTCCTACTACCTTCAATAGGATGACGGATCGGATTTTCCGCCCAGATTAAAAGTTTGTCGGCACATTCTTTTACGACATGATAGCCTACTCAGAGAATGAAGAGGAGCATAGGCGTCACTTGACCATTGTCTTCGAAGAATACTACGCGGTCACATTTTGCTTGTTAATCCTAAGAAAAGTAAGTTCTTCTTGGAAGAGATTCACTTTCTTGGCCACATAATGTCAAAGGATGGTGTCCGAATGGATCTTGCTAAGATTGAAGCAATCAAGACATGGCCAGATTTGAAGACTGTGCACGATGTCCGTAGCTTCTTGGACTTATGCTCTTACTACAGAAGGTTTATCAAGAACTTTGTCGGGACTGCTTCACCCCTTCATGCTCTACAAAAGAAAGAGGTCACATTCAAGTGGACACAAAAAGACATTTCAGCTTTTAATCTCTTAAAGGAAAAGATGACTTAAGATCCAGTAACTGTTTTACCAGACCTCAGGAAGTCATTTGCGGTCCAGTGTGATGCTTGTAGCAATAGTATTGGGGCAGTGTTAATGCAAGATGGTCGGGTAGTAGCTTACGAGAGCAGAATCTTGCAAGGGCCAGAGAAGACTCCAAATCTATGAGAGAGAGCTATTGGACGTCATTCATGCGCTCTGTAGCTGGAAGCACTACCTGTTAGGTGCTGATTTTGTTGTCGAGACAGATCATTAGACCTTGCGATGCTTCTTGACACAGTCAAAGCTCTCCGAAAAGCATATGCGATGGGCAAACATTCTCTCTATGTTCCACTTTCAGACTTTGCATGTGGAAGGCAAGAAGAATGTTGTGGCTGATGCGTTAACAAAAAAGCCACAAATTTCAGCTGTGTCAATTCCTTATCATCATGAGCTTGATGACATGAAGGAACAGTATGCTACTGATGAAGATTTTGCAAGGATCTTTGAACAATTGTAAGATGGGCAATGTCATGAGCACTACCTCCTCAAGGACGCTTTTATGATGATGCATGGCAGATTATGTGTCACTAGGCCTTTGCGACATAAGGTTATGGTAGAAAGCCATGTCCCACCGTATGTCGTGCATCGTGGTATAGACGCGACAGTGAAAGCGGTTGAGACGTTCTTTTATTGGCCTACTTTGAGGAGAGATGTGGATGCCTTTGTGCAAGCATGCGTGATTTGCCAACAGGTCAAGTTTGACAGGCAAAAAGCACCAGAGTTGTTACAGCCACTGCCTATTCCAGATAAGCCATGGGAAAGCATTGCCATGCATTTTATCTTCGATCTTCCAAGAACGCCGACAGGGAATGATGGTATATGGAACATTATTTGCAGGTTCAACAAGCAGGCCCATTTTCTTCTTGTCAAGAAGAAGATAAAGCTGACCAGATGGCACGGTTGTTTATGTACAATGTTTTCAAGTACCGTGGTATGCCACAATCTATTGTCAGTGACCGTGATCCTCGTATGCCGAGCCTGTTTTGGAGAGGCTTGTTTGAAAACATGGACACCACGCTCAAGTTTTCATCCTCATTTCATCCACAAACTGAGGGACAATCAAAAGAGGGTAATTTTATTGTCTTGGGTCTGCTGAAGTGTTATGTGTCAGATAATAAGGGCAAGTGGGAACATTATCTACCCATGGTTGAGTATGCGTACAACAATAGGGTATGTTCGTCAACAGGCAAGGCACCTTTTGAGATTGTTGAGGGTGGCAAAAAGGTTCCTCCCATTTTGCACACAAAGGACAAAATTTTCGAAGCAAATCCTTATGTTGAGAATATGGATGAAATGTATAAGAAGATCAAGCTTGCCTTGGAGAAGACTTAGGCAAAGCAGAAAAGGGTTGCTGATTGTCACCGTCGTGTTTTCACCTGGTGATTGGGTACTTTAATGGTTTGAAAAGGCAAGGTTAAAGAAAATGAAGGGCAAGGAAAGGTTGTTTTCGAAGCTCAGCATGAGTTGATATGGGCCTTTTCAAGTACTTGTGAAGATCAACGATGTTGCTTATAGGCTGAAATTGCCTATACTTGGAAGATTCATAATGCGTTTCACGTTGAGTCTTCTACGACCCTTTGTGGGTGATGTGCCAAATGAGGATCAGCCAAAAGTTGAGGAACTTGATGCGATCTTGGTACCTGAGTAAATTTTGGCACATAGGGAAAGAAAAATTAAGGGACGAGTCGCAAGACGCGATAGCTTCACCTTTGCATTTACTGACTCAAAAAGGAGTCCTTTTCACATGGGGACAGACAAAGGTGATTGCTTTTCAGACGCTCGAAGAAAAATTGACTACCGGACCAGTGTTGGCTTCGCCGGACTTGCAAAAGCCATTCGAAGTTTATTGTGATGCTTGTGATCGTAGTCTAGGAGCAGTTTTGATGCAAGAAGGCCATGTTATTGCTTATGAAAGCAGAATGTTTTCATGGCCTGAATTGGTAGCACAGATATATGATAAAGAGCTATTGGCAGTGATCCATGCTCTTACACAATGGCGACACTATTTACTTGGAACTGATTTTACAGTTTTCATGGATCATCATAGTTTACGCTACTTCTTGTCACAGAAGCAGCTTTCGAAAAAGCAGATGTTGGGCTAGCATCCTATCACAGTTTCACTTCCAAATTGTCCATGTTCAGGGACAAAAGAATTTAGTCACAAATGCATTGTCTCGAAAGCCCTTCGTTCAAGGATATAGTTGACCAGTACGCCACAGATCCTGACTTTGCAGACATTTCTACTCGGATATAGAATGGGGAGACAGCTTCACGTTATTCCATACGGGATGGCTATTTGATGCGGAAAACGATGTTGTGTGTTACACAACCTTTGAGAGAAAAGGTCTTGACAGAGTGCCAATGTCCACCTTTTACGGCTCACAGCAGCATAGATACCACCTTGAAGGGTGTGGAACGTTACTTCTTTTGGCCGAGACTCAAAAAGGATGTGGATGACTTTGTTCGCTATTGTTTAGTATGCCAAAAGGTCAAGTTTGACAGGCATAAGGCACAAGGACTACTACAGCCTTTACCCATCCCCACCCCCCCCCCACCCCCCACCCCCCCGGGAAAGCATTGCTATGGATTTTATCTTTGATCTCCCCAAGACTCAAAGTGGGCATGATGGCATCTCGACAGTCATTGACAGATTTAGCAAGCAAGCTCACTTTATTCCAATAAAGAAAACAGTCAAACCTGATCATTTAGCAAGACTTTTCATTGCTCAGATTTTTCGATTACATGGCATGCCTAAGACGATAGTGTCGGACAGAGATCCCCAATTCACGAGTTTGTTTTGGAGGGCAATTTGGAAGAGCATTGGCACGCGGTTGCCGTTCTCGTTATCATTCCACCCGCAAATTGATGGGCAATCTGAGATAGCCAATTTAGTGGTTTTGGATTTATTGAAGTCTGACATCTCTGATCAAAAGACTCAATGGGAAAAATATTTGCCTTTGGTGGAATTTGCCTACACTAACACGGTTCACTCTTCGACGGGGAAGGCACCATTTGAAGTAATCGAAGATGCTAAGGTCCCTCCTTTTCTAAGCACCAAGGACAAAAAATTTTAAGCCAATCAGTACACGAGGGATTTGGACACTGCTTTTGCGAAGGTTCACGAGGCTCTAGAGAAGTCTCAAGCATGGCACAAGAAAGTAGCAGATAGACATAGACACAACTTGAAGTTGAAGAAAGATGATTGGGTGCTCTTACGTTTTGAGAAGGCACGCCTAAGGAAACGAAAGGGAAAGGAGCTGCTTTTTCCAAAGCTTAGCATGAGGTATTATGGACCTTTCCAAATTCAAGAAAAGATAAATGATGTATCCTTCAGACTTAAGTTGCCAGATACTTGGTCACAATGCATTTCATGTGAGTCTCTTGAAACCCTTGAAGGGTGAGGTGGCAGTTGACGGGGAGCATGATGAGCAACCTGAAGTGGAAGAGAGCGAGGAGATACTCGTTCCAAAACGGATTCTGGCCCATTAAGGAAAGAAAAGTGAAAGGTAAATTGATTCGGCGGTTCTTATTGAAATTTAAGAACTATTCGGCATTCGATGCGAAGTAGCACATACTCCTCAGATTTTGGAACTTTACCTTCAGTTTTTCGGCTTAGCTGCGTCTATTCCGAAAGATCCCGCAAATCAGCAGGGTTGAATTCGGAGCAGACGGGACTGCACAAGAGGGGAGTCACTCCGCTCCTTTGTCACAGATTACCTCGATCGAATAAAGTCGTTGATTTCCCTTTGGATTTCAGAGATACTGTTGTGCTGACAGTATTATGTTGTATGACTTTACGAATATTGAAAATGGGAATTCCCGAACTTGAATCTGATTGATGTCCCTCATGTGATTTGTTTGAGTGCACGATTGAAAGACGAAATGACTGCAGCATTTCGGTCTTGAGAATCTATAGACACATCACAATAAGAATTAGTTAATACGACATCAATGAGGTCCGGGATGGATCTAGATGCGATTGCTAAATACGTTGCTGGGAATAATAGTCTTAGATCGGGAATCAATTTTAATGTGATTGATTTGATGAGAATGTGCACTAATTAAGTCGTCTTTGTGCAAGTGCTAGATTTTTGTTTGTCTAGTGCGTCGGTACTTAGAGTCTGTGTCTACCGAACTGGTTTATGGCCTCTGTCTCTTTTGCAAGCATAATCGAGGGAATTACAACTCTTTCAAGAGGGGGATATGTCACAAACTGATGATGTTGCATGCTAATAAGTGTCCCAACTTATGGGCACCTGCCAACAGCACCCTGGGGACACTAGGATAATTAAAAAGTGGCGAGCGGCTGGCTGTACGGAATTTCCACAATTCACGCTGATGTGCTGACGTGGCTGGCCGTATGGATTTCTGCATATTGCGCTCGCTATGCAGACGTGGCTGGCCATACGGAATTCCGCTTTTTGCGCTGCTTGCTTTTAGAAGCCAAGTGCTTTTGAGTTCAAGGCTTTTTATGTACTACTTTTCCCCAAGGCCAAGGGCCTTTAAATAAGTCCCTAGAGCGCTCTCTGGCTCATTCTGTGTTGCCGAGGTGGTGAGCAGAGGAGACCCCAGGGCAACTATACTTTGCTCATGCATTAATACAAAAAGAAATATCGAAAGGGGCGCCAGTCTTTGGGCCAATCTCTGCGGGCACAGAACTACATCGGGCCGTGTCGACTCAATTGACTGTGAAATAAGTGTGAAGTATTTTAAAGTTATCCCTCTCGTGTGTCGTGTTAGATTCCAGACTTGGGGTGTCCAAGTTTGTTACAGAGTCTATTGCCTGAGGACATACAGTCAGTGTCTACTAAGCTAATTTCTATCCTTTGGCTCTTTTTGTAGGCGTAACCAAGGGCAATCACAATTCTTTCAAGAGTGTCAAAAGTTGTGATGTGGCATGCCCAACTGGAAGAACTAGCTGAGTAGACAAATAATTAGAGTTAAAAGCTCTAACCCAAAAGAACTTGTGATGTGGCATGCCCAACTAGAAGAACTAGCTGAGTAGACAAATAATTAGAGTTAAAAGCTCTAACCCAAAAGAACTTGCAGATGTGGCCATGAGGCCTAGGTTGAAACCTAACCCCTACTCACTTAAAGAGCACCGGCCAAGAGGCCTAAACCCTAAAAATACAAAAGCGTAATTTGGCTGCAGATTTCCATAGATTGCATGGACATGTTAACGTGGTAGGGTGTACATAGGTAACTCTTACCCTACACTACCTATAACACATACATAATGTAGTGATAAGGAGGGATGGCGTACCCGATGTGCGTGTTGAAATTCCCTGATGGAAACCAAGCGATGCACCTCTTGATCGGCACCTCTTCAACGGGCTGTGCCTCTTCATAGCTGCCCTTGCCTTCTCGAGGTGTCTCTTCGCCGTGCCCCTTCAGCAAACGTGGATGCACCCCTTCGCGAAGCATCATGCCTCCTCACCAAGCCCTTGCTCCAAGGTTCACACCCTTTTCTCCATGCGCTGCCAGGCTGTAGCACAAAAAAACCTTTCGCTGGCTGTTTTGACGCTTCGTTGATTTCTTACGTGAAGCAAAATACACCAGCAACGTATAGTTTTTTTTTACACTAAGTAATTGCCCTCAATTATAAAAGTGATCGCCCAGCCCCAAATTCTTTAAACCTTATGTGAACTCACCCCTTCAGTAATTTCCTAACTTACATTAAAAAAATGTATGTATGCCAGCGATTACAGATTGCCTACGCTGCCTTCTTTCCTCCCTCCTCCATGCTAGCAGAATTCCATTCTCCCTATGGCCGATGAGGAATATATTCCCGTATTCTTCCTCTCGTACATAGACGCAATTCCAAAGGAAATTCTACTCGAGAATCCTCCTCCGTGGGAGGTGATCGTAATACCCGACACTCCGGAACCCGAACTTATCATTATTATTCCCGATTCGTCGACTGCATAGCCCAAACCTGTTCGAGACACAGTTTCTGCTCTCGGGGCACCTGTCCTAGAACCTACTCCTGCACATGTTCGAGTTTCCTTTGAGGTGTAACCATGCCGACTTCTCAAGACAGAGAAGGTCAATCGGATGATGCCCTCACTCTTATCAAGAAGCAGATGGCAGCACTTTCCACAAGCCTCGCCTCAATCAACACTCGCCTAGAGTAGATGCAAACGCAAAACTCGTCACGGACTAATCATACCGCTTCTCGGACTACACATGCTACTTTGATACCTTCTTCAGAAGTTTCAGTGGACGAACAAAACGAACCAGATCCAACTGATGAGGTAGGCAATTGCGAACTTCATTTACTTTATAAATTTTTTAATGCTACACAGAAGAAGCGGTCCTCTCTTCGTCGCCTGAGCCAGACAGGTTCCTTGGCCGCGTACATCACAAGGTTTCAGAGATTGACTCTGGAGATAGAGAATCTCAACCCCTCTAATAAACTACACAGTTTCATTGATGGGCTTGAACCAACCCTAAAGGACGATGCGCACAAATACAACCCTACCACTTTGGACATTGCAATTGCCTATGTGAAGCGTCTTGGCGATAATCGGTGCCCTACAAGAAACTTTTTCCCCGGTAATAGATCTTTAAATAGCGCTCGCTTTTCACAGCGTGATCGCAGAGAGAGCTATAGCCAAAGTCAACAGCAACAATCTCACTTCAGAGAGCAAGCAACAGAGCCTTATTCAACTTCAAGGTTCTATTCTCAAGATTAACAATCTTAAAGTAGATCTTCTTCAAATGTTCCACTTGATCGTGGTAAAGGACATGATTTTTCTCAAGATCAGCATTCCAAAAGTCAGCGAGGCTCTTCATCAAATGCTTCTTCGACTTCAAAGAAGGATGTTTATGTACAATTTGCGGATGTGACCATAGATGGTATCAATGTCCAAAGAGACCAAATCCGTCTAATTTGAAAAGAAACTCTAACACAGAAACATCATCAATTTCCAAGCACCCAACTTCTGCTCACGGTAAAGGAAAATCTATGGTCAACACAATTCTGTCTCAGAGGATACAACTATTCTTATGAAGCATGCTCAATGTGATTCTTCAGTTTTGGAGCCACTCTCAAAGCAAGTTTTGAGTCTCTTGGAACTCTCAATGGTCGGTCCATCACTATTTTGGTGGACAGCGGATGCTCCAATAATTTTGTCAACACTCAGATAGTTCAATAGCTTGGCTTACCAACTCACAAGACATCTCACTTATATGATGTGGAATTAGCAGATGGATCAATTTTAACTTGTGATGAAATAGTTCGACAGTTGCAGTTCGGTATTCAAAATTATGCAGATCAACTAGATTTCAAAGTCATGCCTCTATCTTATTATGACATGATTCTTGGTCAACATTAGTTATTCCAATATGATCCAGCTATTAGCTTTCGAGGACATACTATCAATTTGTTCAAAGATGGACATGAGCTGATTTTACACGAGCTTTATCATGCGGAACAAGTGATTCAAGCCTCACGTGTACAAGACAAACGGCATGATACAGTGGATTACGAAACGAATATGATTTCCGATGCACATGCAGAAATAATTATTGATGAATTTTTGAGTTCATTAACTTCTCCTAAATCAATTGATGAAGACAAAGATGATTTCAAGAAAGAATTTTTTCCAAGAGATACTTCATTACCAGACAAGGTTAAGGACATAGCTGCAGATTCTGAGTCAGAAGATGATTATGATTTCTTTGATTCTTTGTTGGATGATGATATGCCAATTGCAAGTCATAAAGTGGCAATTTCTGAAGATGATTCTGAAGAATTTTGGGATTCATTGTTGGAAGATGATTGCAGTCTCAATGTAAAATCCTCTCCAGTGATTAGCAAAGATGAAGTTAACCCATTCGAAGAATGCCTTGAGAAGATTTCCTCTTCCCCAAATATTTCACAATTATTGGAAAATTTGAACCAAAAGTCTTACATCACATGAAGGATTTTGAAGATCAATCTCTTGTTGCAATCAACCTAATTATGCCAGATTCCTCTTAAAAGTCTTTGAATAATGCAATGACATGGGATTTAGCAGTCAAATCAAAAAGGTTTCTCAAGAAGCAAAGGTTCAAGACAAAGGTTTCAAATAACTCAAAGACTGAAGATTTTCGAAGATTCAATGCTTTTCCAGAGTTCTATCAACATTAGAAGTCATTCCTCTAACCGAGGCTCTCATTTTAAATGGGAGGGAATGTCACAATTGTGACTATGTTATAGCATTACATCTACTCCTAGACGCAGATTCGCAAAGTGCTATGCCAACGAGGACCCCTACGCTTCGATGGTCACGACCTTTCGCTCAAGAGACATGCCTCTTCGCCAAAGGCCACACTCCCTCTACGACTGGTCACACCACTTCGCTCCACGGTTGCGACTCTTCGTCCAATGGTTGCAACTCTTCGCCGAAAGGATGTGTCTTTACGTCTAAAGTCGTGTCTCTTCACCATGAGACGTGTCTTTTCATTTGTGTCTCTTTGTCTCCTATATAAGGAGCCTATTGTACTCAGTTTTCAAGCATTCATTCAATCCACATTTAGTCTCTTGAGTCTCAGTTTGATCTTAAGTATGAAGTTTTAAGTCTTGACTATAGAATTAGCACCACTATTTCTCACATTTTAGGGCTCTACTTTTGGGCATCTGTTCAATGTTGTACAGTTTATAAGTGCCTTGAGAGCGTGGGTCTGGGGAGCATCTAGACGTAGAGTCTTGGAGAGAACTCGACCCTCAGGGATTTATACCCTTGTGAAGCAATAATAAAGCAATACCAAAAGGGGCTCCGGACGCAACTCCACCGCTCTGTGTCAACTCTCTCTCTCTCTCTCTCTCTCTCTCTCTCTCTCTCTCTCTCTCTCTCTCTCTCTCTATATATATATATATATATATATATATATATATATATATATATATATATATATATATATTCAAGTTCCATTCAATTGTTTTGAAGTTTCTATTCGTGTGTTGCTATTGATTTCTCGCTTGGAGTGTCCAAGCCTATAACACAACATAACACACACACACACAATCCATGCGAGAGATACACAGTGGCACAGTTCCACCCCCATTGGCCCCAAAACCCTAGCCCCCTTTCAGTATTTCTTTATATTGCTTCCACTAGTTACATGCTCCGA
Organism: Adiantum capillus-veneris; assembly: GCF_014529385.1. Classification (NCBI taxonomy): domain Eukaryota; kingdom Viridiplantae; phylum Streptophyta; class Polypodiopsida; order Polypodiales; family Pteridaceae; genus Adiantum; species Adiantum capillus-veneris. The sequence continues at coordinate 4,711,888 of NC_140942.1, forward strand.
TGAACTCCTCGATTTCCTGCAAACCGGAATGCCAGAAGGAGACTCTTATATTTAAAGGCCCTTGGCCCCCAAAAGAAATTGTTATGAAAAGTTGCCCATTGAAAAGCAACAAAGCCCAAAATCTGGAGCCAAAAGCTGGATGCGCAATTTTTGGTCATCCATACATGTCACGTCAGCATCCTGTGCAATTTGCGGGGCTGCATGTACAACGCTACCACGTCAACAAAATTCCGTAATTTACGGGGTTGGTCCATGTCAACATGTCTACGCATTATGAGTAGTCCTCCTCTTTAGGGTTAGGCCCCTCGGCCATGTTCTCCAAGTTGGTCAAGGTTAGAATTTTAAACCCCCTTTGTCTTCAATGAATGCCACGTCACTAATTTGTGACAGCCTTTGCATGTGGGATATATGCCTCTTGCTTCTAAGCATCGCTCATTGCCTTCAACATGATGCATCATGTTGAAGGCAATGAGCTGGATCATCGATCACTGCTCCCTAGGAGCGGTATAAGACTGAGACAATTAGCAAACCAAGGAAGATACCTACCCTACCTAAAATTCTGGCTGATCATTAGTTGGATTGTGACGAGTCGGGCACCATGTGCCAACGGAAAAGAACAAACTAAGCAACTTTAAAGAACATTGAACTAAAAGAGATGCATGACACACGAGACAAGGAGTGGCAGAATTCCACCCCACGAGAGCACTGGCCCCAAACCTTGGCGCCCCTTTCGGTATTTCTTTATACTGCTTGAACTCAATACAATGCCGGTACTCGGGCTCTACACTTTCAACCGGAAGAGTGCCAGAGTACGAGCCCTCTGCACATATTTGAAGGCCCTTGGCCCTCAAAAGCAGTTTACATGAAAAGCTTACAAGCCTAAAAGCATCTGGTCCAAAAGTTGACGCCCAAAGTTGCCCACGCGATTTGTGGAAATACCCACAAGTACCACGTCATCAGTCAATACAAAACGTGAAACATCCATATAGTTGCTACATCAAGATTTTACGCAAGGCAATTTTATGAGTGAAGTTCCTGCTTTATTTTAATGCCTTTAGGTCACTTGGGCCCCATCGAACACGATCCCATGAGTTGGTGGAAACTCTTCTGCTCCTTCTGCTTCTTCTATTGCTTCTTCTTCGGGTTTAGGCTCCTCAGTTGGGATCTGTAGGTTGGCTCAAGTTCTCAGTCGTCAACAGTTTGTGACATGGATAGTACCAACTACAGTACCTAAAGGATGACGATGTTGGCAGTGTTGAACTCATATGATCTCGAGTTCTTTGTGTCAATGCTCGTGTGCGATCCTTTATCATCTCGAATTATACTCCACAGATTTTGGAAAATGAGAAGGTGATGACAAGTGCTAAGAAGATTTGGGATGAGTTGGAGTCTATCCATGAGCGGATTACTCCTATGAAGCGTGTTGCTTTGCATGTGTAGTTGATCAACATAGATGCAACCCATGCTTCTTCCATAAGGTCCCATATCAACTAGATGCAAGCAATGCAGTAGGATATACTTCATATGTGGAAAAATATTGATCGGGAGAACAACGACATTGACTTCATGTCCCACTTACCGCCTTCAGACTTGGGTTTCTACCCCTCCAAGATTACAAGTGGACAAGTGAATACTATCACGCGGCAGGAGTTGTCAACCTCAAAGGTATTGGACCATGAGGAGCACTGCAAAACCCAAAGTAGAGCTAAAGACTCTGCCTTCACTTTGGTACAACCGAGGCTTTTGCCAGAGGATCCATAGGGAACCAAAAGGTTGGACAGAGTGGGCCAAGTTCTTCAAAGACCGATGCCAAACAATACACCTTAAAGAGACAAAGCCATTGCATCATTGTGGTGAGAAGGGTCAAAGCCCAAAGACATTGCAATCATTGTGGTGGGAAACCAAAGGTTGGACAGAGTGGGCCAAGTTCTTCAAAGACCGATGTAAACCGGCAAGCCTTGAAAGCCCAGAGACATTGCAATCATTGTGGTGAGGAAATGTCCTTTCCTAAGTGGAGTCTGCAGTAGAGAATCCGATTTGATGGCATGTCTACATTATCCAGATGGAGATCTCTTAGGATCAGATAAGCAAGAGGGGGAGTTTACCCTTCCAAACTCCGTGATTCGATCATTGACAATGGTGGTGCTAGGCACATGGCGTCTTCTCGTGATTTGATGCATGATCTCACGCCGTACAAAGGTGAAGTTATTTTTGAAGACTAATCATTGGCTCTTGTACACACAGGGGGCTATGAAGCTTATTTCAGACAGCAAAGGTGGAATGTATATCTCCAAAGATTTATATGTGCCTCACCATGCGCATCACATCTTCTTGGTGCATGAGTTTTACTAACTTCGCATGGTGGTAGTATTTAACGAGCATATGGTGTCAATTTGAGATATAGTTTTCTCGGAAATCAAAGGGGATACAGTGGTGAATGGATTGTACACGCTTTATCAACTTTCTTTAGATTGACTCACATCCAACAAATGTTACTCTCGAGCAGATGGAGGCGTGCCTTGCCTTGTTTTCTTCTTGACTACGCGAGAGACAAGCCTCTTCTTCGATTTGTCACCTAACAGTTCCACAATTGTGTACTCCGGGCATGAGCTGAGAGGGAGTGCTAGAGTTTGCAACCTCTCCCGCTGGTCCTGGCAAAGCTCCTAGTGCCCCAATACCTCCAAGGGGCTGATCATAGGGAGTAAGTGCGGTTTGTGGCTCTATCCAGCCTATGTGACTTAGTTTTCTCCTATTTGGCATGTTCCAACCATTGTTCTACCCACCTTGTATTGCTAGCAATGTCATAGTACGTTCCACTCAGTGCCCCAGGTCTAGGCCTTTTTGATCATTTGCAAGGAGCGGTTGGTTTCCCACCTACAGGGTGAGTTCCACATTTTTTACATTTTTCTCCCTTTTCCCTACGTTGTGGGGTATTTTGGAGGGTCGGGCAACCAGATAGGTCCCCTATATAGGGGAGACAGGATGCCCACAATTGTACTCATCACCAGTGTATAGTGCCATGCAACTTGACACGTCCCCTATCTAGGAGGAGGGGGGGGGGGCACACCTGTATACATCCTGTCACATCACCCTAGCATAGTGCCAAAGTCTTGGCGCTCTCTCTCTCTCTCTCTCTCTCTCTCTCTCTCTCTCTCTCTCTCTCTCTCTCTCTCTCTCTCTCTCTCTCTCTCTCTCTGTGCTGCACCTGCCCCTCGCGCTTCCCCCCTGCTGCTCCCGCACCCCCTGCTGCTCCCTCGCTCCCTCTCTCTCTCGCGTTGCCCGCCCCGCTCCCTCTCTATCGCGCTTGAACCCCCCCACCCCCCCCCCCACCCCCTCCTCTGCCTATCGCGCGCCCCCCCTTTTTAATTTTTAATTTAATGTTAGTTTTAACCCCCCTCCTCAGTCTATCGCCCCTTTCCTCCGTCTATCAAAAACCCCCCCCCTCCCTCCCCCCCCCCCCCCCATTTAATTTAACTTAACTTAAACTTTAATTTTTTCAACTATTCCCCCTCCCCCTATCTATCGCCCCCCCTTAGTCTATCGCCCCCCTTTCCCCCCCCATTTGTCTATCGCGCCCCCCCCCCCCCCCCCCCCCCCCCCCCCCCCCCTCTGTCTATCGCGAAACCCCCCCCCCTCCTCCACCTCTCTCCTCAACCTCTCTCTCCTCAACCTCTCTCTCTCTCTCTCTCTCTCTCTCTCTCTCTCTCTCTCTCTCTCTCTCTCTCTCTCTCTCTCTCTCTCTCTCTCTCTCTCTCTCTCTCTCTCTCTCTCTCACAGATTGTTTGGGCCTGACCGTAATGGATCCACTTGAAGAAGACCCTGATTCTTTGGGCCTCACCGTAATGGATCCACTTGAAGAAGACTCTACACAGGACACGGAAGCCGCCAATGTCTCACCTGTTTGCAAGCCGCGAGCAAAGGCAACCTTCGTGCTCACGAATAAGCAGATGGCGCAGATGGAGAGGGAAATGAACGAGTGGAAAACAGAGATGGAAGATTGGTGGAAGGAGAAGGCCAACCTACTTCAAATGGTCTTCAATGAGGGCGCACAGTGGAAGAAGGAGAAAGAGAGCCTTAACGCAGAAATACAGACACTCAAAGAAGAAGTCTCAACCCTCAAACAGGAGAACCCAAACGTCGAGATACAGGTACTCAAAAAAGAAGTCTCAGCCCTTAAACAGGAGCTTGCAGATAGAGTAAGCAATGGACTAGAGGAAGGCGAATTTCAACCCTCGGTAATAGATGAAATCAAGGAAATTAAGGAACAGATAAGGATGATCACAGAGGAAGAGAAACTGAGTGTGGCAAAGACATCTTCATGGGCGGAGATGATAACAAGGACACAGAAAAAGGCGGACGAGCCTGAAAAATGGATTGAGGTCGCCAAGAAAGGGAAAGATCAAGAAACTCCTTGTACACCTACACTTATCAACATGACTCTTGAGGAGGAACAAAGAAGGCGGATGCGAGCACTGCATGTGAGAGTGACCGGTCTCAAGGACATAAACAATGTGGAGAAAGAGGTCACAAGCCTTACATCCATGATGGGGATGGAAAAGCCTTTGCACACAAAGGCATGGAGGGTAGGTAAGAAAAGTGATGGCACGGGTGAGTCTTCAAAGGGGAGAGCTCTCATACTACGCTTCCCCTCGTTGGAAGACAAGAAGGAATTCTTGAGGAAGAGGCCTACTCTCAAAAAGACAAGTATTTTCCTCCGTGATGACCTGACTCTCTCACAGCTCGCACATACGAGAGAGGTAATGCCAGAGATTACAGCGGCAAGGGAGAAGGGAAAGATAGCCTTCTATAGAGATGGACGGGTGGTGATTTTAGAGCGGCATACTGCATGACGGTGCGAGACCTATGGGACCACACTGAAGATGGCTACATGGAACTGTAATGGGTCTATGAGGTTGGACGTGGGCGCATTTGAGGAGAGTTTCAAAGACAAGGATATTGTGTTCTTCTCAGAGACTCATCAGGCCCCTGGACAAGTAATGCCACATGTGGTGGGATACAGATGGGAAACAGCTCACAGGACAAATGCGAGATCTGAGCACGGGAGTAGAGGTTCAGGAGGAGTAGCAGTGCTATTCAGAGAGGAACTACAACCATTACTGCATATTGTACGAGAGATGATCATGCTAGATAAATGTGGGTGAGACTGAGACCTGACAAAGGTCGATTCCTTTATATTGCCATATGTTACTTTCCTCCCAGTACATCAATGTATGCCGCATCCAGAGGACAGGCGCCTTTCTCTATCCTAGATGATGACATTTGGGAGTTTTCTAGGGATGGTGATATCATTCTCCTAGGGGACTTCAATGCCCGAACAGGCAACTCGCAGACAATCTTCTACGACACTTCATATGAGATGCTTAGAGAGCTAAATGTGGGTGAGTTGGGGCTTGACAGATGCTCAGATGACAGAGAGCAAAAGGAGTATGGGAGATACCTCACGGAAATGACGACTACACATGGATTAGCCATACTTAATGGCTTACAGCGATTTCCTGGAGCAGCCAATTTCACATGCTTTCCACATAGACATGGGGCCAGTACAGTGGATTATGTTATGACACAACCGAGCTTTATCCCCTGCATTCAGGATTTCACAGCGAGAGCCAGGCCAGTGGGCATAGCAGTAAACCATGCTCTCTTGACACTATCCGTTAAATTTCAGTATAGTACAACCCAGACATCAAGAGGCAGGTCACACACCCGCTATACATTTACTCCAGAGACTGATTTCGTTTATTCAGAGGAGATCTGGGACCGTCTATTGCAAGGCACAGCTGGCACAAATGGTACAGGCCTCTCAGTGGAGGAGTGCACCACGCTACTGACTGAGACATTGCATGGGGCTGCATCAGTGGCATACCCACACACTCAGCCAAGCAAGAGACGACATTCTGGGAGCACGCCCCAGAATAGTTGGTATGATGAAGAGTGCAGAGAAATGAGAGACCAGCTTCAGAGGGATCTTCTTTTAGGAGTCATCACTTACAAACAGTCCCGGATTGCTTTCCGACGCCTTGTGCGACGGAAGAAGCGAGCTTACCTAGCCCAAATGGAGCGAGACTTGTATCAGATGTTCTCGAGTAGGGACTCAGGAGAGGCATGGCGTCTCTTCCATGAGCACTCCCCTCCCCCAGTGATTACTTCACCTAAGGTGTGGGGCCAATATGCGACATCATTATATACGGTTCCTGGACAGGAACCCCTTCCAGACCCTACCAAGCCTTGCCCAGCTACGAGCACTTTCTTTACACCTGAGATGGTACAAAGGGCAATCGACAGAATGAAGAACGGGAAGGCATATGATCATGACGGTCTAGTATCGGAGCACTTTATACATGCCAGGGATATGCTGATGGAGGTTCTCGCAGTGTTGTTCAATCGTGCCATGTGTGAGGGATTACCTGAGACTTGGAGATTGTCTAATATTGTGCCCATCTTCAAGGCTGGTGACCCTACAGAGCCTGGGAACTACCGCACTATCATGGTTGGACACACATTGGCACGGTTGTATGCATCCATCCTGGAGCAACACTTGAGTAATTGGGCAGAGGGCGAGGGGGTACGAGCAAAGGGTCAAGCCGGCTTCAGGAGGGGTTTCTCCACTCTTGATCATATTCTCACACTCAGGGCCATCATTGAGGAGGGCAGAGCACATGGGAGACGAATATATTGTAGCTTTGTGGACTTTCGTAAAGCATTTGACATGTTACCAAGAGCTCGATTGATGCGCAGACTACAGGAGAAGGGGGTGCCCATAGAGGTGATTTGGGGGATTATGGCTTTGTACAGATCAGTGATGGGACGGGTACGCACTCCGGAAGGGGTATCTGATTTAGTTCACTCACCATTGGAGTGAAACAGGGCTGCCCATTGTCTCCTACTCTATTTGGTATGTATGTTGATGAGGTGTCTGATTACATCGATAGAGAGGGTGACAGAGCTGCACAGCTGGCAGGGACGTGGATCCCATTGTTACTATGTGATGATGATATTGTGCTGATATCTAACTCACCAGTAGGTATGCAAAGACAGTTGGATGCACTACGCAATTTTGCAGAGGATAGTGCATTGTGTGTAAACCTAGGTAAAACCAAGGTTATGGTGTTTAACACCACACCGCAATGGGTTAGGAGATCAGTACCCACTTTCAAATATGGTCAGGAGACTGTGGAGTATACAGATGCATACACTTACCTGGGGGTAGTCTTTATTGGGCCGAGATTTTCCTTGAGAAGAGCAGCAGAGACTAGACTAACTAGAGCTGGTGCAGCTCTGGGAGGAATGGAGAGGATGTGTTCACAGGTTTAGTTCCACGAACCGAGGACAAAGTTATGGCTCTTTGATACTTTGGTTGCCTCTACTATGTTATATGGGGTGCAAGTTTGGGGACCTTCTATAGGCCAGGATGGGTGGAGGCGTATGGAGAAGCCCCTGGTATCTATGATCTCTCGGATGATTAGAGCCAAAGTTTTTGTACCGCATGATATCATTCGAGCGGAATTAGCTGCCCCCCCTATGGAGATTGAGGCGCTCACAAGATCAATCTCCTTTGTACACAGTCTGTGCGATACTACCAGAGACAGATATGCCAGGGTGGCTCTAGAGTCCTCCAGACAATTAGCTATTAACGGGGATATATCATGCTGGTATGCTCAGATGACATCATGGTTTCAGACACATGGTTTCACCATGGACAGGTTGCCTCCTTTTCAATACTCTCTTCAGGCACCCTTGAGGTCTCTCACACGGGTAGAGATCAATAGACTCATCCGTCAGGATTTGATCCGGTTGGACACGAGGAGCACATGGATAGTGTCACCAGGAGGTGTATTTTTCCTGTTGCCTTCCGTAAATAAGTATTAGATATATTTATTTTATTTCAACTCGTTTGTCCCGGAACCCTTGAAAAGGTGCAAGTGGACATTGCATGGCCAGTGTGAAACGGCTGCAGCCAAATGGGTTTCTCACATCGGGGATCTAGGTCGGTCAGACAAGGATTGCCCGGGCCAGTTAGCACTGAATTCTAATGAGTATGGAAGCTTGCGTGCGCCAAACTGGAATTTGGGCCACTTGTCAAGTCACTGCAACTTTATAAGTTGAAAGGGGCCAGTAAATTAACCCACATTGTAGATGTTGGTCAAATGGTAGTCTTCAATGATGGTCAGGAGACCGATAGGGACGCCATGGAAGCATCTCCTAAAATTTAGGGAACTACTATTTTTGACCGGAAAATGTGTTCGCGTCATTAGCTCTGGAATGACAAGGGAAACATTTTATTACTCTGCTGCCAAGTCAACTGACGCACCAATTGAGATATTTTTAGCAGGGAAAGCCCAAACTCGGAAACTGGGCGACGTGTGAGCGATTCTGCCACTGTGGGAGGCAAAAACGAGCTGCATATCAACAAAGGGGGCGCCATTTTCAGCCTCGGGTGGATTGTAGCAGGTACAGAAGCTATGGAATGCTTACCTTGCCCTCTATGCATAGTATGGTGACGGGAGTGATGCCCCGCACGCTACATACTGCTCTCTTTCTCCCCTACGTACAGTATGTTATGCCCCACTAGTGGGCTTCTCATTTGACCTATGTACAACTGTGGGGAAATATGCTTTCATGCCGAGGCAAGAGCCTCTTTGCACAGGAACCGGTGTAGCTAGCTGCTGCACCAAAGCAGGTCCACGAGAGGGTGATAACCTCTCGATTGCGCAGTAAATTCAGCACTGTTTGCTTGCTGTTTTTACTCTGTTTTGAGACTGTTTTGTGCCCGGGATGCTTCCAGAATCAAGGGGCACCAAGCCCAAGGTGCAGGGAATAGTGTAGGGACCGTCGTGTGCCCAAATCAGGTCAAAAACAGGACTGAACCAGAATTACAGCGACCTGAAATTTACTGTTTTGTGCTCCCGACTGAGGGATAACGCCAGTGGGATAGAGTCTTGAGCTTGGAAACTGATTCGGATTAATTTCGGTACCGTTATGCTGCCGAAATTTTGCCGAATCTGGAGCGTACTAGCTGGATGCAAGTGTTATCTTCCAAGGACTCTCTTTTTGTAATTCCCTCTCTCTAAATTAAAGAAATACCGAAAGGGGCGCCCGTCTTTGGGGCCTACAGGGTGTCGGTCTCGTGTGCGCAGTGACATTCTAGTTGCTGGACGCAACTGTGTTCTCTTCCCTTCTCAGTGCTCTGTGTAAAGTTAACAAGTAATTGAAATAGTACCGCCCTCTACGTTGTATAGGCCGGTTATATGGTTCCATCGACGGGATAGTCACTTTTTCTTCAAAAAGTGCAGCGTGGATTGTTGTGGGTGAAAGCAACACACAGCTTGTCGATATGGCAGAGAAGAGAGACCAAGTACCTGAAGAGGGATCTTCCTCACATGGCACATAGAAAATTCCTTCAACTCTTCAAGAAGAGGACAGGTTGTTTAGAACTCAACCCAAGGATGCATGGATATGTTTCAGCAGTTGGCTAACAACCCAAGGATGCAGGAATTCTTACAGGCTCCGACACAGGGTTTTCAGCCTCCTACACAGGGCATGACTAAGCCGTTGCAGGAAAAGGAGATTTCCAATGCGCAGAGGACTCATGATGCTCGAGGGAAAGCCCATGTGGTTGAGAACCAAAGGTGTCCAATGATCCAAAGCAACTTGCTTTAGCTGGACAGGAACCTTTTGTGAATGGTCAAGGGAGCAATGAACAGGCTATGCGTCAGACCCTTCCATTACCTAATACTTATCCTGGTTATTTTGGAGGTGGTTCAGTGTTTCAAGCTATGGCTGGACCTTCCACACGTTATATGCCAGGGAATGTGTTCGGGACAATGCAAAAAGGCATGGGTAACCCTATGTACGCGAACATGGGTGTCCAACCAGGTTTTCAGGGTGCCTATGGCCAATTTCGAGTGCCTGGAACACAATTTGGTATGGCTGGTTTTTCGCAGCCATACGTACAAAATGCAGATATGACAAGGAAAACAGTTGATGTGAGTGCTGGAATGAACACTCATGGAGCACCACTGTTACAGGCACCTGTTTATGATAATGTGGCTCCTTTGAGTCAGCCTAAGGATTACAAGGAAGGTGGGCAGGGAGTGAAGTTTGAAACTTTCAGAGGAACCGAGGACCAATTAAAGGCTTTGACCTTCATACAGCAGTTCGATGCAGCTTATGCTGGAGGCAACTTCATGGAATCTTCAAAGATACGCAAGGCTGCCACTTTCTTGAAAGGGAATGTGCTTCAATGGTGGACCGCATTGTTGAACCAAGGTCAAGCCCCAACAACGTGGGTCCAATTCAAACAACTTTTTGCGCCTGCATGGTTGACAAACACTTTTAAAGTGAATGTGATGACGGAATGGCACGAGTTGAATGCTAAACAGTGTGCGAATCTGGAAGAGTACAATAAACGGTTTTGGGCCGCACTGTTGCCAGTCACCTCTTACAGGTTTGTGGCTTTGTCAGAACAAATTGAGAAGTACTGTTGCGGATTGCCCAAGAAAATCAGGGACTACTGCACAAAGACTACTTTCATGAATATGTTTCAATTGATAGAGAATGCAAGAGTGGCCAACAATCTGTCGAAGGGAGATTCCGATGGATTTAATAGCCACAAGAAAGGGGCCCAAGGCAAACAGTTTTCAGCCAAGGGCAATGTTGCAGCAAAGCCTTCTGAGTCTCCTGCAAAGAAGCCCTCCACAGAAGAAGCTGATACGTCCAAGAAGCAGTCTAAATCTTCTTCGGAACGAGGACAAGCACAAAAAAGGCATTTTTGTGGCAAAACTTTTCAAGAAAGGAAAGCTCTTAGGGAGGCCAAGAAATGCTACATTTGTGAACAGGAAGGACACTTTGCAAATGAGTGCCCACAGAAGAAGTCACAGGATAAGGATGACAAGTCAGACCATAAAGGGAAGAAGCCAAAGCCGAGTGCAGGACTTGTTCCAGATTTGGTTGGAGATCAACCAAACACAAATGCCACGGAGCTGTGCAGAGCTTGGGGCAAAGTTAGAGACCAGACAGTGCTGGTTTTCTTTGATCCAGGAGCCCGTGCAAATTTCATATCACCAGAATTGGCATCAAAGTTGGGCATTCGTGCAGAGGAGATGGGTATGACAGGCGAAGCAGGTTTGGCATGCCCAGGACATTCAAAGCCTATTACTCCCATTCTGGGAAAGCTTCGTCTGCACATTCAGAGCTATGTGTATGCGGAAGAATTTCATATTATGCCGCTTGAGGGCTGTGATGTGTTATTGGGTATCCCATGGTGTTACAGGTTGCATGCTATGGTGGATACTTACAACAAAAAGATTACCCTTGTACATAGAGGAAAGACTCATGTCCTTGATGTAAAGCTTAAAGGCGATTCTGTTCCAGTTGTTTCTGCTTCTGCTATTTCATCTGTAATAAAGAATCATCTTTCTGCGTACTTGATCTTTGCAAAAGAAGTACCTCAAGTTGTATCTAATTTGTCTACCTTAGATAAAGACAGGTCAACTTTTTTGAGTGGTTTCAGTGATTGTTTTTCGGACTCTTTGCCAGGGGAGTTACCTCCTGAGAGACCTGAGGATCATACTATAGATCTTGTGCCAGGTTCTAGTCCACCGAATAGACCACCATACAGTGTTAGTGCAGCCCAACAGAAAGAGATTATGGGTCACGTCAACGAGCTTTTAGAGAAGGGGCTGATTCAGCCCAGTTCATCCCCTTTTTGTTCGCCTGTACTCTTAGTGCAGAAGAAGGATGGTTCATGGCGCATGTGCATTGACTATCGCGCCTTGAATAAGAATACCATCAAGAACAGGTTCCCCATACCGAGGATAGATGACATTCTTGATCGGCTTGAGGGAGCGTCATTGTTTACAAGAATAGACCTAAAGAGCGGGTATCATCAGATACGCATTAGACCAGAAGATGTCCATAAGACTGCGTTCAGGACAACATTTGGTCTCTATGAGTTTCTTGTCATGCCATTTGGTCTCACAAATGCTCCTGCCACATTTAATAGAATGATGGACAGAATTTTTAGACCACATAGAAACTTCGTGGGTACCTTCTTTGATGACATGATTGTCTACTCAAAGTCTGAAGAGGAGCATAGGGATCACTTGACCGTAGTTTTCAATGAGCTACGCAAGAATAGGCTACTCATTAATGCGAAGAAAAGTGAGTTCTTTTTGCAAGAGATTCACTTCCTTGGGCACATTGTTTCAAAGGATGGGGTACGCATGGATCCCGCTAAAGTGGAAGCAATTAGGTCATGGCCAGACTTGAAATCCGTACATGACATGCGAAGCTTTCTAGGCTTATGTTCCTACTACAGGAGGTTCATCCGAAATTTTGCTGAGATTGCTTCTCCACTCCATGCACTACAAGGAAAAGGAGTTACTTTCAAGTGGACAGCCAAGGAAATTTTAGCGTTCAAACACTTGAAAGAGAAGCTGACTTCAGATCCGGTAATCATTTTGCCAGATCTTTCAAAACCTTTTGTGGTTCAGTGTGATGCGTGTGGCCATAGTCTTGGTGCAGTTCTAATGTAGAATGGCCGAGTAGTCGCATAGAGAGCAGAATTCTTTTGAAGACTGAAAGGAACTTGCAAGTCTATGAGAAAGAATTGCTGGCAGTAATTCATGCTCTCACTAGTTGGAAACACTATTTGCTAGGGGCTGATTTTGTTGTCCAAACGGATCATCAAACCTTGCGATATTTTCTCACACAGACGAAGTTGTATGAGAAGCACATGCGATGGGCAAACATCTTGTCAATGTTCCATTTTCAGATTGTGCATGTGCAAGGGAAAAAGAACGTGGTGGCTGATGCGTTGTCACGAAAGCCCCAAATTTCAGCAGTGTCAATTCCGTACCATTGTGAACTAGACGAAATGAAGACACAATATGCTGAAGATTCAGATTTTGCAAGGATCTATGACCAGCTTGTTGATGGGCAACATCATGAGCACTATATGCTTAAGAATGACTTTCTCACGATGCATGGAAAGTTATGCGTTACTAAACAGTTACGGCCAAAGATTTTGATGGAAAGTCATGCCCCACCTTATGCTGGGCAACGTGGGATTGATGCGACAGTGAAAGGGGTTGAGGCATTCTTCTATTGGCCAGCTTTGCGTCAAGATGTTGACACATTTGTAAGATCATGCTTACTATGCCAAAAAGTCAAATTTGACAGACAAAAGCAACCGGGATTGTTGCAGCCATTGCCAATCCCTGATAGGCCATGGGAAAGTATAGCAATGGACTTTATCTTTGATCTTCCAAGGACGCAAACAGGAAATGATGGGATTTGGACTATCATTTGTAGGTTCAGTAAGCAGGCCCATTTCATTCCTGTTAGGAAGAAGATAAAGCCAGAAGACATGGCCAAGATATTCATGAGCAATATCTTTAAATATCATGGGATGCCTCAGTCAATTGTCAGTGACAGGGATCCACGTATGATGAGTCTTTTCTGGAAGGCATTGTTTGAGTACATGGGCACTACGCTCAAGTTCTCTTCTTCGTTTCATCCGCAAACTGATGGACAATCAGAAGAGGCAAATTCTACTGTCTTGGACCTGCTCAAATGTTATGTCTCAGAGCACAAGGCAACTTGGGAACACCATCTCCCATTGGTTGAATATGCTTACAATAACACTGTGCATACGTCAACAGGTAAGGCACCATTTGAGATAATGGAAGGAGGGAAGAAAGTCCCGCCCATTTTGCAAACTAAGGACAAGATTTTTGAGGCAGACAAGTGTGTCCAAGATATGGATGGAACATACAGGAAGATAAAGATTGCTCTTGAGAAGACTCGGGCTAAGCAAAAGAAAGCTGTTGATCATCACCGTCGTGAACTTGTATTTTCACTTGGTGATTGGGTACTTTTGCGCTTTGAAAAGGCCAGGTTAAGGAAAAGGAAAGGCAAGGAACGCTTGTTTCCTAAGCTCAGTATGCGATATTATGGTCCTTTTCAGATTTCAAAAAAGATCAGCGATGTAGCTTACAGGTTAAAGCTACCAGAAGGCTGGAAAATACATAATGCTTTTCATGTCAGCCTTCTAAGGCCCTTTGTTGGTGATGTGCCAGCGAATATGCTTGATGAGGAACAACCCGAAGTGGAAGAATTGGATGAAATCCTTGTTCGTGAACAGATATTGGCACATAAAGAAAGAAAGGTTAGAGGAAAAGTTGCAAGACGCTATTTGGTGAAGTTCAAAAACTATCCATCGTTAGATGCCAAATGGATGGAAGACTCTGAATTGGTTGATTCACCTCAGCTATTGCAATTGTATCTTGAAGCCTTTCAGATGGAACCCACAGTGACTTGATGCAGCCTTTTTGGAGCAAGGCAAGAGCATGGTTCATGATGCTCAAGAGAGTAGTTAAGCAATTGTATCTACTCTTTCCATACAGAATTTAGCTAGAGAAGTTTGTGCTCAAGAGTACACTAGAAGACTTCTATGCTTCATATATGTGTCGTAGCCAGGTTGGTGGGATTGTTTAATCGTCCAACGCTACATTTCCGGAAGCATGTATATCTTGGATTCCCATCATACAATATATGTGATATCAGGAGATATCCGCAAGTATTATTGGCATGCAAGCGAGGTCGCTTGCAGTATTTCAAGGGTGGGGTGTGTCACCAAGAGGTGTATTTTTCCTGTTGCCTTTCGTAAATAAGTATTAGATATATTTATTTTATTTTTCCTTGTTTGTCCCGGAACCCTTGAAAAGGTGCAAGTGGACATTGCATGGCCAGTGTGAAACGGCTGTAGCCAAATGGGTTTCTCACATCGGGGATCTAGGTCGGTCAGACAGGGACTGCCCGGGCCAGTTAGCACTGAATTCTGATGAGTATGGAAGCTTGCGTGCGCCAAACTGGAATTTGGGCCACTCGTCAAGTCACTGCAACTTTATAAGTTGAAAGGGGCCAGTAAATTAACCCACATTGTAGATGTTGGTCAAATGGTAGTCTTCAACGATGGTCAAGAGACCGATAGGGACGCCATGGAAGCATCTCCTAAAATTTAGGGAACTACTATTTTTGACCGGAAAATGTGTTCGCGTCATTAGCTCTGGAATGACAAGGGAAACATTTTATTACTCTGCTGCCAAGTCAACTGACGTACCAGTTGAGATATTTTTAGCAGGGAAAGCCCAAACTCGGAAACTGGGCGACGTGTCAACCTGTGAGCGATTCTGCCACTGTGGGAGGCAAAAACGAGCTGCATATCAACAAAGGGGGCGCCATTTTCAGCCTCAGGTGGATTGTAGCAGGTACAGAAGCTATGGAATGCTTACCTTGCCCTCTATGCACAGTATGGTGACGGGAGTGATGCCCCGCACGCTACATACTGCTCTCTTTCTCCCCTACGTACAATATGTTATGCCCCACTAGTGAGCTTCTCATTTGACCTATGTACAGCTGTGGGGAAATATGCTTTCATGCCGAGGCAAGAGCCTCTTTGCACAGGAACCGGTGTAGCTAGCTATTGCACCAAAGCAGGTCCACGAGAGGGTGATAACCTCTCGATTGCGCAGTAAATTCAGCACTGTTTGCTTGCTGTTTTTACTCTGTTTTGAGACTGTTTTGTGCCCGGGATGCTTCCAGAATGAAGGGGCACCAAGCCCAAGGTGCAGGGAACAGTGTAGGGACCGTCGTGTGCCCAAATCAGGTCAAAAACAGGACTGAACCAGAAATTACAGCGACCTGAAATTTACTGTTTTGTGCTCCCGATTGAGGGATAGCGCCAGTGGGATAGAGTCTTGACCTTGGAAACTGATTCGGATTAATTTCGGTACCGTTATGCTGCCGAAATTTTGCCGAATCTAGAGCGTACGAGCTGGATGCAGGTGTTATCTTCCAAGGACTCTCTTTTTGTAATTCCCTCTCTCTAAATTAAAGAAATACCTAAAGGGGCGCCAGTCTTTGGGGCCTACAGGGTGTCGGTCTCGTGTGCGCAGTGACATTCTAGTCGCTGGACGCAATTGTGTTCTCTTCCCTTCTCAGTGCTCTGTGTAAAGTTAACAGGTAATTGAAATAGTACCGCCCTCTACGCTGTATAGGCCGGTTATAGATAGAGCCGTTACAAGAGTTGGGCACAAAGATGGCTTTCTATAGAGAGCATCTTCTCCACCTCACGGCAGATGGGTTTGTAATTCGACCTAGCTATATGGACACGCATCTTTCGCATGGTTTGCGTTGTGCCATTGGCCAGATACGCACGTCCTCACATCAGCTCGAGATTGAGACTGGCAGATTCAGAGGGACACCAACAAATAACAGAATATGCCGCTTATGCCATCTAGAGCCAAAGACAGAAGTACATTACATATGTCATTGCACAGTGTACTATGAGATACGAGGTCGTTTTCACTGTCTATTCAGAGAAGGTTTTGGGCCTCTATCTAGGGTCATGAGTTATGAGGATCAAAGATGTCTTGGGCTTTATCTACTTGAGTTACACAAGCATAGAGAAACCTTAATGAGGAGAAGTGAAGAGAGACATCCCCAGAGACAGATCACAGATTTCTTTACACTAGATACTGTACACCCAGAAGAACAGACAGAGGAGCAACCAGCGACGGTGGAGAGGTCTACCCGCACTACTGACATTCTCATAGACCGATCATTGGAGCTAGGGAGATCTAGACGACCCTGAGGGAAGAGAGGAGCTACACAATTTCGAAGGAGGCTATGGCAAAGGATTCAAGCCATACTCTTTCGTCGTCCAGAGTGCAGATGAAGATGGATCTCTACTCTCCTCCCATATTGTCTTCACATTGTACTGCTTAGTTTAGGATCTCGCAGTATTTATATTTTGATATCCTAGTTTAATTTATTTTGTTAATCTGACTTTGTATCAAATACACCGCATTGTAACTTTCTGGTCTCATAGGTCACTTTGGCCTTTTGAAGACGTTAATATAACATTTCATTTCATCTCTCTCTCTCTCTCTCTCTCTCTCTCTCTCTCTCTCTCTCTCTCTCTCTCTCTCTCTCTCTCTCTCTCTCTGTGCGCACGTGCAAGGAAAGAGGCTTTATTTCTAATACTTGAAAGTCCCTTAGAACGCCGAAATGGTTCTGATTCTAAGGGCAAGTACATCACTAATTACAAAGCGGCTCGAAGGCGACAATTTGGAAACTATAAAACTAGATACAACTAGCCACATGGCAAACTGTAGAAAACTGAAAGTAGGGTGAAAACCCTCTCCTTAAGAGAGTAAAAAGGGCCCTAGCAAGCTAAGTGGAGAGAGGATGCCAGCAGCCTCTGAATGATAGGCACTTCCACCAAAAGCTTCCCTGCTATTGTATATCAAAAACCAAAACCACCA
Organism: Adiantum capillus-veneris; assembly: GCF_014529385.1. Taxonomy (NCBI): domain Eukaryota; kingdom Viridiplantae; phylum Streptophyta; class Polypodiopsida; order Polypodiales; family Pteridaceae; genus Adiantum; species Adiantum capillus-veneris. The sequence continues at coordinate 4,729,236 of NC_140942.1, forward strand.
AAAGCCACGAGCACTGAAAAGGACAAGGAACATCTACAAGAGTTTGAACATCGCACAATCAGCACCAATTGGTATAATCTGACAGCAAAAGACAATGGATAAACAGAAGGGAGAGAGTAGTCGATGACGAAGATGAGTAGGAAGAAGCAACTCACATCACCAAGAAACTGTAGGAAGATACCCCAAGAGGAGCAACAAAGCACTGCACTGGAGTTCACAAGGAGCTCTCAGCAAGGATAGAAACCAGTCCACTTGCTGAAGGTGGCTTCTAAGGACCAGAGCTGGGGATGGAACTTCAAAAAAACAGTAAAGGAGGCTCTGATGACAATCACCCTTAAAAACATGATGCAGAAACCTGGTAAAGCGAGTAGAGAGCAGAGCGGCAAGCCAACAAACCCAAACCCAAACAATCCAAAGCAGAAAACACAAGAAGTCGAGGAAGACATGGGACACAAAGAAAGAGGACAAAAAAGAAGGAAATCAAACGTAAAACATGCACTAAAAACAGATTTCACCCACACTCACACACCCGCCCAAACACACACACACTCTCACTCACACACACACACTCACCCACACTCACACACCCGCCCAAACACACACACAAACACACTCTCACTCATCAGAAAATCTGTTTATAGGGCACAAGAAAACAAAGCAATCAAAAACCAAACTCTGCGCACACATCTGAGATACACACACACAAACCAAAGCAAAAATGCAGAAGAGCAAACTCACCCACAAGCATGTACCACGTTCACTAGGTTGAGCAACTTTGGCACGTCCATGAAAACCAAAAACGTGACTCAATGTAGAGCCCTTTGCTTGCGAATTCGCTGCAGGCCTGGCTTAGCAGGACTGCAGTGCCCGTCCAATTGGTTTCCTCTACACTACAACGGAGGAGGCCATGGATGCAACCCGATACTCTGTATGGCCGAGCACCGAACAAGGGCATATGTTGCAGAGCAGAAGGCACCCAACAAAGGCTGGTAGCACTGCATCCTATCCATCAAAGCTAGCTGAACTCTTGGCTGCAGCAGCCAGAAATGACTAGGGCCAAGTGTATTGCACCAAGAAGGCTCAGGCAACCAAAGCAGCAAACACCTAGAAACACTCAGCTGTGCAGCTCCTTGCAGCTTCTGATGCAACCAAAGTAACCTATCACGCGCAGCAGAGGCGAGCAGCACCATTGCAAAGGTTGCAAAAAGCACACAAACGCTGCCCTCGTTGTTAATTTAGCTCTTGCTAAGGTTACGACATCTCAAAAATTGATGAGGATTAAAACAGTAGCGCAAACTGAAAGTTTCGTGTGAACATGCAGAGTTGTTTTGCACCTGTTGCCACTGTTTTCAGCAGAGTTACCGGGGAACGGGTATTACCATGCTTGGAACGCCGGAACCGCGTTCCGGCCGGGTGGGGGTGATTGAAACGGCAATCCGTTCCGACAGTAGGGCTCATACCGGAACGGGGCTGGAACGGAAAAAACGGCAGATTTCTAACGTTCAACAACGGGCAGAATTTTGAAATTTTCAAACGTCCAGAAAACGGGCAGTAAGCCCTCAAAAGCTATATATTGGCCAAGCTTTCACACCCTTTTCCTTCACAACCTCTCAAGCTCTCTTGCTCTCAAGCTCTCTTGCTCTATTGCTCTCGAGTCTCAAGCTCTCAAGGCTCATTGCTCAAGCTTCAATCTCTCAAGCTCTCAAGGCTCATTGCTCAAGCTTCAATCTCTCAAGCTCTCAAGCTACCAACTTCCAAGCTCTCAAGCTCTGAACCTATCAAGCTCTCCAGCTCTCAAGCATCAAGCTTTCAAAGTTCAAGGCTCTCAACTTTCAAGCTCTCTCTTGCTCTCGAGTCTCAAGGCTTTAAGCCTCAAGCTCTCTCGAGTCTCCTTCCAATTTCCATCATCTAGATTCCATGGCCTCTTCTTCTCGTACAACCCCCTCTGTTCATGGGGGCAACACTCAAAAGGCGAAGGAATGGTCGTGGTGGGATGAAGTGACCTCGAAGGGCACCTTGTCAGCGGCGGGAGGTTCTCGTGCATGGGCATGCAAGCTATGCTCTTACACACGGAAAGGGGGGCATGACAAAATGAGGGCACACTTTCTTCGAGTGCCGGCACATGAGGTGAGATTTTGCTCCAACGTAACCATCGAGAAGAGAAAGGACCTCGAGGAAAAGAATCGGCAATTCAACCACAAAGCCAAACCCGCACGCAAAGATATTGATCCAAAAACCCTCATTTTCCCTTCTTCCTCTCTACCCGGTGTAGGTGTTGGTGCATCTTCACAAGGTCCAAAACGTCACCAAAGGACCCTTGCCACCTCTTGGGACCCAAAGAAGCAGTAAGAGGTGGATGCAGCCGTGGCTCGATTCTTCTATCACGACCATATCCCATTTGTCGCGGCGAGGTATGTTCATTGTTTTATGATTTATCAATCTTCTCTCTCATTTCTTCCGTTATCGTCGGTTCCACCTTTTTGATACTAACCTCTTCTATGTTTGATCGAAATAGGTCCCAGTATTGGAAAGTCATGGTGCAACGGATAGGAGAGTATAGCACCAGCTATGTGCCGCCATCTTCAGAGGCTCTCCGGACCACTTTGCCCGATCGAGAGAAGGCTATTGTGGAGCAAGCAACCCTCAATATTCAACGTCTTTGGGCAAAACATGGCGTTTCCCTCATTGCCGACGGGTGGAGCGATACAAGGAAGAGATCTATCCATGGTCTCGTCGCATACTCAAGTGGAGAGATGTACTTTGTGCACTCTCATGATGCCACCGAGAGTGGCAAGTCCACCGATGTCCTCTCTGCAGAGTGGATAGCGGCCATAGAAACCATCGGTGAGCAACACGTGGTGGCCTTTGTCACAGATGGGGAGGCATCAAATAGGGCAGCAGCAGCTATTATAGAGGGCCACTATCCGCATGTGACAGTGTGCTTTTGCATGGCACACTGCTTGAACAACCTTCTAATAGACATCCGCAAGCTAGACTGGATCGCTCCAGTCATTGCTGATGCAGTGAAGATTGTTACTTTCATCAACAATCACAACTTGGTTCGCATTGAGTACCTCAAGAGGTCGAGCCGGAAAGTGCTTCTAAAGTATTTAGACACCCGCTTCGCATTCAACTTTCTTCTTGTGCGCAGGCCGTCTGAATGTCAAAATGCGGTCCGACAAGTCTTCATCAGTGATGAGTTCACCACCTCCCCCTATGCAAAGACAGTTGCATGGATTTTGTGCAAGGATAAGACAGAGGATCTTGAGTTCTGGAAGAAGCTCAAGAGTCTAAACGCACAGGTAAAATCGGTGGCTCATTTGCTTCGAGTTCTGGATGGCATGGATCCTTGCATTGGCAAGATTTATGAGGCAATGGACCGCATGATTGAGCAGCTTGCACAGCTTGAGCCGAACGCAGAGCGGTATGAGAAGATCCATGCGCTTTGCAGCTCAAGGTGGAATTCATATGCCTCTCCTTTACACGGGGCAGCGTACATGGTGGATCCAGAGTTCCAAGGTGCAGGGCAAGAGACAGATAGGGAAGTCATGAACCAATTTAAAGAGATCTTAATCAAGATGGTTCTAGACAGAGATCTTAATCAAGATGGTTCAAGACAGAGATGGGCGACGCATTGTCAGAGATCAGTTGAGACAGTACAGAGAGATGCGAGGGTCATTTGGCAGTCCAGATGCTCAGATTGATCGCAGGAAGATAGGTTCAGTGCTATGGTGGGAGGACTATGGCTATGATGGCCCTGAGCTTCAGAGATTGGCGATCCGTATTCTCAGCCAGTCAGTTAGTACCTCATGCTTGGAGCAATTGTGGAGTACCTTTAGCCACATTGCTTCCAAGAAGAGGAATTGGCTTGGAGTGGAGAATGCTAATGATCTTGTCTTCGTCAGCGCAAATTTGAAAATGCTTTGCAAGAGTAGAGACAAACAGACAGATCCTTTTACACAGTGGGAGATGGAGCAAGAGGCTCCTCAGGTAGGTGGAGATGCACATCCACCAACACCAGGTACTTCATCCGTGGCTGAGATTGAGCCGGACCTAGAGCTCGATGATGAGGAATGGGAGGATGTGCATGATTTACAGCCAGCTACTACGGATTGGGAGGCCTCTCAGGCTAGTGGCCCTTGAGTCTTGAGTCTTGACTCTTTGCCATTTATCCTTACCTTTTTGTATGGCTGCTTGAGCCTTGCCCTCTTTGCCATTTGTAGCTACTAGCATCTTTATGGTATTTGTCACCTTCAATCTTTTGGTATTGTGGTCATTGGTTTGCCCCCCTTTGTTTTTTTTGTAGCACCTTGGCGGCCCTTGAGTCTTGTTAGCCATAATTAATTCCAAAGTGTTATCTCTGACTACTACTCTTGCAATTATTTGAGAGCATTGTGTATGGGCATTGTGTTTGCTCAATGTTGTATATGTGTTATGTACTCTGGGCGCCGCACATCCCAATCAAGTCATAATAAGGTTGAATGGTCTTCGAATCGTGTTTTTTGTGGGTATTAGAGTCAAAGGACTCTAGTACTACTTGTATTCAAACACATAACGCTAAAAAAACAATATTTGGGTGTTTTTTTAGCCTCCCGTTCCGCGCCGTTCCCGTTCCGAGCCCGTTCCGCAGGGAGGCCCGTCGCCGTTCCCGTTCCGCGTTCCGTTTAACTCTAGTTTTCAGTCACATTTGTCCATCTTCTCCTACAACCTCTGACAAAAACACAAATAAGAATAGATAATGTGCATATGGTACAGCTTCCCTATCCATACTTTTTTCCAAAATCATGAGCATAATAAGAGACTGGCCTAGTTTGAAAATTCTGATTTATTAAACCCTCTATTATAAGAGGCTACTCAGTCCAAAAATAGAGTGGTTACTCATTATATGACATGTAAGTCAGGCCATATATAGCATTTGACATGTAAGTCAGGCTAAAACTCCCCAGTCCAAAAATAGAGTGGTTACTCATTATATGACATGTAAGTCAGGCCATTTGATGAAGTGAAAATCAATAGTGAATCAACATTACAGTAGCTTCATGCCATTCTGGCAATCCTACGTAACACGGGTAGAGAACGTACAGTTTTTACACCATCTCATTGCCACGCCTGATGCTTCTTGTCCATTGCTCGAGCTTATTGAGTCATGCTCCACATCCTGTTAATGCAATCAGAGAAATAACATTGTTGTAACATGAAGATAATTCACATGCCCTTCACTATTAAGAAAGAAAGAAGCACTTGTTCTTACAGTAAAGTCGCTTGGGCTACCAGGATCTGTCTTTATGCAGTAAATATAATTGAAGAACACATTGAAGATTAACCAGATTGAGATAATGACATGGCTTATCCCCTTGAAAGAATTGACACTATGTATCGAGGGAAGTATGGTTGTGAAAAACAAATAAATGATACAGCTGAAACAAAAGCATAAAAGATGAGTCAATGGTAAGGTAATGTTCAACAACAAACCAAAGTAAAACCAGATACACACTGCTTAAATATATGAATCATATAAATCAATCCCATTCCTAAACACCATTCGTTGCGAAGTCATTTGTTTCTTTCATTAGGATATATATATTTTTCAAGTGCTAAAAAGCAAGCTCGAGTCAAGCTGGTCAAGTCCACAGCACTAACCAAAGCAAGCCAAATACTTGGCCCTGCAAAAAAGCAACCTCCATAGAGTCAACAGCCAAGTAAAGCAATTGCAGCTACAAGAGAGCCACCACATGTAATCCCGCTTTGTCTTTTACATGAGTTACGTCCACGGACCACGTCATAAGAGAGGGGAGCTAATGTGGGGCACAGTCAAGGTGGGGAATCCGACGTCCCAATGCGATCGACATTGGTGCAAACACGGTAAGTGTAGCGGTCACTTATTATAAAAAAAAAGTGATGGCCCCCATTTGTGAAAAGGACCACCACTAGTGGCAGACCTTGTGAGGCTTGGATAGCAGGAGCTCACCCCAAGGATGAACTAAGGGACGCTTGATCTTGCAATTGCTATACATCCTAGAACCCTAGCTCCAGCTACGGGTGTTGCGATACATGTGAGTCACTCTTCTAGAATATCAATATTCTAGACATATCACACATCAATTTGATGGTGCAATGGGGAGCTGTTGGGAAGCTTGACATGGTGGGAGACTCCCCAGCAAAACGCCAATAATAGGGATCCCGCCTCATGCCAGCCTACCAGGTGGGCAACACCGTGGAGTGCATCGCCGAGAAAAGGTACGTCTATGTGTGATACAACTTATACTTACAACATATCCCAACGGTGTTTTCATTTTGAAGAAAAATGGAGACCTTCCACATTTGTGTTGTAGAATTCCGTAAGGGTGGCATCCTATTTCGGTATCGTGTAGAGAGACCTTGTTCATTGGATTAAAAATAAGTTGGAGCCATAGGCATGAAAATTCAGAGTTCCTTGAAGTATATGAATCTAGTACAGAGCGTATTTACTTCCGAATATGGTCGGAAAAAAAACTATGAACTACCACAATCTGCAAGACTAGATAGAATTAAATACTTCAAAACAACTGATAATGAACAAAATAAGAGAGTAAAGGGAGATGCAAAAAAATTTGAAGTAGGATGTCCCTGTAAACAAGCAAAGACGTCTTATGGTGTACTCTCAAGTACAAACTTCTATACCCAAATTTTGTATAGAAAGAATAGATACAATTGCCTAACTACTCTTTTGATCAGCTCTCATATTGCTCCATAGAGCTACATCAAGTCACTGTGGGTTCCATTTGAAAAGCTTCAAGATATAGTTGCAATAACTGAGGTGAATCAACCAATTCATACTGTTCCATCTATTTTGCATTCAATGATGGATAGTTCTTTAACTTCACCGAGTAGCATATTGCAACCTTTCCTCTAACATTCCTTTCCTTATGTGCCAATATCTATTCAGGAACAAGGATCTCATCCAATTCTTCCACTTTGGGTTGTTCCTCATCCAACATATTCTTTGGCACATCACCAACAAAGGGCCTTAGGAGGCTAACATGAAAAGCAGAGTTACCGGGGAACGGGTATTACCATGCTGGAACGCCGGAACGGGTTCTGGCCGATCGGAGGTGATTGGAACGGCCCGGAACGGCAGTCCGTTCCGATAGTCGGGCTCATACCGGAACGGCCAGAACGGAAAAAACGGCAAATTTCCAACGTTCAAAAACGGGCAGAATTTTGAAATTTTCAAACGTCCAGAAAACAGGCAGTAAGCCCTCAAAAGCTATATATTGGCCAAGCCCTCACAACCTTTTCCTTCTCAAGCTCTCTTGCTCTCAAGGCTCATTGCTCAAGCTTCAATCTCTCAAGCTACCAACTTCCAAGCTCTCAAGCTCTCAACCTACCAAGCTCTCAAGCATCAAGCTTTCAAAGTTCAAGGCTCTCAACTTTCCAGCTCTCTCTTGATCTCGAGTCTCAAGGCTTTAAGCCTCAAGCTCTCTCGAGTCTCCTTCCAATTTCCATCATCTAGATTCCATGGCCTCTTCTTCTCGTACAACCCCCTCCGTTCATGGGGGCAACACTCAATAGGCGAAGGAATGGTCGTGGTGGGATGAAGTGACCTCGGAGGGCTCCTTGTCGGCGGCGGGAGGTTCTCGTGCATGGGCATGCAAGCTATGCTCTTACACGCGGAAAGGGGCGCATGACAAAATGAGGGCACACTTTCTTCGAGTGCCGGGACATGAGGTGAGATTTTGCTCCAATGTAACCATCGAGAAGGAGAAGGACCTCGAGGAAAAGGATCGGCAATTCAATCACAAAGCCAAGCCCGCACGCAAAGGTATTGATCCAAAGACCCTCATTTTCCCTTCTTCCTCTCTACCCGGTGTAGGTGTTGGTGCATCTTCACAAGGTCCAAAACGTCGCCAAAGGACCCTTGCCACCTCTTGGGACCCAAAGAAGAAGGAAGAGGTGGATGCGGTCGTGGCTCGATTCTTCTATCACGACCATATCCCATTTGTCGCGGCGAGGTATGTTCATTGTTTTATGATTTATCAATCTTCTCTCTCATTTCTTCCGTTATCGTCGGTTCCACCTTTTTGATACTAACCTCTTCTATGTTTGATCGAAATAGGTCCGAGTATTGGAAAGTCATGGTGCAACGGATAGGAGAGTATGGCACCGGCTATGTGCCGCCATCTTCAGAGGCTCTCCAGACCACTTTGCTCGATCGAGAGAAGGCTATTGTGGAGCAAGCAACCCTCAATATTCAACGTTTGTGGGCAAAACATGGCGTTTCCCTCATTGCCGACGGGTGGAGCGATACAAGGAAGAGATCTATCCATGGTCTCGTCGCATACTCGAGTGGAGAGATGTACTTTGTGCACTCTCATGATGCCACCGAGAGTGGCAAGTCCGCCGATGTCCTCTCTACAGAGTGGACAGCGGCCATAGAAACCATCGGTGAGCAACACGTGGTGGCCTTTCTCACAGATGGGGAGGCATCAAATAGGGCGGCAGCAGCTATTATAGAGGGCCACTATCCGCATGTGACAGTGTGTTTTTGCATGGCACACTGCTTGAACAACCTTCTAATAGACATCGGCAAGCTAGACTGGATCGCTCCAGTCATTGCTGATGCAGTGAAGATTGTTACTTTCATCAACAATTACAACTTGGTTCGGAGTGAGTACCTCAACAGGTCGGGCGGGAAAGTGCTTCTAAAGTATTCAAACACCCCCTTCGCATTCAACTTTCTTCTTGTACGCAGGCTGTCTGAATGTCAAAATGCGGTCCGACAAGTCTTCATCAGTGATGAGTTCACCACCTCCCCCTATGCAAAGACAGTTGCAGGGATTTTGTGCAAGGATAAGACAGAGGATCTTGAGTTCTGGAAGAAGCTCAAGAGTCTAAACGCACAGGTAAAACCGGTGGTTCATTTGCTTCGAGTTTTGGATGGCATGGATCCTTGCATTGGCAAGATTTATGAGGCAATGGACCGCATGATTGAGCAGCTTGCACAGCTTGAGCCGAACGTAGAGCGGTATGAGGAGATCCATGCGCTTTGCAGCTCAAGGTGGAATTCATATGCCTCTCCTTTACACTGGGCAACGTACATGGTGGATCTAGAGTTCCAAGGTGCAAGGCAAGAGACAGATAGGGAAGTCATGAACCAATTTACAGAGATCTTAAACAATATGGTTCTAGACACAGATGGGCGACGCATTGTCAGAGATCAGTTGAGACAGTACAGAGAGATGCGAGGGTCATTTGGCAGTCCAGATGCTCAGATTGATCGCAGGAAGATAGGTTCAGTGCTATGGTGGGAGGACTATGGCTATGATGGCCCTGAGCTTCAGAGATTGGCGATCCGTATTCTCAGCCAGTCAGTTAGTACCTCATGCTTGGAGCAATTGTGGAGTACCTTTAGCCACATTGCTTCCAAGAAGAGGAATTGGCTTGGAGTGGACAAGGCTAATGATCTTGTCTTCGTCAGCGCAAATTTGAAAATGCTCAGTAGAGACAAACAGACAGATCCTTTTACACAGTGGGAGATGGAGCAAGAGGCTCCTCAGGTAGGTGGAGATGCACATCCACCAACACCAGGTACTTCATCCGTGGCTGAGATTGAGCCGGACCTAGAGCTCGATGATGAGGAATGGGAGGATGTGCATGATTTACAGTCGGCTACTACGGATTGGGAGGCCTCTCAGGCTAGTGGCTCATGAGTCTTGAGTCTTGACTCTTTGCCATTTATCCTTACCTTTTTGTATGGCTGCTTGAGCCTTGCCCTCTTTGCCATTTGTAGCTACTAGCATCTTTATGGTATTTGTCACCTTCAGTCTTTTGGTATTGTGGTCACTGGTTTGCCGCCCTTCGTTTTTTTTGTAGCACCTTGGCGGCCCTTGAGGCTTGTTAGCCATAATTAATTCCAAAGTGTTATCTCTGACTACTACTCTTGCAATTATTTGAGAGCATTGTGTATGGGCATTCTGTTTGCTCAATGTTGTATGTGTTATGTACTTTGGGCGCCACACATCCCAATCAAGTCATAATAAGGTTGAATGGTCTTCGAATCATGTTTTTTGTGGGTATTAGAGTCAAAGGACTCTAGTACTACTTGTATTCAAACACATAACGCTAAAAGAAACAATATTTGGGTGTTTTTTTAGCCTCCCGTTCCGAGCCCGTTCCCGTTCCCCCGTTCCGCAGGGAGGCCCGTCGCCGTTCCCGTTCCGCGTTCCAGGTAACTCTGATGAAAGCATTATGTATTTTCGAGCCCTATGGTAGCTTCAACCTGTAAGCTACATCAATGATCTTATCCGAGCACTCAAAAGGACCATAATATCACATATTGAGCTTTAAAGACAAACGTTCCTTGCCTTTCCTTTTCCTTAACCTAGCCTTTCAAAGTGCAAAAGTACCCAATCACCAAGTGAAAATTAAGTTTACAACGATGACAATCAACAGCTTTCTTTTGCTTAGCCTGAGTCTTCTCAAGAGCTATCTTTATCTTCTTGTATGTTTCACTTAAATCTTGCACATACTTGTCTTGTGCTTAGTCTACAAAATGGGTGGGACTGTCTTTCCTCCTTCCACTATCTCAAATGGTGTATTGCCTATTGATGTATGCACAGTGTTATGGTAAGCATATTCAACCGATGGTCAATGGTGTTCCCAAGTTGCCTTGTGCTCTGACACATAACATTTGAGTAGATCTAGGACAATAGAATTTGCTTTAGCAAAGATGCAAACTTTAGCATAGTGCCCATGTTCTCAAATAATGCCTTCCAAAAAAGACTCGTCACACGTGGATTCCTGTCACAAATAATTGACTGAGGCATCCCGTGATACTTACACCTATTCCTCATAAATATCTTAATCATGTGTTCTAGCTTTGTCTTCTTCCTAACAGGAATGAAATGAGCCTGCTTATTGAAGCTGCAAATGATCGTCCAAATCCCATCATTACATGTTTGCGTTCTTGGAAGATCAAAGAAAAAGTCCATGGCTATGCTTTCCCATGGCCTATCAGGAATATGGCCGCAACACTCCTAGTTGCTTTTGGCTGTCAAATTTGACCTTCTGGCATACTAGGCATGATCTTACAAATGTTTCAACATCTTGGCAAAAAGTTAACCAATAAAAGAATGTTTCAACCGCTTTCACTGTCGCATCAATTCCACGATGCCCAACATATGGTGGAGCATGACTTTCCATTAAAACCTTTGGCCGCAACTATTTGGTAATGTATAACTTTTCCATGCATCATGAGAAAGTCACTCTTAAGCATATAGTGCTCATGATATTGCCCATCGACAAGTTGATCATAAATTCTTGCAAAATCTACATCTTCAGAATATTGTGTCTTCATTTCGTTTAGTTCACAATGATACAGAATTGACACTGCTAAAATTTGGGGCTTTCCCGGACAACGCTTCAGCCATCACGTTCTTTTTCCCTTCCACATGCACAATCTAAAAATGGGACATCGACAAGCTGTTTGTGCTTCTCTAACAACTTCGTTTGTGTAAGAAAGCTTTGCAAGGTTTGATGATATGTTTGAACTTTGGACAATAAAATCAGCCCCTAGCAGATAGTGTTTCCAACTAGTGAGAGCGTGAATTACTGCCAACAATTCTTTCTCATACAAGAATTCTACTCTCGTATGCCACTGTTGGACCATTTTGCATTAGAAAAGCACCAAGACTATGACCACATGAACCACAAAAGGTTTCAAAAGATCTGGCAAAATGATTACCAAATCTAAATACATGTAACAGGCTTGGGCACCCCAAGTCGAGAAATCAGGCACGACACAAGAGAGGGAATCACTAATACTTCACAACTTTAAAATCACAACTCAATTTGGCCGACAGGGCCCCGCATAGTTCCGTGCCGAGAGATTGGCCCCAAAGACTGGCGCCCCTTTTTTCTTTTATATTAATCTTTGAGCAAAGTACAAACTCCAGCAGGGTCCTTGCTCTCAGACTCTGCATCCAAATGCTCTCAAGAGTGAGGCCCCCTTAGGGCTCTTTTATTCTTACAAGGGATGCCCAAAAGCAGAGCCCCAAAATCCTCAAAGTCAAAATCAAAATAGCCTTAAAAGCAATTGGTCCCAAAAATCTGCAAGAAAAGCAGTCAGTGTAATCTACGGAATTCCATACAGCCTGCCACGTCAGTAGCCATCATCGCAAAACGCAAAAATCTGTACTGTCTGCCACATCAGCATGCCAACACAAATCCCGAAAATCTGTACTACCTGCTGCTGCGTCATCTGTCCGCCCGCACTGTCTGTTGTACGTCATCAGTTTGTGACACACCCCCCTCTTGAAAAAATTGTAATCGCCCTCGATTACGCCTGCTAATCCATCGCTAAGTTCATACTGGAACAAAGTGGTCCAATCATTCAATTCCAACTGTGTGGCCATCTCATCCCCCAGCAACTCTCACGACAGTTCCATTGAATCGGTCGTGATTCAATTATCAGGTTCATTCGGGAGTTATCACTGCTCCGAAGTCATCATCATCTCATTCTTGTTCCTGTTATATATTCACAAATAGCAGGACCTTCCATAAAAACATTAGTTTCATTCAAAATTCATGATACTTATCGGGTTCATTCTGGAGCAGTCATTGCTTTCCATTGCATTCATCATCATCGATTTCACCTGTTATGTGCACACAACTAGCAAGTTCTTCAGACAACATAAATCTCATATATATATATATGAGATTTACCTTGGGAAATTCCAGTTTCAAAGTTCTTCATTCACACACTTAGTTCATACTGAACACAGTGTTTCAATCATCCCTCCACAATTTTGGGAAATGTGTTTACTCAACTTCAAAGGAGATTAAGTCCATTGATCATTATGCATCTAATGGATGGGAAAGGATGAATGAGCACTAAACGACACGCTAGTTATTCAATGGTGGAAGTAGAGGTATCATCATAAACATAGAACCGAAAGAAACTCGCATGTTGATGAAATACTTAAAGCCTCTTTAAATTTCCTACTAGTCTTCACATTCATCATTCTCGATAAAACCTATCAACAATACATAAGATTGTTTTGACATGAGGTCATATACATAGATAAAATGTCAATAATACCCACGAAGATTCATAATAGACTATACCTCTTGAGTCTCTAGCTATTATTAGACTTAACAATTAGCCATTTATCTCGATTTTGTCAAATTCAACCATACTCTTAATATTGCTAAAATCGGTTAATATACTGTTCTTGGATACTATGCCCCTAAAGACCATGAAAATTCACTTATTAATCAAGGAAAATCCATCAGTTGACACTTCTTAATTGGCTTGCATGCTTCTTTCATAGACTAGAGTGTACACACAAATCTAAGTTTGCCTATGTAAGAGTAGAAAAATGCAACTCAATCCACCCGATCTACCTTCATAAGTTCAAAATAGTCTGAACTAACAAATTATAAGAGCAGATAAAACACTCGTAAAACTACAAAAGCAAGGGACACACAAAGAGAAAAAAAAAATTCGCTTTATTTGCTACAAAACAAAACTAGATAAAACAACACATTGATTACTTAGAAATGTTTTTAGAAAAGGCATACGCAAAATAAGTTGAAGCAGCTTACTTGGCTAAAACTTGAAACAAGTACTCAACTTTAAACTAAAAAGATAAGACGTCTCAAAGACTTAATCCTAGGAATCAGACTCCACACAACAACTTCTAAAGGAACAAATTCTTAAGTCCTAATGTAAGCTAAATACTAGAAATGAATACTACTACAAACCTGCAAAGAAGAGGTTGAAAGTACAAAGATCCAAACTTGAAAATATGTGATCTCAACTTCGCTGCTTGTGCAAACAGGAAGAATAAGATTATCACCTTTATCATGCATAGCTTGGACACAGCTATGACATCCCTACTCACGTCATTAGTGCCCAAGAGTAGGTACACGTTTGTATAGAGGTCATTCATGCTTTGAACGTACTCTATAAAACCAACAAGCTGAGTTCTATCACCCTCAGGAGGTGATGGGCATACTTAGCCATGATAAAGACTAGCATTTGTCGAGCTAGAGCAAAAATACTAGAAGCGCTAGAGATCAAAACATCAAAATAGTGTGTTACTAAGTCAAATAATAAGTGGGCTTTTAAGCTCCCCACTTTTATCGAATTTACTACTGATTACCTTGAACATTCCAAAAGAAGAAACATCAAAAATAAACTTACTACGATGCAAAAATGAACAAACGTTTTTCATGATTCTTTTGAATGAGTATCCTTTCTCAACGAGTAAAGAAATAAGATGGCACGACTAAACAACAAAAGCAGATTTACTAGTACAAAGACGAGAAAATCTAAATAGGCACAGTACTTAGCTAAAAGAGAAATGTTCGAAGAAATGTGAGGCATTACGGATGATATTTAGATTAGCATAATCCAGTTCAAGTTGTTTATTATAAATATCTACTTCCAATCCCAAGGAGTCTCAAAAATCTTAAGGTCTAAAAAGCATAGTTACACGGAACGGGAACGGGGAACGCGAACGGGGGGCTCCGGGACGTTTCCGGAACGGGGGGCCCTTGGGGTGGCGGAACAGGAACGGAGGCCGGAACGGTAGCCTTGAGGGGAAGGGAGAGAGAGAGGGAGAGAGAGCCTTGAGGGAGAGGGTGAGGTAGAGAGCTTGAGAGAGAGAGAGAGAGGGTGTAAAGCCCTTCTTTATATAGGAGAGGATGGAAATAACACCCCCCCAAAAGTTCAAAAAACCTACCCCAAACCGTCATTTTTTAAAACTTTGGTGTTCCGGATTTGCCGTTCCGCGTTCCAGCCGCCGTTCCGGTTATGCCTGAGAAGGGAACGGCGTTCCGGTCCCGTTCCCGTTTCGAGGAGGCGTCGGGCTTGGGAACGCGTTTTGGGAACGGGAGGGCCCCGTTCCGCCCGTTCCCTGTTACTATGCTAAAAAGGTGCAATCACTATTTGTGGTACATTTAAGTTCACAAAACTCCTAGGATAAATTCCTTCACCTACAGAACTCGAATTCAAGTACATAAAATCTTGAAAAGAAGGAACGGCAGGAACAAAAAGATCATCTACAAAGCGTCTTACATTACATAACTTGTGCAAAAATATTGGGCAAGTGTTTATATATAAATTGTCCAAAAGAAAATCTAACCAAAATATAATGTCAATGTCATCTACAATCCTAGTGAATCTCTTCTTCCTTTGTCTACACCTACATTCTTACTTTTTAACCATAAGAAGTCGAAGTTCAAGGCTTACTTTTCTACTAGCAATGCCTTATACCGATCCTTCCCAAGAATGTATGCGAAAACTTTTGAAATAAGAGACTTGACTCTGAATTTAAGGTCCTCCAAATTTAGCTTCGTATATAGCGTTGTGAAGTCAAAAGTTTGGGGACATAAAGGAGAAGATTTCTCCTTAATGCTTCTTGAAGAGTTCAAAAACTTTATAAAATAGGAATCACACCTACTGAATCATTTAAAATCGTATATAGTGTTGTGAAGTCAAAAGTTTGGGGACATAAAGGAGAAGATTTCTCCTTAATGCTTCTTGAAAAGTTCAAAAACTTTATAACAGGAATCACACCTACTGAATCATTTGAAATCTAACTTGAATCGGTGGGTACGTCTGCTTCCTTTAGCAGATTTTTCCACAATTCATTTAAGCTAGGTAAAATGGCTTTGAAACAATGACTAAGCCATTTGGAAACCTCAGTCAAAGAAGTGTTACAAGAAGCAGCTAAAAATCTAGGTTTTATAGGAACCTCCAAATGGTATATAAAAAAGGTAATTTAGGCCGACACTTGAAACCAGAAGACTTACAAAAATCTTGATGTTTCAAGATAACCTCTTGCATCGAAAGACCACAACCACTGTAAGTTTGAGAGTTTACTTCACCTAACAAGCATTCCATATCTCAAGCGTTGAAGGCTTTTACAAATCCAAGATTGCCAAGCTCATATGGCATTCAAGAAAGGCTCAAATTGGCAAAGACTAACCGAAGGACAGCTCGTGATCAAATTACGATTTACAGTCATATGAGAAGAGAGCTCCAAAGAGTCAAGACTCAGTGGACAATAATTCTATCCAACGATATCCAAAAACTCCCTTTCAATAAGATTTTGTGGTCCTTTCTTGGTCACAAAGAAAATTGGCCCTATTGCCTACTAGTTGGTTGTTTCTCCAATTTTGGGTAAACATCTAGCATCTCATATCAGCTACCTTAGAAAAGGATCAATCAAAGTTGATAATATTGTGCCTCATGAGTAAGATGTTTGCATCAACATACCATCAATCTCCGCTTAGTGCCTATGTATTATGATGATTCCTTGATTAAGTGGAAATGCACTACTTCGAGTTCGTTAAAGCTTTAAACGCTCAATTTCCCCCCTTCATGGATGGGGACTTAACAATTCTACAGGAGGAAAGTCGGTTATGCCCCCATCATAGTCGGGAGTGTTATCTCTTAGTCAAACGTCAATACAAACACGGCCATTGTGAGTACTTATAACAAGCCATAGGCCTCGTTTGTGAGGAAAACCACTAGCAGAGTGCTCACTGCTAGTGATAGGCTGATAACCTGTGAGTCTCGACCAACGAGGTCGCCCCAGGAGGGCGAGGCTATCCGAACAAGTCACTCACGGCAGGTGACTTGCAAGTCCTAGCCTACATCCTCATACTCTAGCCCCATCTTGAATGGTTCACTCATCAACACCTCTCCAAAGGTGGTCAAAATCCTCTTTGTTTGTTTCAATATGAACTCCAATCTCTCAACAATGTAAGCCAAATCAATCAAACTGAGCATATATGGCAATGCATCAAAGAGAACCATGCCTCCGTTAATCCCATTAGGTCTAAATGGTAGCTATGGTCAAACGGTTCATCCACCAACACTTCTACATAGATGGTCTTAGATCCTCCTTATTTGTTTCAAAATGAGCTATGGACCAAGCCAATGAAACGGTATCAAAGAACACCATGTATCTGTTAAATCGCATTCGGAAACAATGACAAAACGTTATCTCTGATCAAGAGAAAAAAAAACCACTTGAGACATGATAAGTCTACTCTAACACCATCCCATTCTCGTGTGGCATAAGCAGAAAATATTCCGGACCCCTTGGACACATAAGCACTCAGATTTAGTCTTGTACGTCTAAACCCAAAATCACCCGAGTACGTGGCCCACATCAAACAATACAATACATGTGTCTACCTAGCTAGACAACAAATAAAGAACCCTAATGCAAAATAAAAAGGGGAAAGCGGGAAATAATATTCAACATTTATTCAATTCTCATCACAGTCAGCAGATTCACAAAGTGGCTATGCCACAAAACAAAATTGAGATTGGCTTACCTGATGAGTGTAACAGCGAGAAAAATATAGAAAGGGCCCGCTAGTTGAATAGATTTGTCAATGAAGATTCGTATCTTTAATGTCAAGGAAGACCACCTGAGCAACAATTAGGTGAGGACGATAATTGCAGCGACAACAATGGAGCTGACACGATATGAAAAAATAGACACAACTATATTGTCTTACAACAAGGATTTGGGAAGACAATGTAAGCCAGACCCCTAATTCAAGTTGCTTAGAAGGAGCTGGAAGAGATCACTTGGCCTTTGCACTTGCTGGAGGAGAGAAGTGACAGCTAATGGTCACAACTCAGAATGCAGGAAGTCTTCAGGTTTTAAAGACATGGCAAAGACCTACGACAAGAAGTATATTGGCTACCATAAAAGACCAAATGAATGCTTGCACAATGTCAAATGCTAGTTGATGGAAACATCATTCACAGATTTTCTAATGTAATGTTTGATTGTCAATATCCCCTATACGTGATATGAAACTCAGATGGCTGTATGTTGTACCTAGGTTAGGATTAGGGTGCCTTAGACAAAAAAAAATTCACCAATGACCCTCCAGATAGTGGCATTTGTGCCTAGGGAAACTGAGCTATTCAATTCCATGAGCAACTGCGAAAGGTGACAATCCCCGCTGTCTATCTATGACGTGTCAAGACAAACATCAGTGGACAACTCATCAGCATAATTCACTGCTGCGCAACATGTTTCGGTTGAATCAAGCATCAGCAAGTGTGATGAGTAGCGACACTATAAGCTGACAGTTGTGGGGATAACTGTCACGCCTATTTCAGTAAAATGAGAACTTACAGGTAGCGAAGGGTGCGCACATAAGAAGAGAAGGCCATTCTTCAGATTATACCAAAATCAGACCACAGCAGAAGAGGCGATGAAGCACGAGAATCGTCGCCCCCATGCTGTGCTCTTCTCGCAAACCAGGCGAGTACCTTGACCCTCCTCAGATCATGAAACTTAACAATTACTGATTTGTTTTGTGGTAAGATTGTGCGAGCACAGGGATTATGATACTCTTTTGTTGCAAAGAACTAAGAATTTCATTTTTCCAAGATTCCTTGGAATCTAGAAGGGCGAGATGATGCGAATTACTTCATCCCCTTTCCTACACATAACCACTGCCCTCAACCATGGAACATCATGAAATCTATACTACCCCTACAGTCCTTGATGTTATGTGCATGTGTGTGTGTGTGTGTGTGTGTGTGTGTGTGACAGATCGAGAGAGAGAGAGAGAGAGAGAGAGAGAGAGTGACATCAGATTCACACACATGTCATGAAACCTCTATTGTCCCTTTCGTCAGCTTGTTGAGACAGAGAGAAAGAGCGATAGACCTTCTTAACGTTGTGTGTGTGTGTGTGTGTGTGTGTGTGTGTGTGTGTGTGTGTGTGTGTGTGTGTGTGTGTGTGTGTGTGTGTGTGTGTGTGTGTGAGAGAGAGAGAGAGAGAGGGAGGGAGGGAGGGAGGGAGAAAGAGCTGATATTTTAATGGCCACACTAGCACTTGCTATGTAGGTGAACTAGCCTAAGGGGCATCTTCGCAGGCGCTCAAAATATCGGCTACCATGCAGCGTCAAGCTTTTTTTACGGCTCTATTCCTAGCATCTTTTGAAGATTCACCTTCAACATTTATATTTTTTTTTAGTGGGCACATACTCAGGATTGCAACATATCCATGATGCGTTCCTCTTCTTGCAGACACATACAACAAAAATCACAACATTAGCAATGGCATTTCAATACTTGTTTGAGTACATGTCTTTAGTGTAAAGCATGCATTCGTGCATGTTCTACTTTACAAAGTGATTATAGACACACCAAACACAAGATTGTCAAACAAGAGTGTGAGAGGAGATGGAACTATGCTCTCCTATTAAAATAATCACAAAAAGATGCACCCTTCTTTTCGGTTGTGTAAGGGACTCCTAGTGTTAAGAGTTGGATTTGGGCTTCCATTGCTAGAAATGAGTAGTTTGAGATGTATTAAAAACTTTTGGTCTATATTCCTTGCCAGTAAATGTTTTGTAAATTATAATGTCGACTTTGCAATACCAAAGGTTTTTTGCAAGGCATACGAAGTCTCTTAAAATGAGGCAAGGAAGATGCAATTTGTAAGTTGCATAATAGAGAAACTCATTCTAAATGTTAGACTAACGTGGGTGGACTAATTTATGAGCAATTTTCTATGTCGTCCATCCTGGTGCTTGCTAATGTCTACAAGAAATTCCCTCTCAATAGAGGCTCCTCTTGTCTCGAAGAAGGCCAAGTGAAACGATAGGGCATATGCCTCTACTCTCCAAGGAGGTCTCTAACATAGGAGCACTACCCAAGAATTGTTCATCCAACCGTTGGAGTCCCCTTAATTTAAGTGTGGCTATCCACATTTGACCGAATTGGCAAAGCATGACCTGAGCCCATTGTGTGTCAATTTGTGCACTATTGTAGCCATCTAGGCCTCTTGAATTTTCAGGTGGCCATCTAAACCTCATTGTACTCCACCCCCAAGCTTTGTGCATACGGTGTGCTCTATGCACCTATATATGCATGCCATTTGTGCTCCATGCTTCCACTCCTATGCATGACATTAATCTGCATCGAAGCATGATCTCATTGACTCCTTCAAAGTGAGAATGGCCAATCCTAAATAACTTGATGCCTTGGACGGAACTTTCTCAATGCATCCTCAAAGCTTAACATACTGGTTTGGAAATTCTAGTGATACATTCATGAATATCGTCACTGCTTCTCTCTAGATTTGATCATAGACGGCCTTGTCTCTTAGACTACACTTGTAGGAGGATACACCCAACAATGGCTCTAGCCAAGGAAGCTCTGGACTGCTTCTTAATAGATGGAATGATGTATGCTTGTATCTTCAAGGCCTATGGCATCAGAAGACATTGAGATGGGGTAGAATTTCTTATTATGTGAGCGGTCAAAGAGTCCAAGGAAATAACTGACCTAAAGAAAGGAACCAATTAAGGACCAATATGCATGCTAACATAATTTAATAAGTGAAGCATCGCTTGAAGCCTATATCCGAGTTAAATTTATGAGAGAGAGAGAGAGAGAGAGAGAGTAAGTACGATATCAAATAATGCCATATAAGACAACTTTTACCCTAACAAATACTTAATATACACAAGGACACTTCCAAAAATAAGCTTGCCATGGTAATAAGCCTTAAATTAAGCAATTTTTATTAAAATTTGTCAAAAAATGGGCCAGAGGAAGGGTTAGGAGCAGAGGTGAGTCCAAGAAATAGGAGCATTAATCAAAAGAGTCCCCTGTTACCTGTCTCACCATCACCAAGAAAACAAGGTCCAAGAGAGTAGTAGGGTTACACGTAAAGTGCGATGCTGTAGTGTTTTGGAGGAACCTACATACTAATCTCCATAGTTTGGCCCTTTCAAACACATTTTTGTAAAAGGCTTTAACAAGTGTTTTTATGTCCGTGGCAACTTGTGATGGGCAAGTGTTGCAAACAAGTATCAGTTTTAGTTGGGATATAATGACCGTATGCGCCCATTCACTGGGTTAATTGCTAGATCTTTTAAGGTATTGTATAGGAGTGCATTGTAAAGAATTTTCCTTTTTAGCCAAATTTTTTATAAGACATCCTTGCTTAATTGAGAGTGAGAACAGTAGACCATGATTAACATACATGTCGATCACAGCATTGTGAAGCATAACATGTTTTATAAATAGCCCTTGAGTGTTAGTCTTGTCATGATAAGGTGGTTTATAAGGAGAGTTTCCTTATAAAAGCTCAATCTTGTAGTTGTGTTCCTTGAGAAAGAGGGACTTCCCTTGGAATAAAGTTAGTAAACAATGAAGCATGCTCATAAAGAAATGTCTTTAAGGACAATTCTTTTTCAAATGTGTTAGAGATATGAGGAGAGAATGGCTTGTCATTCGACTCTTTGACATAAATCATATACGCAAAAAATGCTTCTTTATAGATTTATGAGCTCTTGAGATGCCATTGTATTTGTGCTACCCGTATTGTGTGCATGAATGATTATCTCTCTACCTTTATGCTAAAATTTAATAACTCTATCATGAAATTGTAATTAGTTGACATGCGCATAAACCAAAGAGAGCCTAGAAAAATATCTTTACGCTTCAAAGGAGAAATAAAGAAGTCCTATCGGTAAACATACCTTTGTTTATGAATTCAAAGTTTGACAATTATAGGTGTAACTTGAGCTTCTTGTCCCTCAAATGCCCCATCCGCATCTTCGGAGGGACCCATCTCAAAGGAGTGAATGCCTGACTTGATAGCCATATCTCAAGAGATGGAATTATGGGTAGAGCTAGGATTAGTGAATATGAATGCATGTTGATCCCAAAAAAAATTCCCAAAGTATAATATAGTGGAACTCCTTGTGAACTTGAAATACCGTGTAAAAGATCTTGAGTAGCTTGTGGTTCTTTCATTTGATTCCTTTTTAAAGGTATGCACAATAGTTGCAATCACTTTCCCACATTTGAAACATTTATGCGCTTTCTTGTCTCTCTCAAGCTCCTTGAGAAAGAGCTGCTCGTTACCTTTACAGACTCCCTTATGCTTCTTCTTATTGTTCTTGTTGTTTTGGTTATTGCTTTTAAACATGGATTGGATTTTTCGCAGTCTCTAGGCTTGTCTCTTTTCTTAGGAAATTCATGTGTACATTTTCCAAAAGGAGAGAAGATCCTTGAGGCAGCCATAGTGTGATGGAGGATTTCTAATATAGTCTTTGGTCTCTTTACCTTAATATCAATTAGCAAAGTTAGATGTGCCATGAGTGATCGGGATCCTAAAATAGGAGAGAAATTCAAAAACTGAGAGAGACAAAGTGGTGAAACACAGCTTCCTGGTCTTGCCCCCTCGCAGCGTGTAGGTGATTGCGTCTAGAGAGAGGCCCTTGCTTTGCATCTTCCGCAAACAGTGCAGAGCTTACATGCCTACCCATGGGAAAGCGCTCTCTCTCTCTCTCTCTCTCTCTCTCTCTCTCTCTCAGCTGCTTTAAATAGTGGAGCTGCTACCTGAGGACTGAAAATTGAATCTTGTTGCGGAGCACAGCCATGCCCATGAAGTTTCAAAGGCCACTGTGTGGGTTTGTAGCGATTTTGGTGCTGAGGGGTACAATTGGTTTGGGTGTTGGTGGAGTGGAATAAGAAGACTCCACCGAGACTCGTCAAGTTTTTCAAGTTACATAGAAATTGAATTGGGTGTGCTGAAGTAAATCTTCCCTATGACTAATTAAGATCCTATCCTTGATATCATCAGCAACAAAACCAACACAACTGGCAATATAGCCCTCCATCTTATCATGAATATGATTATGATTACAAATGATGACTGGAATTACTGAGTTGGGGAGGAGGCTTGGATGATGCAGGGGACAAAGATAAAGAACATATGGCTGTATGTTGTACAACATGGTGAGGATGAGGAAGAGGATCAATCTAGGATCATCACAATCTTAATCTCTCATCCCTCAAACTCTTATGTTTCAGTCCTTGTTCAAAGTTCATCTGCACATGGATCTACCTCAGTTATCATTGCATGAGAAGAGAAATTAAATATGCTTGGTCCGTGATCATTTGATGTGGGTGCGTCACCTAAGAATATCCCAGAGAATAATTTGATTGCTTTGTTACTTACCTTCTTTGACCTGTTTGGTGGACATCAGACTAGTCCAAAGCTGATTGCCACAGCTTTTGGAGATGTGGTCATTAGTAGACAACATCGATCACGCTTTTTTGAATCTATTTGAAGCTCACACCATCAAGGCAAGCAAGGAATTTCTGAATCCTAGTCATCCAACTTATCTGCACAACAGGGATGTGTTCGCCGTCTTGCAGTACTAATTTTTGCTAAGAGAGTAGCCTAGTGTGTATGGGATAATTACCACTCCAAAGTCCCCTCATACATGTGGTGTCTTCTACTGTTGTGTCATGCGTTGCCGTTCAAACTTTTCCAGATGATCTATGATTCTTGTAAGGAGCGAGCTAGGAGGTTCAAGCTCCAAATTAACGCTAAAGCAGCTAGATTTAACTCTCATGCAGTACACTTGATTGGGTGGGTGAACCTCACCACGTCCACAGACACTTCTACAGTTGGCAGTAGGTCTACAGTAGCTGCAAACCTTACGTCCAAGACCTACATCTTCTAAATCCATTTGGCAAGGGATTCAAACCTGTTGGAGAGCAAGGTCATGGATGTCGAGGAGGAGGAAGAAGTAGATTTTGAGAGAGAGAGCTAAATGATACTTACAGAGTCGGGCCAAAGATCTTAGATTGGGACAAGCAGGGGCGTGCTCGATTGACAGAGAATGTTGAAATTGGCAGCTTGCATCAGCGTGTCATTCAAGACCTGCTTGCAAAGGAAAACTGCTCAAGCCATCAAATTTTTTGGCACTGCTAGTCTGACGCGCCCTTTCATGCTCCATGTCAAGTGCGCCACTCTTGCTTTTTATCTGGGAAACAAGATTTGGGAATGCAAA
Organism: Adiantum capillus-veneris; assembly: GCF_014529385.1. Lineage (NCBI taxonomy): Eukaryota > Viridiplantae > Streptophyta > Polypodiopsida > Polypodiales > Pteridaceae > Adiantum > Adiantum capillus-veneris. The sequence goes on from NC_140942.1 coordinate 4,753,083, forward strand.
ATGGGAAAAAAGAAAGCGGGAATGCAAAGGGCAAGAAACTATCAAATAGGAGCAGAACGAGAAAAGGATCATGAAATGGGATCCCAAAGATGGCCATTTTCTTTGACTATGATCTCTTGGAATGCGTTGATTGTAAGATATGTAGCACTAGGAAGCAGGAAGTAGGAAGCATGAGATGTTCTGGGTGAAGAAGATCTAGATTGCGGTCACCTAATCTTGCATCTTGAATGCATCCAAAGGCATTTGGCATTATGCATGGCCAGGGGCTTTTGGTTGTTTTCATTGAATGTGAAGTGAGGGACTCTCTCCAAATAAGATTGCCTATGCTTTCATCTTGAAGCCATGTGGCATGTTGCATCATGCAACACAATGTGGACAAATAATTAATGATGAGGCTGTTACTCAAGGGCTACTAAGTGCTTTCCATTTTCTTGGGTTTTGAAGGTTGTATGTGGCAAAACGCAGGAAGTTGGCATAGGTAAACAAACTCATTCTGAGAATAAGACTCAGAGGGCTGTTGGAAAACGGCATTAATGCTTGGTAATGCTTTCATTAACATGTGTGCAGCCACTCCTTTGAATGTATTGAACCTCAAGGGCCATCTTAGGACCCTTGGGCTACTCGCATAAAAGATCTTATCGACACTCCCATTTGGCATGAATTGGTATACAAGCAGCTTGCCTATTGTCATAACCTCTGATTTGAACTCTTTTTCCCCTTGCTTTGAAGCCTTGGCAATCTTTTTCATGGCAAGATGCAAGACCTTTGCATTGTTTCCAGTAATTGCACCTTTGAACACTTCTCCCAATCCTCCCTTGCCTAGCCTCTCCCGGAAGTCTTGAGTGGCCATCCGGAGCTCCCTAAATGTGAATTTCTGGGGAGCTACCATGAGATCCACATCTAGGTGAAGGCCAAATGTATAGACCTAATTCTTCCGTGCGAAGACTAAAAGCACAATAAGGAGCATAAAAAATCCCACAGTGGTACCTATTATCACTTCATTTCTTGTAGTTGTAGTCAACGGTGATGGTGGCAGCGAGGAAGAGATGGTGAGGGTGATGATATTGGTTGATAAGGGACGGAGACAAGCCATCTTGTAAAGTTCCACTCATTTTCCTGAAACATACTAGTTCTTGCAGTAAATCCTACATATGAAGTGCCTTTCACATGCTCCCATAAGCTCAGCTTTGAATAACTCAAAATCTTTGTGGCGGATGCCTTCCATACGTGGGCTACTGCAAGGTGCACATCTATCCATTGTGGTGTTGCATGAAGCTTTGATATGTGGTGGATGTGGCGAATTGATGTACAAGTTGACATGGTGGCCATCCCCAGATCATTGTACTCAGGTTCAGGAAGGTGTCATACTCAACAGCAACAATGTGGAAGCATTAGAGCCTTTGTAGAAGTCGACATCAAAGAGGCCCATGGCAGTTGCAGTGGCAGATCGGGTGATTGGAAGCAGGTCATTGGGTGCTATTACGAATGTGAAACCATCCCTAGGGAGGTCAGTCTGGTTAGTGGATATGGAGAAGGTAAAGGAGGTAGAAAATGAGGCAACTAGCACTTGGGAGAGGTTGTGCATGACCGTGGGCATCTTGTAGAGAACTCTTGAAACAAAATAAAGACATGTCGCTCCGCTTCTGTTGTATGTCATGAAAAGAGAGCTGCCATCTTTACTCTTTACTGAGGTTGGATATACACTGCCAATGCGGGTGTCCGTCACTTTGGGCATGCATTACACACTAACTTCAGTATTTTATCATAAAGCAAAATGCTTTTCAGCACCTGCATCCATCGCATCCGTTCGCTGTCTGATTTTGGCTGACCTGGCAAAAGCTCAACCCCCGCCCGAGCTTGGGCAGGGGGTATCGCCTGTCCAAAACCTTGTACTCTGCCCTTTCTGCGTTGTATATCACGTCTACGTGCCCAAGCTTGGGCACGCGATTTGTAACCAGCCTGATGGTCGTGTTGCCGAGGATAAGAAGGTTCTCTGTGGAACAAAAATCTAGGAACATGAAGCTCACATTTTGGGAATATACAAGCTGGGTAATTATGCTTAGAGCAAGGGAATATACAGCAAGTGAATATAAAACGTCTTGGAAAGCGTTATCAATGACAAAAATTGATGAAAAGAGTGTCACAAGTAGCTAGGAAAGAGTTGGCAATTTGTTGATGCAAGAAACAGAGGCATTGATAGCCTTGATGACATGGGTGATATCCAGATTTTGCCTGCATCCGACTGTGCCAGTAGCTGAGCAAGGTGAACAATGTTTTGAATTTGGCGGCCATTGAAATGATGGTGGAGGAGGTCATCATAGGTGACATTTCAGATGCCAGCACGAAGAAGCAATGTCTGCTAGATGTCACGATGCAACGAATCCTCCTCCAATGCTGAGTAGAAAATTGGGCAATGTGATGCGTGATAAAATTGCATCATAGAAGATTGTCACCCAATTGGTAGTGAGGAACACGCAATGATACTTGAACACTTAGAGAAAGACTCCAATTAGTAGGTCCCTCCTTTGCAAGTATGCACCCGCCTCATCCAACAAAAGGATCGCATGCCAATTTTATGCGATTTGCTTGCTTCCACCTCATTTGCTTCCTTTCCCAGCTCGAAGGTGCTTATGTACCACAACGCACATTGCAGACTTTCCACTAGGGCCTCCATTGTTAGAGCCTTGCTTGCCCTTGGTGGGCCATGACAAATCACTAAAAACTCACGCTGATATTGTTAATCGCGGGTTGTTGAAAAAGATGTCGTGCTTATCAATGCCTTGGTTGACATGTTTGCTAAATGTGGCACACCTCAGAGAGCACCAGAACTTCTTGAAAAGCTTCCTATCTGGAGTGTGGCCTCTGGGAATGCATTGATTGCAGGATTTGTCCCATAGGGGCAGAGCTAGAAAGATCTAGTCTGTTTTCAGCAAATGCAAAGCATTGGCCTTTCTCTTGATTGCAAGATTTTCTCCACAAGGGCAACACCAAAAAGCTTTAGGGTGCTTTCAACAAATGCAAAGCAAGGGCTCTTGGAGAAAGATGTTGTGCTTGGCCGTGTTTTGATCAATATGTATGCCAAATGGGATGCCCCAAAGACTGCGAGTTTGTCTATGTGTGTGTGTGTGTGTGTGTGAGCCTACAGACAGAAAATACAACAAATTCAACCTACCCTTAGACCACGAACATCAAAAGCAGCGCAAGTAATGGTAGGCATGATAGCAAAAGTGAATGTGACAGTCAACATGTTGGTAGAAGTCGGGGAAGGGATGACGATGGCAAAACACATACTAGTTTAAAGGTCGTGGAACAATGTAAGGAAGGTCTAGCAACCAATCCATCCAAGATTGCACTTTACAGATGACCAATACCAAAGGTGCACTTATATTCCATATTTTGATTTCCTTTATGTGATCTCAAAACTACTTAGATTACATCATCTACACATTAAAGGAATGAATTCACATCATTTTCATTGAAAAGATTGTAGATGAAGGTGACAAGGACTGAAATTTTTTTGTTATGCCCACCAAAGAGACACATGGGTAATACACCGCGACATGGCAACATGGAATGATACATGGTTTTATAAAACATCAATAATGATTTCTTCCTTGTACAAATGCATTATTTTTACAATAAAAAAGTCCCTCCAACACTAAAGAAGAAGCATAAATTTCCCTTCAACACTGGAGGGGATAAAAGTGGCAAGGGAAGGGCATGTTCCCTACAGTATTATTATAAATGTGGAGAACGCTGCCAAATCAACACCATTCATATGTATAGTTTTTTCTTTTGTTTTTTGGCACAAACATCACAATGTACAAAATGCATCTCTCTCCATCTTTATTATAATGTGCACATATATACCTCCATACATCTTTTAAGATAAAATCTCACTTGTGATGCGAGATTTTGGTGACAACTTCGAGTAGATATGCTATGGAGCCATCATCACAAGCTATGCCATGTGGTAAAATCCACACCACCACCACTTTTTACTTCTTACCATATACATAGTGAAGCAATCAAGGCAAGCTAGTTGCATTATCCTTGCATATTATGAGGAAGATCCTCACAACTTTATGATGTTTTTTGGAGAAATATATTCTTGTGAAGACTATGGCTTTGAAATGTAAATCCCAAAACTTGTCAACAAACTTTTGAATAGCTTCTCCTCTTTCAAATTTGAGACTTCTCCCAAGTAGTGAGAACTTCATCCTTTTCTTGCTTTGTGAGAAATTTCTTCATGATAATAACTCTACACTCTTTCTAAGTCCTCAGTGCCTCTCCCTAAGCTTTGAGGCTAGCCCACCATTGCCTACCAGTATCTTGGAAATACATAGCCACGTGGTGTAGCTTGGATTGTTCATCATAAATTCTCTTTACCAAAATTAGCATCAAATTGTTGTCAAGTATTTCCATATTTTTTTTTAAAAAAAAAGAGAAAATTTATGCTCTTGCCTCTTGCTTTGAATTTTTTCATGCGACTTGCTCTCTACCATGCATGATAGATACGCCGGTGCCCTCTCTTCTTTTTCCCTTCTGAGGCATAACATTCTTGTTCAAGAAAAGAGCTTGTTTTTTCCTAATGAGTACAAGAAAGAAGAGAAAGGACGTGGTGTTCCCTAAGTTCAGCTCCCTTGATGATCTTCTATGATTGACTTCTCTTGAGAAGAAGAAGAGCTTAGACTAGGATGGAGGTGGAGGACACATAAGCTTCTCAAAAAAAAAAAAGTGTTGTCTCAAAGTCATTTTTAAGTCATTTTGTTTTTGAGAGAATCAGTCAAAACTCTTAAACCAAATCTAGTGGCTTGTGAATGTTCTGGAGCTCTTTTAATACTTTAGATCTAGTCTTACCATTCTCATTCACTCTATAGTCCATTTTATGTTAGATACAAGCATTTTCTCTCTCTTGACTGCAGATAGGATTTACTCATCAAGCTTTAGGATTTCATTTTGATCACATTAAAACTTCTCTAAGTGATCAAATGAATTTTTGTTTCTTTTAGAGTATTAAGCTTCACCAAAAATGAAATTTGGTGACATTCCTAGCTCTTATACCTTGCTTGACTTGTCTTTGTTAGGCATATCATTGTAAACAATGCATTCCAAGGGACCGCATCTAAGATATTATTTTACATGGGAAAGCGGCATGCAAGTTTTGCATGGATGTCAACAAGAGGCAATTCTTTGGCTATGCAAAAGTGGAGTGACCAAGGCATTGAACAACAAGAGTTCTTGCCCAAGCATGGCGGGTGTTAGTTTGTCAAATGCATTTTTTGAAAAGAAAATGGATATATTTCTTAGTTTAGTATATTTATTTTTTGAAAGGAATAGTGGAAGGAGGAAAGATATCTTAATTGTAGTAATTGTGAAAAGAAAGAGAGAGAGAGAGAGAGAGAGAGAGAGAGAGAGAGAGAGAGAGAGAGAGAGAGAGAGAGAGAGAGAGAGAGAGAGAGAGAGAGAGAGAGAGAGAGAGAGAGCACTTGTGCTTCCTCTTTATCCAAGCATATGAAAGTGTGGTAGAGAATGTGGCTTTCAATTGCAATAGATGTTGTTGGAAATAGGGTTGCAAGAAAATACACAGCTTGGAGAACAGGAAGGAAGCTCAAGGCACACAATAGAGAGTATATTACTTAGTGTGCAATGGAAAGATAAGATAGCCCTAGAGTGATGGGCGTATATACAATGCACGAGGGGGGGGGGGGGGGGGAATCTCCTAGCAAGGGAAAAAATGCCCCGGCGGTCACACACATCACTACCACATGCATATGGTAACAAATCCCCCTTGGGAGTGATGTGGTGAACAAGAGCTGTCACATAGAGTATAGGGAAGTGCCATTTTAATGACAAAACCACAAGGCTGCGTTACACAAACCTCCTCAAATACGTCACCACTAAAGAAAGCAATAACATTGTCACCACCATCAAAAGTACTTGGAGACTTATGACACAAAGAAATCAAGAATTTGTCAAGTTTGATGCATTATGCACATTGTTGTTGCAAGAGTCACTTTCCAAAAAAAAAAAAAAGGGCTAAACAACATGCAGTTGAACATGCTTTTATCACTACTCAAAGGAAGGGTGGTAACAGCAATGTAACCACTTTTCATGGTCGTTCTATGAGTGGAAAATCTTTTGCTCCTAATGCTTCTACTGGAAACACTTTGTCTGAGAATTCTAGTGATAAGGGCAAAAAGAAGATGCGTTGCCATTATTGTAAAGCTAATGATCACTAATCAAGCAGTGTCCAAAATTGAAGGCAAAAGAGGCTAAGAAGAAAGAGGTTGGATCTACTAAAGGGTCCAATACAAGTGCACCTATTTAGAGTCTTCTGTGAAAGGAGATTGTGATGCCGGTGTAGATGCAGAGTGGGCTTTTAGTGTAGAGTGTACTTATGATCCTCCATTTATGATCAATGCATGTCAGTTGCTGCAGATTCACATGTGTGGTAATAAGTTGCTCATTGATATCCTTAACACCAGCAAGGAAAGTGTCCATCTCATCTTCCTCATGCATAATCTTCGACTCTAGCTCTTTACGCAGCAATGCACTTTTAGCCTCATTCTGACTTGCATAAAGACCAACCAGAAAATCCCAAGCCTATTTTGCAAATTTTGCTAAATGAATATAAGGAGTAATAGTGTGCTTCATAGACAACACAATCAAAGCATGAGCCTGTGCATCTTTTACATCGCAACGAGCTTGCTCAGTCGTAGGAAAAAGAGCTATGGTAGCAGCAATCCTACCACCAAAACATGCAACATCACCTACATCGTCACAACCAGGACATACAACAATGCCCTGCACAATATTCCAGATGCCCTTTGACACAAGGACATGTTGCATCATGTAAGCCCGCATAGGGTAATTGTCCCCATCCAATCTATCCTCAACAGTAAACATCTTGAACACATCTGTGTTGTTGTCAACCATGGCAAATGCTGCACTTGATGTGAAAATTGCCCGAAAAGAGGAGACACGAAGCAAAAATAACACGTGCTATATAGCACAAACCCTATTGTAAGGGACCTGTTATGCAAAACATGGCACTGACAAAAATTTTGCACAAAATGACGAAATAGCCTATGCAATACTACCTGTAGTGGAAACGGAGGTTGAAACAAGCCCAAATGAAAATTCTGACGAATCAAACCAAAGTGAGCAGGCGTGTGCTGGAGCTACTAGCGACTAAGCCCGGGACCTGTAGTGGAAGAAACGGAGGTTGAAATGAGCCCAAATGAAAATTCTGACAAATCGAACCAAAGTGAGCAGGCATGTGCTAGAGCTACTGGCGACTAAGCCCGGGAGGACGCAACCTGTTGTGATACCAATTGTTGGAATTAGGGTTGCAAGGAAACACACACAGCTTGGAGAAGACGAAGGAAGCAACATAGAGTGTATTACTTAGTGTGTAATGGAAAGATAAGATAGCCCTAGAGTGATGGGTGTATATACAATGCAAGGGGGGAAAACCCTCCTAAGGAGGGAAAAAATGCCCCAGTAGTCCTAAGTGTGTTCACACACATCACTACCACATGTATATGGTAATAGATGTGCCTCACAAAGCTTGCAAAGAACCATAACAAGGGTCATAAGTTTGATGTTTATAATCATACTGACTTCATTATTATTTATAACGCATTGTTTTAATTTTTATGTTTCAAAAAAAAAACTTGCAATTTTCCTTGCACTGGGGAGTTTGCACAATCCTTCCTAGATTTATAATATGTGGGCACGTGCCATCCCCACACCACAACAAAATTCTCAACATGTCAGTTGATTGCATGGTCATTTCTAAGTAGAGAAATAGAAAATGCTAACTCACCCTCTTATACAAGCATTGACTTGTTACTCATGGTCATTGACACAACGCTGTTACCAATCAAAACCTTTGGAATGGGAATTCCATTGCTAGTACTTTGCTGGCATATCCTCGTGAAAGCTCGTACTCAAATATCCTCTTGAAAGTAGTCCAAGATGCTATAATTAGAGAGAAACCCACCTCTCCATTTGCTGAGAACAACATGGACCTTCTTTGCCTTGACCTACTCGGTACACCTTGCAATTAATGCATTCCAAGAGCCCACTTCCTAACATTTATTAAGAACTTCTTAAAAAGTTTCTAACGATTCCTTTGCCTATCCTTGCACCTATAATTGAAATCTAACTTTAATAGACTACATATGGAGAGGAACCCTCACTTTGCATTCATTGCACTACAACAGCCCAAACCATCCTAGAGAAGAACTTATAGCCCAATCCAAGTTGCTTCTCACATTTCCTAAAACCAATGCAATGCAAAAGACATCCAACTGCATAGGAGGCCTACTTCTTACTATGCTAACAAAGTGAAAAAAAATTGCAATCAATTTTTTTAATTAAATCCAAAGCAAATTTGCTGCACATCCTTGTTGAGACAATTTTACAAGGCCCTAGCTACACATATCCTCTTATAGATGTAGTCTGAGAGCGAACTTTTGACAACATATCTTTTTATGGGTGCCCTTGTTGTGTATAACCTCATATAAGTGCAGTTCAAGAGACTACATCATGAGAGAAAGCCTCCCTCCACATTCATTAAAACAGCCCTAAGCTTTGTAGCTCCGCTTGTGGTGGTGGACATATGCTGCAATAAAGCATTCCAAGAGATTGCATCTTGAACAACATGCTCATCAAGAACTTGAAACTCGCACTGGATTCCTTCACCTCCCACAATTTTACATGCCTACAATCAAGCATTCCAAAATACCATGACACAACATAGACAAGTTCTCATACAACATTCATTGAAAATAGTATATAGTGCCTTTTCAAGCCCCTTACTGGGCATATTTTGGACCACAACTTCTCACCCATCTTCCCTCCCTCCCTTTTCTTAAAGGGGATGCTCCCTTTGTAGTAGTTAATATCGTTCCTCAATTGGTCATAAGGAGTAGGCTCATACATACCATCCAAAAGGGCTCCATACAGTCTTGGGGGAGGGTTTGTTAGCAAACCCTTTCCTCTTAGCATTTCTTACGGAGACTTGCTAAATAGGTTGAGAGTCCTTCCCTTTAGAATATTATATTTTTTCTTTGGCCTGAGAAATCCTTAATAAGGTGACTTTGTGTAAAATAGTGAGAGCAGGCATGAGGGAGGATTTTGTGAATGACTTCTAAGCATACAATAAATCATTTGATAGAGATATAATCCCTAAGATCTTGCTTAATATCAACTTCTATAAGTAGTTGGGGATCCCACTTAGGATTGATGCCATTTGTAGTCTTTTGGCCCAACAATATAACTATCAAATTGCCAATAGACTTCAACTAGGAGTAATACTATTCTATTGGATGATCACACTGCCCCTTGTTAATAACGTGAAGGGTATTGTCTAGGGAATCAAAAAATACGCAAATAGTTGTTAGGTAAGTATTGACCATACCTGGCAAACAAATTTCTGGCTTCCTAGCTTTGGGACATCCTTTGCTAGCAGGGTGATCTTAGCCCATGGCAAAGCCCAATAACAACCCTTTCCTATAGCTGTTTAAATTCCTCATGAACCCTTTGAGCTAACGGACACTGGGTTACATTTATTTGATTGAATAATGAAAAAATAATATTTATTTAAAAATAAATACGTATTTTTGAATAATACATAAATAAATGATTAAATTATCACTTTTATCAATTGATTAACTTATCAATCGAGAAACTTATTAACCGATAAGCATATCGACTGATAGGCCATAGGTATAAAGCCGAGAAAAACTTACATTCAATATATTAATCGCTAGATCTCTCTCTCTCTCTCTCTCTCTCGCCACTTACAAACGCACTCTCTCTCTCTCTCTATCTCTCTCTCTTTCTAGCTACACACACTCTCTCTCTCTCTCTCTCTCTCTCTCTAGCTTGCAGACACACTCTCTATACTTTCACATCCTCTGTCTAGTTTATAGCCACTCTATCTAAAAGATGCAAGGTTGGATTAGACACATGAGGATACTAAAGACGACACATAACCATGCCAGGGCAAAGAGGATAGTGTTTGGAGGTTCCCTTGTCAACTGTTGTAGGATCAATAAGTGAGCCAAAGTGTAGGGAGTAGACCCACCACCCCACAAACATTGCAGGCAGCTTTCCAAAAGTAGGACCTATACACATTACACCTAAAGTGGGCATAGGCTTTCATGGCATGTGGGATTTTATTCAACGTCATTAGAAATTCCCTTTTTAGGAATGCTTTGATGTCCATTGCAAAAATGGGTTTGTCTTGTCTAACTATAACAAAATGCGCCTTCTCCCTGCACTGCTTTATGTAGCCTACAAAGTGAACCCAAATATTCGTAAGCAATGCTCCACAATTCGACACATTTGTGCCAACAATAAACAAGTACTTCTTGATGTGAGTTGCATTCAAGCTTGATATAGCTTTGCCATGGCGAAGCTCTTGCACATATCCCCATTCCTTTTCTTGCACCACATTCTTCGAGCTTTACTGTTTTGAGCTTTACTAGTCCCTTCTACAATATTCATGGATTGCATGGTTAGTATTTCCATCCATAATAGTTTTCTAAGGAACCAAGTCTGTGTAATTTTTGTAAAAGTACAATGCAATTTAGGGATATTATAGTTTAGGGTCTAAACAACATTCACTAGTGGACATTGATATATAAGGCTACTAGCCTACTTGGAGGTCAAAAGAGCTAACTCATGAACAACTAAGACTAGCTGACAATCTAGTCTCTATACCTCTTGGAAGCAAGAGTGTAAGGTTAGAACACCAAGAGACCCTAAAAACATAATTCTACAAGAAAATGGAGCTAAGAATCAAAGTCAAAACACAACCAAGTTACGCTTAAAATTACCGATGACCTTCTCTTCCCTAGGATGTAAAAGTTGTTGGCTCAAACACAACTAACTACTGAATTTTAAGTAAGATACCATCTATGCTCACAAATAAGAGTGTTTGCTAAAAAACAACTAATCAAGCACTATTGTCTGTCCTAACAAATAGAGCTTACTTGGAGGTAAGAATATCATCTCATAACAACCAAGAGGTTTGTTTGTTGCATTGTTCTTGTCCTCTTGGGCGTAACAAAGAAATTTAGAACAACCAAGAGAACTTCTCACGCCATATCAACCTTGGAAGTAAGAGCAAGTGCTCGAATAACCAAGAAACCAATTATTACATTGTTGTTCAAAAATCATTTTGAAGGGGTTGACTAACATTCTATCTTAATCCACAAAGATAATTGGAATTTAATATCCTAATCTATAACATTGTAAACCTAAATGACATATTAATCTCTACATCTAACATATGACCTTGATGCTTTAATTATTAGAATGCGAGGGATTGTCGATGCCACACTAAAGATAGCAAAGCTATTGACTCTCCAATGACATCAACTATTTGTAGGTAAAAAAATTTGGAGCAAAAAAATTCTTTTGAGCTCATCTATTTTCAATGTTGTATTAGCTCAAAAATCAAAACTAATGTATTCTATATTCAAGCTACATTTAAATTACCAATTTAGAAATTCTTCTTAGATAATCAATTTAATTATTTTGTTTAAAAATCTTAAGTCCATGGAAAACAAGGACCGTAGCGAGGCTAAGGGGAAGGAAAACGTCCAAAAGTCTCCCAAAGGCAACTCCAACGATAACAAAGCTAAGGAAAAGGGAGTTTATAAAGGCAAAAATAAACTCTCTCCTGAAGAGCTAGAGCGTTATCAAAAAGGTAACCACAACGTTGTTTCAAGTGCGGGGAGCAAGGGCATGCCTATCGTGCTTGCTCCTACAAGAATACACGTAATGAGCCTTCTAGAGCTACCTTGGTCTAAATTCAAGAAGAGGATGCTCATCACAAAGGATCTCCTCTATGTCATGCTTGGGGAAAGGTAAGAGAACATGATGCTTTCATTCTCTTTGACCCTGGTTCTACTCACAATTTCATATCCACAGAGTTGGCCACCAAGTTAGGCATCCAAGCCTACGAGATGGGAGATGTCCTACCTACCGATGGTGCTTTCAATGGACAAGAATCCTCAGTCACTCCCTTAATTGAGAAATTGAGGCTCCATGTCCAAAGCTATGTGGACAAGGTGGATTTCTTCATCTCTCCTCTCAAACATGAGGATGTAATCCTAGGGGCACCATGGTTTGATCGCATGGCTGCCAATGTTGAATTCCCTGAAAGACAAATCTATTTTAGGTACAGGGAAAAAAAAATGTACATAGATGCTAAGGAATTGGGTAGCACCATACCCATTGTACATGTGCAAGATTTCAATAAGTCAATAAAGAGCTCTATTTCAGTGTACATGATTTTTGTTAAAGATTCCCAAAATGAACCAAATGTTTTAGCAAAAGACGATATAAGCAATCAAAAGGAATTACAGTTATCCAATTTCCTCAAGGGATTCCAAGATGTTTTTATTGATGACATCCCTTGTGAGCTACCTCCCAAAAGGGGATGAAGACCATGCAACTGAACTTCTTCTAAGAAGCTCACCACCTAATAAACCTCCTTATCAAGTTTCTCAAGCTCAACAAGAGGAGATTATGCCGCAAGTGCATGAGTTGGTTGAGAAAGGCATGGTTAGGCCTAGATCATCTCCATTTTGTTCACCAATGTTATTAGTGCAAAAGAAAAATGGCACATATCGTATGTGTGTCGACTATAGAGCACTAAATAGGATCACTATTAAGACTAGGTTTCCCATTCCATGGGTAGAGACCTATTTGATAAGCTACAGGGGTCGACCTACTTTAGTAGGATTGACCTAAAAAGTGGCTACCATCAAATAAGGATAGTTGATCAAGACATTGTAAAGACCTCAATTTGCACTACATTTGGTCTTTACGAGTACATAGTCATGCCTTTTGGCTTGACCAATGCACCAGCCACATTTAACCACCTAATGGAGAAGCTATTCAGGCCTCACCGAAGCTTTACTGGAGTGCTTGATGATATAATCATCTACTCTAATTCATTAGACGAACACAAGCAACACCTCCATGTAATATTTCAAGTTTTATGAGAGAATAAACCTTATATTGATCGAAAGAAAAGTAATTTTTACTTACAAGAAATTTAGTATTTAGGTCACATTATCTCTCAAGATGGCATCCAAATGGATCCATCAAAGTTAGAGGTAATAAAACGATGGCGTAATCCAAGGAATCTGCATGAACTAAGAAGCTTTATAGGTATGTGTGTATACTATAGATGCTTCATAGAAAAGTTCTCACAAATCGCGGGACCATTACATGACCTAACAAAGAAAAAAGTTAGGTATATATGGTCCACTAAGGAGAACAATGCTTTCAAAAAGCTTAAAGAGAAGCTTATCTCTCAAGCCGTGCTTACATTGTTGGATCTCTCAAAGCCATTTGAGGTCCAATGCGATGCCTGTGGTGATTGCCTTGGAGCTGTTTGCTCCAAGAAGGGTACACCATAGCCTACGAAAGTCGAAGGCTCGACCCTGTTGAGCAAGCTCTAGGTATATATGAGAAGAAACTCTTAGCAGTTCTACATGCTCTAGACTCGTGGAAGCACTATTTATTGGGGACTCCTTTTATTCTACAAACGGATCACCGAAGCCTTAAGTACTTCATGACGCAGACCAAGCTCTCGACAAACAAATGAGGTGGGCAAATTTCCTTTCACAATTTCATTTTCATATTGCTCACATTGCTGGCAAGCATAATCAAGTAGCCGATGCACTCTCAAAACGACCGAGAGTGAATGCGGTATCCATAGCAACTCACAATGATCTATCTTCTATGATAGATGACTACGCTATCGATCTCGATTTTAGAGATGTGATTTCAGCCCTTGCACTAGGGAAGAAGGAAGAACCATTTACCTTACAAGATGGTTATCCTCTCTATGGCAATAGACTATACGTTACTACCTCACTACGTGAGAAAGTAATATATGAATCCCATGCTCCTCCTTATGTGGGGCATCGAGGGATTTAATCTACCCTAAAAGGGATAGAAACATATTTGTATTGACTTGCCATGAAAGCAAACATACAAGAGTATGTTTCAAAATGTGTGGTATGCCAAAAGACAAAACTTTAATGGAGGGAAGCAACCTAGATTGCTTCAACCTTTGCCAATTCCTAATTCACCATGGGAGAGTATATCCATGGATTTTATCTTTGGATTGTCCAAGTCTATCCATGGAAATACATGAATATGGATGATAGTGGACAGGTTTAGTAAACAAACACATTTTATACCTATGAAAAAGACTATCAAGGCCCATCAAATGGAAACCCTCTTTATCTCACAATTCTTCAAGTACCACGGCTTGCCAATGTCCATAGTGTCAGATAGAGATCCTAGAATGACGAGTAATTTCTGAAAGGGTCTCTTTGAGGATTTAGGTACAAGGCTAAACTTCTCTTCGGCCTATCACAAACGGATGGCCAAAGTGAAATAGCTAACCTAAAAATTCTTGATCTATTAAAAGCTTATGTCACAAAAGTAGATCAAAAGTCCCAATGGGAGAAGTACTTACCTTTAGTGGAGCATGCTTATAATAACATTGTACATACTTCCACGGGAGAAGCACCTTTTGACGTGATTGAGGGAAGATAAAAAAGTCCCCTTCTACTCAAGGTACATGGGAAGATCTTCGCTCCATATGAATATAGCCAAGACCTACAAGAATCTTTCCAAAAGATTAAGGATGCTATTTTCATTTCTCAGCAAAGGTAAAAGGGTGTTGCTGCTAAGCACAGAAGAGCCCTAGTCTTTAAACAAAATGATTGGGTCTTGCTTAAGTTTTCCAAGGCTCAATTAAGACACACGACGGACAAGAATCCTACGGGACACCAAAAGTACTATGCTAAGTCGGCAAAAAGGTACTATGATCCCTTTCAGATTCTTAGGCTAATCAATGAGATGGCCTATCAACTCAAGTTTCCCAACCATTGGCTCATACACAATGCTTTCCATGTGAGCCTACTAAAGCCTTACAAACGAGAGCCACCTCGAGAAGGAACCATTGAAGATCCACTGGAGATCAAGGACCAAGAAGAGATGTTGCAGTCTGAGTCCATTCTCCGACACAAAGACAAGGTATTAAGAGGCGGTAAGACTATCTGATGATATCTTATCAAGTTTAAAAATTATCCTTTTGAAGATGCTAGATGGATGCAAGGCATACAATTAAAGGATAACCTAAACCTTGTCAATGCTTACAATGATTCCCCAGAGTAAGCAAATTTAAATATGTATAAATGAACAAAGTTTTTGTCTTATAAGACTCTCTTTTTCTTTATCGTCCACAAACGTTAATAAATATGCATGCTTAGGATCATGTTTGTGGAGAGACATCTCCCGAACACCAAGTAGAGCTTGTCACTCTATGGAAGATTGATACGGACTGATGTGCAGACATGCTTGCGGCAACTAAGGCTCTCAAGCACCAAATGAACTAGTCATTCATTCTGAAACGGTGTCGTAGGGTAAAATAGGGATCCTCTACCCGCTAGCAAATGGACTAATGACTAGGCTTTATCTTCTCTACCTCATGGTCGAGGACGACTATGATTTCAAGGGAGAGGTAATGTCATAGAAACTAATATCTAATTCTTCCAAATGATTTTCTCATGTCAAACTGATCATTTAATATGAGAAGGTACCAAGGGAGTAAAAGCTAGAATATTGGTAAGACTGCCAAACCGGTCGTAACAGGGATCTAAAGGAGAAAAAATAGGGATCCAAAGGGGGACATTCTGCAAAGAGCAATGTGCATCAATGGAGCTTAAAAGACTTAAGGTTCAACTCCATTAAGACTTCCATAGGCTAAAGTTCCTAAATTTAATTAAATTGTCCAATGGCCAAAAGTGGAGAAAATTGGATGGTTATGGGAAGACGAAAAAGTCTTCCCACATCCCTAGGAAGGATGGGGCGAGGCCTAATGGTAGGGGAAGAGAGAGAAACACACACACACTCCCAAGCTCCCCCTTTACACAGAGGTTATAATGGACACATGGCAAGCTGCTAACCTAGTTGCCCCCAATCTCCCCTCAAATCCTATTGGATGCCATAGAGGTGGACCAATGAGAATTAGGCTAGAGTAAAATTAGTCTAATCAATTTAAAAATGCTTGATAAAAGAACCCATATAATTTAAGCTCTCTAAAAGACTATTGGACAGTCTACCAAGGGGTCCAATGAGCATCTAGCAGTCCAATGGCTTGTTTGATTCCTATTGGCCAGAAGACTAAAAGGTCCAATAAGAGTTTAAATAAATTATTTTAATTACCTAAAACTCTCACAAAAGGAAAAAGGGGGACACATGTCACAAGGCTATTAGTTATGCTTCTAAATTGTTATTGGCTAAGCTTTGTAGGAGCCAATGGAAAGCTAGCAAGAGTATTTGGAAGGAGGGGTCGACCAAAAGAGAGAGAGAGAGAGGTTGGCATTTTAGTCTACCAAATTTTTGCCACACACACACAACTCATGTGTTGAACAAGAACTCCATCTCCTTCTCCAAGCATTGAGGAGTAGAGGCCTACACCAAAAACTCTTGACTATGGAATGCAAATCCAACCAAGAGCCAAGCTTCAATGGCATGCTCATCTCCTCTACCACCATGCTAATTACTAAGCTAAGCTATGCTATTAGAGTGGTTACGTGAGGAGAATACTTCTTTCTCATAGGATACATCTTCTTCCTCTCAATCTTTCCTCATTCCCTACTAGCTCTCACCATCTTTGAAGGTGTGTGAGCTCTTGGGATTGAGGCTAGGTCCATTAGGTGTGTTTTTCAAGCATAATTTGGTGCATGAAGCTTCTATCTTCATTGCACCATATAGTTTTGTCAAGGAACACAAAGATTGTATTGTACAAAAGTCTCCTTTGATGGAAGAAGCTATAATACAAAGCCTTTTTGGAGGGGGGGATCGACTCCAGGTAAATCCGGTCCTCAACTGTAGTCAATTGTTCTATTTCTCTCTTTTCAAGTAAACTAGCTTTGTTGCTTTCTCAAACTTACTCTCTGTATGCTCATTAGGACCTTGTTCTTAATGAACTGTTCACTATGTTATCATTTTTCGCTACACACAAGTTCCTCGTGCATTAAATATTACAAGAATATAATAAGTTCATGGAAGCAAAATGTTCACATAAGAACTACCTATTTTTCTCCTCGTGTACCTCTCTATTTGTGCAAGCAATGTAAACACAACTTTTGATGACACACAAAATCAAACTTTGTGACCAAGTTTCAAAAATGTTCCTCAAAGCTTCATTGCACAGTCGATGAAGATAATTAAGTGCCATAAGGGTGCAAGCAAGTGTAAGCAACCTTTGATGACACACAAAGCCAAACCTTGTGACCAAATCTTTTAAAAAAAAGGTTACTTGATGCTTCAAATGATGTAGACATCCAACAGATGTCACCAAGTGTCAAAGAAGACGATACACACAACCATATAATATGGTCAAGCAACAATTACATTATATATCTTCCAACATCGACAAATATGATCAACTTCTGATCACCTTAACGAAATACGAAGATGCTTTTGCACCTGAAACTAGTAGAACCAATCAACACTCAAAGGGACTTGAAAACACACAGAGCATATAAGGAAAGCAACTCTACATTCAAAACTTGGAGGAGTTGTGGCTATGTATATAAACACACTTAATCAAAAGCTATTTTCCGGTCAACAAAATCTTTCACGCAAAAACTCCCTCCCAATCGTTCACAACACCAAATTGTGATTACTTTAAACAACCTGCACGTCAGACATTAGCTTGACCAATTAGATCTCTCCTCAACAAAAGGCACCGATGAAATCCACAGCAGAAATTATGACATCAACAAAATGATCAAGGTTTCAAATCAAAGCAACAAAACTTGTCCACTAACAACCGATCCTTGCCTGTGCACTCATCTACACAGCACACGCACCTTGATGCTGGAAATACTCATTATGCACCTTTTCCACCTGGGGACTATATCCAGTGCATTCAATGTTCACACAAAACTGTAAATGTTGCAGAAGCCGAAACATTCTTGAGCACGAATCATCAGCTTAAGCGATTGCGATGGAAAAAGAGGGCGCCTGGCAGGGTGGGCAGTCTTAATTAACCCAACCTTAAATTTCAGAAGACCCAAATGGAAACTACTCAGTCATATCCCTCCTAATATATTAGGCTAGAAACAAATAGGATAACAAACATCAAATTTTTGTTAGTGGCCAACACGTACAACATTTTTAGTCGATGCCTCTCTCTTAAGTTAAAGAAAAAAAAGTTATCCATGCCTGATGTAGGCCAACGCCATTGATTTTCATCCTTTTTAACAACCCACAACAAGTGAATACGTGACCTGCAAGACTAAAATGACCCTGCTCAACATCTGTAGGTGCTGACAGCTGTTTCAATGACTTTGACTTTCCACTTGATGGCTCTCTATCTACAACGCTATAGACTTTAACCAACCAGACCACCACCTATTTGGGTAACACTAAATGACGGTTGGATCCACTTGAGCGGCAATATAGTTCAAAAAGGGGACAAAAGAAAAACAGCTTTTACTAAACTAAAAAGAAGGGGCATTGGGGCTGGGCGCCCTCGTAAATTCTCAGCAACTCCAGATTGAAAGAAATGGACTGTTTCACAGAATACAACAGTTATTCATGTATACCAGAAGAACAGTTGTTCATCTTAAATCACAACTTTGTACACAAGACGTGTAGCCGTATACAAAAGCACAAAGCTTCATTTGACAGTATAAAAGTTCGCAAAGGAGTGTGTCTAAAATAGGCTTCTTTTCCTCGTGTAGTATTTTATTACGTGCACTATTGCAAAGAGTGTTTACTCACCCTCAATTTTCCTTTTAAACAGCAGGGCCCTCATTGCAACCAACGCCTTTGCTCCTCTCCACAAAAAGTTTTTGAACTTCTTCAAACGAAAGTCCCTTGGTCTCAGGAACAAACTTCCACACAAAAAGCAGGGCAATCAATGCAATCAGCCCAAAAATGGCAAATGTAATGGATGCTCCCACAGCCTCCGTGAGAGAGAGGAATGATTCTGACACGATCAAGTTTGATACCCAATTTGACATGGCAGCGATGCCTCCACAGGTACCTCTGAATTGCAAAGGATATATCTCGGAGTTAACAGTCCAAGGAACAGGTCCCATACCAGGAGCAAAGAAGATTATAAATAAGGTAAGACCCAACACTGACATCCAACCAAAGTTTCCTGGGCAAACACTTGTATACCAAGTGCGAGACTGATCTGTGCACATAGCTGCACTACCCAGCTCAAGACAAGTACCCATATTCATCTAGAAAACCAGATGCATAATTAGTTAAATACATCTCAATGAACTTATTCTAGTAATTTGTTTCAAAAGATTAACACACTGTACCACGTTTTGCTCCGCTGCACAAAATCCACATCGTTGTTGCAGACACGTACTGCAGCTCCAGGACATTGCTCTTGGAGTGTTCACAAAAGCAGGGCATGCAGCATCTGACAATTCTAATTGAAATGGCGGTGAGGAAACTGCTGATAGTTGGAACGAAGCAGAGAGCAGCACTAGGGCTAATATGACACCAATTAGGCTGGACATGGCTAAATGTCGTCTGCCAATACGGTCGATTAAGTACATTCCTGCAACAGTGCCTAGAGCATTAAAGCCTGAAGTTATTAAAGATAGTGTCATTGCCAGTCGGTTGGAAGTGAATCCAGCCATCTGCATGATAGAAGGACTGTAGTACATCACAGTATTGATGCCCACGAACTGCTGAAAGGCCTGCAAATGAGGTGCCGACAAAGAAAACTTATGAGGTAAGAGCTACGGCAGCAATTTCGTAATGACATACCCACCAGGGAACGTGCACGGAAACTTTCAATCATTGGGATTGTGATGCTTCTTTACATACCTGAAGACCAACCCCCACAACTAATGCAGACCGCACTTCTCTTCTCTTCATCAAATCAAACCATCCTACCCTTCCAGAATTTGTTATCCGAAGGCCACTGCTGACAGAAGACATCAACCCCTGAACTTCATCTTCTACTTGTGCCTGAGGGTAGATTTTTTCAAGTACGGATACTGCATCTTCAAACCTTCCCTGCATGACACAAACTTATTGCCAAGTATATTGTAGCCTTGAAAGCATAGAGAGCAGGAGCATACCTTGTGAAAAAGCCAACGTGGAGATTCTGGCAGAGAGAACATCACTATGAATTGTAAAACAGCTGGTATAGCTGAAACCCCAAGCATCCACCTCCAGGTTCCTGACACCTGCAATAACAAAATAACTCTCTACTTATATATATGACCTTAAAAAAATGAGCACGTTAGATAATGGTAAAGCTAAGCCAGGTTTTCTAGATTTAATGATTGTCTAAAACTCAACTTAATCTGTCCCTAGTTTCCCTCCTGAGCTCTCCATTGTCCTGTTTCTATGCAAACCTCATGTTTCTACCACTTCTCTCAGTATCATTGCCTCGATGCCTTTCTATCTTTCGCTTCACACGTGAATCAAATAGACTGCCTTAAAAACTGCTAAACATGCCAACCGGTTTGAATCTTCTCCCTCTATGACATTGGGGCCTATGCCCTTAACGTGGTCTAGATAACTTTCACCGGGGGTTGTTGGGGGGGGGGGGGGGGGGGGGGAGAGAGAGAGAGAGAGAGAGAGAGAGAGAGAGAGAGAGAGAGAGATTTTCGTCTATGAGAGGCCGAAATCGGCCTATGAGATGAATCAAAAGTATGGGTGTATGTCCAACTATCCGTAAAGGACAAAAGATACAAATAACCCCATAATGGGAGAAAACTTCTAAGTGGACTGATAGAAGGGTAAGGAAGGGGGTCGAGGAGGAAATTGCTACGTCCCAAGACTACAGGATGGACACCCAAGCATTGTCCCCTTAGGTTAAGGGAATATGCAGTCATATAAATAGGAGCCTAATAGGCTTGGACACTCCAAGCGTGAAATCTAAAGCAAACATGTGAGAAAATTGCAAACAATTGGAACTAAACTTGAATAGAGAGAGAGAGAGAGAGAGATGAGAGTCAACACGAAGCGGCGGAGTTCCGCTTCAAGATGCACTATCCCCAAAGACTAGCGCTCCTTTCAGTATTTCTTTCATATTGATGCTTCACAAGGTACAATGTTCGAGGATCCTCTCTCTCTGAGTTGCTCCCGAGCTAACCTGCCAGAGAAGCGGGTAATTCTTAAGGTAATCTACATATTTCTGGTCCTTGGAGCACTTGATCAATCTTTTCATGCACATGTCAACCTGTAGTTGACATTTGTACTCCACTACGTCGAGATTCCCCACCGAAAATGTGCCAAAATCTCCAAACTCCTCGGAAAATTTGCCAAAATCTCGATTGGTTTCCTTTTTTTCCCAGCTAAGATTTTGCTTTTCTTCATCTCCCCGCAGACTAACAGTCAAAGGGGTGTTGTCTCTGTCAGATTCTTTGCAAGTACCCCTATGTGTTTGAAACTAAAGATTCAGGCATACCATGTAATCTGAAAATCTACGAGACAAACAGCTTAGCCAAACGGTTGCCTTTAACTGTCTTCTTTATTGAAATGAAGTGCGCTGTTTATTGAAGCAGTCAATGACTATCCAAATGCCATCATGCCCACTCTGAGTCTACGAAAGATAAAAAATAAAGTCCATTGCTATACTCCCAAGGTCGGATAGAAATGGGTAAAAGTTGTAGGAGACCATGCTTGTGTCGGTCAAACCTGACCTTCTTACACACCAAACAACTGCGAACAAACTCATCCACATCGTTTTTGAGCCTTCGCCAATAGAAATATTTTTCCATACCTTTCAAGGTGCTTTCGATGCGTCTATGCCTAGCAAAAGGTGGATTATGGCACTCTGTGTGTTCCTCAGCCCCTGAGTGCATTGTCTTTCGAATTGAATAGCCTTCCTTTAGAGCATAGCATGCAAATTGTCTCCCCACTCTGCAACTGGTCAGATGTCTGCGAAATTTGGATCGTATTGATCAATCATATGCTCAAAGTTCTATGGTGTATCGTCGAAATAGCCGATATTTGGGGCTTTCGAGACAACGCGTCTGCCACCGAGTTCTTCTTTCCCGTAACGTGGACTATCTAAAAAATGAAACTGCGACCATCTCATCTGCTTATCCAAAAGCTATTTCTGAGACAAGGAGAATCTCAAACTCTTGGTGATCCGTGAACATTGTGAAGTCTGCTCCGAGTAGAAAATGGCGCCACTGATTAAGAGCATGTATAATTGCCAATAGCTCCTTCTCGTAGATCTATGCAACCCGCTCTAGTTGTGAGAACATTGTACTCTCATAAACTACAACATGGGCCTCCCGCATTAAGACAGCCCCTAGACTGCGTCCACACGCATCACAGTAAACCTCAAATTGTTTCTGTAAATCTAATAGAATCAACACCGGACCATTGTCAGTTTCTCCTTAATAGTCTTGAATGTGTAAGTTCCGACGGTCGCCAAGTAAACGCAACTCCTTTCTGAGTCAAAGTGTGCAGGGGAGAAGCAATCTCTGCAAACTTTTCAATGAACCGTTTGTAGTACAAACAAAAGCCCAAAAAGCTGCAAACTTCATGTACATTCTTCAAATCTAGCCAATCTCTGATAGTTTCGAGTTTGGCAGGGTCCATCTTTACACCCTTCGAAGAGATTATGTGTCCTAAAAATTGTATCTCTGGCAAGAAAAAATGGCTCTTTTTTCCATTAACCACCAATCTCTGTTGCCATAATGCCTAAAAAACGTGTAAGAGATGGTGTTTGTGCTCTTCTTCAATCTTGGAGAATACGATGATGTCGTTGAAAAAGGTGCCCACAAATAACCGGTACTCCCTAAAAATCCTATCCATCATCTTGTTAAACGATGAGACCAAAAGGCATCACTGAATACTCGTACAATCCGAGGGACGTCCTGAATGCGGTCTTGTATACATCTCCATAAGTGATTCTGACCTGATGATAGCCACATCCTAATCTGATAGCCACTTTTCAGGTCAATTCTGCTAAAGCATGTAGAACCCTGTAACCTATCCAGTATTTCATCGATCTTGGGTATTGGAAACCTGTTCTTCATGATGATTTTGTTGAGAGCTCTGTACATTCTCCAATATCCATCTTTCTTTAATACAAGCAACACTGATGAACAGTAAGATGATGTATTGGGCTGAATTAGACCCTTTTCCAGAACGGTTCATAATTTCTTCATTCTGGGCTCTCCTTATCTGTAAGGTTGCCAATTCAGTGACGTGTTGCCGGAATCAAATCAATAGTGTGATCTTTAGGTCGCCGAGGAGGTAGCTCCCCATGCAAACCCTCAGAGAAACAATTGGCTAGAGCTTGCAATAAGTCTTGTCGTTTCTTCTCTAGGTCCGACATATTTGACGTTTTATTATCATTTAGCTCATTCAAGTAGATCGAGTCAACAAAAAGACTGGATTTCATTAATTTTGAAGCGGTCGAAGCCGATACAAGTGAAACGGACTCACCATTTAATTTTACATCAAGAATAATATCTCAACCCTTCTCGTTCTTCAACGTTGGCCCTTGTTGAGCAGACACTGGCTTGTCCGTTGGGAACGTCAATGTGCCGGTATGCATATGAGTCGTTGACCACCTTCTTTTGCAAGCGCCGGATCTCCTTGGACTCATATGCATGCCGGCACATTGACGTTCCCAACGGACAAGCCAGTGTCGAAAAAACCTCTTGCAATAATCGTCCAAGGTCTTCTTTGGTCATCTGAAGTTCAGTGAGCCATGCGGAGGTGAAAACTCGTTTGAACTTTATCCATGACTTGGGTGCTTTCTTTCGCAAAAGTAGGGTCAACCACCAAGTCTAGGAATTGCCTTTCAAATAGGAAGATGCTCGTCGTACTTTAGAGTGTTCGGAAAAGCGTCCTCCTGAGAAAACAATGTTGAACTGTTCTGGGTATCTTTATATCTCAAAAAGGTATCAGATTTGAGTGCTTGCTCACGCTCTTCAAAGTCTTTGGTCTTCCCACGGGATCTGTTCTTCTTGGATCATTTGCTCTACCGTTCTTCTTGCTCTTTCGAGTCCTTCTCCGTTTCCGGTGTTTCCCGTCCTCCCCAACTAGAGTCAAAGGAGGAACTCTCAGAACTATCTAAAGACGAAGATGAACTGAAATCATCCTCAAAGCGTACACGATTCTTGGATCTGCTAACTGATTTGAATGTAGATTTCCGACCTAAAGAGCCGAGGTAATCCGCTCTGCAACTTTTCTTTCGAGACTTGTTCGAAGACTTAATGACTTTGTTGACCTGCAGCTCCACCGCACTATCAAACTCATCCTGGGAATACAGTCTTCGCTTATCTGCACTTGCCTTAAATTTATGTTTCATGGCCGACTTGAGAGGTGAATGGATGGCTTTCGCATGGATCCTTGGTGTATTTGAGCATCTGGTTGGCATAGATGTCAACCTTAAGTTATTGTTGGGCTTCCATCCTTTCGAGGTCGCTCGGCGGAGGAGGGCCGTACTCGGCTCCCGAATCCTCGGGAGAAGTAAGACTCCCGCTAGATCCTCCATTGGTCTCCTCACTCAAGCGAGTAGGTATAGCCGTCTCCTCCCTGCCAGATTCACTACCAGAAGCCATGTGTGTTGCGAGAAAAGGGATTTGATCCTTCGTCGTCTGAGCTCTGATACCACTGTAATAGATTTTGGCACCCCACGCCGAAGATCAACTGCAACGCACAAGAGAAACTGCAAATAACGTGAATAGCGAGAGAAAAAGAGAGTCGACACGTCACAGATTCACAAGAGAAAAGGAGAGTCGACACGTAACGGCGTAGTTTTGTGCCGAAACGCATTGGCCCCAAAGACTCGCGCCCTTCTCGATATTTCTTTGTTATTATGCGTCACAAAGTACAATGTCCGAGGGTCCTCCTCCTCTCAATATTCCCCAAGCAAATCTGAGCCAAAGTGAGACCTTGTACACACTTATGAAGGCCCTTGGACAAACTATAAGCACTTACATGAAAAGCTCACTTCTAAAAGCTCTTGGCTCCAAAAGCTAATGCACCCATGGGCTTTCCGTACGCTGCTGCCATGTCATCAACCGTTCGCAATATGCACCACAAATCGTGGGTGCCCGTACAGCCTGCCACATCAGCATCTGCTACGCAATTTGAGCCTCTGCTTCATTTTAATAAGGGTTTAGGCCCATCGGCTGGGTTTCCTAAGTTGTGAGGGTTAGGTTTTTTATTCCTAACCCCTTTGAGCCCCTCTGCAGGAACCTGTAAGTTTTAGGCCCTTTCTGTCCGGGTTCTTGTCCTTTAGGCCATGCCACGCCATCACTTTGTGACATGCTTGGACAATCTGAGCGAGTAATCAATAGCAACACACATGAACAAAAATTGAAAAACTGCAAACAAATAAACTTGAACAGAGAGAGAGGAGACACAGCACGGCGGAGTTTCGAGCCAAGACGCATTGGCCCCAAAGAGTGGTGCCCCTTTCAATATTACTTTATTATTGCTTCACAAAGATATAACTCCCCGAGGGTCCAGTTCTCTCCGAGACTATGCTTCCAGAAGCTCTCTAGAGACTGGCCCAGAGGGTCCTCATAAAAAGTACAAGGGATGCCCGAAAACAGAGCCCCAAAAAGCTTCAGTTCTAAAAGCTTATGATCCCGAAAGCACTCGACTCTAAAAGCATGACCAAAATCTAGCCTTGGGGGCTGACTGACAAATTCCACTTCTGGCTACCACATCATCCCCTCTCCATGTTTCATGCTGCCTACTGCCACATCAGCACTTACCTGCCTTTTACACTGCTAGCCAATCCTTGTAGGTCTTCTATTAGTAGGGTTTAGGCCCCTTGGCCGGTGCTCATCAGTTGGCGGCGTTAGAGTTCTCTAACCTTTTTAGTCCTCTTGGCCCATCTTTTAAGTCGGGCATGCCACGACAACAACTTGTGACAGATCTTCTCCTTTCTTGGAGAATTCGATGATGCCGTCAAAGAAAGTGCTCACAAATACCCTAGACTCCCTAAAAATTTTGTCCATCATCCTGTTGAGAACGTTGCAAGAGCATTTGTGAGACCGAAAGGCATCCTACAATCCGAAGGATGTCCTGAACACAGTATTGTATGCATCTCTAAGAGCGATCCTCATCCGATGACAGCCACTTATCAAGTCGATTCTACTGAAACATGTAGAACCCTGTAGTCTGTTAAGTATATCATTGATCTTGGGTATTGGACACCTATTCTTGATGGTGATTTTATTAAGAGATCTGTAGTCAATGCACATTCTCAAAGATCCATGCTTCTTTAGGACTAGAAGCACTGTTTCTTTAAGACAAGAAGCACTCGCGAACGAAAAGATGATGTACTAGGTTGAATTATACCCTTTCCAAGAAGTTCCTTTACTTGGTTCTTGATTTCCTCGTTCTGGGCTTTGCTTACATTGTAAGGTGGCCAATTTGGTGGCGAATTGTCGAGTATCAAATCAATCGTGTGATCTTGAGGTCTCTCAGAAGGTAGCTCTTCAAGCAAACCCTCAGAGAAACAGTAGGCTTGAGCTTGCAGAAATTCTTGTCGTTCTTGTTCTATGTTTGACAAATCTGACTTGTTATGTTCGTCTAATTCTTTCAAATAGATCAAGTAAACAAAAAGATTAGATTTCATTAATTTGGAAATGGCCGAAGCTGATACAAGTGGGATAGATTCGCCTTTTAAAACTACATCAAGGGTGATTTCTTTGCCTCTCAATCTTCGATTTGGTTGCTCAATAATTGAACACGACGAGGTTCTTGTGGTACCAAGAGATCCCCAAAAGTACATCACACCCCCCAAGACAGATGATATAAAAGTCCTCGTGCCCTAAATACCCCTGACAATGCAACAGAAGTTTGCCTATGACAGGTGTAATAGCATCACGCCCTGATGCCGCTAAACCCGCCTACATTGGTGATCCCATTTCTTTGGGCGTTATTCCAAGTCGACTGCCAATTCATGGGAGATGAAGTTAGCCTTGGCTCCTCCATCAAAGAAGATAAGAACTTCCTGATCTCATACTTTGCCCCACGCTCTGCAAAGCTCCGTACTCTCATCCTTTTGCTCTAGGCTCGTTGTCACAAATTGTTCACGTGTCAAGCCACTGAAGAACGGAGCCAACTTGCAGATCCTGGCCAAGGAGCCTAAACCATAAGTGAAGAAGCAGAAGCAGCAGAAGAAGTTTTACCAACTTTTAGAGTCTTTCCGAGTGGCCTATTTTTAAAGAAGAGTTCCCACCAACTTATGGGACCCTGTGCGATGGGGCCCAAGGGACCTAAAGCCTTTAAAATAAAGCGGGACCACACACACTTAATCTCTTGAAAAAAAAAAAAAAAAAAGGTGATGACGTGGCACCTGTACGAACACCTGCAATTTACACTGATGATGTGGTAGGTTGTATGGACTTCTGCGTTTTACGCTGGATTGCTGACGTGGCAGTTGTACGGAATTCTGTCTTCCATTGGCAGCTTTTTGGCGCTAGAGCTTTTGAAGAACACACGCTTTTGACTTTGATGCTTTTCATGTAACTTCTTTTCATAGGCCAAGGGCCTTTAAATATGTGCAGAGGGCTCAGTCTCTGGCACTACTCTGTCACAAAATGTGATGACGTGGCTATCCATGTGTACACACACACACATTGCACAAGCCGGGAAAATGCAAAGACGTTGAAATGCTGACATGGCAGGTTCCGTATTTTGCGGCGTGACTCCCGAGCTCACACGTGGCAACTGTACGGACTTCCGCGTTTTGCGGCAGCAGGAAAAAGCAACTTTGGTCATTGCTTTTTCTACGCACTTGCTGAGAGAGCGAGAGCCCTTTTTGCTTTATTTTACCCAAGGGTTCAAAGAGAGAGGAGAAGCCTCTTTTGCTTTATTTTTCAAAGCTTTTAACTTGAAGCTTTTGGGACAGCTTTTGAAGCTTTTGGGCCTCTGCTTTTAGCATCCCTTTGTAATCTTTAAATAAGCAGGTAGGCCTCTCATAACTCAGAGCATTTGGACGTAGAGTCTGAGTGTGAGCGCCTGCCTGCACTCTTGTACTTTGAACACAGATTAATACAAAAAGAAATACCGAAAGGGCCGCCAGTTTGGGGCCAATATCTCTAGGCACGGAACTCCGCTACGGGCCAATGTCGAATCAATTGTGAACTGTGAATTGTTTTGAAGTGATCTTTTGTGGTGTTGTGGTAGATTCTCGACTTGGAGTGTCCAAGTCTATGGGAAATCCGATCCTTTTTACGCGGCGCCTATGGCTTCAGGCAAAGATCAGTCGACTCCCTCTGCATCCGGAGATGTGGGAAGGGATCACAACGAAGATTCACGCGAGTACGGCCCTACTCACGCGGAGCGTCAAGAGATGGAGCGTCGACAATTGATCAGCGCTGCAACAAAGATGATGCTTAATTTTGCGAAGGACCCGAAATTGGCAAAATATATGAGCCAGACTTCCTTCGATGAGGTGCACACGCAGTGGCAGAAGACCACAAAACCACCCCGAAAACCCGCTCTCAAGAAACCTCCTACTCCCAAGAAGTATACAGAGAAAGAATTAGAAGAGGTGGTTGATGCACGAATTGCTCAGCTTTTTGACGCGCAGAACGAAGCTAAAAAGCACGACAAAAAGCAGAAGAAAGGCATTGACTTCCCGGGTTATTTGGGACGTCGGTCTACATTTGGAAAGGCAAGAAAGCAGAAGAAGCGTGTTTGATTTGAAGAAGTACCCAATTCTTCTTCTTCTTCTTTTGACAGTTCTTCTAGCTCATCTGACTCGAGCGAAGAAGACAGAAAAGGCAAAAAGCGAAGCAAAAAGCAACGCTTCGGAAAGGGCAAGAAAAAGGCAAAGAAGCCTAAATCTCGCCCCGTGATTTACACTTCTACAGAGGACTCGTCTACAGACAGTTCGGACTCTGATGACAACAACTTTTACGCAAAGAAGAAGAATTTTTATAAAGCCAACCAGTATACCTTTCTGGAAGACAAAAGCAAGAAAGTCTGAGAGTTTAAGGAAGGTGGACAATCAATTAAATTTGACACGTTTTCTGGTTATATAGAGATGCTTCGAAGGCTTTGTCTTTTGAACAGCACTTTGACATCGCTTTCGCGGGAGGGTGTTACTCAGAGCACTCTAAGATTCGGAGAGCTACCTCTTACTTTAAGGGAAATGCTCGAACTTGGTGGTCCACGATTCTATTAAACAAGACACCGCCACTTAAATGGCTGAAAGTCAAAAGGCTTTTTATTTCTTCTTGGCTGACTCGAGAGTATGAACGCGATATACGAACTGCTTGGAACCATCTTCGAATAACCAAGAAGGATACAGTGGACGCTTATTGGGAGAGATTCTGGAGCTCTTTTCTACCCGTCTCTTCATTTAAGAAGATCTCGTTCAAGGAACAGATTGAGAGGTTTTCCTTGGGTCTTCCTACAAAGATCCGAGATCACTGCTTGGAACAAAAGTCAGCTTCCATTCACGAGTTGATGAGTCGTGCAAAACGGGGTTTTGCCATTCACTCTAGCAGTTTGACCTACCCCACAGATGAGATCGTGACGCAAAGAGCCGAACAGACTTCGACAAATGAAAGTAGAAAGAGGAAGACCAATCCGGAAAAGAAAGAGAAGGATGCACGACCCAAACTTACTCCTCATGAGAGAGCTCGCTACTACCTCAAGGAAGGGAAGTGCTTTGGATGCGAGGAAACTGGACATATCTCCGCAAAGTGCCCTAAAAAGGCACAGAAAGAACAGAACGACAAGGACGACGATAGGCCTGAGAGTTTGAGAGCAACTGAGGAACGTGGAAGAAAGGCAAGATGAAAACAGGACTAGTTCCAGATTATGTGGGTACCGATCCAAGCACGATGGATGAGAGTACAGAACTTTGCCGAGCTTGGGACAAAGTGAAAGATCAAGAAGCTCTTCTTTGATGGAGGAGCCAAGGCCAACTTCATTTCACCGGAATTGGCGGCGCAGCTCAAGATCACTCCCGATCGGATGGGACCACTTGTGGAGGCAGTTCCAGCGACACCCGGTAGGGACGTAGCCATTACACTTGTCATTGGCAAACTTCGGTTGCATTGTTAGGGGTATTTGGGGCATGAGGACTTTTACATAATGCCTTTGGAAGGTTGTGATGTTCTCTTGGGAATTCCTTGGTACCACAAGAACAACGCCGTGGTCAACTATCGGGCAAGGAAAGCGACATTGACCACAGAGAAGGGCAAAACCATTGTACTTGATATTAAACTTAAGGGCGAGTCTATCCCTATTGTATCGGCTTCGGCCATTTCAAAGTTAATGAAATCCAGTCTGTTTGTTTACTCGATTTTTATGAAAGAGTTGAGTAATGATGATAGGACAAATATGTCTGAACTTGATAAAGAACGCCAAGATTTTCTCCACTCTCACGCCGATTGCTTCTCAGAGGGCCTGTCGGGCGAGTTAATACCCGCTCGTCCTGAAGATCATACCATTGATCTGATACCTGGAAGCTGTAACAAACTGCTAACGTGTCAAAGCCTAAAGAATGGAGCCAACTTACAAATGCCGGCCGAGGGGCCTCAACCCTAAGAATAACAAGTAACAGAAGAAGTCCTCCCAACTTATGGGGACCCGGTCCGATGGGGCCCCAAGTGACATAAAGGATTAAAATAAAGCAGGACCCGCACACACGCAAAAACTAATGACATGGCAAATTTCCGAAAATTGCGTCGGCATGATGACGTAGCAGGCTGTACGGATTTCCGCGTTTTGCGTTGGCTAATGACGTGGCAGGCTGTACGGATTTACACTGGCAGCTTTTTGGCTTTGCTTTTAGACCAGATGCTTTTAAGTTTGAAGGCTTTTTACTGTAAACTGCTTTTTAGGCCAAGGGCCTTTAAATATGAGGTTAGGGCTCATTCTCTGGCATGCTTCCTGGAGAAGGTCCAGAGTCTGGAGTACCGGCTTGTACTGAGTTGATGCAATATAAAGAAATACGGAAAGGGACGCCAAGGTTTGGGGCCAATACTCTCTGTGGTGGAATTCCGTCACTCCGTGTCACGTGTCGTCTCTCTCTCTCTCTCTCTCTCTCTCTCTCTCTCTCTCTCTCTCTCTCTCTCTCTCTCTCTCTCAGTTCAATTGTTAATGAAGTGCTAAAAGTTTGTTCAGTCTGTTCTTTTCTATTGGCACGTGGTGCCCGTCTTGTGACAGTGGTATCAGAGCATTAGGCGTGTGCTTTTCTGAAAGCATATCGGTCCCACAAAAGAGCAGACAAAGCTTTATTTGAGGTATCTTCGCCGTCCAACCCGAACTTATTAGCCACTCCCACCCTTACTTTGTCGCGTATCGGGCGCGCTCCCGTCTTCACCGTTGTGTCTTACAGGGCATAAGCCATAAAGAACCCAAGACTTGGAATTCATGGATTCAACAGAATATTTACAGTTTTTGCTCAACGAACTCCACGACATTGTTTCGCGGAATCCTGAGCAAAATCTTCCGATGTTGCAAAGTTTTCAACAATTTTTGAACTACATGTACCCCCTCTGATACCCCAGGTGGTACCTCCTCCTCCGGCATCAGAAAGTACGAGAGCTTCCAATGGGCAACCTTCTCAGCCGTCTTTTCCGATTGTGGGAGTTTTCAGGAATATGGTGCAGCCATCTGACCCCGATCCAGTGCAACCGCCTTTGCCACCACCATTGCCCCCACCTCCACCACCGCCACCGGCACCAAGCTACAATGGTCGGAGCCCATATGGATACCCTTATTATCCATACCAAGGATATGCGCCTAACCAACCCAAAGATTTCAAAGATGGTGGCACGACAATCAAATTTTTCACTTTTTCTGGGGTGAAAGATCGCAAGAAAGCATTGTAGTTTCTACAGCAATTCGACAACATCTATGCTTTGGGAAACTATACAGAAGAATCCAAGATTTCTCGAGCAGCGGGATTTCTTAAAGATAATGCTATGCAATGGTGGAGTTCGATCGCGACACAACTGCTAGCTCCAAAGACCTGGCAAGCTTTCAAGACAGTTTTTGCACGTCGTTACATGACTTCTATGTTTGAAGTACGGATTTTGGCAGAGTGGGGCAGCTTGAAAATGCTTGCCACTGAAACCTTGGACGAATATAACCAAAGGTTTCTCGACGTGTACCTTCCGGTGTCTTTCTTTAGATCTGTTCCCTTGGAGGCCCAATGCGAGCAATACACCATTGGACTACCATCACCATTGCAGGAATATTTTCTATCCAAGCAAGTCTCCACCATGCAAGAACTTATGGACCATGCCGCAGTCGGCTACAAACTGATGAAGGGAAAGCTAGAGTTTTACACAAAAGAATCTCCGGCCACTAAACACAACTCTGGGCAACAACGAACAAATTCTAAAGAATCTCGTGAAAGTCAACTACAAAGGCCTCGTTTGACACCTCAACAACGAGACACCTTACTACAAGAAGGCCGATGTTTTGGATGCTTTCAAACAGGACATAACTATTTTGGTTGTCCCCAACGCAATAGACCTACGGAGCCGACTCCCGTGTCGACGGTCGACAGAAACCCAGGACCATCTCTAGCCAAACGAGCTAAACCGGCCATTGGATTAGTACCTGACATCTATGGCATACGCCTTGAAAGTACAAATGAATTGTGTCGAGCATATGGCAAAGTCAACGGTTTGAAAGACCTAATTTTCTTTGACCCAGGAGCTACAGAGAACTTCATCCATCCACAGTTCTTGAAGCAGATGGACTTTGATTATAATGCAGAGGGTGGAGAAATTGAAGCTAAGCTAGCCACAGGGCAAACTCAGAGAGTGGTACCACTCATTCGTGCTCTTCCAGTGACTATCCAAGATTATCATGGAAAAGCCGATTTCCACATTATGAAGTTGGGCAATTGTGACGTTCTATTAGGCATGCCTTGGCATGACAAGAATGATGCGACTCTCCAAGTTCGGAACCGAACCATCACCGTAATGCAAAACTTTGTTTCAGAAAGTATTATTTGAAGCTTTGTTTAAGATTTGTTTGAAATGGATGGTATTTGTTTTGAACCTGTCTTGGTGCTGATTTGAAATGTTTGACTCTGGTTTTAATACTGGTTTCAACGATTGGTGATTATACTTCTGGGTGGAGGGTGAGAAAAGATGTTTGAGAATGCTTGTTCATACTCATGGCCCGCACCCTTGTGGTTATTTGCGGGGGGAGTATTGCATGATTGAAAAGTGTTGTTTTTACTCATGGCCCGGACCCTTGTGGTTATTTACGGGGGGAGTATTGTTGTTGTTACTCATGGCCCGGACTTGCATGGTTATTTACGGGGGGAGTATTAAGAAGTCTGAGCAGTGGTTACTCTCAACACCTCGACCAGGCTGTGGTCTGGGGAGCATTTGGCTGTAAAAGGCCTCTATATCTCATGGCCCGGACCTTTTTAGATTATTTATGGGAGGAGTGCTGAGGGAGTCATTGAACAGCTCATGGCCCGAACCTGGATGGTTATTTGCGAGGGGAGTGTTCATCGGCGGCTTTATGTTTCTATGTCTTGTAACATGCATATGTGAGCATTTGTGTTGCATTGTGATGTGCCAACTACTGAATATTCCTAATTGGATGAGATTGCTTGGGTATGTAATTTTAGTGCATCAAGACACCCGTGGAAGATCAGTACGGTCTGGGTGTGATGGCTAATTTTACTACGCTGGAATATCAAGAGTTCCGATCTGGACGAAAGGAGAAGCTAACTCCTTGATCAAAAGAGCTGAAAGGAGAAGCTAACTCCTTGATGAAAAGAGTCGAAAGGAGAAGCTAGCTCCTTAACAAAAAAGAGCAAACTGATTGTCCCTCGAAATGTCTCTCGGAATGACCCTTGGAAATTTTTAAGCTAATTTGAGTTGTTTTGCAGATATGCTGTAATTGATTACTCTCTTTCAAGAAGGGGAGATGTAACAAATTGCTGACGTGTCAAAGCCTAAAGAATGGAGCCAACTTACAGATGCCGGCCGAGGGGCCTAAACCATAAAAAGAACAAGTAACAGAAGAAGTCCTCCCAACTTATGGGGACCCCGTCCGATGGGGCCCCAAGTGACATAAAGGATTAAAATAAGGCAGGACCAGCACACACGCAAAAACTGATGACATGGCAGATTTCCGAAAATTGCGTTGGCATGATGACGTGGGAGGCTGTACGGATTTCCGCGTTTTGCGTTGGCTGATGACGTGGCAAGCTGTATAGATTTCTGTGATTTACGCTAGTAGCTTTTTGGCTTTGCTTTTTAACCAGATGCTTTTAAGTTTGAAGCCATTTTACTGTAAACTGCTTCTCAGGCCAAGGGCCCTTAAATATGAGGTTAGGGCTCATTCTCTGGCATGCTTCATGAAGAAGGTGCAGAGTCTGGAGCACCGGCTTGTACTGAGTTGATGCAATATAAAGAAATACCGAAAGGGGCGCCAAGGTTTGGGGCAATACTCTCTGGGGTGGAATTCCGCCACTCCGTGTCACGTGTCGTCTCTCTCTCTCTCTCAATTCAATTGTTAATGAAGTGCTAAAAGTCTGTTCAGTCCGTTCTTTTCTATTGGCACGTGGTGCCCGTCTTGTGACAGAAGCACACCACCAAACCGGCCACCTTACCGTGTGAGCCGAGCCTAGAACGAAGAGATTATGAACCAAGTGAAAGACCTCTTGGAAAAGGGTCTTGTCCAACCTAGTACTTCACCGTATTGCTCTCTAGTGTTGTTGGTTTTGAAGAAAGACGGATCTTGGAGAATGTGCATCGATTATAGAGCTCTCAACAAAATCACCATCAAGAACAGATTTCCGATTCCTAGGATCGATGATATACTTGACAGATTACAGGGATCCTCGTGCTTTAGCAGGATCGATTTGAAAAGTGGATATCACCAGATCCGTCTACAAGACGGTCTTTCGGACAACTTTTGGGTTATTTCAATTTTTGGTGATGCCTTTTGGCTTAATCAATGCTCCTGCGACAGTTAACCGGATGAAGGACAGGATTTTTCGAGAGTATAGACTATTTGTTGGCACTTTCTTTGATGATATCATTGTTTTCTCCAAGGATGAGGCAGAACATAGAGATCATCTACTTCAAGTCTTTCAGGCATTACGAGATCACAAGTTTGTGATTAATGCAAAGAAAAGTGAATTTTTCTTACCAGAGATACACTTTTTGGGACACATTGTGTCGGCAGCAGGAGTGCAAATGGATCCGGCCAAGATAGAGACTATCCGTGATTGGCCCGATTTGAAGAATGTCCATGAACTTAGAAGCTTCTTGGGATTGTGTTTGTAATACAGGCGGTTCATTCGAAAGTTTGCAGAGGTTGCTTGCTCTTTGCATATCTTGACACAGAAAGGAGTCCCTTTCTCGTGGGGACCCACAGAGGTGACTGCCTTTCAGACATTGAAAGCGAAATTGACTGCGGGACCAGTTTTGACTTTGCCGGACTTGCAGAAGTCATTTGAAGTATATTGTGATGCTTATGGTCGTAGTCTGGGTGCGGTCTTAATGCAAGAAGGCCATGTCGAGAGCCGATTGTTCTCAAGGCCGGAATTGACAGCACAGATTTATGAGACAGAGCTTTTGGCGGTTATCCATGCTCTTACTCAGTGGCGGCATTACCTACTCGGAGCGGATTTTACTGTCTTTACACACCATCAGAGTTTACGCTACTTCTTGTTATAGAAGCAGCTATCGGAGAAGCAGATGCGGTGGGCGAACATCTTGTCACAGTTTCACTTCCAGATTATCCGTGTGCAAGGACAGAAGAATTTGGTGGTAGATGCTTTGTCTTAGAAGCCGTTGGTTCTGGCTATGTCCGCGATACATCATAGAAGCTTCGAGGATATGGTCAACCAGTATGCCACAGATACGGATTTTGCAGACGTTTTCACACGGATACAAGATGGGGAGACAATAGCGGGATATTCCATTCGGGATGGCTACTTGATGAGGAAAATCATGTTGTGCGTTACACAGCCGTTGAGGGAAAAGGTTATGACCGAATGCCACTGTCCGCCTTTTATGGGTCACCGCGGCAATACTACCACCTTGAGAGGGGTAGAGAGATACTTCTTTTGGCCGAGACTCAGGAAGGATGTGGACGAGTTTGTGCGCAGTTGCTTGGTATGCTAGAAGGTCAAGTTCGATAGGCATAAAGCACAGGGATTGTTACAGCCTTTGCCCATACCCACCCGCCCCTGGGAAAGTATTGCAATGGATTTCATTTTTGATCTCCCGAGAACACAGATTGGTCACGATGGTATCTGGGGAAAGTATTGCAATGGATTTCATTTTTTATCTCCCGAGAACACAGAGTGGTCACGATGGTATCTGGATTGTTATTGACAGATTTAGCAAGCAGGCTCATTTCATTCCAGTAAAGAAAACACTCAAGCCGGATCACTTAGCGAGACTATTTGTGGCCCAGATTTTCAGATTACATGGCATGCCCGAGACGATTGTCTCCGACAGGGACCCAGATTTACGAGTTTGTTTTGGAAGGCAATTTGGGAGAACATTGGCACGCGGTTGCAGTTCTCAACATCGTTCCATCCGCAAACTGACAATCTCAGATTGCCAACTCAGTGGTTTTAGATTTATTGAAGTCTTATATTTCGGATCAGAAGACTCAATGGGAAAAGTATCTACCTTTGGTGGAATTTGCCTACAACAACACGATACACTCTTCGACAGGGAAGGTGCCATTTGAGATTATTGAAGGTGCTGCGAAGGTTCCACCCTTCTCAAGCACGAAAGATAAGATTTTTGAAGCCGATAAGTACACGCGCGACTTGGACACGGCTTTTGCCAAGGTCCGCGAGGCTTTGCAGAAATCTCAAAAAAGACAGAAAAAGGCAGTGGATCGCCATCATCGCGATTTGAAATTGAAGGAGGATGATTGGGTGCTCTTACGTTTTGAGAAGGTACGCCTGAGAAAGAAGAAGGGAAAGAAGAGGCCTTTCCCGAAGCTTAGTATGCGATACTACAGACCTTTCCAGATCTCAAAAAAGATCAATGATGTCTCCTTCCGACTGAATCTGACTAACACTTGGAGGATTCACAATGCATTTCATGTGAGTCTCTTGAAACCTTTAAAGGTGATGTGCCCGAAGATGGGAAGCCTGATGAGCAACCCAAAGTTGAAGAAAACGAGGAGATCCTTGTTCCTGAACAGATTTTGGCACATAAGGACAGAAAGAATAAGGGTAAAGTGATAAGGCGATTCTTGGTTAAATTCAAGAACTATACTGTATTGAATGCGAAGTAGATGGAAAAGCAGGACCTAGCAGATACTCCTCAGATTGTGAACCTTTACCTTGAAGCTTTTAGTTTAGCATAGTCTACTCCAAATGGAACCCCGAATTCAGCTTGGCCGGAGATCTGGTGCAGTGGGTTGCACAAGAGGGGAGTTACTCCGCTCCTTTGTCAACAAATGCCTTGATTTTTGAATACTAGAGTCACTGATGTCTCTTTGAGCTTCAGGGATACTGAGAGCTGACAGTATTCTGTTGTACGACTTTATGAAATGAAATTCCGAGAAAATATGAAACTAATTTGTTCTTGACTTGTTTTTAAGTGCAGGAATTGATAGACGAAATGACTGCAGCATTTTGGTCTGACTGATCTCGAATAGACATGGTTGCAATAGGGGTTAGTCAATCGGGCATCTATGAGGTCCTGAGTGAATCTAGATGCGATTGCTAACTGCATTGTCGATAAATCATGGTCTAAGATCCGAATGAATGTTGAATGTGATTTGTCATGTGATGTCTTGTGATGTCAAAATGATGTGACTGTCGATTGGTACATGTGCTAGATGTGTGTTCCTAGTGCGTCGGTACTAACAGTCAGTGTCTGCTAAGACAGTTTATGGCTTCTGTCTGTTTGCAGGCGTAATCGAGGGCGATTACAATGCTTTCAAGAGGAGGGTATGTCACAAAATGTGATGACGTGGCTACCCATGTGTACACACACACCCTGCACAAGCCGAAAAAATGCAGACGTTGAAATGCTGACATGGCAGCTTCCGTATTTTGCAGCGTGACTCTCAGGATGACATGTGGCAGCTGTATAGACTTCCGCGTTTTGCGGCAACAGGAAAAAGCAACTTTGGTCATTGCTTTTTCTACGCACTTGCTGAGAGAGCGAGAGCCCTTTTTGCTTTATTTTACCCAAGGGTTCAAAGAGAGAGGAAAAGCCTCTTTTGCTTTTTTTTTCAAAGCTTTTAACTTGAAGCTTTTGGGACAGCTTTTAAAGCTTTTGGGGCTCTGCTTTTAGCATCCCTTTGTAATCTTTAAATAAGCAGGTAGGCCTCTCATCACTCAGGGCATCTGGACGCAGAGTCTGAGTGTGAGCGTCTGCCTGCACTCGTGTACTTTGAACACAGATTAATACAAAAAGAAATACCGAAAGGGGCACGAGTCTTTGGGGCAAATATCTCTAGGCACGGAACTCCGCCGGGCCAGTGTCGAATCAATTGTGAACTGTTTTGAAGTGATCTTTTGTGGTGTCACAGTAGATTCTCGACTTGGAGTGTCCAAGTCTGTTACACACTCTTCCGGAGAAGGTGCAGAGCGCGAGTACCGGCATTATATTGAGTTCAAGCAATATAAAGAAGCAATGCTTAATGTCACCCATCATATGACACATCATAGTTGTCCGTTCCTGATGGCTTTTATAAATTCCAGTAGATCTACAGTTCCTAACATTTGCAATTCAAGTGTACACATTTAAATATCCTAATTTGAGTAAATAGAAAAATACTCAAAAAAAAAGTCAATTTAGCAACATAGAGGGCTTCTAAATAGTTGACCTAAATTGTAGTGCGTGTACATATCCTTCCAAAATCTTAGGATCAAGTGCTAAGTCCTACTCGGTTATCTCTTGAGCTTCCAAAGTGTAATCTTTTTGGACTTAAGTGTCTCGTCTTGATGATGGATGATCTTCTCCGGTTGGAGTATCTCTTCTGTAGTTAGAGTAGGTCCTCAACAATGATTGCTAACTCCA
The DNA here is from genome assembly GCF_014529385.1 of Adiantum capillus-veneris. Classification (NCBI taxonomy): domain Eukaryota; kingdom Viridiplantae; phylum Streptophyta; class Polypodiopsida; order Polypodiales; family Pteridaceae; genus Adiantum; species Adiantum capillus-veneris. The sequence continues at coordinate 4,792,118 of NC_140942.1, forward strand.
TCATCCTCTTAAGGTTATTATGAGAATACATCTTCACGCTCTTCCGAAGTTGTGACTAGAGGCCGGCTTCGAACTTTCGCATCTTGTCCTTGTCGGAAACCTTCATGAAAGGCATAACTTTGACCAATACTTGTCAACATAAGCTGTGACTTTTTCATGTTCCTTTTGGGCGAGGCAGTCCCATTCCTTTTGAATGTCCTCAAAGTCGGACGGAAGAAATTGTTCATAAAATCCACATTTGAACTGAGTCCACGTTCAGGCTTGTGAATCTTGGCTAACCACCAATTGCTTGCCGTCTCCTTGAGATACATCCCAACATGACGCCACTTGGATTTCTCATTAAAGTTTCCGTTGGCAAAAGCAACTTCAGACTGTCTAGTACAAGATAGTGCCTTGGAGATCTCTCTCCGTCCTGTGTAATTCTCAAACTTGACATCCTTGTCACCGGATTTGAAAATCCGCATCTTGTGGTGATGCTTGTGGTTGCCCTTCTTGAATTGGAGCCTATCCTTAGTGTTATGTAAGGTAGTAGTAGGCGCGTTCTCTTCTTAGAAGAAGGTTTAAATACTGTATGAGAAGTGGAAGTAGTAGTATAATTCGCAGAGTATCATGGAGAAGAGATGGAGACATCCTTGCATTCATTCAGCAAAGAGAGTTCTTTTTCTTGGCCCTTGCTCTTAGAAGGCCGTTTGTTACAATCTAGAGTCCTATGTGCGCTTCGACATCTCTTTTCGCGTTTTCCTCCTACGGGTTGTTACCACCGAGAGGATTTTCCTAACGCCCATCGGCATCTAGTCCTTGCGGGTTCTTGATTCCTTCCAAAACCTTTTGAACAACCGCTGAATGAGAAGCTGTTGCAATTTTGAGAGTTGAACTTGTACTTGCTGAAGTTCATCTTCAACACTTCTTCCATGGCTCGTCATGGTTCCTTGAGTTCCTTCCCGGAATTGTCCTCCTTTGCAGGAAAAGAGAGGCGAAGGAGCTCTGATACCATTGTCACAAAAGGGAGCACACACGAATAATCAACAAGCTGAAATAAATAAACTTTCAACCAAAAGAGAAAGTGGGAGAAGATCGAGACAATATAGGGGACCACAAGATGGGGTGCCCAATAAGAATCTTTATTAGGGAGAATCTTTTACAAGCACAACAAACGGAGAACCCCTCCGTTCTAATTCTTAAACTCGATGCTCAAATCCTTCCCATGCGAGAATTTCCAAAAGGGGAGCTCTCAATTCCGTCTGCATCCGGAGTAGGAAACTCTGCAGACCGTTCCGGATTCCGTTTCCGGAATCCCCGAGCGTAAGGCAAGGCCTCCTTGCTCCTCCTTTGTGATGGAGTACCTACATAATGAGCAAACACGAAAAACAACAACTCGAAAAGCGTATTCACAATCTGTACCTATCGCTCAGAGTATGGAAAAACGACCTTTGCTTGATGGCTTCACGTGATCACTTATGGATTTCCCGACGACAGGACCTCTTGAAGCTTGTGCTCGCAAAATTGGGTGGAGAAGGAAATGCTAGGCTGCTTTTATAGCATTTGGAACCGGCAAGAATAGCCGGTGAAGTGGCGGCAACAATAGGGGAGGAGGGGAGCGCTAGAATAGCACGGAGAGGAGAGAAACAGATCGTTGGCTGAAATCAGCCGTATGGGCAGTGCTAGTTTTTTTTAATGTTCTTGGCTTCTAATTGTATTAAGTGGCTGCCCACTTATTAAGTGGACGACTAGTCACTTAATAGAATACGTGAACCTGTTAAAAACTCAAAACTCAGTATAAACTCAGTGAACTGAAAACTGATGCTACACCACACTTCCCGGGCGTCCTTGGATACAATTCTCAAGCACAGATGCAATGCAGACACATTCCTTACGAAAAAGCATTTGCTTTTCCCAAAAAAATATTCTGCTTTATAGAAAAAGCTTCTCAAAACCCATCTTTATTCTTGTGCTTGCGTCTTTACACGTATTCCTTTTTCAAGTTCGGATTTCCTCCTATACCAATAGAATATTCCCTATCGGCTCCATGTGACATCGGGAATACCCACTTCTCGGTCTCTCCCACCAAATTAACGCAACTCCTTCGCAAGTCACCCATCATTTGACACATCAGAGTTGTCTGTTCCTTATGCCTTTTATCAATTCCAATAAATCTACAGTTCCTAACTTTTACATTTCGTGTACACATTTAAATATCCTACTTTCAGTAAATAGAAATTAATCAAAAAAATAAGAAAATAATCCATTTAGCAGCACAATATCTGCAAGTCGAGAGGCCATGCCATGTCACAAACTTGTGACACCTAGGCTCAATGGTCAGCTATCTTATGTGATCACCATACTTGGACTATAAATCCTCGGTGATCCTTGTCAGGACACCCAACCTAGGGTGTGGGCAGGTGGTATGGTACGCAAACTTGTGACACCTGGGCTCATTTGTCAGCTATCTTATGTGATCACCACACTTGGACTAAAAACCCTCGGCGATGCTTGCCAGGACATCCAAGCTAGGGCGTGGGCCGGTGGTATGGTACGCAAGTCCTTGAGGTCTATAACCAGCTAGTCTGGTAGCAAACAGCAAAAAGAAATTTTCAGCTCACAAAAAGTAGATAGGTCTAATAGAGATTTAGCATACTATAGATAGAAGAGATCATGAGACAAAATGATAAAGAGAATGAGAGATAGAGAGGGATGGGGAGAGATGGAGAGGTGGAGTTCCTTTCCTACACAGCACTAGCTCCTGCAAGGCGCCCCTGTCGGTACTTGTTTCTTCAATTTATCATATAGCAGTTACAAGATCTCTCTAGGGAGGTGGCATCTTGCTTGAGAGAGAGAGAGACCTGTACCACTGGCTGTTCAGCCCTTTAAATAGACGCATGCGTGTGTGTGAGTGTTTAAACATTGCAGATGTCCCATTTACCAACCTCTTCCCTCACTAACTCAGCCTGTTGTGGACTGTTTTGGAGAAGTGGCCAATTGCTTGGTTCCAAGTATTTGTGTGTGGGGTTGCCCTTGGCTGAAAAATGGCATCTTTGGACAAGCGGTCAGTTGTCTTGCTGCAAGAATCTGTGTGGAGTCGCCCTCGGCTGAAAATGGCAGCTTTTGGAGTCGCCCGGTGCATGACACCACCTGCCATGCACACCTTGTCCAAGTATCTCAATGCCAGAATGGGGCAGTCCCCCCTTCTTCTCTATGTAGAAGAAGTAATAAAAATGCCCGACCCACATCTCAGTAACCCATGTCAAATAAATGAGAATGTTAAGGGTCAAAAACCTAAAAGTACGGCATGCGGAACTGAAAAACCTCTTAATTTACTAGCTTCAAGACCACAAGCAAGCAAACAGGTTAAGAAATCTGACAAGACACCAAACTGAAATCCAAGAAGATCAAGTACATACCTCAGTAAAGGCCAGATTGACAAGGTAAGAGACAAATTGTCCACCAGTTATGTACAAAACGGTGGTGCTAACAAGAAAACCCCGCACATCAGAAGGGGAAACCTCTGCGACATAAAGGGGTGCAGTTAATGATGCTATACCAACAGCTAAACCCACCAATAGTCTGCCAAAAATCAGCACATATGGGTCAGGTGCAGCAGCCATTACAAGTGCTCCAAGAGCAAAAATGGCATCGGCCAAGAGTGTCGCTGGCTTACGTCCGAATCTATCATTTATCCACCCGCCTAAAAGTGCTCCCACTATTGCTCCAGCAATGGCCATACTCACTATAGTCTCCTGTCAAGGATCAAAGAAAAAGGGTGAGCTCATTCTTTCACTGGGTTACATGTATCCAAAGCGCACACACCTGTAGCAAAGAACTGCTCTCCACTGCAGAAAAATCGTCCCTTATGTAAAGCAGAGCACCCGAGATAACGCCTATAAGCAAGCCAAACATGAAGCTCTCAATAAAACACAGAAGAAACCAGAGAATTTTATAAAGCCATCAGCTGCAAACCTGTGTCATAACCAAAGAGAAGAGCTCCGATGCTAGCTGCAAGAGTCAGCTTCAAAATGTATGGATTGGACCATAGCCTAGTATTTAGCTGTATGCCTCTAGGAAGTAAAGTAGCCTGATCGCTGATCTCTGCACCCATGTTATGCTTGCCTGTGAAAGGTAGCCCTGTCATAAGTCATTCAGAAATCGCTAAAGAACTGCACACATCGTAACCCTTCCTATTCATAAACCTTAAGAGGAAGTGTCGCCCAGCCCTCCAAAGGCAGATTAAGAGACAGACTGCAGGATTAAATACACAACACAAGCTCCTTGCAACGTACGACTCCTCTTCATATGCGTCTCGTGTCTCGCGACCGCCAACAAGCAACAGAGCCCCTACTAACCCACTTTGTTCATGACCCTGTGCAGGGAGGATGATAAACGAGCATGCAGGGGGGAGACGTAGACGTTAAGCTCATATTCGCTAGCGGCGGCGGATTGTGGATATAAGAATCCCTTTTCACTAGGTGAGCCTAATATCCTTTTTTCGCTATTTGACCCCAGTATGTCTGGCCAATTTTAGAAAGGCTTGTTGATGAACGAAAGGCAAAGGGTGTGGGCGAATGAAGGGCGGTTCAAAAGGGAGGGACAGCTGGTCTTCTTCTCGCTTGCTCGCGAACCGTCTTCCGAGAGGCGGATCTCTTGAGGTTGGGCGGTGTAGCCGACCTCTTTCCTCCCTCTTATACACTCTCTCTCTCTCTCTCACACACACACACACACACACGGAGATTGCAGCAGTCTCTCTCTCTCTCTCTCTCTCTCTCTGCGTCGCAGGTCTGAGAGGACTCAAAAAGGTGGAGGGGGGAGGTAGGCTAGAGCTGGGCGAGGGGAGCAAGCCGAGTTGCTGGGAATATTCGTGAGGATCACGAAAATCAATGAGTTTTTTTTAGGAGGAAGCGCCGCGGAGGTGGAGGGGAGAGTCCGGCTCTCTCTCTCTCTCTCTCTCTCTCTCATTGCAGTGTTGCCTGCATGGCATCCGAGCCTCGAGGGGGAGGAGGCGAGGCAGACAGAGAGGTCTCTCTCTCTCTCTCTCTCTCTCTCTCTCTCTCCTGGAGCGTTGCAGGCGACTGCATTTTTTGTGTGCCGTAAGGAGGTGAGGCAGACAAGGGCCGCTGCGTATGCAGAGTCGTGGCCAGCAAGGCGCGCCCAGGGCCGCTGACATGGAAAATGGGAGGGGGAGGAATATCCCAGGGGGATCTTGAGAAGTAATAGCATTTACTTTAAGTTATGCCAGAAAGTAAGTGTGTAGTAATTAAGTCTCCCCAATCTCAGAAAAATCAAAATTCTTTCAAAACATATTAAGTGCATAAGTGAAGGTGAGTTTAAGAAATGAAAAGACGAATGAAAGTGAAAAGTCAAAAGACGAATGAAGATCAAAAGGCAAAAGACCTTTTGTATCAATATAAATAAGTGTTTCTGTGCTCTTTCAATTTTTCTTTAGCGTTTTCTTCCAAGTTCTCTTTAGCATCTCTATCTCTCTATCTATCTCTCTCTCTCAATGTTGTATTCATCTTTCTTAGGTAATATTGTTGCAACTCTATGTGCTTCCTCATTGCATGTCGTTACGTGCTATAGATTAACACATGGTGTTTTTATTTTGAGTGGAATCTTTGAATTAGAAGCATCTTTTAATTTTTTTGAAGCCAATAGGAGGTACCCAATTGGAGAAAATCGAAAAAACGACAAAATCCCTCAAGGTTCGTTTCGAAGCTGAATGGATGGTGTCGTCGTTGAATGGAAGGTGTTGTCGAGCGTTGAAGTAGGCAGAGAACCACAAAGGGGGGTGGGGGGGGACCTCAACAAGGACGAAAATTAAAAAAACGACAGAATCTCTCAAGGTTCATTTTGAAGCTGAATGGATGGTGTCGTCGCTGAATGGAAGGTGTTGTCAAGCGTCGAAGCAGGCAAAGAACCGCAAGGGGGGGTTGGGGGGGGGGGGGGGGGGCGACCTCAGCAAGGACGGCAATGATTACACGTAGTGAAGCTGGCAGATGTGAGCACATTCTCTTTTTTCTAATATATGAATTGCATCATAGACAACAGCAGGGCGATGCTGGGTTGCCTACATGGGTATTGTTTGAAGCCTTCTCGGGTAGCTGGTCTGCGTTCGAGTACCTCGATATGTACCTTTTGTAGGGATGAGACCCATGAGAGAGATCTCAGCCCAGCAAACATTAGTGCATATGGAGGAGGTATCGTACAAACGAATGAATATAATATATAGAGAGCCAATAGTAGGGGTAGTAAGAAATCACATAAAATCAAAAATTGCAAGGATCGAATGAGATACGATGCCGCAACACGACAATAAGATAGGAGGTTGTGTTGGAAAGGTGGCAGGTAGACAAGCAGGAGACGCGCTGGGACTGAGGACTATAGGCAGAGCATAAGGAGTTGATGCACAGAGAGATAGACTTGGGTTGCCCCTATTAGTAAGCTTTTTTTATTGCATGGGTTGCAGTCCTAGAGCAGCTCAACGTGACTGCTTGGTTGGTTACGGGAGACTATCATAAGGGCTTCTATATGTTAATAATGGGTTCGAGTCGAATCCGCCATCTCCCTTTTAGGTGGATACGACAACAATCTCCTGAGTGTTAAAAAGCAGGATCCTAAGGAGCCAGTAGAAGAATCGGCCACTTTCTCCACTTCTTGACTCGGATCTTACAAAGGATAAACTTCCCAATTAAAAGACGGGCCCCTTTCTAGAGGCTTGTCTACCCCCATAATATTTTATCTGTAAGCGTCACTTTAGAGGCACCAAGCAGCGAGTGTTTCCATGGATAGTGCAGCCAGGTCAGATACTCATCCGTTTGATTTGTGTTCGATCTATGGTGGCACCATTGCCTCTAAAAAGGCCCCCGACAATCCTGCAAATCGGCTCTGCTTTTTATTACACACGAATCACAAATCAACGTCGTTCGACCATCGCTCAAGATGGCGTCTTTACTGGAGATAGTTGTTGCATAGGGCTTTCGAAAGCACATCCGCATTCAAAAAATGGTGTGGCACAGTTATCGCGGTTGCTTGCCCAAGTTAGGCACCTCTAAACCGGCTCCTTTACCCTATGGTCTACTCTGTGCAGCTTTTTCAGATGCGCTTGCTTTTCATATGACCCACTTTACGTGCTCATATCTCAGCGGTGGTAACGAGCCTGGTGTTGATATGGGTCAGCCTGCACAGGTTTGGGCAGCGCCATAGCCACGACCCCAAGACTTGGCCTCTTGTAGGTGCCCAACTAGAAGCCTTCTGCAACTTCGATCACCTGTATGACTAGGTTCTATCCTTGTTTAGTGATCGCCACCGCATCGTCAAGTTGTCCATCATCTCTGGCTCCATCTTCTTCACTGTTGATCCTAGAAAAGCACATCTTCAAAACAAACTTCCCCAACTATCCTAAGGTAATATTCACGTCCTAGTGGAGAGGACGTTGTCGTGGCACAAGCACAACTGCCTCTTCCAACTAGAGAAGAAGAAGGTGCGAGCATCCCAATTTGTAGGTGCAAGTCGTTAGCCCGTTGGTAGTGGTGTTGCATGTGTAGAGGGCGTGGAGCTGTAGTTTCAACTTCAGAAGGATTTTGACATGTTTCAAGCGGCCATCGTAGATTCACAGGCTCCAACAACCGCCTGCTACTTGTGAAGAGGAAGAAGGACTTCTTTTGGGTGGTGGAGATTGGAGAGGTGATGTCGGCCATGGCGCTGCTGAGGGAGGTTGTCGTCGTGAAACAATTGTCAAGCCCCCGTGCTCCGATTGAAGAGCACAGGGAACCTATGCGGAATCTGGACGTCGACGACGCTGGGGAGGATCTAAAGGAAAGCAACAGTCCTCGACCAATTAGCACTAGTACTCCGTTGGATGGCATCGTTGATAATTTTGTCTCCCGCATCAAGTGAGGCGCCCACTGTGCAAAAGTGTGCATTTGGTCACCTCAAGTGGTGAACGAAAGCAAAGCTTTGTTAAGTTGTATTTACGCCTTCCAAAGTGGAGCAATCCGTTCCAAGGAGGGTTCTCGTGTCAAAGTGTGACAAATGGGTCATACTCTTCGCTCGCTAAACATGGTCGCTACTGTCAAGCTCAACCAATGGGATGCAAGCAACAAGTAATTACTTTCATAAATTGATGTAATGCTCATGCCAAAGCTGTACACGGAACCATCAATTTGAGGATAGGCTAGAGATGGATTGGGAGTATTCTGACCATACAAAAACAAGTTGTCCAAGCTCATTTTGCAGAAAGGCCAATTTGTTGATGTTAGTTTCCCTCCATGAGAGCACAAAAACATTAGCCCAAAGGCTTTATATCCCAAACTAGTGCTTGGAATGCTTGACATGGAGAAATTGGAGACACATTCGCATATATCCAGTGTGTAGGCACCCCGCTTGAAAAGACCCAAGCTTGTAGAATCCATTCCCATAATCAAAATCAAAATTCAAACATGCCATCCATCAAGCATTTCCATCAGCTGTTGTTGCCGATACCAATGTGCCTGAAAGAGAAAGTTCTCTATATTTATCTCTAGCTTGGAGAAGCTTTGAGATTGCATATGGCACTTCATCAATGGTTGCCTCCATCCACCAATTCATGCAAAAGCATCATCCCTGCATGAGGAAGAGAAGGCGGTCATCGATGGTCTTTGGAAAGAATCAACACCGGCATAATTTGTTTTTTCACTTACATACATTGAAGGTGAGGGATTTGGCTCCATCCATCATACTCGGGCGTTGGAAGTATTAGCAGAAGGAACAATTGATCATGCAAGCCTTTAAACATTGGAGGCAACTAGGGAAGCCCTTGTTCACAAAGAGGTCTCTTACCATTGTCTTGATTAGCAGAGAAGCATTGCCACCCTCAAAATGTACAAAGGTACACAAGTTTTCCTTAAAAGGGGCTACCAGGACAACCAATAACAACCTCCTATTCTACAGCTTGACGCTTCTTTCACCAAGGTACAATAAGCATGAAATTCTATTTTGTAACACCAATGGTTGGCATACAATAGGGAAGAATAAAAAGTTTTCCACATTCATCACCACCAGTGTGAGCCACATGGAGGGGCAAGTTGAAGCTCACTATATTTACTTGGTTGGTCCAAAAGATTTTTCTGGAAGGAGGATAGAGGATGCTCTACATAGCGTAATCCCAAAGTGCCACTGTAGATTGTTGTTGAGGACACACACGTGATAAAGGCAGTGATATTTGTTTTAACTCATGTTCTGTGTGTGACAAAAAGGACATATATTCACAATGGTGGATGATTTGATCGCACAACCACGATTCCATCTTGACAACACTACGAGGTTTGTCATCTGCATCCAATTCCCCATGTCTACATTTGCTTGGCGCTACGTGGCACGGCACTGCAGCTTCTGTTTCTTATAATTTTTGGAGAGACCATAGTGCCAACTCTCCACCATACTTTCGTATGGCACTTTTTGCATGAAGTGCACTATATAATTAGCATTTTCACTTTGTGCTTGACTGCAAGCAAAATGTTTAACTATTCAGATTGCTTTTATGTAGCTTGATTCAAACATTGTCCTTCGGCTTGCAGTATTGGACGACACCCGTACACAATTATCAGGTTGGCACTAGAGTCCAATATTTATAGTCTGTTGATGCTTTCTGTATGTTTTGAGTTTGTCAAAGCTTCCTTAAGTTTAGTTTAGCCACATGTTGGAGCATATAACTCTCTCTCTCTCTCTCTCTCTCTCTCTCTCTCTCTCTCTCTCTCTCTCTCTCTCTCTCTCTCTCTCTCATGTTTTACGAGAAATAAAGGAAAATTGACTACGCTTGATTGAGGATAAGATGGGTGTCTCAAAGATGGGTCCACGGTCTAGAGACTAAATGGTCGATATTAGTAGGCTGAATGTCAATCTGCAAACAACAACCAAAGTAGGTTAGGTTAAGGTGCAACCCTTTTGCTCGATTCAATTATCCTCTTTAATAACCCTTTGTTGTATAGGGAGCACTATGGGACACACTGCTTCTTCCCAATGCTCATCAAGTCCCAAGATGAGCTATTATTGGTGCCTATCAATTGGTTCTACTCATCTGCTTGTGTTCCACAACAAAACCCGAGGCGAGAGTAGTGACAACCAACTAACCAAGAAACCAACTGCGCTCCAAAATCTATCAGATTATGTACGACACAAGCCCACCAAGCAAGACTAGTTACCCTTCACTTTTTGATTAAATTGGATGTTTTGTAAGTACCCTTCACTTTTAATTGCATTGGATGTTTTGTAAAGATTTATTTAAAGAACATCAATGGCTGACATGTCCTTGAAATTTTTAAGCTCCATAAAAACATAGTAGAGAAGTAGAAATGTAAAGATAATGAGAGTGAATTGCTCTCTATTTGTCTATATAGAAATCATGTAAATTGAGTTAAAGGGCTTACACATGATCATAATTTTTGAGCTTTCGAAAGGTCAAAGGTCAAAGGCCATGACGATGCCTTCATTTTTCCTTGGCTAAGAATACAAATTCTTTCATTGGCTGAAGGAATTAGGAATCACTCATTAGAGAGACAGGCATGTAAAAACAATGATGGAACATCTATTGCTAATGATTTTCTTTTTGGTTGTACTAAAAATACCTTTCTCAACTATGATGAACAATGCTAGGGGTGGATAAGTGATTAATCCGTCAAGCTCAATTTTTGACGTTAGCAAGGGGAGTTTTCTATCATCCTAGTCTAGCCGGACTGCCAACGTCAAGGTGAGATCACATTGGTCCAGTCCCCGCCCAGTGGAAGCATCCACTTAGATAGCAAGGAAAGGTCAGATGACTGCAACACTTATGAAACAACTAAAAATTTGTTTCGAAATACGGAGAACACTTATTTTCCCGTACAAAAAAAAAACAATGTGCATTAGCCCTCCTTGGCCACTAGGCTTACTGCTTAGTAGCCTCATGCAACCAAGCTCTTACTCTTTGGTTGTTTCTTGTTTCCAAAGTGTGCAATAACGCATACTGATTTTTGTTTAGCTCTAAGAGCTTAGACTTTGTATCAATGCATCACTCATGCATTCGTCGTCTTTCTTGATGTGATGTTAATTTTCTTGTAACCTACCAACAAGGAGGGCAATCGCCACACCAACTAGTGTGGAAAGAAACTACTTCACACAAGGGGAAAATTAGTTGCTTGATGGTTATAAAGGTGATTGAGAGGACTTGGTGCGAGACAACGCCTTAGTCCCTCAATAGTGGGTATTTTATCATACACCACCCAATACTGCTTGATGTAATCAGTGCATTGATTCAGTAGTTTATTCTATATATATTACCTCCATTTATTTAAGCTCCTAAGGTGAATTGCTTCACTCAATGCTCCATCACCTTGAACTGCATCAGGTATGTGCAAGGACAAAGCAAGCTAGCATCAATAGGGAAGCATGGAAAGTGGATGTGCAAGGTATCCAAAGACTTGAAGCAGACCTTGATAGGTTGATGGGATCCACTCGCTACTGCCTAATGGTAATCTGCGTTGCAGTTTCCAACTCAACCCTCGTTCAAGCTTCCTTTTTTCTGGTGCTTGTAATGTACTTCTCAGTCGACCTCTCAAAAGCTATGGCACTTGTAACATTCATCAAGCACTAAGCTTTGCATCCATCATTTTGAGCTATTTCAATGAGTCATGTCTTGTTAGGTTGACTTGTATTGTGAGAGTAGTAACTCCTCAGCATGAAGCTTTCTCATATTTACCGTTCACTGCCAACTGTGAGTTTACCACTCTCACTTATAATCATACAAGAATCCGTCAATGATGCTGCGATCAATGAGCGATCAATGTGGGTTCCTCCTTCTTAGTGTTTTTCATAACTTCTTTGTTGGCACCTACCTCTAGGGGGGCCATGGCATGGCCTTTGTAATGTCTCCAACTCTAGACTCAAGTAGGCTTTTTCCAAGCCAATACTTAGGCATGTTGAATGCCTCCAACAATGAAAACTCTTCCAATCATGTCTTTGCCATCAATTCGACACAATCCAAGACCTTGAAATTGAAGACATCAACGATAACCATGTGGGCATTAACATAAACAACATGTTTCAACCAATTCTATGGCTGCCAAGAAATGGTCCCCCCTCACGAATGCTTTTAGAACATCGATAAATCTAAAAAGTACCCATCGTTGCGACTACTCAGTTTAAGGTACTTCTTAGCATTGCAGTATTCATGTTGTTCCTTGTCCTTGGCTCTTTAGTTGGGTTAGTTTTGTAAAACAGGAGCCAAAGAGATATAGTATATGGTTGGGAGCTTGAGCTCACACAAATCAAACTTTACATGCATACAAGTTTTGTTCCTTTGTTGATAATGTGGAAAAAGTTGACAGAAAGTAGTTGGAATGTGCATGCAACCCATGTTGAAGAGTAAATAAAGTGGTATGCACCACATGTGAGACATTTGGCAATTGATGTCAAATGTGTAGCACAAGGAGATTGAGTAGTAGTAGAGAACAATCATACGATTGTGTACTTACCATGGTGAAGCTATGAATCCTTGTCAAAGAGTGCTTGAACATAAACAAATTGTGATGCGAAGAAGTTGAGAGTTTTCTCAAAGCGGGTTATGCCAAGTGTGGAGTTCAATCTCCCTAGCCCTGAATCTCCTCATAGATTAAGTGAAGATAATATTATTGTGATAGCATCCATAGTAGACCAAATTGATCTATTCATTTGGTTTTAAAACAAAGACCTTGAACTGTTGAGCGAAGTAGGCGTTACCAATTTTAGGTGCTTGGCTAATTGGAAGGTTAGACACTTATCTTGATGTCTCTCTGAAATTTGTATTATCCACCAACATAAGAGAAATGTATATTCAAGAAGTTAAACATGTAGGCTCTTTTACATTTGAAAGGGCGTGCATATGGGGGGGGGGAGAGAGAGAGAGAGAGAGAGAGAGAGAGAGAGAGAGAGAGAGAGAGAGAGAGAGAGAGAGAGAGTTATCAAATGCCTTGTAAAGGAAAAATGGCATATGCTATTGAAGTACAACAAGACTTCTAAGAGTTTAGTTATGTATATGGATAGAGAGAAGAAATATGTATAATTCCATGTGTGGCCTCCACAAATATAGCTACAAAGAGTTGGTGCTTGCTACAAGAAAGTTTCATGAAAAGGAGATTTTGGGAGTCAGAGGTTTTGACTGGGTTTACTACGGTGTGCTGCCCAAGTCTGCTCTTGAAGTCACCATGAACCGATTGTCTAGAGAGTCTGATCAAGGAGAAAGAGAGATCATCATCATCGTAGAGATGGGAAGCACGAGGCATCTACAATACGATAATCTCATGCAACTCTAGGTGGAGTCTTTGTCTTGTTGAGATGGGAGCAAAGAAAGAAAGTTGTGAAGATAATTGCGGTAGGAATGTTGTACTTGCATGAGGAATGGGAGCAACAAATTCTTCATAGAGACAAAGGTTGTGATGCTAGATACATATATGGATGTGAAATTGGGCATTTTTTTGTCTTACAAGGATATATGAGCATGGGCATACGACAACGGTTGTGGGTACTTTGGGGTTCTTCGCACCAAGTTTCCTTGGACATGCAAGGTGACAACAAGCATGAATGTCTATAACTTTGGTGCTCTTCTTCTTGAAGTGGTGATCGGGCATCCACCAATCAAACGTAGGGGATACAATGCTAAGGAATTGTTACTTGTGGAAAGGGTGTGGCCACGATTAAAGCACAAATAGTAGGCTTCTTGAAGTTGTGGACAAGAGGCTTGATGGGTTGTTTAAATTTGAGGAAGTGGAGGAGGGGCTCATATTGGGGCTTTTGTGCTCTCATCTCGACCCTTTGGAATAATATTTATGCTTCACTCACATGTGGAACTTTCTATTTGGGCATGACATTTTTTGCAAGGATACACAGCTCTTAAAGACCATGGCATGGCATTAGGCACTATGGAAGCATCAAAGGGTTGCATTTGAAGAGTTTCTCTGCCGATTCCTCAAATCTTTATAATTGTGTATAACATTCTTCTATTGATGGAGACTGAGATAGTAAGTAGCTATGTTAGTGACATGCTCCATAGTTACTTGTGACTTACGAGACTCGCTTTGTGGAAACTAACTCTTGAAGTACAATTTTTTTAATAGTCACAAAAGAGTTACCCGAGAAGAAAGTTGGAGAATATGTGAAAGAGAGGGAGTGAAAGTTTATACTTACTACATTGACTTTGTCCCTTCAACTCTTAGAAAGTGTATTTTCAGAAAAGTTAGCGGTTTATAGTATGTATCGGTTTTGCTGCTTTAATTGCGCATGCACAAAGAGAGAGAGAGAGAGGGGGGGGGGGGGGGGGGGGAGTGCGTGATTTTTCTTGTTCTTTATCATAGTTTTTACCTTTATTTTGATCAAATAGTGTCTAGATATTGCGGTAGGGAAAGAGAAACCAAAATTGTACAATTGCACATGCGCACACACACACACACACACACACACACACACACACACACACACACACACACACACACACACACACACACAGAGCACATTTTTTCTTGTTCTTTATTAGAGTGTGTCACCTTTCTTTTGATCAAATTGTGTCTACATGTTCCTATCGTTGCATTTCAAATCCATCTCGCACATAACAAAATATAACAATGGTTAGAATGCATTTGTTAAGGTGTTTCGAATCATATTTGAGAGTGCACATTTTTTCTTGTTCTTTATTAGAGTGTGTCACCTTTCTTTTGATCAAATCGTGTCTACATGTTGCTATCATTGCATTTCAAATCCACCTCGCACATAACAAAACATAACAATGGTTAGAATGCATTTGTTAAGGTGTTTCGAATCATATTTGATATAGTTGTTACTTAATGTGTGATGTTCCATTGTTTATGTTTTTTTATTTTAAATTAAACAAGCAAGTTTCCTTGCATGGGGGACTTTGCAGAGTCCTTCCAATTTCATATAAGAAGCATGAGGCTACATACAGGTTTGTCGCTTGAGCTTTGGACATAAGTAGTAAGCACATTTGTCTACTCGATAAACCGATCACCCTTTATAGCATTGGATGGAGGAATTCTAAAAGAGGTGTGGACAGGTAAAAAGGTGAACCATGCATTTCGCAAAGTATTTGGATGTGAGTCCTTCATGCACATAGACAAAAGTCCTAAGATCTAAGTTAGATGCAAAGTTCAAGAAATGTTTTTTCATCGTTGATGGAGAAGGACTTTGGATATCGCCTATGGGATCCTAAGGATGATAAAATATTTAGGACTAGAGATGTTATATATTTTATTTTTGGGAGCTTGAAAATCCTTGGATAAAAGTAGTTAAGGTTCACCAACAAGTTTTGCAAGTCTCATTTGATTTGAAGATGGATATAGAATATCTCATTTCTTGCAATTCTTGCTGTAATGGAAATGGCCTATGAACTTTGAGAGTAGCGGAATTAGGAAATTAGGTGAAGCATTTTTGAGAGAGTACTTTGTGAGCATAGCGGGTGAACTTAATTGATGGTAGCAACATAAACATGGCACTTAGTGAACTTGGCATGAACAATACTTTTGCAAGAGATAGAGTTTCGAGAACATGACAATATTTGAAGACCGGATTCATATGGAGCCGGTCTCCACTCCAATAGGCATTTGTATTATAGTTTCTCCAATCAAGAGAGACTTGGTACAATACAATCTTTGTGTTCCTTGTGACCTACGTGATGCAATGAATATGGAAAGCTTCATGCATCACAAGCATAGCATAAACTTGTAGAAAGCATTAACTATCCCAAGCCTCAGTCCCAAGGCCGCAAACACCTTCGAAAGTGGAGAGAGCTAGCGGGGAATGAGGGTAGAGAAGAGGAAGAAGAAACATTCCATAGGAGAAAGAAATAGTTCCTCACTTATCATTACTCTTCTTGCTAGCATACATAATAGCATAGTAATGGAGATGGAGAAGATGGCAAGCTTAAGCATTGAAGCATGGCTCTTGGTTGGATTTGCATTCCATAGCCAAGAGTGTTGATGTAGGCTCTCACTTCTCACAAGCTTGGAGAAGGAGGTGGTGTTCCTCAACTTTCACCAAGTGAGAATGCCCTTGAGAATGAGTGTGTGTGTGTGTGTGTGTAGTATATCCCCCTAGCACCCCCCTCCTTGCTTTGGGGGAGTGGTGACTTTTCTACATGCTGCAAGCTCATTAGACCCTCTCCCCCTAGCCAACCACATGCAACATGCAGCCAAGTATATGGGTAGTCTTTTGACAAGTGTCCTCCTTACCCCTTAGACAGAGAGAGCTTGAAAATATCCAGATATTTGTTGGATGGAAGTAGAAGCTCATTGGACCCCTCTTTAGCCCAACCAATAGCATTCAAGCACACCATGTGGTTAAACTTAGTGAGAGTCTGACATGTGTCCATGTGCTCTTTTAGAAAAGGGGTGCCCCTTGGGAGTGGAAGGTTAGGTCAAAGATTCCCCTAACTTTGGGACTTTTATGCATAGAAAGCTTCTCAAGCAACTTCCACATTAAGTGTGTAGGGTCTCTTTTTGACTCAAGCATCTTACCCCTCATGCATAGGAAGCTTCTCAAGCAACTTCCTCATTAACTGTGTAGGGTCTCTTTTTGACTCAAGCATCTTACCCCCCATGCATAGGAAGCTTCTCAAGCAACTTCCTCGTTAAGTGTGTAGAGTCTCTTTTTGACTCAAGCATCTTACTCCCCATGCATAGGAAGCTTCTCAAGCAACTTCCTCATTAAGTGTGTAGCGTCTCTTTTTGACTCAAGCATCTTACCTCCCATGCATAGAAAGCTTCTCAAGCAACCTCCCTAAGGTCTTTTAAACTCCATTAGTTAACCTTGCTCTATGACATACCATCTCTCATTTGGGCCCCTTTACCATTGGCCCCGTGTTGAGATAGATCCGTAAGCACATGTCTATATTCTAGCCCTTGTTCCCGTTTATTATCCTACATTAAATGATCAATTTAATATGAGAAAATCATTTGGGCTGGTTAGATATTAGGTATTTAATGACATTACCTCTCTCCTGAACTCATGGTCGTCCTCGACTATGAGGTAAAAGAGATAAAGTCATAGTCATTAGTCAATTTGTTTTAGCGGGTAGAGGATCCCTTTTTACCCTACGACATCATTCCAAGATGGATGACTAATCCATTTGGTGCTTGTGAGATATAGCTGCCGCAAGCATGTTTTCTCTTTAGTCCATTTCATCTTCCCAAGTAGAGTGACAAATTCTACATGGTGTTTGAGAGATGTCGTCATCCCAACATGATTCTTACTATGCATATTACTTAAATTTGTGCACAATAAAGAGAGAATTAGTCTTATAAGACAAAACATTGATCATTAAAAGAAACATGTACATTTGCTTACTCTAATGTAGCATTGTAAGCGTTGACAAGGTTCATACTATCCTTAAGCCGGATTCTTTGCATCCATCTAGCATCTTCAAAAGGATAATTTTTTAACTTAATAAGATACCGTCGGATAATTTACCATGTCGTGGTACCTTGTCTTCATGCCGAAGGATAGCTTCGGGTTGTAGTACCTCTTCCTTATCTTTGATTTCGGGAGGGTCTTCAATAATTGGTTCATTTGGAGGCTCTCCTTTGTAGGGCTTGAGTAGGCTCACATGAAAACAATTGTGTATGAGCCAATGGTTAGGTAACTTGAGTTGATAAGTCACCTCATTGATTGGCTTCAAAATTTGATAAGGACCATAGTATCTTTTTGCTAGGTTAGCAACCCGTAGGATTTTTGCTCATCGTTTGCCTCAATCGAGCCTTAGGAAACTTAAGTAAGACCCAATCATTTTCTTTGAACGTTAAGGACCTTCTGTGCTTGTCAAAAGCAGCTTTTTGCCTTAGTTGGGAGATGGATATAGCCTCCTTAATCTTTTGAAAAGATGCTTGCAGGTCACGGCTATACTCATCGGTAGCGAAGATCTTCCCATGTACTTTAAGTAGCAAGGGACTTTTAGGTCTTCCCTCTATGATTTCAAAAGGTGCGTTTCTCGTAGAAGTATGGATAGTATTATTATACGCATACTCTACTAGAGGTAAGTACTTTTTCCATTGTGAGCGTTGATCTACGTCTGTAACATAGGTCTTTAGTAGATCAAGAATTGTAAGATTGGCTATCTCACTTTGGCGATCTGTTTGTGGGTGATAGGCCGAAGAGAAATTCAATCTTGTACCTAGATTTTTGAAGAGACCTTTCCAAAAATTACTGGTCATTCTAGGATCTCTATCTGACACGATGGATGTTGGCAATCCATGGTGTTTGAAAATCTGTGATATGAAGAGAGTTGCCATTTGGTGTGCCTTAACAGTCTTCTTGACAGGGATAAAGTGTGCTTGCTTGGTAAACCTGTCGACTATTGTCCATATCCCGTATTCCCATGGATAGATTTTGGTAATCCATGGATATACTCTCCCATGGTGAATTAGGAATTGGCAATGGCTGGAGTAATCCAGGTTGCTTCCCTCTATCGTACTTGGTCTTTTGGCATACTACACATTTTGAAACATACTCTTGTATGTCCACTTTCATGGTAGGCCAATAAAAGTATGTCTCTACTCCTCAAAGAGTAGGTTGAATGCCTCTATGCCCCGCATAGGGAGGAGCATGGGATTCATACATGACTTTCTCACGAAGGGAGTGGGTAACACATAGCCTATTTCTATGGAGAAGATAACCATCCTGCAAGGTGAATGGTTTCTCTTTCTTTCCCAAAGCAAGGGCTGACATTATGTCTTTAAAGTCAGGGTCAGTATCATACTCATCTATCATAGAAGATAGATCATTGTGAGTTGCTATTGACACAACATTAACTTTTGGTCTTCGTGAAAGTGCATCAGCCACTTGATTGTGCTTACCAGCAATGTGAGCAATGTGGAAATTAAATTGTGAAAGAAAATTTGCCCACCTCATTTTTTTGTCGGAAAGCTTTGTTTGTGTCATGAAGTACTTGAGACTTTGATGGTCTGTTCGTAAGATGAATGGAGTCCCCAATAGATAGTGCTTCCATGTGTCTAGGGCATGTAGAACAGCTAATAGCTCTTTCTCATAAATTCCTAAGACCCGTTCATCCGTGTTGAGCCTTCGGCTCTCATATGCTATAGCATGCCCTTCTTGAAGAAAGACTGCTCCAAGGCAATCATCACAAGCATCACATTGGACCTCAAATGGCTTTGAGAGATCCGGAAGCATAAGGACGAGTTGGGAGATAAGCTTCTCTTTGAGCTTGTCAAAAGCACTTTGCTCCTTGGCAGTCCATAAATACTTAACATTTTTCTTTGTTAAGTCATGTAATGGTCCTGCTATTTGAGAGAATTTTGCTATGAAGCGTCTATAGTATGCACACATACCAATAAAGCTTCTTAGCTCATGTAGATTCCTTGGATTAGGCCATGCTTTTATTACCTCCAACTTTGATGGATCCATACAGATACCATCTTGAGAGATAATATGACCTAAGTATTGAATCTCTTGAAGGAAAAATTTGCTTTTCTTTTGATTGAGAAAAAGCTTATTCTCCCTTAATGCTTGAAAAATCACTTGGAGATGTTGCTTGTGTTCCTCCAAGGAATTGAAGTAGATGATGATATCATCAAAGAACACTCCAATGAATTTGCGGTAGTGTCTAAAAATTTTCTCCATTAAAAAATTGAATGTAGCTGGTGCATTAGTCAAGCCAAAAGGCATGACTAGATATTCATAAAGGCCAAACATTGTACGAAACGCGGTCTTTAGTAATCTTCATTCACTATCCTTATTTGACGGTAGCCACTTTTCATGTCAATCCTACTGAAGTAGGTAGAGCCTTGTAGCTTATCAAACAGACCTTCTACCCGAGGTATGGGAAATCTGTTTTTGATAGTGATATAGTTTAGTGCGCGATAGTCCACACACATGCAATATGTACCATCTTTCTTTTGCACTAAAAGGATTGGAGAGCAAAAGGGAGAGGAGCTAGGCCTCACCATTCCTTTGTCTACCAATTCTGTACTTGCCTCATGATCTCCTCTTGTTGAGCTTGTGAAAGTCGATAGGGAGGTTTGTTAGGTGGTGAGCTTCTTGATAGGAGCTCAATTCGATGGTCATCATCCCCTCGTTTTGGAAGTAAGTCCATAGGGATATCATCAATGAACACATCTTGGAATCCTTTTAGAAAGTTAGACAAGTCTAACTCTTCTTGATTCCTGCCATTCACCTTTGATGAAACATTAGGACCTTTTAGGGATTCTTGACAAAAATCATGTACGCAGAAACTGAGCTTTTCATTGATTTATCAAGGGTGGGAGGACTTACAAGTTGTGTAGTACGACCAGACTCATTGGCATCTATATACATGTTCTTTCCCCTGTAGGTGAAGTAGATTCTCCTTTCAGGGAACTTCATGCTGGCAGCCATGCGGTTGAACCATGGTATCCCTAGGATGCATCCTCATGTTGGAGAGGAGAGATAAAGAAGTCTTCTTTGTTGAAACAGCCTCAACTTCCCAATCAAGGGAGTAACGGAGGCTTGTTGTCCCTTGAAAGCGGCATCGGCAGTTACAACATCTCCCATCTCAAAAGCTTGAATGCCCAACTTGGTGGCCAACTCCATTGATATGAAGTTAAGAGTAGAACCAGGGTCAAACAAGATGAAGGCATCATGCTCCCTTACCTTTCCCCAAGCATAGGAAAGAGGTGATCCTTTGCAATGAGTATCCTCTTTTGGAGCTTCGATAGTGGAAGCTCTAGGAGTCTCATTGCGAGCATTTCTTTTGGGGCAAGAACGATAGCCATGTCCTTGCTCCTCACACATAAAACATTTGTGATCCTTGTGAAAAGTTTCAAGCTCTTCAAGAGAGAGTTAATTTTTACCTTTGTAAACTCCTTTCTCCTTGGACTGATTGTTGTTGTTGTTGTTGGAATGGCCGTGGGAAAAACTTTGGGCATTAATTTTTCCCTTTGCATCACTTTTGTCTTTATTTTCCATGGGTTTGACATTTCGTCTAACCCCTTGTTGAAATTGATGCGTGAAGCAACCATGGTATGGTGGATTACTTCGCTGATAGATTCAGGTCGTTGAGAGTTGACATACTCGACCATCTCTTCAAGTAATCCTGCACAGAATTGTTGTTTTTGCTAAGCATAGTCTATCTTTTGAAAGAGAGTAGCCTTGATATGAACTTGTCCACATATTTGCGGATAGACTCATGAGAGAGAAGACTTAACTCCGCCATTCAATGAGCACTTTATCCTTTGCATCGCTTGCAAGGAATTGCTTCATGATGGAAACTCGTAGAGTTTTCCATGTCTTTGGGGCTTTGCCACTGCCACGAAGGCTAGCCCACCATTGACGAGCCGATTTTTGGAAGTGCATAGCTACATGGCGTAGCTTGGAGGACTTCGTGAAGCCCTCATCTCCAAAGGACGCATCAAATTGTTGGATGAAGGCCAATACTTTGTCGGTAGCACCAAAGTGCCATCATAGGTGAGAAAAGAGATACTCTTTCCTCCCTCTTTGAACTTCTTGAGCTTTTGTGACCTTTGCCATGCAGGGTAAGATTTGCGATGTCCTCCCTTCTTATATTCTCTAGGAGAATAGCCATAGCTTTCATCGGTAGAGGAGGAAGGTGAAGAAGAAGGAGAAGAGGGTGACCTCTTTCTTGCCCTTTTCTTCCTTGGTTTCCTCTCTTCCCTTTTGGAGTGATGAGGAGAAGGACTATGGGTTAACCGTTTCCTCTTGGGAGGAGTTGGCGATCGTTTAGTCCGCCTTCTTTGTGGAGCCACATCTTCGGAGAAATTTAGGGATTCATTACTTTCTTGATCTTTGGATTACTCCTCTCGTATGGGAGAGTTTTCTTTTGGGGGTCTCTTCAAGAGTCCTCGTAAGCCCTCTCTCCTCTTGGAGAGGAAAGGAAATCCCATAAGCACGAAGTTGTTGAGTAACTTCGTCTTGCAAAGTGGGGTCGCCCATAGCTTGTTGCCACCTAGTGACAAGATAATTAACAAACATGGGGGCATCATCATTGGCACCTTCATGTGCAAAATCAAAGTTATTAATGTTCATTCTACTCTCTTGGTTATTGTCAACCATGTTAATTAAATTTATATGTTTACTTAGTGTATGCTTTGGCAATTCAAAAACTTAGTTGCTACTCCTCTTAGCCTTTGAAAATAGACACTTAAGTATCTACACCCACGGCTCGAATTGGTTAATTATAGAGGGTAGTGGAGTGAGTCTGACATAACGAAGTTACCGAGGGATAGCTTCTTTTGAACTTCTTATGGCTCAATAATGGTAAAGCCCTATATAGGCAAGTCTAAAAAGACTCCATTATTAAGATTAAATCTCCTAAGGTGTGCACGATATCGCACGTAGTGGGCTCAACAAAACCGATAATAGATCCCAGACCCACTTACCCTAATATAATTAACAAAAACAACCATTAATAGGCTACTTAAGGATCTCTCTTCTTAAGCAAGAAAAGAGGAACCAAATGCTCTGATACCAATGTAATGGAAATGGCCTATGAACTTTGAGAGTAGCGTAATTAGGAAATTAGGTGAAGCATTTTTTGAGAGATTACTTTGTGAGCATAGCCAATGAACTTAATTGATGGTAGGAACGTAAACATGGTACTTAGTTAACTTGGCATGAACAATACTTTTGCAAGAGAGAGAGTTTAGAGAACATGACAATAGTTGAGGACCGGATTCATATGGAGTCCCCCCTCCAACGGTCCCCCCTCCAATAGGCATTTATATTATAGTTTTTCCTATCAAGAGAGACTTGGTACAATACAATCTTTGTGTTCCTTGTGACCTACGTGATGCAATGAATATGGAAAGCTTCATGCGTCACAAGCATAACATAAACTTGTAGAAAGCATTAACTATTCCAAGGCCGCAAACACCTTCGAAAGTGGAGAGAGCTAGCGGGGAATGAGGGTAGAGAAGAGGAAGAAGAAACATTCCATAGGAGAAAGAAATAGTTCCTCACTTATCATTACTCTTCTTGCTAGCATACATAATAGCATAGTAATGGAGATGGAGAAGATGGCAAGCTTAAGCATTGAAGCATGGCTCTTGGTTGGATTTGCATTCCATAGCCAAGAGTGTTGATGTAGGCTCTCACTTCTCACAAGCTTGGAGAAGGAGGTGGTGTTCCTCAACTTTCACCAAGTGAGAATGCCCTTGAGAATGAGTGTGTGTGTGGGTGTGTGTAGTATATCCCCCTAGCACCCCCCTCCTTGCTTTGGGGGAGTGGTGACTTTTCTACATGCTGCAAGCTCATTAGACCCTCTCCCCCTAGCCAACCACATGCAACATGCAGCCAAGTATATGGGTAGTCTTTTGACAAGTGTCCTCCTTACCCCTTAGACAGAGAGAGCTTGAAAATATCCAGATATTTGTTGGATGGAAGTAGAAGCTCATTGGACCCCTCTTTAGCCCAACCAATAGCATTCAAGCACACCATGTGGTTAAACTTAGTGAGAGTCTGACATGTGTCCATGTGCTCTTTTAGAAAAGGGGTGCCCCTTGGGAGTGGAAGGTTAGGTCAAAGATTCCCCTAACTTTGGGACTTTTATGCATAGAAAGCTTCTCAAGCAACTTCCACATTAAGTGTGTAGGGTCTCTTTTTGACTCAAGCATCTTACCCCTCATGCATAGGAAGCTTCTCAAGCAACTTCCTCATTAACTGTGTAGGGTCTCTTTTTGACTCAAGCATCTTACCCCCCATGCATAGGAAGCTTCTCAAGCAACTTCCTCGTTAAGTGTGTAGAGTCTCTTTTTGACTCAAGCATCTTACTCCCCATGCATAGGAAGCTTCTCAAGCAACTTCCTCATTAAGTGTGTAGCGTCTCTTTTTGACTCAAGCATCTTACCTCCCATGCATAGAAAGCTTCTCAAGCAACCTCCCTAAGGTCTTTTAAACTCCATTAGTTAACCTTGCTCTATGACATACCATCTCTCATTTGGGCCCCTTTACCATTGGCCCCGTGTTGAGATAGATCCGTAAGCACATGTCTATATTCTAACCCTTGTTCCCGTTTATTATCCCACATTAAATGATCAGTTTAATATGAGAAAATCATTTGGGCTGGTTAGATATTAGATATTTAATGACATTATCTCTCTCTCTCTCTCTCTCTCTCTCTCTCTCTCTCTCTCTCTACCTTGTGTTACTCTTATGAGTATTGTTACTCTATGTATTAGCCACATGAATGTCTCATTTGCTAATCCACCCTAATCCTTTCAGACATTCTCATGAGGGAAATTGTCTTTCTCATGAGGGTGTGGTGCCACAACCTCAATTAAGGCAAAAAGTTTTCTCTTATGAATGTAAGTCCACTTCATTGGGCTTGTGAATGCATTTTGTAATGGAGAAGCATTAATTATGTGATTCCAAAACCATAGGTATGATTGTTAAAGCTACTAGATAAAAATATGGCTTTCACACAATCTTCCAAGCCATCTAACTTTCATTTAAGGAAACGTGCATTAAAAGAAACATGGAGTCTTGCTTTGGAATAGCAAATGGTAATGCTTGAAACCAGAATGATGATTTAATGGCCATGAAGTACTTCAATTTGGACTTCATGTAATTCTCTTATTAAATGTAAGTCATGTCAAAAGGCTAGTGAGTTTCTAGTAGTAAATGATTTGATGAGGCATGAAAATCCTTGGGGTGGGCATATTTTTCTCAAAAAAATTCTACTTGAACCATCTCGCTCGAGGTTATAAAATTCTTAGTGGATTCAAGCGCTTATCAATGCCTAATTTGTGAGTGCTATGATCATCATTCAATTGAAGAGTGCAACACCTTATAGTATGATTACTATCAATTTTGGAAAATTCGTGTGCTCTCCCAAATTGAGAAACATCAATAAAAAATACTTACTATTGGCATTCAACTGCTAGTTAAGAATGTAATTTAGGAAAGTATGATTTGTGTAGTGAATTTTTCCAGTTACATAGTTTTAGCTACAACTATCAAAGTGAAGGTCAAAGAAAGACAAGCATGTGTTTTCTTAATTCAAGTTGAAAAGAGTTGTTTGATGAAAGTATTTGCTAATTCAAAGGTAAACCTATTTGAAGACTATTGACAGGAAATCCTTGAGAAGAGTGTTATTAATATTGCATCTTCTTTCCAAATGGTACTTATGTTTAGAGGATCCCATTGTTAGTGAGGAAATATTACAATTTACAAAGAATAAGCTATGATTAGCAACTCTTGTATCTCACAATGAGCTAATGTGTCTAACTGTTAGCAAAAGGGGAAGATTTTGTGGGCTTTACAATTAGCAAGTAAGAAACCCTTTGCAAAGGTTTTGTTGGTTAAATAGAAAAAAGCCCATAAGTAGTACAAAACGTATCACAATGGAATTTGCATTTTGTTAAAAGATAGGACTATTTTCATTAGACCGTGTTTGAGATAGGATTGTTTGGGTGATGCTTAAAGGGTTGTATGAATGAAAACATGGAAAAATTAAACAATGGAACCTTGATTATATATGTTGAGCAATATGATAGTAATAAAAAAATAAGAGAGATAGGTGAGTGTGGTATGGAAAGTGAGAGACTAGTATCCAATTGGAACTATGTCTACACAAGGTGGAGTCTATTAGTCACATACATTTCACAAGACTGGTTGTTAGCTAAGGCTCAGGAGAGGTTAAATCTTCTAGTGTATCTAGAAATTTATGGGTTGTAATTATGTATTTTAAATGTGGGAAAAAGGCATCATCTATAGATCCTTGGCATGTTGAGACTTTAGTGTAACTCTGTAATAGGATGTTGGCTCCCATCATAACCTTTGGGTTATTCATTTGGCTTGTGGCATAGGACCCTTACATCCATGATCGTGAAGTTTAGAGGTATCCCTCACTTCTATTGCTTGTATCCTTGCTTCTCTAAATTCGAGTGAGGTGTCGTCAATGGAGCCCAAGAATAAAGGAAGACATAACTATCAAGTCATCCCATCATCCAAGATGGGGACCTTGCAAATGCACTTGTGGTTAGTTTTCCCTTAAATTATGATATATTGACAAGAACATTCAACACACTTGACACATCTTATGCCAATTGTGAACTTTTAGACCAGTAAGCTTTCCATCCTTTGTGAATTCCATCCTAAGAAAGCGTAGTAAACCTATAGGAACTTGCAAAGGTTGTATAGTTTCCTTCACCTTGGGGTCAGGGGCAATAGTGCATGGCCATTAACACTTCATGTGAGCCCTTCAATGTCATAAAGCACACTAGGAAGAACATCCATTTAGAATGTGCGGTCCCTTCTATTCCTACTTTGTCAACTATGTTCACTAGGAGATGCACTTGAATGGTAAGCATGGTGGAGGGGAAGTGTGTTTCAAACGTACATCCCACTTTTGCTACATATTTCTTGAGATTGTTTCAATTTTCTTTTGTGAAAATCAACAGACACACCTTGCAAGCTTGTAAATGGTGGTGCAAATACTAAGAGACAAAGAGACCTTGATGGCCAATAGAAAAATAAACTGCAAATGACAAGGTTGCAAAGTGTAAAACAAGAATAAGAACCTTTAATGAAATATTGACAAGAAAACACCTGATACATCTTATGCGTATTGTGGAATTTAAGACTTGCAAGCTTTTTGTCCTTAGTGAACATAGTTGTAAACCTATAGGCATTTGCAAAGATTATATGGTCTCCTTCACCTTATGATATAGGGCCCTTGGATAGAACCAAAGGAGTTAGAGCCAACTTTGTCTTCCCATTCACGGTGGTGCACAACCATTATATTTCATGCAACCAATGTCTCACAAGTCCACCTTGGCACCAAGTGTATCTTTCTTCCAAAGAGAAGGTTCCTCAACAAGCTTCCTACATTCTTAAATATGTGCATCAGACAAATCCAACAAGTGGTTAATCTCCAATCTCGTCCAGTAGGACAGGTCCAACACTATTGAGAACGTGTTCATCTTTAGTGGGAGACCCTCATCATGTAGCTCTTTTCGCTCCAATTGCTCACAAGAGGATATCCTTCCAAGCTCACATCCCAAAAACCCCTTGCATAAATCACGGGACTCTGGAAGAAATTTGGTGAGACTCAAAGATCTTTTCCTCACTATTGTCAATCAATGAGCACACAACATCGGCCCTCACACACGACATGCACTGCAACCACTACATTAGGTGTGCACATCCCTTGGGTATAGTTTAGGGTGAGTGTTCATGAGCACTTGAAAAGCCATGCATTTTCCATATTGGAATACCTCTAATGAGGGTATTTTGTGACAACCTAAATTTTGGCTCATGTCCACAACTTCTATGCCCAACGACAAATCTTGGAGCTCTTCTACTAAAAGATGAAGATTATGGCCGTGATCTTCACTTTACTAGCACAGTATAATTAGACTCAAGAAAAATTGTTTTTTCTCTTTTGCTAACGATGGTGGGATTGTAGTTAATAACGACGACAAGCCATATACCATAGGATGTAGAGCCCTGCCCAAATAGGCTTACATCATCCACAGCCAAGTTGAGCCACAAATTCTTCGGGTCCTGCACACAAAATGGCCATGTATTAGCATTGTGCTTCCACAACATACATGTGCAAGAATTCTCAACATGTTTCTATAAATCAATTTCTTTTGTGCCATGATGTAAGAACCATCATTGATTTGAATCAAAAGAAATTATTTATACGAGGCAGAAACAAAAGATTTATCGGCACCTTATGCGACACTTTTGCCCTTAAAGATCCTTTTGATAAATGTTTACTTCACACTTTGAACATATCTCTATTTATCACTAGGAAAAATATGAACCCTCTAGGGGCCCTTTGGGATTAAGGTTAATTAGAGGCCAGCCAATAGGAAGAGGGTGGTGGACACACTCTATACCCTCAAAAAAGTAGGCGGACAAGGTAGCCTTACACCTCTTGATGGCCTCTTACCTAGTGAGAAGGTAAGGGAGGTGGCTAGGGGAAAGGGAGGGGGGGGGGGGGGGGGCAGACCACTTTGACCTCTTTTCCCCCACTTTTTGGTCTGGATTTAAAAATACACTAAAAATTTCAAATTCTCAAAAAAATTCAAATTTCAAGTTTTCCCTCCTTAAAAGGTCCCCAAACTTATTTCATAGTAAAAAATTTTAAGTATTTTTGACCTCCGAAAGTCAAAAACATGTACTAAAAAATCCAAAAAATTAAATTTTTTCAAAAAAGTTCAAAACATCATTTTTCCCCTCCAAAGTCTTTCCAAACCTATTCTATAGCTAAAAAAGTGATTTTCTCTCTCTACAAACTCTTTCCTAAGCTCTCCATTGCTGCAACAACCACATGCACCCTCTATAGTCCAACATTATCTCTTTGCTAGCTTTCTTCCACCTCCATTGTAGCACCAAGCAAGCTCCTCCCCCATCTCTTCCCCTTGCCCACCACATAGTTTCACACCAAGCTAACTCCTCTTCCTTCTCTCACCTCCATTACAACATGAAACAAGATTCTACTCCTTCTACTTTCATCCACTCAAACTACATGGAAACCTCTACTCCCGAACATGGCAAAAGTATGAGCTCACATGACTTGCATATGACAACAATAGGAGGTGTGAATAGTGTGTGTGCATTGCAAAGGTTCATCTCCAACATGAAGATAAAATGGTAAGAAAACTACCCTTGTAGCTTACATTCAGAGCTTAAGATCATCTCCATCTTTAAGTTTATCATGCTGGAGAGAATAAACCTCTTTATGGCTTTCAATGTTTAGGCTTCATACCTCATAACATTGGGTGGTGCTATTTTGTTGATGGCTTTGGTGCGCCATCTATAGTTGTGTAGCATGTAATTGAGTCTCACAATGCAAGTAAGTTGTGTTATCTATGGAGAGTCATCAAAGATTTTTCTTATAATTTATTCTCTGTATAGTTGTCATTAGATTATCATTTTGTACTTTATAACTTTGTGCTCACATAATCTGTTGTTTACTTATAGAGTCAACTTCTTTTCAGAGGACATGAGCAAGCAACCATGTGCAGAGATGGAAATCACTCTATTTTTGTTTTGAGAGGAACCTTTCACTACAATGTTAAAGGATTTTGATAAGAATAGTAGAAATTTTGTATAATCTTAAACCAATAGGTACTCTCTAGGAGCTCTTAGAAAATCCATCCATATAGTACTACTATCTTCCCTAGTGTCATAGACACACAAATACTCAAGTGTATATGAATCTCTAGATGAGGAACACAAATACTTGTAAGAGAAGCCTAACAACAACATTGTCTCTGTTTGTAATTATTTTCATGAGGCTGGATTCATCTACAAATGCAATATAAATATGTTTTTTTGTTAAATGGTGTCGCATTGAGTGAGAGTATTTAATTTAGATTACTGGAGTTTCATACAGATTTGACACATATTATTGACCTTTATGGATATTTTGATTTGCCTGTAAGATGTTTCAAGTCTCAAGTCTTAATCTCCACCATGAAGAATTCAAGCAATATTTTGATTTCAGTTTAATCATTAATGGTTATTCTTATTAAAGTAGATCATGACCTTTGTCAGGATGTCCTTATTTGGAGATGCTAAATGTATATCACTAGCAACATTTCACAAGTTGAGAAAGCTAAATTCTTGCTTTCCAACATGTTATTGTTTCCATACTATGCCTATGCCAAGCTTGACTTAGAGAAATGACAACTTGAGAAGGAGGTGTCGATGTATAGGGGTGACTTATTATTGACTCGTATTTCATCATACATATATTGTAAAGCTTTTGAGTTTCCACCTTTTTGAGTAGTGTTAACAAGTTTTTGGTATCAAATCTTCTTAATATCCCTATTCATGAGCTATTGGTAGCTATTTCTTTGGTATTACTAAAGATGATACCTATTACCTTGTGAACTTAACTGTTAAATTGCGGATTTGATTTTTACTATGTAGCTCATTTGGATAGAGAAAGTGTAAACATAAATGATAGATACATGCATTGTTAACATAGAAGATATGTATCACTCGAGCCTATGTAAACTGCTAATCAAGAAACCTTTGGTTGGATACTATAACAATAGGGGTCACATGTGGTTTTAAATACCAAGAAATGGCTTAACCAAAACATTCCCAAGAACACGAGGTGGACAGAAGGAAGTAAAAATTGGCTCCTTATTTGGTCGATTTCTAGTGCTGAATGTTTAGTACACAGAATTTGTGAGGCCTTTGACCTGGGGAGTTCACTAAAGTATATGTAACATAGCACACGTGTTCAACAGAAGGGATTTTATATTCTTGTAAAGTTACAGAAACATGTGTACATAAGGCCTATAAGGGGTACTTTTAATCCATTCTGTTGAACGCACATGATATAGGAAAATTTTACGTAGTGAATGTTCTAGACCTTTGAACACAGAGAAAAAGGGGCGGGGGGGGGGTCGCTCTGATTACATCAAACCCTACACCAGTGATGGCCATGCATTAAAAAAAGTCCCTATTTGTCATTATAAGGCCCCAGGGGGAAGCCCTTGCTCTCTGTACATCTAACTTACATCCTTATCTCATGCTCAAACACAATAATTTTACAATTTTTTGCCATGTAAAGGCCCCCAGGGCCCTTAGCAAGAGGGGCCACAAGGACGCGCGAAATGCTCATCCAAAAGTCTTGAATGGGCATTTCGCGCGCCCTTGCAACCACTTTTTTTAAAATTTTATTTTTAATGTTAAACATTTAGGCTGTGATGCAAAAAAATCATATCTTGCTCGGATTCTCCAAAAATCAACGTGCAAATTGGTAATTTCTTAAAAAATGATGTAAAACAGATACTTCTTACTTTTTCCTTAATCTACGGGCTCCAACTAGCATTAAAACCATGGAATTTGAAAATACTCAAAGAACCAATGTTTCTTATTATGTTAAGGATTGTATTTCCTACATACAAAACTTTCTCAAAATCTCGCCCTAACACCTTCAAAGGCCCCAAGGAGTGAGCTCTTGCTCTCTGTACATCTAACTTATATCCTTATTTCATGCTCATACACAATAATTTTGCAAATTTTTGCCATGTAAAGGCCCCCAAGGCCCTCAGCAAGAGTGGCCACAAGGGCGCGCGAAATGCCCATCCAAAAGTTCGGATGGGCATTTCGCGTGCCCTTGCGATCACTTTTTTTTTTTGTAGTGTTGAATTTTTAGGTTGTGATGCAAAAAAATCATATTTTGCTCGGATTCTTCAAAAATCAATGTGCAAGTTGGCAATTTCTTAAAAAATTATGTAAAACAGACACTTCTTACTTTTTTTGTAATCTATGGGCTCCAACGAGCATTAAAACCATGGAATCTAAAAATACTCAAAGAACTAATGTTTTTTATTGTGTTAAGAACTGCATTTCCTACATACAAAACTTTCCCAAAATCTCGCCCTAACACCTTCAAAAGTGGCTTTCAAGGAGTGCCCTCGGTCAAAATTTGAAACTGAAGGAAAAGAATCAGAATGAACTCCTATACTGTGTACAAACTTCTAAATAACCAAAATTTCTTTCAAAAAAAAGTCATTCCTAAAAATTTGAAAATAGGCTTTCCTTGGACTTCCCACAACAATAGAAATCAAAGGGTTCAAGGAGAGGTGTGGCATCGAGGTTTATTCCATCAAAATCTCTTGTACTTCATCATGTCTTCTCATGTACAATCTTACCAAACAAAAACAAATTTACACTTTAAATGACTACAAATCTTATTTAACTTATCAAACAATCTAAAATATGGTAGACCTAGAGTGCTCTTACACATCAACAAACAAAAAAGTCCAATTTTTTTCTCATTAACTTTGATAAACATACATTCCTAAACAACTTCCAAGGGGTAGTGTGGTCATAGTTCTTACATCCATTCCATGACATGATATGCTCATGGGGTGACCTATCATATAAAAATATCTTTGGTGGGGGTGCCCTCATGTTAGGAAAGGGTGTGTTGCTGATGAAAAGCTGTTGTATTGTCCTCCTAGGGATCTCTCCATGTTAGCATAATGATTTTTGGTGTAGTGGGAGCCACATTGCTTGAGGAGAGCTTTGTGCCATCGTAAAAGCTTTGTGTTATGCCAACTCCTTGAGCCATTCATGCAAATAACACCACTCAACTAGCATAGTAAGAGATCACCTTGTATCATGACGCGTTAGAGACATGTTCTTCAAACAAAAACATGTATGAATTCAATATTTGCAAACTGTATAATAAAGATACTTGTTAAGTATATGCTGTACAAATTTGCAAGTATTTCCATCCAATACTCCTAAAATATACATTAGGATGAGATTACCCACCTCTAATAAGCATGGATTTGAAGCATCTACCTGTAAGATGTAAGAAAGAAGACTGTTTTAGAGAAAAAGTGACACTTGACCTCTCTAACCTGCAGCCTTCCACTATTTGTGCAAAAAAATAACCTTTGTACCAAGCACTACAAAACAAGTGGAGGCAACACCTTAGACCTCAAAATCTATGATAAGAAGAACAGAACCAAAAGTAAGAAGTATATGGTTACCTTGCACCAAGGGGTGTTTCTTTTAAATATGTGATGGTATTGGCAAGCTTCATAATGTTCACATCCTTTTCTTGCAATTGTTGTTGGAGAGTTTCAACCTCCCTCTTTGAAGAGGAAATATTTTCTTGTAATGCCACTGTTTTGAGATGAAGAGCTTGACATTTGTGCATCCACGAATGCAAAGATGCACCTGCACCCATACACAACCAATTACAATAGCCTAACAAGCCTACTTCTCCTCTCCCAAGATATTGAAGAACCATCAACATTCGTGTTACCGACGGTACGACGTTCCTGGGATGACCTCTGCTCACCGTCACGTACGGACTTCGGTGCAAACGCCATCGGCAAGCAACTATGTACGCTTTTGTTGTGCAGAGTACATGGTGGTGGAGGCATATGACTTGTGATGTCCGTGAGCACCATAACAGGTGTTGCATAAGGAAGCAAAGGATGAAAAGAGAGAGGGGGGAGGAAGAGGGAGGAGAGAAGGAGGTAGGGGGGGGGAGAGCGAGAGAGAGGGGAGGAGGAGGAGAGAAGGGGGCAAGGAGGGAGAGGAGAGGGAGAAAGGAGGGATGAGGAGGAGAGAACAAAGGTTTTTTGGTTTTTAGGGAGGGGGATTTTTTTAATAAAAAAAGTGGACTTTCAGTGTTTGTAGGTTTAAAAAAAGATCAAAAAATGATTTTTTCATATATATATATATATATATATATATATATTGGGGGGAAGACCCACATTTTTGCTGATGTGGCCACACCCATTTACTTTCCTTCACTTTCAAAAAGCTAGAAAGAGAAAGTGACCTCCTGGGTCCACATCCTACATGTGTTTTACAAAAACCAAGAAAAGCCTACTCAAAACTACCTTTTTTGAATATCCTTGTTCCCTTAACCCTACACAACATAGCCTTAATCCCTTAAAATAAAGATTCCTTACAAGATCCATGCAAAGTCTATATTTCTCATAATGTTTATACTTTCTCTAGGATAGGATGTAATCATTAGGATAAGCATGTATAGAATTATTATCCATGTCCAAATTTTGTAGAATTTTTCTTTTATCATCCCTCAATTCTACCCCTATGTTGTGTACTAGCAAGAACAGATTAACCTGCAAAAAGAAGAACAAGGATGCACATTTTAAGAGTAGGCATTGCATAAACTACGAAAGAGAGGGAGAAGAAAAGGAGGCAGGGGAGAGAGGGGAGGAGGAAGAGAGAAGGGGGCAGGGAGGGAGAGAAGAGAGAGAGAGAGAGAGAGAGAGAGAGAGAGAGAGAGAGAGAGGGAGGAGGAGGAGGAGGAGGAGAGAACAAAGGCTTTTTTGTTGGGAGGGGGATTTTTTTAAATAAAAAAGTGGACTTTTAGTTTTTGTAGGTTTAAAAAGGTCAAAAAATGATTTTTTCATATGTATATATGTTAGGGGAAAGTTTTAAGTAAAAAATAAGTAAAAATAACTTTTCTAAAAAAAAGTCAAATTTTGGCTCTTAATGATCCACATTTTTGCCGATGTGGCCACACCCATTTACTCCCTTCACTTTCAAAAAGCTAGAGAGAAAAAGTGACCTCTTGGGTCCACATCCTACATGTGTCTTAAAAAAGTGCAACTAGATTTTCACTGTTTGTAGGTTTCATATGTATACATACAAAGGGGAAGTTTTAAGTTAAAAACAAGTAAAAATGAATCAAATTTTGGCTCCTAGTGACTCACGTTTTTGCTTATGTGGCCACACCCCTTTACTCCCTTCACTTTCAAAAAGCTAGAGAGAGAAAGTGACCTCCTGGGTCCACATCCTACATGTGTCTAAAAAAAAAGGTTAGAACAACCTACTCAAAACTAGCTTTTTGAATGCCCTTGTTCCTTTAACCGTACACAACATTAGCCTTAATCTCTAAAAATTAGGATTCCTTACAATACCCATGCAAAGTCCATATTTCTCAATGTTCATACTTTCTTTAGGATAGGATGCAATCATTAAGACAAGCATGTATAGAATTATTATCCATGTCCAAATTTTGTAGAATCTTTCTTTTGTCATCCCTCAATTCTGCCACTATGTTGTATACTAGCAAGATATGTTGATTAACCTGCAAAAAGACGAACAAGGATACACATTTTAAGAGTAGGCATTGCATAAACTACGAGGGAGAGGGAGGAACATGGAAGGAGAGAAGGAGGCAAGGGGAGAGAGGGAGAGAGAGGGGAGGAGGAGGAGAGAAGGGGGCAGGGAGGGACTGGGGAGAGAGAGAGAGACGAGGGAGGAGGAGGAGAGAACAAAGGTTTTTTTGTTTGGGGGAGAATTTTTGTATTAAAAAAAACTAAACTTTCAATGTTTGTAGGTTTAAAAAAAGGTCAAAAAATGATTTTTTCATATGTATATATGTTAGGGGGAAGTTTTAAGTCAAAAATAAGTAAAAATAACTTTTTTGAAAAAAATCAAATTTTGGCTCTTAGTGATCCCCGTTTTTGCTGATGTGATCACATCCCTTTATTACCTTCACTTTCAAAAAACTGAGGAGAGAAAGCGACCTCTTAGGTCCACATCCTACATGTGTCCAAAAAGAAGCTAGAAAAGCCTACTCAAAACTAGCTTCTTGAATACCCTTGTCCCATTAACCCTACACAACATTATTCTTAATCCCTAAAAAATAGGATTTCTTACAAGGCCCATGCAAAGCCATATTTCTCTTAATGTTCATACTTTCTCTACGATAGGATGCAATCTAATATTAGGATAAGCATGTATAGAATTATTATCCATGTCCAATTTTTGTAGAATCTTTCTTTTGTCATCCATCAATTCTGTCACTATGCTGTGTACTAGCAAGATGTGTTGATAACCTGCAAAAATAAGAACAAGGATGCACATTTTAAGAGTAGGCATTGCATAAACAGCGAGGGAGAGGGAGGAACATAGGAGGAGAGAAGGAGGCAGGGGGGAGAGGGAGAGAAAGGGGAGGAGGAGGCATGGAGGGACAGAGGAGGGAGAAGATGGACTTTTAGTGTTTGTAGATTTAAAAAAAGGTCAAAAAACAATTGTTTCATATGTATATATGTTGGGGGGAAGTCTTAAGTCAAAAATAAGTAAAAATAACTTTTTTGAAAAACAATCAAATTTTGGTTCTTAGTGACACGTTTTTGTTGATGTGGCCACACCTCTTTACTCCCTTCACTTTCAAAAAGCTAGACAGAGAAAGTGACCTCTTGGGTCCACATCCTACATGTGTTTAAAAAAAAGGCTAGAAAAGCCTACTCAAAACTAGCTTCTTGAATGCCCTTGTCCCCTTAACCCTACACAACATTAGCTTTAATCACTAAAAATTAGGATTTCTTACAAGCCCCATCCAAAGTCCATATTTCTCCTAATGTTCATACTTTCTCTAGGATAGGATGCAATCATTAGGATAAGCATGTAAAGAATTATTATCTATGTCTAATTTTGTAGAATCTTTCTTTTGTCATCTCCCAATTCTACCACTATGTTGTGTCCTAGCAAGATGTGTTGATTAGCCTGCAAAAAGAAGAACAAGGATGCACATTTTAAGAGTAGGCATTGTATAAACTACGAGAACAAGACATTTGAGTCACTTGAAAAATGTGTGGCATGTCACTCCACCAAAACTTTGATTTCATGTTCAAGAGCACCAAGAGCACCTGCAATGTGGACATCATCACTCTGTCTTTATGATTGTGGCAATCATGTCATGGATCTCTAGGTAAAACATCTCTTATTTAGAGATGGTTGTCCACCATCACCAATTCAAAACTTGAAGGTGATCCAAGTATTGGCGCCCAATTCCCTAAGTGAGTAAATCTCCTTCAAACATGCCTTGTAGTTATAGATTTGCTACCCAAGTTGCACCACAAAAGTCTTGGAAATTGGGAAAAAGATTAGATTTAATATACGATATGGACAAAATACACCTACGACGCCAAACACATCACCAATGCCACAAGCATCTCAAAACGCCTTCAACCCCACCCTCTAGCATTGTACCTCTGAAATTTTTTCAAAACTCCCTCTGGTGTGTTTGCCCCAACTTACCTCGAAGAACTATTGCCTCGCCTTTTTGTGCACACTACATCATGAATCCTTTGAGATTTCTCGCCTTGTTGTTGCCTTGTTCCTCCTTGTCTGCACCATCACTTTCTTCATAAGAGGAAGAGGATGAAGAAGATGGAGAAGAGGGTGACCTCTTTCTCGCCTTTTTCTTCTCTTGTTTTCTGTCATCGCTCTTTGAATTATGGTGTGGAGAAGTGTGCGATGGTCTTCTCCATTTAGGAGGTGATGGAGAGCGTTTTGCATGCCATATTCGTGGAGCCATCAACAAAAGCAATCACAAAAAAAGCTATAAAGATGGAAAAAGCCAAAAATCAACCTTGCTGCTATTGACAATCAAGCTTACGTTCTCTACAATGATTTTTTGTGAAGCACTGTCATTTGTACTTCCCTCAGAAGCCCACCTTGTGTTTGGGGGGTTTTATGCTCCATACCCTACTTTGTTCAAGGGGAGGTTTTGTGACAATATGTATCTACCCCTAGTGGGTTTTGAGGGGAGGAGTGTGTGTGATTTAGTCCAAGAAAACCCACAAAGAGAGGGTAGTTAAGGTGCGAGTCTTAATAACTCCCTCTAGCCATGTAGACTGCCATATAGGATGCCACGTGTGTAGAGCCATGTGAGAAACCATGCATTGACATATGATACCTTACATCATGTGAAGAGCCAAGTAGAAGGGTCAAGGACCCAGCAAGCATCTTGCCCCTTTCAAGCGGACGCAACAAACCATTGGAGAGGTGTAAGCATTGCTTGCTATGCAAGCTTTGTAATCACTCTTGCTAGGTAATTTTTGTAAGTTGCTACTTATATAATCTTCACTCACCTTTGGTGAGTGCAGCAAAAACAAAAGAAGCTGGGGAAATCTCCCCAACAAAATTCTTATTCCTTAGTACCTTTTGCCTTTTGCCTTTCTTCTAGTTCAAGGTGGAAAGATGTACATAAAATCTTCTATTGTGTGGAAGTTGAGAATCATCTCTTTTCATTTCGCTCTTGTTCTACCTTGAACTCATCAAATTTTAGGGTAAACTTGGAAGTAAATGGACAAGTTTAGATTTTTAACTAGGAACGCACCATGAGGAGACCCTCTATGCCACTTGGGTTCTAGCCCCAACCCAAAAGAAAATTCATAAAAACAGCAACATGTTACTACTAACATTTGAGGAAGATCGACTGTAATTGGCATACTTGAGTTGAGGGGTATACTGTATTATGTAGGAGCTGACCCCTTAAATTTGTGGAGCGCTCTACCAAAGCAACACAAAATCCGTAAAAGTTAATTGCAATAAGTTCAACTTAAGATGTTGCCTTTGCAACACTAGGAGCTTGCATGAAGTCATAATTTAAGCGTGGTCGGAAGGTTGCTTAGACGTTATACCATTGTAGCTAGTTGCACACTCCTACTTCTCCCCACACCATAAAAGGCCAATCGGAGAAATCCACCACCTCTCCATAGTCCCAATAGGAAGGATCGCAAGTATCGTGTCATGTTACTAGAATTTAAGTAAGCTATTAGGACTCTATTGCTTCCTATACCTTTCTGGTAATAGCTGTTCTCTACTCCCTCGAGGTCATGTATTGAGTTCAAAACAGCATTTACAGCATGCAAGAAGTATGATTTGAGCAAAAGCTAAAAATCTACGCATTATCACCTGATGAACGAGGCACACCAAAGGCACTAGCACGACTGATCATGCTTACCTAGTTTTCAATCAACGTGCCCATTTAGGGCTCAGATAAACGATTATGCTTCCATGGCACCCACATTCAAAAACTAACAACCAAGTACACTGGCTACAACAATCGTTAAAGAGGATGACCATATAGTTCCAGGGATAAGGTGGCCTCCAGAACTTGTCCTCTGGGTATCTGAACCTTGCAAACATCATAATTGCACCATAAAGCATCAGTTATCAGCATGAGACGGGGCAGATTGATGTTACCACCATGAAAGAAAGTTCAAGACAAACCTTACTGTGGGAAAGAGATGATTGGAGCCAACGGGAAAAACATCGTCTTATGACTTTTGAAAACCTACAAAAGCTGAAAAATGCCTGGAGAAACCTTTCCATTGGGCAGTCTTTATCTTCAAGGAATATCGAATTCTTGCTTGGCATAAAAGCATCGACAAGGCCCAGATTTCAGCCCCCAGGAAGTCATCTAATCATACAGATGCAAAGCCTGGTACAGATGCAGAATTCATTAAAAAAAATTAATAAAGCCTTGACTCTACTACTTGCCTTTACAGAAAAAGGGGGCCTAACATGACAACTCACCGAAGACTCAGTCAACTTGCTAAGATTACTACCAGAATCATCCAAAACAACCTACCAACTTGAACATTTGCTTCTACTGCAGACTGCTTTAGCCAAAATACTTGGATAGACCACTTCTGAAAAACCCATGTGGGCAATCTGACCATCTGAAGGTTCACACACTGAATCCTTCCAAATATTGTAGGTACTTACCCCTTGAATTGAAAGGTTTCAGGTAGATATTAAAAAAAAAATTGACCTTTATCATCATAACTTAACCAAGCTAAGTCAACATACGAAAGAACTTTTCACAGTGAAAAAAGGCAAGTTCTGGATCAAGCACAAAACACCACCACTATTCACTCAAAATTCCCACTAGAAATCTTGCCAAACCCAAAGAATTCTAAAAGTCAAACTTGGCTACAAGAACGTCGCTCGTGCGTAAAGCTGCTATCACAGTTTTCATTAGATGATAAAACAACTTGTTTGGCAGACAAAAGCATCATAGGAGTCTTGAGCTATTTTCAACCCCTACAATACACAGCAGATTTGATACAGCTGCCTTCATAGGTGGCATGCCACCAACCACAGACACGCCTTACATTCCAAAACAAGCCAACAATCAAATTTAACCATATGCCACAAGCAGTTTATCAACTGACACGACAAGGCACCAGACTGCAAAAGTCATGAACCCTTTTTTGTATAAAGTCTGTCACGCCCCCCATCTCCAACTATTTCAGCTCGTACTGTAATCTCATCTCCCACTTTGTACAGTCGTTGTAGTAAGGGGATTCCACCACTGCAACCTAGTTGAGAACATGCCAAAAACCCTTCTCTTTTGTTTGGCAGTGTCACAAAGTAGCCCACGGTGCTGTAGTCTCGTATGATGCCTTGTACTGTACCAGGGTCACCTTTTTTATACATAGCTTCGTGATCAATCTGAAAATACTTTTCCTCATCTTCTATCTCCTGTGCATACTGTCTCTGCATTGCTTCCCTTCGGTACGCCTTCATTCGCATCTTGGCCTCC
Source organism: Adiantum capillus-veneris (assembly GCF_014529385.1). Lineage (NCBI taxonomy): Eukaryota > Viridiplantae > Streptophyta > Polypodiopsida > Polypodiales > Pteridaceae > Adiantum > Adiantum capillus-veneris. Next base: position 4,831,923 of record NC_140942.1, read on the forward strand.
ACATTGTAAGGTCGCCTTCTTATGGTAGAACTCTGGGAAAGACATATCAGTAGCTATGCCATCACATCCAGGACTAAAACATAACATCAATTACTTAAAACACCAAAATCAAAAGATTCAACAATACCATAGTTCTGCTTTGAAATGACTGTAGGCTTCATAGGCATTAATTGATCCTAATATAAATAACACAAACTTGTGACATCCATATTGAAGTTTATTAGGTCAGACTTTAGTCAAGATTCACGTTGAACCATCAAATGTCCCCTTCGGTTACTACGGTAGCATCAATTTTTGTAGCCAGCCTCCGCACCGCTAGAAGGGGTGTAGACAGTGCACCATATCAATTTGTAAGCTTTGAGAGCTGAGAACCATTACTATACTTGCGGCGACAAGGGCCATTATTGGCAGAAGTGTCCCAAGCGCTAAATAGTCCTCTTTGTCCATTTGAAGAAGATTCCTTCGGAGACTTCTCCCTCAAGATTGGAGGTTGACACAGTTCTTGCAGTTAGAGGCTCTTGGAATTGGATTCTTCACATTAGTGCCTCACGACACACCACACCTTCGAAGGATCTCTTATTCAACATGCAATGTGTCACGACGACGTGGCAACTGCTAACCTAGTTGTTGGTTTCTTTCCAATGATTTTTGTTTAATTTTTGAGACCCTCTGTTTGAAGTTGCAAATGGTCGGACATTGTATGGTCAATGTGAACAGTAGTTTCACGGGAAGTTGGTCAGCAATGGAACTCGTAAAGTAAAAGGATGTCTAGGCTCAGTTCAAGATCATGTACGTCCCCCCGTCGCACTTAGCAAGTTGGTGGATACTAGGAAGTGAACTCAATAAAGGTACAATGTCAAGATGGGGTCACCAAAGGAAAGTACCCGACAACTCGACCACATTGCATTTTTGGATGCGGTCCCAGTGGGCATTGATGGTCAGATGACAAATGGGAGTCCAACGGAAGCATCCGTTAAAATTTAGGGAACTGCTATTTTGGGCCACGAAATCTATTTGCGTCATTAGCTTCAAAATGACAAGGGGAACATTATATTACTCTGCTGCAAAGTCAATCGATGCACCAGTTGAGAGATTTTTAAGTAGGAAGCCCAATGCGGGGAAATTGCATGCATGAGTGCCAAGTTGCACTTATTGGCCAATTTACCAAGTTTGGGAGAACAGAACTCGTAACTGACTTTTTGGAGCAGTTTTGGAGGCTGATAACTTTGATTTTCAGCCATTTCTTTCCATTTTTGAGCTTCCCATGACTTCACCTAGGACCAAGGAGCTCATTTTCAACATCAGAAGGCATCAGATGCGTGTTTACAGGGCTGTTTTGCTGTGTTTTCAGAGATACGCAGGTTTTGGCAGCCATGGAAATCTTCCCCTTTTTGCATCTATTTGTTTACAGATGCATTACAGGTCAAGCGCAAAAGAGGGGGCGCTCGATTTATGTTGGGGGGATGCTTCATTGAGAACCTGTCACGGGTTAAGAGCTATGGAGTGCTTTCTTTCCACTCTATGTACAGTGTGGTGCTAGGAGTGATGCTCTGCACACTACACATTGCTCTCTCTCTCTCTCCTACGTGCAATTATGTGATGCCCCACAAGAGAGCTCTTCATTTGACTAATGTACATTTGTGTGGGTTCATGCGCGATTGCCGAGGCAAGAGCCTCTTGCACAGGTATTGGATTAGCTAGTTGCTAATCCCCCGTAGGTAGAGGTAAATTCGAAGAGGATTCACGTGAGAAATCTCGTCTGATTCAAAGGGCAAGTAGCCCTACACGTGCGGGAGCTCGAGGACTTGCTACGGATGCGACTGGCTCGCGAAACGGAGCCTAAAACAGGGAATTACAGCCTGCTGTGTATTTTTGCAGATTAAGGGTTTCGGCCCTAAACAGTCCCTAATACCCCCACGAGGTCCGGGGACGTGAGAGGACCGCTGTAGAGGTGATCTAGCGCATTTTCGGGGCAGAAAACAGAGAATTCCGCATGCTGAAGATTCTCGCCAAGTTTTGCAAAGTGTCCGTATGCGTCGGGAAAGTCATCCATTTGCATGGGGATACTCTCTGTGAAGCATCCTAGTACAGTTATGCTACTGAAATCGGTTAGAACGGGTGGATTTCAGCCCGGATTATAAGGGACAGCTCGTAGGAAATCACAGGTTTTATTCCCTTTGTTAAAATATAAAGAAATACCGAAAGGGGCGCCAATTTTGGGGCCTACAGGTTGTCGGCGTCTGCTCGGAGCATTCTAGCTTCCGAGCCGTGTGTGTGCATAAGTGTTAATTCCCGTCGCAGGTTCCCTTTGCAAAGTGCTCTGTGTGTGTGTCTAAAGTAAAAATTTTGGGTGAAAGCCAAAGCCTACTGCCCCACGGGCCGGTTTCATAATGACATTGTGGTCTTGTCTTTATTCATGACAAATCAGTGAGTCCTACTCACGGTGAGGGTTCTAAGAATCTTCTCTTGGACACAAGGAAGGATGCATTCCTCCAAGCTAGTATATGTTCCACAATTATGATTCCATCTCATGTCCATGCACGAGTTGTGCAAATTGAGCATGGACGTGGTCTTTACAAAGCATCCAGCCTCTATCGGGGATCTTTGCTCAAGGAGGGACGTCGATGGAGCATGGACTCTACAGACTCTAAGCTATTTCCTCGGTTACAAACACTATTGCAGGGATACATGACATTGTTCGTTTGGTCACTTGAATATGGTTGCTACATGTGGTTCATTTGAAAGTCTGCAAAGATTGCTTCTCCATTGCATACCTTGACTCAGAATGGGGTTCCCTTCATTTTGGGACCCTCAAAAATTGCAGCGTTCACTACCCTCAAGGAAAGGTTGACGATTGGTTCTATTTTTATTTTACCAGATTTGCAAAAACATTTTGAAGTTTATAGTTATGCTTGTGGTTTGTGGCAGCATTTCAAGAGCCGTCTTAATGCAAGAGGGCCATGTCATAGCCTACGAGAGTAGAATGTTCCCTTGCATGTCTGTTTCCTTTGTCACAAGAGTCCGCCAATTCTTGAGGATCTGAAAAGCTTGTGCTTGAGGAAATATACCCTCGTAAAGCGGCCGAAACAATTTGTCAACATCACAAAATAAAGAGCTTCGCCTAGAGATAAAGTCTCCATAGGACCAATATCTGTCGTTGTAGCGCCTGAAAACCTGTAAAAGATGGTTCATGTAATCTTCTTCATTTTTGGAGAATACGATCATGTGATTAGAAAATCGGGTCTTCAATGAAGGGACTGATAGTAGCCTCAGATTTCAGGCTCAAAAAATTACGCCCGTCAGTGCAAGCACCCGAATGAGATGGGGTCCTTAGAACAATAACCCTGAGGCCTGAATTATTTTTACGGCCTTAAGATAAGTCAGTTAAAAATGTTTATGCTGGACCAAATGGCCGGACAAGTGCGAACAGGTAATGCCAGAGCGGTGACGGTAAGAACGGTGTCAGTATGGCATTGCGCTGAGGAACAGCTAACATTTTCATCGGTTGCATCTGTGTGTGCAGTTGTGGTTCAATTTGCACATTTCATTAATAGTTTGTGAACTTTTAAATGTGAAAGTTAAAGGGTTTCTGAGTTATTAAGTGTGCCAAGTGGCACACTTACCAAGGCAAACTAACTCTTTCACTCTCACTCTTACCCTCTCTCTCTTCCTAGCGCCCCCTCTTCCTGCTGGCTTGATAAGAGCACCCCCTCCCCCACTTCTCAGTGTTGGCAGTCCTCCTACCTCCCCTATTGTGAGTATTCTCTACGCATTGGAGGCCCTGCATGGCAGCTTGAGAGCAACCCCTTGCGACATATGTGGTGCCCTCATGTTCCCATTGTCTAGAACAAGGGTTCTCATAGCCATAGCCAGCTTTTGGTAAAGTTTCATCGCGAGAAGTTGCAACAGGCACTCTCTTCGTAGCGTGTGGTGGCTGTAAATTCTCTGTTTTCAGCCCTCAATCATCTCTTTTAGTGTGAATTTCAGCGAAGTACTCATAGAATCTAGTTCTTCTCTACCTACACTACGCGTACACAAAGTTTGGTGTGATTCCATCGAGAAAAAGGTCTCTATTTCGGCATTGGAACGTGCTCAGGTAACATTTTAAAGGTTTCTCACGTGACGCATCCAGCCCTATGTGTCCGTGGACAAGCTACACCATAACAAGGTTTCCGTCAGTCCAGTCAGTCTAAATTAGAAGTGATCTGACACTTTTTGTGAGTCTATTCGTAGACCGTGCATGCCCAGTCACCTAGTATAGATGCATATCCTCTGGTTGCACACAGCATGATCATTAGTATTCCCATTGATTCCATCAAGGGATTTTTCCAGTGCATTTAGTCTTTTTTCCTATTTTTGATATTTTTCACTCATTAATTTAATTGACTTTCCAACAAAAGTAGGTAGGGCAATTTGGGTAAGGAAATATATAAGCAAACCAAAGTTAGCACTAAATGGTAGGAGAGGCAGCAGAAGCTCCACCGCTCAACAGGCACCTTCTCAGCAAGAACCGTCAAGAACCCCAAGCCTTGGCGATTTTCCATCAACCACCAGCCCTAGCGTTTTTCTCGTCGTAGCACATCCCTTGCCTTGGCGTTTCCAGCATTGGCTTGACCGCAACATCCCTTGCCCTAGCGTTTCCAGATCAGCCCAAAACCCAGCAGTCCCATCATCGTTTTTCAGCCCAAAACGCAGCAGACCAAATCAGCATTTTTCCGCATTAAACCGCAACAGCAGGCCAACGTTTTCCTCAAGCAATTTCAGTGTTTTCAGCAGCATAAAAACAGCCTCGAAATCAGTGTTTCAACTCCCACTAGATTTTCAACAGATAGCGTTTTTGGATAGCCATCAAAAGCTTGCAGATTTCAGCCCTTAGGTCATTGTCGCCATCCCCGTTGTCGTCACCGACTTAGCCCCGAGTTGCATCAGTTTCCATGCATCATCATTGTACCACTTTGTGCAATCAATAGTAGACCACTCTCGCCGACGACAGTGGGGCCTTCGGAGGAAAGTTTTACGTCTCTGGTGTCGTATCTCTCTTCTCTCTCTATCTCTCAGTCTCATACACTTGCACGCACAGCGTCCATTCACTTTGTTTGTGATCACAGCATTCTCTTATTAAGAACGGAAGGCTCTCCCTTCCATAAGAACAAAAGGAACCTTGAGCACAGTTCGGAACACTCATCGGGAGCAAAGCGCAAACAATCATTCCGCTGCACCTTACATTGGTATCAGAGCTTTGGCAGTGTTCTGTATCACTCAAGGAAAGAACCACAAGAACCACAAGATTTTTTTTGCTTGTTGCGGTCGCACGAACCCAAGTTCGCTTGGGCATGTCGATTCCTAATTGTGTTTTTGAAGAGTGACAGGAATCCCAAGAAAGAAGGGCTTGTCCAACCTCCCCTTGTGCCTCTTTTCACTCATTGAGAGCGGACCGTGCACTTAGCGGCCGGCCAATCGACGTGAGGTGGGAAAAAGCAACCTTGGTGTGAGCGCTAGGCCGCCAAGGGGTGCGCCCGCAGAAAGGAGTAGAACTCGGGTGAAGAGAAGATCCTTCTCAAACACGGTTTGCAAGCGAAAGAAAACCTCAAGAACCCAAGTTCCTCGTGGACTTAAGAACCAAAGATCATAGTGCATGGTCGTCGCTAAACAAGAAGCAAATCGCCTTGCTTTAGAACACGAGCGCGACGAACGAAAAGAAAGAAAAGAACAAAAAAGGGAGGAAGCGGCAGCACGAAGCGCGGCCTTGGAGGCCGAGCGTGCAACTCAAAGAGTGGCCTTGGAGGCCGAGCGTGAAGCTCAAAGAGTGGCCTTGGAGATCGAGCGTGAGGCTCAACGAGAACTACGCACTTAAGAATTGATTCGACAAGTACTTGCCTCGTAATCCCAATCAACCAAAGATCGTGGGAGTTCCTCAAGTGGCGCAAGCCACGATGCGGATTCCAACCATCCAGTCACAGAGAAGTTGACTTTCAGTAAGTATGATGGTAAGATGGATGCTACGGTTATTCATTCTTGGTTGCATCAATTTAATGCTTATTTTGCGACAACTAATAAGACAGGAAATAGCAAGGTTTTGACGGCAGCTATGTACCTTGCCGGTGATACCATCAATTGGTATACCACGCATGGCAAGAGGCACGGCTAGCCGCACATCTAGAGGAAGCCGACGAATTCACGCCCCTTTCCTCCAATTGGGCTGATTTCCAAGACAAGCTCAAGGCGCGGTTTATGCCACCTCAGTACCTTGCACGATTGAAGGACGATTGGCACGCTCTCAAGCAAAATGGTATGCCGGTTATGTCTTTTTCTAATCGTGTTTTGCAGCTAGGTACCCAATTACACAAGTCGGATGATGAACGCAAAGACGCATTCCTTTTTGGATTAGACGACTATATCAAGTTTGATGTAGAAGTCTTCGATCCAATGGATCTCAACAAGGCGGTAGCGATTGCTCTCGCTTAGGAGATGAAGCACAACAAGGGAAAGCCTAAGAAGAACAAGACGTCCACAAGTACCTCGCAGACTTCTCAGAACCCTCAGAACGGTAAGAATGGTAACTCTTCTAACCAATCTTCCAACAGTCTCTCAGAAAAGAATTCTTCCAATGAATCTAAGGATAAGGCTAACACAATTGCTAAACCTAAGCTTACTCCAGATGAAAAGGTAGCACAAGGAATTGTAGGAGGATACATCACGTCGCAAGAGCAAAGCAATTATTCTAAGGAAGGTCATTGTTTTCATTGTCACATTAAGGGTCACATAAAAAGAACATATCCTAAGCTTGAATCGAATGAACCTAAAGAATCCACAGAACCCACTTCCTCTGCCAATGCAATTAATGATAACACGAGTGTGCCCCAAGTTTCTCATGACCCTCCCATTGATGATTCTCTCATTAAATGTTATGGTCATATGACGGGGCAACGTTTTGTCATATTGTTTGACCCAGGTAGTATGCATGATGTGATCAGTCCCTCTCTTGTTGAGAGAGCCCGCCTCGAAGTTAGTCAGAGATCTCCTATCGAGGGCTCTGGCTTTCTTCCCGGTATGGACGCTCTCATCACGGAGGAGTGCCTTGATGTGTTGTTTGCAACTCAAAAAGCTGCCTTCACTAGAAGATTTGTTGTCTCTCCTCTCTCAGGATGTGATTGATTTTGGGCATTCGATGGTTTCGTGATGGTAACCCTCTCATTGATTGGGATGCTAACACTTTCACTCTCAATACAAAAAGTGATTCTCCCATTATCATTCATGGAGAGGACAATGTTCATTCTCCATCTCTCATTGCTAATATGCAAGACAAGATTGAACGGCTTCATGAGAAGGAGACTCTCTCAGTCTCTTTTTCTCCAAAGCATGACAACACAGGATTTGCATGATTGTGAGCAGCATGATGATTTGGATGATAATGATAAGCATGATGATTTGCATGATCAAGATGTGATTTCTCACAAGCATGATGAGTTGCATGAAGATGATGTGATTGTTCACAAGCATGATGTGTTAGATGCTTTTTCTAGCAACGCTAACCTCGTTGTAGATTCGATCAATCACGAAGAACCGATCTTGGCTTTCGAGTCGAGGTCCAAAGAACTCTCACAGGAAGTATTATGTGTTCGCATGATTGATACGCACGCATTGTTCAAATGTTTCATTCGTGATCGTTTCCTGTATTTTAGTCAGCATCTTTATATGATCCCTTTTCCTAGGCATGACATATTGTACGTTGAGCACGTTTCACTCATGAATGAGCACGAGTGTATGCGGAAAAACTGAAAAGTATGTATGTAAGGAAGTCACATTCCATGTCTCTTCCTTGGCATGACACATTTGTAGAACGAGCACATGAACGTATAAGCACCGAGCATGGGCATTTCCGTTGTGAATTGCCACAGTTGATTGCTCTAGATCAAAAGAGAAAGATTCGGTCTCATTGTTTGCATGTGTTTGATGAACGGGTTGGCACTCCGTCTCTATGTTCATCTACATTGCATACACAGTCTTTAGCGAAGACAAGATTTTTTCCACTCACTTTACATGGAATGGGTATGTTCATGGTTTTGTGTTGGAAATGTTTCAGGAATTTTCAGCCATGGAGATTCTTGAAGATGGAAGAAGCACGACTCTCGACAAAGTTGAAGCATCGAAGGAGCCACAGAAGACTTTGTGTCGCTTTCAGCGCGGCCCAAATAAGCAGGCCTTGCAAACCTTTATGAAGTTCAAGTACCGCACGACCCACACATCAGAGTGGGCCGGCAAATAGTCCCTTCCAAGATTCCGGATGTTGTTGGCGATCTCCCTCGACGCCATACAGTTCGGTACCAGTACCTCACTTTGAAAAGGAGGGGATGTCACGTGACACATCCAACCCTGTGTGTCCGTGGACAAGCTACACTAGAACAGGGTTTCCATCAGTCCAATCAGTCTAGATTAGAAGTGATCTGGCACTTTTTGTGAGTCTATTCGTAGACCGTGCATGCCCAGTCACTTAGTATAGATGCATATCCTCTGGTTGCACACAGCATGATCATCAGTATTCCCATCAGATTCCGTCATGGGATTTTTCCAGTGCATTTAGCCTATTTTTCCTATTTTTGAAATTTTTCACTCATTAATTTAAGTGACTTTCCAACGAAAGTAGGTAGGGCAATTTGGGTAAGGAAATATATAAGCAAACCAAAGTTAGCACTAAATGGCAAAAGAGGCAGCAGGAGCTCCACCGCTCAACAGGCACCTTCTCAGCAAGAACCATCAAGAACCCCCAGCCTTGGCGATTTTCCATCAACCACCAGCCCTAGCGTTTTTCTCATCGCTAGCACATCCCTTGCCTTGGTGTTTCCAGCATTGGCTTGACCGCAACATCCCTTGCCCTAGCGTTTCCAGATCAGCCCAAAACCCAGCAGTCCCATCATCGTTTTTCAGCCCAAAACGCAGCAGACCAAATCAGCATTTTTCAGCATTAAAACGCAGCAGCAAGCCAACGTTTTCCTCATGCAATTTCAGCGTTTTCAGCAGCATAAAAACGGCCTCGAAATCAGCGTTTCAACTCCCACTAGATTTTCAGCAGATAGCGTTTTTGAACAACCATCAAAAGCTTGCAGATTTCAGCCCTTAGGTCATTCTCGCCATCCCCGTTGTCGTCACCGACTTAGCCCCAAGTTGCATCAGTTTCCATGAATCATCATTGTACCACTTTGTGCAATCAATAGTAGACCACTCTCAGTGGGGCCTTCGAAGGAGGGTTTTACAACGTCTCCGGTGTCATATCTCTCCTCTCTCTATCTCTCAGTCTCATACACTTGCACGCACAGTGTCCATTCACTTTGTTTGTGATCATAGCATTCTCTCATTAAGAACGGAAGGCTCTCCCTTCCATAAGAACAAAAGGAACCTTGAGCACAGTTCAGAGCACTCATGTTGAGCAAAGCGCAAACAATCATTCCGCTGCACCTTACAAGGTTATGTGCAGAAAATTACAGCAAGCGTGTGTGCGTGCATTTTGCGTGTTTCTCCCTTGTTTTTATTGCAAGAATGATTATGCATAAAGGGACGCAGTTAGCGGAAGGTAGACTCTCATTTTCGAGAGCTTCAATTGAGTTTTGTGGAAGATGGACTCTCGTTTCCGAGAGCTTCCCAAAACCTCACAGCAAAGGGAAACCCTCTCAGTAGTCAGAGAGTTTTTTCCTCACTCTCTCAGTCAGAAGCAAAAAAGAAAGAATAGAGGACGGGCTTTTGCCCCGTTCTTGTGCTTGTAAAGATTCTCCATTAGTAATAAAGATAATCTCTTTATGGGGGGGGACCAGCCCATCTTCTAGTCCCCAATGAAGTGTCAAGCTTTCTCTCTCTCTCTCTCTCCAATTCTCTTGAGTATTTGAAGTATAATTAAAAGTCGGTTCACGCTTCCGTACCTTTGTGACACCAAAAGCCGCACATAATTGCCCCGATCGCTGGTCGTATGCACTGCCCCATAGCAACTCATAAAACGCAGCGGTTTTCGATTGGTCTCTAGCCACGTCAACAACTGCATAGACTTTAATTTTTGGTCCAACGTCCTTAAGTGGCCCAATGGCCATTGGGATTGCACGTCATCACACTTGTGACGTACCCTCTATAACCGGCCTGGACAACGTAGAGGGCGGTACTATTTCAATTACCTGTTAACTTTACACAGAGCACTGTGAAGAAAAGAGAACACAGTTGCGTCCAGCGACTAGAATGTCATTGCGCACACAAGACCGACACCCTGTAGGCCCCAAAATTGGCGCCCCTTTTTGTATTTCTTTATTCAATTAACAGTTGACGATCCGTACACTTAGGCCAAACTCTGACAAAGTTGTCCAAACCTGGCGAGGGCTGAAAATGCAGGTTTCCGACCTGATTTCGGTAACATAACAACGTCACAACCCCTTCGGATTCCCTCGCAATTTAGAAGCTTTCTGGTGAGCTGCAACAGAATTGTTGTCGGATACCGAAAACCTTGTACACGCATCCCAAGGCTCTCACAGAGCTCCCCTGGTGTTCTCTTGCAGTTTAGGTGCAAACCCTAAACTTGCAGAAAAACACAGCAGGCTGTAATTCTCTGTTTCGGATCGTTTTTAGTGGAGCAAACACGCCTACGTGCATCTTAAGGGCTCCCGCACACAATGGGACAGTTCCCCTGTGAGTTGGACGAGTTTTCACACGAGAAAACTCTCCAAACTCGCAATCTTCTACGATGGAACTGTGCGTACCTGTGGGGGGATTAGCAGCTAGCTAATCCGGTTCCTATTCAAAAGACTCTTGCCTTGGCAAACGCGCATAAACCCCCAGAACTATATATATTCATCTGAGTAGTCCAATTAGTGGGGCATTACCATATGTGCCGAAGGGGGGAGAGAGATGCACGAGAGCAAATCATCGCCCTCCATGAGACAGAGGAGAAGGCAAGCTTTCCATTGAAGTTGTCAACCTACACCCACTACTTACACACACACACTGTAGGTCACTTATTGAACAAAAATCAGCCCCAACCTTAAAACGGGCGCCCCCTCCAGCTGAGGTGTCCTGGAGATTCAGCAGTTTGTGACATAAAAGATTAAAATAAAGCAGGAAACACACACACACACACACACACCCCGAAAGTCTTGCGTGGCAGCTATATGGAAATTCAAGAAATTGCGCTGACATGATGACGTGGCAGACTGTACAGAATTCCGCGTTTTGCGCTGACTGCTGTATGGAATTCCATGATTTACGCTGGCGGCTGTTTGGCATTGCTTTTGGACCATAAGCTTTTGAGTTTGAAGGCTTTTCATGTAAACTGCTTTTGGGACCTAGGGCCTTTAAATATGTGCTAAGGGCTCATTCTTTGGCATGCTTTCTGGAGAAGGTGTAGAGTCTGGAGTACCGGCTTGTACTGTGTTGATGCAATATAAAGAAATACCGAAAGAGGCGCCAAGGTTTGGGGCCAATACTCTCTGGGGTGGAATTCTGCCACTCCGTGTTGCGTCTCTCTCTCTCTCTCTCTCTCTCTCTCTCTCTCTCTCTCTCTCTCTCTCTCTCTCTCTCTCTCTCTCTCTCTCTCAGTTCAGTTGTTATTGAAGTGCTAAAAGTCTGTTTAGTCTGTTCTTTTCTATTGGCACGTGGTGCCCGTCTTGTGACAGTGGTATCAGAGCATCAGAAGTGTGCTCTTCTGAAAGCATACCGATCCTGCCAAGGAGGAGACAGAGCAATGCACTTTCAAAGTTCATTGGAAATTTTAGCCACTCCCACCCTTAACCTCATCGCGCATCGGACGCGCTCCCGTCTTCACCGCTCATGTCTTACAGGGCATAAGCCATAAAGATCACTTACAAGAGAAGAATCCAAGATTTGTTTCGAGCTGCTGTTTTTCTCAGAGTCAGTGCCATGCAGATGTTGATAGCTACCAAGCAGTATACTCCAAGTACTTGGCAAGCTTTCAAGAAATTTTTTGCCCGTAGTTATATGCATAGTAACAGGGGACGCCCTTTTTCGGGCTTCCCTTCCCCACTTTTCCGTCCCCACTTGCCGTCCCGCTCTCTTTTTACACTAAAAATCCATTTCAGCCCCGTCCCCCGTCCCCCGTTCCCCCGTCCCGCAATGCGTCCCTTGTGACTATGGTTATATGGTTTCTGACATCTTCCTTCAGAGTGCAACTTCTGGCGGAGGGGGGTATCCTGAAATGCTTGCCATGGAAACCCTAGCAAATTATAACTTGGAATTCCTTTACATCTCTCAGCAGGTGCCTCTTGTTGATACCCTCGGAGGTTTGGTGTGACTACTTGGAACTACCATCACCACCATAGGAACCTTGTCTGTCCAAGAGCTTGTGGTCGGCTAAGACCTTATGGAAGGAATCTAACCCTAATTTGTTTGAGAACTTGTTTGGTGATCCTGTTGGAAATTTTTTTAAAATGGATGGTATCTGTTTTCAACCTGTTTTGGTGCCGACTGAAAATGTTTGACTCTGGTTTTATTACTAGTTTCAATAATTGGTGATTTTACTCCCAGGTGGAGGGTGAGAAATGATGTTTGGGAATGCTTGTTCATACTCATGGCCCGGACCCTTATGGTTATTTGGGGGGGGGGGGGGGGGAGTATTGAATGATTGAAAAGTGTTGTTTTTACTCATGGCCCGGACCTACATGGTTATTTACGGGCGAAATATTAAGAAGTTTGAGCAGTGGTTACTCTTAGCACCTCCAAACGACGCAGGTTGCGGCCTGGGGGACGTTTGGTTGTAAAAGGCCTCTATATCTCATAGCCCGGACCTTTTTAGGTTATTTGCAGGAGGAGTGATGAGGGAGTCGTTGAACAGCTCTCTTTCAAGAAGGGGAGATGTCACAAACTGCTGACATGTAAAAGCCTTGATGAAGGAAGCCAACTTGCAGATGTCGGCCGAGGGGCCTAAACCCTAAGAAGAACAAGTAACAGGAGGATAAGTCCTACAAACTTATGGGGACCCCGTCCGATGGGGCCCCAAGTGAAGCAGGACCCACACACACAATGAAAGTCTTGTGTGGCAGCAGTATGGAAATTCCGAAAATTACGCTGACATGTGGCAGACTGTACGGATTTCCGCGTTTTGCGCTTATTGCTGTACAGAATTCCGTGATTAAAAGCCTTTGGCATTGCTTTTGGACCAGCAGCTTTTGAGTTTGAAGTCTTTTCATGTAAATTGCTTTTCGGGCCTAGGGCCTTTACATATGTGCTAAGGGCTCATTCTCTGGCAGGAAGCCTCTTTGGCATGCTTCTTGGAGAAGGTGCAGAGCCTGGAGTACCAGCTTGTACTGTGTTGATGCAATATAAAGAAATACTGAAAGGGGTGTCAAGGTTTGGGGCCAATACTCTCTGGGGCGGAATTCTGCCACTGTGCCGCGTGTCGTCTCTCTCTCTCAATTCAGTTGTTATTGAAGTGCTAAAAGTTTGTTCAGTCTGTTCTATTCTATTGGCACGTGGTGCCCGTCTTATGACAGCTCTCCTTCCCCCAAGTGTCCAGTTTGCCCCTGAGTTAATTCCCTAGTTCCCACTCACTTATAAAGTTGTGACTTTTCGAGTGGCCCAGACTTCATTTGGCGCGCACAGGCTTCCATGCTCATCAGCAAGGTGGAAAGGTACGTAGTGTACGGCATGGTTAAGGTACGTGGAGAACGTACTTCCGTCACTGAACCACCTTTCAGGTACGTAATAGGTACGTACCATTTGGAAAAAAAACCATATTATATTGAAATTAAAGTCAGAGAGCTTTCAAAAATTAGACTCATAAACAACTTAACATTACAATGGACACACATGAGGAATGCGAGAGGAGAACAAATGCTTAGAGAGGACGCGAGGTCGCGAAGAGTACGTGCAATTGTGTGATTGTCTGTGAAGGTCTCTACACAAATCTGCTCTCTCAAAATTGTAACAGGTGAGCCCCAAAGTTTTAAGCCTTGGCACACACTTCAATAAGCCTAAGCCACACAAAACGGCTCGCCAAAACTATCCACCAAAATCAGTGTGCTGATTTTCCCCAAATTTTTCAGGTTGGCCGTACTGTACTACTCTACCATACCGTACGGTAAGGTAAGTAACGTACGTACAGATGCAACCTTGCTTATCAGAATTCAGTGCTAACTGGCCCGACTAGTCCCAGACTGACCTAGACTCCCGATGTGAGAAACCTGTTCGGCCGCAACCGTTTGACACTGGCCATGCAATGTCCCCTTGCATCTTTTCAAGGGTTCCGGGAAAATAACTAAAAATAAAATAAAGAAAAATATGTAATACATATTTAGAGAAGGCAACAGGAAAAATACACCTCCTGGTGAAATACTGCAAGTGTCACGATTGAGACTATGTTGCAATATTACATCTACTCCTAGTTGTAGATACGCGAAGTGCCATGCCAAAGAGTACCCCTAGGCTTGGATGGTCGCGACCCTCTGCCCAAAAGACGTGCGTCTTCGCCAAAAGCCACACTCCTTCGACGACTCGTCACACCCCTTCACTCTACGGTTGCGACTCTTTGTCCAATGGTTGCAGCTCTTCGCCGAAAGGATGTGTGTCTTTACGTCTAAAGTCGAGTCTCTTCACCATGAGACATGTCTTTTCATTTGTGTCTCTTCGTCTCCTATATAAGGAGCCTATTGTACTTAGTTTTAAGGCATTCATTCAATCAATCAGACACACATTCAGTTTCTTGAGTCTCAAGTTTAATCTTAAGTATGAAGTTTTAAGTCTTAATTATAGGATTAGCACCACTAATCCAAACGTGCCTCTTTAGCCTTGCGCCTCCTCACCAAACGCTACCCTCACACATACGTTGGCAGCTCTTCGTAAAAAAAATTACGCTAGGGACTTAAGAGAGCAACGCATGGTTTTATTAAAACCCACAATAAGCCAGCGCAATTTATTTAATTAAACCCACTGAGGGCACCCAACCTCGCCAGCCACTCCCATTAATTAAAGGGCCATAAGAAAGCGCTCTTACTCATTTAACTTGCGTAAAAAAAACAAAACAAGCTGGAATTCGAACGTTGTCTCTCTCTCTCTCTCTCCTTTGCTTCGAGCGCTGAGAGGACTTTGCTGTGTACCCACGGCAGACGGAGAATTGAATGCACCCATACCTTTCATATCGTACATAGACACATGAGAAAAAAAACACTTTGCACCCGAAGTGGTAGTTCATTCGAGACTCCCCGACTCCAGAGGCACTTTCCGCTCACAGAGCACCTATCCAAGAACCTGTTCCCAATCCAGATCCTGCACCTATTCGAGTTCCCTTTGAGACGTAACCAAGGTGATCAATCTGACAATGCCCTTACTCTAATCAAGGAGAAGATGGCCACACTTTCCACAAGCCTAACATCACTACACACTCATTTGGATAAGATGAGACGCAAAACACTTCTCAGAATCGTCATACTGCTTCTCGGACTACACATGCAACATCTTCCACACCTTCTTCCGAAGCTTCAGTGGAACCGAACGAACCAGATCCAACTTAAGAGGTAGACAATCGCGAACTTCAATCACTTTATAAAATTTTTAATGTTGCACAGAAGAAGAAGCTTGATGTTAAACTGTCCGAGCCTTATACTGGTCGCCGTGACAAGCGCGCACTGGACCAATGGTTGTTCAAAATGCAGGTCTACTTGTCCAACACGGACTTAGTCAAGAGTAAAAAAGTTGCAATTGCTAGTTCTTTGCTCAAGGATACAGCATTTCTTTGGTGGCAACGACGGGTTGCTGATGGTAAACACACACCCTCTTGGGATAAATTCCGGCGTGTTATTCGCAAGGCGTTCGAACCTGCCAATGCGGATTTTCATGCCTGGTCCTCTCTTCGCCGCCTAAGCCAAACAAGTTCCTTGGAACGCGTACATCACAGAGTTCCAAAGAAAAACTCTGGAGATAGAGGATCTCAGTCCCTCTAATAAACTTCACAACTTTATCAACGGATTGGAACCCAACCTGAAGGACGATGTGCACAAATACAACCCTATCACCTTGGATGCTGCAATGGCCTATGTGGAGCGTCTTGGCGATAATTGGCGCCCTACACGGAATTTTTCTTCCGGTAATGGATCTTCAAACATCGCTCACTTTTCAAAACGCGATCGAAGAGACAACTATAGCCAAAGTCAGCAACATCATTCTCAGTTCAGACAGCAAGCCACAGCACCTTATTAAACTTCAAGGTTCTATTCTCAAGATCGGCAATCTCAAAGCAAATCTTCTTCAAATGCTCCACTTGATCGTAGTAAAGGACGTGATTTTTCTCAAGATCAACATTCCAATACTGAGCCAGGCTCTTCGTCAAATACATCTTCACTTCAAAGAAGGATGGTTCATGTACAATTTGCGATGGTGACCATAGATGGTATCAATGTCCAAAGAAACCAAATCCATCTAATTTGAAAAGAAATTCCAACGTCAGAACATCATCGAAAGCTGAACAACCAGCTTGTGCTCAAGATAAAGGAAAATCAGTGGTCAATACAATTCATGTCTTAGAGGATACGACTATTCTTATGAAGCATGTCCATGCAACAACGCAGTTGAGCTCTAAACAACTTGTCCTCTTCTTGAAGAGTTGAAGGAACTTTCTCTGTGCCATGTGAGGAAGATCCCTCTTCAGGTACTTGGTCTCTCTTCTCTACCATAACAACAAGCTCTGGGTTGCTTTCACCCACAACAATCCACGTTGTTTTTTTGTTATCGGGTGCCCAAAACCCTATACACATATCCCACGGCTCTCACAAAGCTCTCTTGGTGTTCTCTTGCAGTTTAGGTGCGAACCCTAAACCTGCAGAAAAACATAGTAGGCTGTAATTCTCTGTTTCGGATCGTTTTTAGCGGAGCGAAAACGCCTACGCGCATCCCAAGGGCTCTTGCACGCAATGGAACAGTTCCCCTGTGAATTGGACGAGTTTTCCCGCGAGAAAATTCATCGATTGGCAAGGCACCTTTTGAGAGTTGTTGGAGGCAGCAAAAAGGTTCCTCCCATTGTGCATACAAAGGGCAAGAGCTTTGAGGCAAATCGATATGTTGAGAACATGGATGAAATGTACTAGAAAATTAAAGTTGCCTTGGAGAAAAAGGCTATTGATTGTCACCGTCGTAAATTGTTGTTGTCACCTGGTGATTGGGTTCTGTTAAGGTTCGAAAAGGCAAGGTTAAAGAAGATAAAGGGCAAGGAACGGCTCTTTCCTAAGCTCAGCATGCGTTACTATGGGCCTTTTCAAGTGCTTGACAAGATCAATGATGTGGCTTACAGGCTGAATTGCTTGATGCGTGGAAGATTCACAATGCGTTTCACGTGAGTCTTCTAAGACCCTTCGTGGGTGACGTTCCACAAGATATGCCAGATGAGGATCAACCAAAAGTTGAGGAACTTGATGAGATCCTGGTACCTTAGCAAGTTTTGGCACATAAGGACAGAAAAGTTAAAGGACACGTTGCAAGACGCTATTTGGTGAAGTTCAAGAACTATCCACCTATGGATGCAAAGTGGATTGAAGAGCATGAACTGTCAGAGTCACCAAATGTATTGCAGCTTTACCTTGAAGCCTTTGGGTTATATCCTACTTATGTCCCAACCCAACGTGTACAAAGGAAGGGTAATGATAGAGCTAGCACATCAAATGTACATACGAATTCATTTAATAGATAGAAATGACAGGAGTATGAAGGTCTCATTAAGTCATTTGTATCTGTGTTACAAACTTTCTTGCGGATACATGCGATGATAAAAGAGTGCTAACAACACAAGATCATCAGTGGCGTGTATTTATGGTATGCAATCGAGGAAGTTTGCGATTAAAAAGAGGGGGGTATGTCACGAGGACGTGGCAACTATTAACTATGTCATGAGGACGTGGCAACTGCTAACCTTAGTTGTTGGTTTCTTTCCAATGATTTTTGTTTTATTTTTTAGAACCTCTTTTTGAAGTTGCAAATGGTCGGACATTGTATAGCCAATGTGAACGGTAGTTTCACCCGCAGACGGGAAGTTGGTCACCACTGGAATTCGTATAGTAAGAGGATGTCTAGGCTCAGTTCAAGATCATGTAGGTCCCCCCGTAGTACTTAGCAAGTTGGAGGATACTAGGAGATGAACTCAATAAAGGCATAGTACCAAGGTGGGGTCACTGAGGGAAAGTACCCGACAGCTGGACCACATTGCATTTTTGGATGCGGTCCTAGTGGGGATAGATGGTCAGATGACGAGTTAGAGTCAACGGAAGCATGAAATCTGTTTGCGTCATTACATACGGAATGACAAGGGGAACATTTTAAAACTTTACTGTAAAGTCAACTGGGCAACCAGTCGGGAGATTTTTAAGCGGAAAGCCCAAAGCGGGAAATTGCTTGTAAATGTGCCAAGTGGCACCTTTCTGTGTACTTTCCTCATGCAGAAAAGCTGGCACTCGATTTCTAGTTGGGAAGGCCCTCATTTGCAA
This sequence comes from Adiantum capillus-veneris, assembly GCF_014529385.1. Lineage (NCBI taxonomy): Eukaryota > Viridiplantae > Streptophyta > Polypodiopsida > Polypodiales > Pteridaceae > Adiantum > Adiantum capillus-veneris. The sequence goes on from NC_140942.1 coordinate 4,850,375, forward strand.
GCTGTCACAGGTTAAGAGCTATTGACTGCAAGCTTTTCCTCTCATTACAGTGTGGTGCAAAAAATCATGTCCTGCACACCTCACACTGCTCTCTCTTCCCTACGTGCAGTAATGTGATGCCCCACAAGAGGGCTCTTTATTTGACTCATGTACAATTGTGAGGTCTTATGCGTTTATGCTGAGGCAAGAGCCTCTCTAAGCAGGAACAGGAGTAGCTAACTGCTGCTCCAAAAGCAGGCACCGGTGAAGGTGATAACCTCACCGTACAAGTGCGTTTTCAGCGCTGGTTATGTGCTGAATTTAAATTGTTTTTCAGCCACACACATGCCAGAACCATTAGGAACAGTGCCCGACTGTTAGAGGATAGTTCAAGGACTGTTTAGGACTGAAAACACTGCAAAAACCAGTAAATACAACGTGCTGAATTCATTGTCTTTGGGAAAAAATCGGAAGGTTTATATCAATGGAGCGAATTCCAACAAGGGATTTGGGTCCGGGCAAGTTTAGGGGCTGTTATGCTGCTGAAATTCTGACAAAAAGGTGGTATATAGCTGGATACAGGTAGAATTCCCAAGACTCTTCTTTGTCTACCCTCTTAGAGTATAAAGAAAAACCGAAAGGGGCACCAATTTTGGGGCCTACAGGTTGTTGTCACAAAGTGATGACGTGGCTACGGGCAGCAAAAACCCTGATTTCCTGCAAACCCTAAAATCTGCCAGAAATCCTAATTTTCAAAAACCCTAATTTCTGGAAACCCTAACCCTAATTGCTTACTATAAACCCTAAATCAGGCGGGGAATGCCACGTGGCAGCAGGTACGGATTTCCAGGATTTGCGGCGCAAAATACGGAAGGCTGAAAAAAAAGCATAAGCGACGCAATTTCAGCTTTTGCGGCTTTTTCTCTACCTTGGCGAGAGAGAGAGAGAGAGAGAGAGAGAGAGAGAGAGAGAGAGAGAGAGAGAGAGAGAGAGAAGGATTACTTGCTTTTATTATTAAAAGCCACACAGAGAGAGCTTGTGAGAGAGAACACTTGCTTTTGATTTTGAAAGCTTTTGGGGCTCTGCTTTTGGGCATCCCTTGTAACTTTAAATAAGTGGGTTGGGCCTTCACTTCTCAAAGCATCTGGACGCAAAGTCTGAGAGTGAATCCCGACCCACTCTCTTGTACTTTGAACTGATTAATACAAAAAGAAATACTGAAAGGGGCGCCAGTCTTTGGGGCCAATATCTCTAGGCACAGAACTCCGCTCGGCCAGTGCAAATCTATTGTGATCTGTGAATTGTTTGAAGTGGTTATTTGGTGTTGTCGTGATTGATTCTTGACTTGGAGTGTCCAAGTTTGTTACAGTGGTATCAGAGCACGGCCGATTTCTCTTCTACGGGAAATCCGATCCCCATTTTTTTTTTCCGCGGCACCTATGGCTTCACGCAAAGATCAATCGACTCCCTTTGCATCTGGAGATGCGGGCAGGGATCACAACGAAGATTCAGACAGAGACTATGGCCCGCCTCAGCCTACTCAGGCGGAGCAAAGAAAGATGAAGCGTCGTCAATTGATCGGCGATGCAACAAAGATGATGCTCAGTTTTGCAAAGGATCCAAAATTGGCAAAATATATGAGCGAGACTTCATTTCAAGAAGTGCATGCACAGTGGCAGAAAACCACTACACCACTGAAACTCGCTCTCAACAAACCTTCTCATCACAAATAGTATTCAAAGAAGGAATCACAAGAGGTGGTTGATGCACGGATTGCTCAGCTTTTTCGCGCGCAAAAGAAAGCCAAAAAGCACTGACTTCCCGGGATATTTGGGTCATCGGTCAACTTTTGATAAGGCAAAAAAACAAAAGAAGCGTGTTCGATTTGAAGGAGTACACAGTTCTTCTTCTTCTTCTTCTTCTTCTTCTTCTTCTTCTTCTTACAGTTCTTCTAGCTCTTCAGATTCGAGCGAAGAAGACAGAAAAGGTAAAATGCGAAGCAAGAAACAAAGCTTTGGAAAGGGCAAGAAAAAGGCAAAGAAGGCTAAATCTCGCCCAGAGCCTGACAGTTCTACTGAGGACTCGTCTAAGGACAGCTCCGACTCTAATGATGGACACTTCTATGCGAACAAGAAGAATTTTTACAAAGCCAACCAGTATGACTTTTTCAAAGATAAAAGCAAAGTTTGATACTTTTTCAGGATACTCAGATACTTCGAAGGCTTTGTCTTTTATACAGCAGTTTGACATCGCTTTCGCGGGAGGACGCTATTCAGAGCACTCCAAGATTCGGAGAGCCACCTCTTACCTTAAGGGGAATGCTCGTACTTGGTGGTCCACGCTTCTTTTAAACAAAGACTGCGCCAGTTAAACGGCTGAAATTCAAAAAGCTTTTTATTTCTTCTTGGTTGACGCAAGAATATGAACGAGATATACGAGCTGCTTGGAACCATCTTCGGATGACCAAGAAAGATACAATCAATGCTTATTGTGAAAGATCCTGGAGCTCTTTTCTACCCGCCTCTTCATTCAAGAAGATCACATTCAGAGAACAGATTGAGCAATTTACCTTGGGTCTACCTACAAAGATCCGAGATCACTGCTTGGAGCATAAGTCAGCTTCTATTCAGGAGTTGATGAGTCATGCGAAGCGGGGCGTTGCCATTCACTCTGGCAGTCTGACTTACCCCACAGATGAGAACATGACACGACGAGCCGAATAGACTTCTAGGAATGAAAGTAGAAAGAAAAAGAGCAACCCAAAGAAAAAGGATGCACGACCCAAGCTTACTCCTCAGGAGCGAGCTCGATTCATCAAAGAGGGGAAGTGCTTTGGATGTGGAGAACAGGGACACATCTCCGCGAAGTGCCCTAAAAAGGCACAGAAGGAACAGAATGATAAGGACGACGACAGGCCTGAGAGTTCGAGAGCAACTGAGGAACGTCGACGAAAAAGTAAGATGAAAACAAGACTGGTTCCAGATTGTGTGGGTACCGATCCCGACACCATGGATGAGAGTACAGAACTTTGTTGAGCTTGGGGCAAAGTGAAAGATCAAGAGGCCCTGATTTTCTTTGATGGAGGAGCCAAGGCCAACTTCATTTCACCGGAATTGGCGGCGCGGCTCGAGATTACTCCCGATCGGATGGGACCACTTGCAGAGGCAGTTCTAGAGGCACCCGACAGGGACGTAGCCATTACACCTATCATTGGCAAACTTCGGTTGCATTGTCAGGGGTATTTGGGGCATGAGGACTTCTTCATAATGCCTTTGGAGGGTTGCGATGTTCTCTTAGGGATTCCCTGGTACCACAAGAACAATGCCGTGGTCGATTATCGGGCGAGAAAAGCGACTTTGACTACAGAAAAGGGCAGAACAATTGTACTTGATATAAAACTGAAGGGCGAATTTGTCCCTATTGTATCGGCTTCGGCCATTTCAAAATTAATGAAATCCAGTCTGTTTGTTTACTCGATCTTTATGAAAGAATTGAATAATAAGGATAGGACAAATATGTCTAAACTTGATAAAGAACGCCGAGTTTTTCTCCAGTCTCACGCCAATTGCTTCTCAGAGGGCCTACCAAGAGAGTTACCACTTGCTCGTCCTGAGATCATACCATTGATCTGATACCTGGAAGCACACCACCAAACCGGCCACCTTACCATGTGAGCCGAGCACAGAATGAAGAGATTATGAACCAAGTGAAAGACCTCTTGGAAAAGGGTCTTGTCCAGCCTAGTACTTCACCGTATTGCTCTCCAATGTTGTTGGTTTTGAAGAAAGACGGATCTTGAAGGATGTGCATCGATTATAGAGCTCTCAACAAAATCACCATCAAGAACAGATTCCCGATTCCTAGGATCGATGATATACTCGACAGCTTACAGGGATCCTCGTGCTTTAGAAGGATTGACTTGAAGAGTGGATATCATCAGATCCGAATCGCGCCAGGAGACGTCTACAAGACGGCCTTTCGGACTACTTTTGGGTTATTTGAGTTTTTGGTGATGCCTTTTGGCTTAACCAATGCTCCTGCAACATTTAACCGGATGATGGACGGGATTTTTCGAGAGTACAGACTATTTGTTGGCACTTTCTTTGACGACATCATTGTTTTCTCAAAGAATGAGGCAAAACACAGAGTCATCTCCTTCAAGTCTTTCAGGCATAAAGAGATCACAAGTTAGTGATTAATGCAAAGAAAAGTGAATTTTTCCTACCAGAGATACACTTTTTGGGACACATTGTCTCAACAGCTGAAGTGCGAATGGAACCGGCCAAGATAGAGACTATCCGTGATTGGCCCGATTTGAAGAATGTCCATGAAGTTAGAAGCTTCTTGGGACTGTGTTCGTACTACAGGCGGTTCATACGAAAGTTTGCAAAGGTTGCTTCCCCTTTGCATATCTTCACACAGAAAGGAGTCCCTTTCTCGTGGGGATCCACGAAGGTGACTGCCTTTCGGACCTTGAAAGAGAAATTGACTACGGGACCAGTTTTGACTTTGCCAGACTTGCAGAAGTCATTTGAAGTATATTGTGATGCTTGTGGTCGTAGTCTGTGCGGTCTTGATGCAAGAAGGCCATGTCATTGCTTACGAGAGCCAATTGTTCTCTAGGCCGGAGATGACAGCACAGATATATAAGAAAGAGCTTTTGGCGGTTATCCATGCTCTTACTCAGAGAATGCATTACCTACTCGGAGCGGATTTTACTGTCTTTACAGACCATCAGAGTTTGCGCTACTTCTTGTCACATAAGCAGCTTTCGAAAAAGCAGATGCGGTGGGCGAACATCTTGTCACAGTTTTACTTCCACATTGTCCATGTTCAGGGACAAAAGAATGTTGTGGCAGATGCTTTGTCTCGGAAGCCGTTGGTTCTGGCTATTTCCGCGATACATCATAGGAGCTTCGTGATCGACGCCATAGATACAGATTTTGCAGATATTTTCACACGAATACGGGATGGGGAGACAGTAGTTGGATACTCCCTTCGGGAAGGTTACTTGATGAAAAAGACTGTGTTGTGCGTTACACAGCCGTTGAAAGAAAAGGTTATGAACTGAATGCCACTGTCCACCTTTTACGGGTCACCGCGACATTGCTACCACTATGAAGGGGGTAGAGAGATACTTCTATTGGCCGAGACTCAAAAAGGATGTGGAAGAGTTTGTGCGCAGTTGCTTAGTATGCCAGAAGGTCAAGTTTGACAAGCATAAGGCACAGGGATTGTTACAGCCTTTACCCATACCCACCCGCTCCTGGGAAAGTATTGCGATGGATTTCATTTTTGATCTCCAGAGGACACAGAGTGGTCACGATGGTATCTTGATTGTTATTGACAGATTTAGCAAACAGGCTCATTTCATTCCAGTGAAGAAAACAGTCAAGCCGGATCACTTAGCGAGACTGTTTGTGGCCCAGATCTTCAGATTACATGGCATGCCTGAGACGATTGTCTCCGACAGAGACCCCAAATTTACGAGTTTGTTTTGGAAGGCAATTTGGGAGAGCATTGGCACGCGGTTGCAGTTCTCGTCATCGTTCCACCTCAGACTGATGGGCAATCTGAGATTGCAATTTCAGTGGTTCTAGATTTATTGAAGTCTTATATCTCAGATCAGAAAACTCAATGGGAAAGATACTTACCTTTGGTGGAATTTGCCTACAATACCACAATATATACCTAGATAAATCCAAGATAAGCCCAGATTCACCCTTGAAGGAAAGTGCAAGGTATAGACCCATGGTAGTCACCCACAAGACAATATAACCATCAGCTCCATCATGCATAGTATTGACTAAATACCACGAATACACTCTTCGACGGGGAAGGCGCCATTTGAGATTGTTGAAGGTGTTGCGAAGGTTCCACCCTTCCTGAGCACAAAAGATAAGATCTTTGAAGCGGATGAATATACGCGAGGTTTGGATACGACTTGCCAAGGTTCGCGAGACTTCGCAAAAGTCTCAAGAACGACAAAAAGGCAGCGGATCGCCATCGTCGTGACATGAAATTAAAGCACGATGATTGGGTGCTCTTACATTTTGAGACGACACGCCTACGAAAGAAAGAGGGAAAGGAGAGGCTTTTTCCAAAGCTTAGTATGCGACCCGTATGCGATACTACGCACCTTTCCAAATCACTGAAAAGATAAATGATGTCTCCTTCCGATTGAAACTGCCAGCTACTTGGAGGATTCACAATGCATTCCATGTGAGTCTCTTGAAACCTTTTAAAGGTGATGTGCCTAATGATGGGGAGCCTAATGAGCAACCCGAAGTGGAAGAAAATGAGGAGATCCTTGTTCCTGAACAGATTTTGGCACATGAGGATACGAAGACTAAAGGTAAAGTCCGAAGGCGGTTCTTGGTTAAGTTCAAGAACTATCCTGCATTGGATGCGAAGTGGATGGAGGAGGAGGACCTAGCAGATACTCCTCAGATTGTGAAACTTTACCTCGATACTTTTGGTTTAGCATAGTCTACTCCAAATAGAACCCAGATTTCAGCTTGGCCGGAGATCTGGTGCAGTGGGATGCACAAGAGGGGAATCGCTCCGCTCCTTTGTCAACAGATGCCTTGATTTAGATACTAGAGTCACTGATGTCTCTTTGAGCTTCAGGGATACTTAAAGCTGACAGTATTCTTCTGTATGACTTTAATGAAATGGAATTCTTGATTGTTGCTAATTGGACTATTTTCTTGAATATTTTTAATGATTAATCTCTTTTTCTAGGATAATTTATTGTGTACACTAAGAACTGTTAAAAGATTGTAGCTACAGGAAGTGCCATCAAGAACGGACAACTCTGATGTGTCATTTGATGGGTGACGGTAAACATCGTGAAGGAGTTTCCGTAAGTTCGCTGGAAAGAGCCGGGTTACGAGTGCCCCTGATGCGTCACATGATGGGTGACGGGTGCATCAGAAAGGGGGCATTCCGTAGGCTAAGGAGGAAATCCGAACTGAGTAAGAAAATACGCGTAAGAACGCGAGCACAAGAATAAAGATGGGTTCAATGAAGCTTTTTACGAAAAGCAGGAACATTCGCGGGAGGGCAGATGCTTTCCCGCGAGGAGTCTGTGTCTGCATTGCATCTGTGGCCATGTTCTGCACCTAGGGACGCCTGGAATGTGTATGTGTCGCATTGTTTCTAACTCACTGAGTGGTTTTTAAAGTTTGAACAGGTTCACACTTTATTTTATAAAGTGGCCGGTCACTTTTAAGTGACCAGCCCTCTTATAATAAAATAAAGCAAGGCTCTTCTATAAAAAAAAAACCAGCGCTAATAAGCTACACAGGGCTGAAAACAGCGAGCTCTCTCTCTCCTCTCTCTAGAAGCGCCAGAAACAACGAGCTCTCTCTCTCCTCTCTCTAGAAGCGCCAGAGCTTCTATTTTTTGTGCCCTATTTCCGCCGGGTGCCCGGGCCTATAAAAAGGCAGCAAGCGTTCCAGTTTTAGGCAAGCCAGGAGCAGCAGAAGGAGTTAGCGCTGAGGATTCTGGAGCAACTACCGGCGACGGAAGTCTGCGAGAGTTCGTGTGACGGCGGAGTGGAGAAGTCGCTATCTCGAGCAAGGAGCAACAGGTATAATTTGTCGTTTACACATCGCGAGTATTGCTTTGTGTGGTTGTTTTGCAGGAATCCTCCCTCACGGGAAGTCCCTCACGGGAAGTACGACCTTTGCGTCTAAGTCCCTTACGGGAAAGTACGGCTTCGCGTCTAAGTCCCTTACGGGAAAGAACGGCCTTGTGCCCAAGCCCTTTTACGAGAAAGAACGACCTTCGGGTCTAAGATTACAGAACAGAGGGGTTTCCTCGGGTTCTCGTGCTTGTATATGAATTCTCCCTAAATAAAGAATACTCTTGACGGGGGGGGGGGACCAGCCCATCTTCTGGTCCCCAATGCTGTGTCGATCTTCTCCCTTCTCTCACATTTGCAAAGTATTTTATTTTTCAGATTTCTAAGTGCTCGTGTACGTTCCCGTTTTGTGACACTGATTATGATACTAATTTGTTCTTGACTTCTCTTAAGTACAGGAACTGATAGATGAAATGACTACAGCATTTTGGTCTGATTGATCTCGAATAGACACGGTTGCAATAGGGGTTAGTCAATCGGACATCCATGAGGTCCCGATTGGACCTAAATGTGATTGTTAGCTACACTGCCGATAAATCATGCTCTAAGATCCGAATGAATGTTGAATGTCATGTGATTTCCTGTGATGTCTGGTGATGTCCTGTGATGTGACTGGTCGATTTGGTACATGTGCTAGATGTGTGTTCCTAGTACGTAGGTACTAACAATCAGTGTCTGCTAAGACGGTTTATGGCTTTTGTAGGTTTTGCAGGCGTAATCGCGGTCGATTACAATGCTTTCGAGAGGGGGGTATGTCACAAAGTGATGACGTGGCTACGGACAGCAAAAAACCCTAATTTCTTGCAAACCCTAAAATCGGCCAGAAATCCTAATTTTCAAAAACCCTAATTTTTGCAAACCCTAACGCTAACTGCTGACTAGAAACCCTAAATCATCCCCGCCACGTGGCAGTAGGTACGGTTTGCGGGATTTGCAGCGCAAAATATGGAAGGCTGGAAAAAAAAGCATAAGCAGCGCAATTTCAGCTTTTGGGGCTTTTTCTCTACGCTTGGCGAGAGAGAGAGAGAGAGAGAGAGAGAGAGAGAGAGAGAGAGAGAGAGAGAGAGAAGGATTACTTGCTTTTATTATTAAAAGCTTTTGGGGCTCTGCTTTTGGGCATCCCTTATAACTTTAAACAAGTGGTTTGGGCCTTTACTTCTGAGAGCATTTGGACGCAGAGCCTGAGAGTGAATCCCGACCCACTCTCTTGTACTTTGAACTGATTAATACAAAAAGAAATACCAAAAGGGACGCCAGTCTTTGGGGCCAATATCTCTAGGCACGGAACTCTGCTGGGCCAGTGCAAATCTATTGTGATCTGTGAATTGTTTGAAGTGGTTATTTGGTACTGTCGTGATTGATTCTTGACTTGGAGTATCCAAGTTTGTTACAGTTGTCAGCGTCTGGTCGGAGCATTCTAGCTTCCAAGCCGTGTGTGTGCTTTAGGTGTTAATTCCCGTCGCACGTTACCTTTCCAAACTTCTCTCTGTGTGTGTCTAAAGTAAAGAATTTCGGATGAAAGCCAAAGTCTACCGCCGTACGGGCCGGTTTCATAAACCCCAGAACTGTACGTATTCATCTGAGTAGCCCAACTAGTGGGGCATTACCATATGTGCCATAGGGGGGAGAGATGCAAACCATCGCGCTACATGAGACAGAGGAGACACACACACACTGTAGGTCACTTATTAAACAAAAATCAACCCCAGCCTCAAAATGGGCGCCCCCTCCAACTGAGGTGTCCTGGAGATGGCTCTCCTTCTGCCAAGTGTCCAGATTGCCCCTTTGAGTTAATTCCCTAGTTCCCACTCACTTATAAAGTTGTAAATGACTTTCTGAGTGGCCCAGACTTCATTTGGCACGCATAGGCTTCCATACTCATCAGAATTCAATGCTAATTGGCCCGACCAGACTAACCGACCTAGACTCCCGATGTGAGAAACTTGTTCGGCCGCAACGGGGGGTTTCACACTGGCCATGCAATGTCCACTTGCACCTTCTCAAGGGTTCCAGGAAAACAAGTAAAAATAAAATAAAGAAAAATATGTAATACATATTTAGAGAAGGCAACAGGAAAAATACACCTCCTAGTGACACACCCCACCCTTGAAATACTGCAAGCGACCTCGCTTGCATGCCAATAATACATGCGGATATCTCCTGATATCACATATATACTATGATGTGAACTTAAGATATACATGATGTAGCGTTGGATGATTAAACAATCCAACCAACTTGGCTACCACACATATATCAAGCATAGAAGTCTTCTAGTGTACTCTCAAGCACAAACTTCTCTAGCTAAAATTGTATGGAAAGAGTAGATACAATTGCTTTACTCTCTTGAGCATCATGAACCATGCTCTTACCTTGCTCCAAATAGGCTACATCAAGTCACTGTGGGTTTCATCTGAAAGGCTTCAAGATACAATTGCAATAGCTGAGGTGAATCAACCAATTCAAACTCTTCCATCCATTTGGCATCCAACGATAGATAGTTCTTGAACTTCACCAAATAGCGTCTTGCAACCTTTCCTCTAACCTTTATTTCTTTATATGTCAATATCTGTTCGTGAACAAGAATCTCATCCAATGTACAGGCGAAGCTTGAAAGAAACAGGAGAAGGAGACTCTCTCAGTCTTTTCTTCTCCAAAGCACGACACGCATTATATGCATGATAAAGATGTGATTGTTCGCAAGGATGATGGATTAGATGATGATTTTTCTAGTGAAGCTAACCTCATTGCAGATACGATCAGTCACAAAGGACCAATCTTGGCTCTCAAGTCGAGGTCCAAAGAAATCACCAAGAAGTATTGTGTGCTCACATGATTAGTCAGCACGCATTGTTCGAGTTTCTCATTCGAGACGGTTTCTTGTATTTTCGTCACTGTCTTTATGTGTTCCCTTTTCACAGGCATGCCGTATTGTACGATGCACATGACTCACGGATGAGCACGGATGTATGCGGATCACTCTCGAAAAGGAAAAGTCTCAAAAAGAGCACGAGAAAGATTGTCCATCAAACATCGGCATTTCCGTTGTGATTTGCCACAATTGATAGGTTTAGGTCGAAAGGTCAAGATTCGATCTCACTTTTTGCATGTGTTTGGTGAATGGCTTGGTACTCCGTCACTTTGTTCATCTGCATTGCATGCACACTCTTTTAGGAAAAATAGTATTTCTTCAATTACTCTCCATGGAATGGGTATGATTATGAATTTTTTGTTAGTAGTGGTTTCAGGAATTTTCCTCCTCGGAGATTCTTGACGAAGGTGGACCCACGTCCATAGACGTAGTTGAAGCATTGAAGCCGCCACATATCACTGTCGCTTTCTACACGACCCAAAGAAGCAAGCATTGCAGACCTTCATGAAGTTCAAGTATCGCACGACCCACGCATCAGAGTGGGCCGGCGAAGAGTTCTTCGCACGATTCTAGATATTGTTGGCGCTCTCCCTCGACGCCAAACAGCTTGCTACCAGTACCTCACTTTGAAAAGGAGGGGATGTCACGTGCACATCTAACCCTGTGTGCATGTGGACAAGCTACTTCAAGTCTAGGGTTCTGGTCAACTTAGGAAGTGTTTTGGCACCTATGTGAGCATGTGCGCAGGTCGTGCATGTCCAAGGACTTAGGTAGTTGCATATCCTCCGATTGCACTCAGCATGATCATCAGCATGACATTCAGTATCCATCATGAGCATTTTACAATGCATAGAACCCTTCTTTTCAAAATACACATTTTTCACTTATTTATTAATAAGTGACTTTTGTTGGAAAAGTGAGTAGGGCAAATTTGCGAAGGCACTGTAAGAGAAACCTAGCGCTAGCATTTTTTCAGCAAAAGAGACGAGAAGTTCCAGCAACTTGCAGTGCACCTTCTCGGCAAAGACCGGCAAAAGGCCCTAGTGTTTTCAACCAACAGAAGTAGAGAGCGTCTTGGGATTCCCTTCCCTAGCATTTTCATCAGCAGATTCAGCCTAGCATTTTCATCAACAACAGATCCAGCTTGGCGTTTTTCAGTTTGCACACATAGCCTAGCGTTTGCAGATTCCGGTGTCAGATCAGCCCAGCACATCAATGTTTACAAGTTTCAGCACTTAGCCACAGCAGGTTCAGCCCCTAGCCTCGCAAATCTCACCTACCTACAACAGATCCTTGTCGTACCGTCGAGTCAGCCAGCGTTTACTGTTTTCAGTTTTCAGCATCTGAGTTTTCAACGCATCGTCATCAAGTCATCGCCATCACCATCCTCGCCGACAGAGTGTCGGAGACCAGCATGAAGTCAGTGTTTTGCAGATTTCAACAGTTCAACCCTAGCGTTTTCAGTTTTCAGCCCGTCCTCGTCATTGTCGTCGACATCGTCCGCAGGTCCATTGCATCTAGACTACTATACAAGATTTGTGCAATCTATAGCATAGACCTCTCTCGCCAAAGAGAGGGGGGCCCTTGGAGGAGGGTTTAAGAACCGTCTGATGACGTATTCTCTCTCTCTCTCTCTCTCTCTCTCTCTCTCTCTCTCTCAGCACCTTCATTCACAGTTGCATTCACTTTGTTTGTGATCATTGCATTCTCTCTCTAAAGGAACGGAAGGCTCTCCCTTCAAGTAAGTAAAAGGAACCCTTGAGCACTCATCTTGAGCAAGATCAACATTCACTTCCGTTGCACCTTACATTGACCTTGTGGAGCATTCAAATCAACAAAAGGCGGGCCGTGAACTCTCGCCACACTCGAAGACTGGAGGACGAACACCATGTCTATCCTATGAAGAGGAACCCTCTACCCTAGCATCGTTTGTCCTGCCAACCATAATGTAATTCTGAGTTCCTAAGCTCTATGTCTTCGCTGCAAACCAACCAAGGCTCACTCTTTAAGGAAAAAGTGATTCGGTCCCTGCAAACAGAACCATGAAACCGGCTCGTAGGGCAGTAGACTTTAGCTTTCACCCGATTCTTAACTTGAAAAACTTTACTTGAACTCATAGACAGAGAAACTTCGCAAATGAACCTGTAGCTTAACACTTCAAATGAACCATGGCTTGGCAGCTGGAGTGCTACCAAGCACACAGTGACACCTTGTAGGCCCCAAAGACTAGCGCCCCTTTCGGTATTTCATTATTCTTACAAACCTACGAGTTCCAACGAGCTGTCTCGCTTTTACCATGCTCAAAATGGCCTACTCTAGCCCAATTTCAGCAACATAACCACAGTAGAAGGCTTCACAAATAAAGTCCCCACATTAAAGGTGACTTCCCCAGCGCATATGAGCACTTTCCCAATTCTGGCAAGAATCTGCAGCACGCTGAATTCTCTGTTTTTTGCACCAAAAATGCACCAGATCACCTGTATAGTGATCCCATCGCTTCCCCGAAGCTCCTGGGGGTATTAGGGATCAATTAGGGTCAAAACCCTAAACCTGCAAAAATACACAACATATTGTATTTTACTATTTTGGGCTCCGTTTCGCGTGCCGTCGCATCTGTAGCAAACGCTCATACTCTCGCACATGTAGGGCTACTTGCCCTTTGAATCGGACAAGATTTATCACGTGAAATCTCTCCAAATTCACCTGTACCTGCGGGGGATAAGCAATTAACTAATCCAGTACCTGGACAAGAGGCTCTTGCCTCGGCATGCGCGCATGAATCCACACAATTGTACATACAGATGGAAATTCCTTGAGCTGGGCATTACGATTCTGTATTCAAAGGGGGAGAGAGGTGCGCGAGAGTGGAATCGTCGCACTACATAAGACAAGGGAGAAGGCAAGCTTTCCATTAAAGCTGTGATCACCTGCACCAACTACTCATAAATTCAATTGAAGAATCTAGTACTTTGGTTAGAGATGCCCGCTTGTAATCTTTGCCTGCAATAATGATGAACTTCTTTGGGGGGAACCAGCCTACCTTCTAGTCCCCAATCCGGTATCGACTCCAAAGTCCTCCCCTTTCTTCTCTCTTTGAATTATAATATAGATTCTCTTTTATTAATGTAATGTGTCCAGCTTAAAGCCATTGTGTGTGCATCCCGCTTTGTGACGGGGGTAGAGAGATTGTAAGAGAGGAGGTGACGAGCCATGATGAGCCCAAAAGTTAAAACTGACAATACACTATAACCAACGAGCATGCAAGGCCACCCACCTCTCATACACGCATGAGGCTGAAACGCTTGGGGTTAAACACATACTTGGCCATGGATTAAAGCACAAAATGGACACCTGAGAACACATGCCATTACATGAATCAAAATCCATGGCTAATCAAGATTCAAAGCTATACATGACCACACTACCTCACATATACCCGCAAAATACTCATACTCTGCTCTTTAGATATACTATGGACCTTGTAAGACAATCAACTAGCTGATTAAAGCCTCGATTGTTTGTGTTTAGTCTACGTGTTGACACAGCCAACATACAACTGTATTGGTGAAAAGAATACCAAAAAGAATGAAAATCTATGGCAGCCCATCTCTTTTAAGTACCTCTCTACGACTCATTTTCCAAGATATTTGTGTTATGTATGGATTCAAAGCATCCAAAGAAAAAAAAATCCTTTAGTACGGTGAATTGTTGATAAGTAAGCCCCTCAAACAACATTGTCACTGGATCCCAATCGCTGAGTTAACTATTAGTTACATTGAGATAGATTGAAATAAGGAATGCCAATAAGTTTGATAGGTTTCAAAACTTGTACTTCAACATCAAAAGAGCGAGTTTGAGCCCTTAAGCAGCTGGGGAGATGCAAACTTGGACGTACCTCATATGAGCTTTGCATTGGCTGCGGTTGTGGTTGCTGCTCCTGCTGTTGTTGTTGTTGTTGAGGTTGAGCCTGGTTTATGGGACTGCTTGAGCTCGAACAAAAGCTTCTAGGCTGACCTGAAAAGACGGCCTCTCGAATAAGCGTTAATGACAATGCTTCATTCGTGGTGGTAAGGTGAAACTGCGCTGATCTGGAGGCCATAGCCGTCAGAATCATGCCGACAGATGTCTTCGCACGAAACATTTCTTCCTAGCGCGAGAGTCTCGACAGGGTTTAGGGTTTAACACTCTGTTAGAATTTTACAGCGCTCGTCGCTTTCGTAAGGAATGAGTATTGATCCTTTGAATTCGTTTCTTTTTTAGGCGGTACTGAGAGGGGGTTTAGGTCTCCCCAATCTCGGAAAAATAAAAAGCTTTTCAAACAATCTTTTTTTTTTCTTTTTTTGTCGTTTGAAGCTTCGCCTTGAATAGTTTTACAGGATTGCGTCCACTCACCCACACTCGCATGTTTCAAAGGTTGAACCATAGTGGGTGCACTTAGAGCTCCTCACCTCTACCACTAGGCCAACACCCCTTGCCGTCCTTTCAAAACATCTTAAATGTGTAAGTCAAAGGTGAGTTTAGGAAATGAAAAGACCTATGAAGGTGGAAGTCAAAAAACTAGTTACAAAAATGAAAAGACCTAAGAAAGTGAAAAGTCAAAAGAAGTTTTGTGTCTATATAAAGAGCTTATCTCCTTCACATAGATGCATTTGTGATTTTTGGTTTTCTAAAAGAAATCCTTAGTGTTGTGTTGGGTTAGGGAGACTCCTTTCATTTCACATATGACATGATGGAGACTTGCCTTTCATTTCACATCTTGGCATGTCTTTACTTTTGTTGAATTCTATTGTTTTAGAATGCCAAAGTGAAGCTTCACCTTGCATAAATTTTACACACACACACATGTTTTTTTTGCATTCTATTGTTTTAGAATGCTAAAGTGAAGCTTCACTTCTAATAAATTCTATACACACATATATATTAATTAGTTCTTTTTATTTCACCTTTCATTTCACAACTTCACATGGCTTTACATTTCTTGCATTTTATAGCTTGATTTCAGTTAGTGTTAACGTTCGAGAAAGTCTCTTTTATTAAGCAATTGCTGATCAAGTTTCTTCCTCAGTATGTTGCTACGATTTTCGAAGCGGGTCACATTAGTGGGAATGTTGAAAGATGTGTACTTCTTAATCAAAGAGAAAAAGGGAGGGGTCGCCATCTGGCGGGCGAGAGAGAATAAGAAGAAGAAGATTTTTAACGTCGCTTAGTGTCAGATAGGAGGGATCACCGCCTTGTAGCCCTGCGGTGTCAGCGCGGACGTGCGGAGAGAGAGAGAGAGAGAGAGAGAGAGGGAGATGTCAGTCGGGGAGCTCTCATGTGGAATACAGGAGAGAAGGTGACCATGACGAGGGGGTAGTCTCCAAGGCTGAACGGGGTGGATGCGGAACAGCCCGGAGGGTGGGGAACGGGGGTGTTGTTCAGCTTATTGCGATCACGGGGGGAGAGAGAGAGAGAGAGCGATGGACAGCACAGGCTTGGGGGGGGAAGGATTGTGTGACGCCGAGGGAGTCTGGGTCGGGAAGCGGTCCGTACGTGGATGGCGATGGCGAGAAGCCTGAGGTGTTGATGGCGACAAGGCCATTCAATTTTGATTTGCAACTAGAAGATTCTCTTGACATCACAGTGGCTAATTAATTAATGTTCGGACAATAGACCCAGTATGTGAATATGATCAAAAATCAGAAATACTAGCAGAAATTTTGAGATTTGTAAAATTTTTGGACGACTTTCTCACATATTTCATCGGTTTTTCTTCCATTTACCATGGTTTGCTATTAGCTAGTCTCGAATTTCAATCGGCTCAAGACTAAGCTGAGGCAATCCTTTCCCAAACACTGATACCAGTTTAATTCAACCTAACAATTTTATCCCTTTCTTATTGTTTTTGAAAGCCGTCATGACCCTTTCACTTGTTTTCTCCTTATTTGTTTAACGTTTTCTTCTCTTTAAAGTGTCTTTGCACTATGTAAGTAGTGATTTTATTTTATTTTTGTCGATTAAAGACCTTAGTGCACTATGGGTGAAGGTCATTCAATTTTCATTTCTTGATAAGTGTCCCAAGGAGGCCTAAAAGTCTTGTGAATGAAAAGAAATCATGGTCTTTTAAATGTTATTTTCTGAAGTTGCATTCACCTTTTTGGATTAAAAAGTGTATTCATAAGACTTTGATCCTGTGATGTAAATTATTGACAAAGGGTCCTTTGATTCATAAAGATTTATTTCATTAATTTGTTTTAAGATATATTTTTAAAAAAATTTGTCTTTTTTATGAAAAAACACTATAATATTTTTATATTTTATTGTGTTTTTTACTTCCTTCTCATTTTATTTTGTTTCAAAATGTTGATGTGCAATGTGCACCTTTCACATTATTTAAGTGAGACCTTTGGAATATATAAACCATTTGTGATTATATATGTGTAGTAGATAATACAATTTTATATTAAAAAACAATACAAATCCATGTGATTGTAGAGACATATTCAAACTTACTCTTTCTCATCCGCCCTTAACTTAGCAGTTTCGTGCCTCCTCACCTTGTTGAAGCCATTAAGAATACCTTACATTAGTAAAAGGGAGCTTAATAAATATATTTTTGGTAGTACTCACTCCAATGAGAGAGTTGCGATTAAATTCTATAACCAAACACGTATGAGACCCATCCTAGGATGGAGAGAGAGAGAGAGAGAGAGAGAGAGAGAGAGAGAATTTAAAATGCAGAGGCTCCTTTTTTTGGATTGCCACATGTCAGACACATAAAGCTCCATTAGTTTTAGGACATTCATCATCCTTTAGTATATAGTAAAACATACAACAACTCCATGCTCCAAATGAGCCATGGACTCTCCAAAAGAATTACAAGTCCATTGGTTAACACGAGAGCCACCCCAACATAACCACTAAAGAGATCTCAAACAAAAAAACAATAGCCAAATATATAACATGACAAAGCCTGATAAGTTAGCCACCCTACATAAGAGATCACCACCTACCAAGGTAAAGGTGCATAAGGAGGAGCTTCCAGCTCCATCGGCTTGCACCTAGACTTCACTCGTGGGACGACACAAATCATAGACTTTTACGGAGAGCCTTGCACCGTCAGAATAGTCCGCCATCACGAGGAGAGAGGCAGCACCAGTGCATCAGGTTTTGCGGCCCCATCGACACATGGCCTTCGATGCCACCATGGAGAGTAGCTCATGGCACAACGCACTATTCGTGCTGCCAGAGACCCTCCAGAACACGGGCCACCATTGTCTCCCATGGGGAGATGGGAGAGCAACCTCTCTCGCTTTCAAAAATGAGGGGGGCAACAAATTGCGTTAAAACAACACGGATTGAGAAAACCAGGAGCCCCCCGTCAGGGCAAACCGCTGCCCCACAGGCTCACATCCTCCCATGATTGTTGGGATAAAGGCGGTGTGCCTCTTATCTAGGTCGAACATGCCAGAGACGTTCGACCACCCGTCACTTGTACACACCTTATCCTTTACTGTATAAAAGAATAAGGGGCTCTTTCACACATTGTGATGAGCTACTCCACCCTCTCTCTCTCTCTCTCTCTCTCTCCGCACAAGCAACGCATTTGCGTACCCTCAATTGGTATCAGAGAGCACAGGCATTGTTGAGAGCTTTGAGGCAATAGCTTCCTCGCTCTCGGCAAAGGAGAGATCGAAAAAGCTTGGAAGCTTTGTGAGAACACAATGGAAGCTTGTGAGCTCATCTAAGAGTGATGTATGCTCTTGTGGAAGCTCAAAAGAGAATGTGAAAGATTGTATGTAGGTGAAGGTGATGCCCTAAAAACTGTGTGTGTAGCAGCATTATTTTCAAATTCTTTTTTATCTTTGGAGAATGCATATCTAAATATTCTGCTCTACGGGGCCCTATGTCTCAACGTAGTCTACAACTTTGCAAAAGAAACTTTTTGCAAATTCCTCAACGATTTGCTGACATGCAGCTCGGACTGACTGTATACGTGAGATTTTAGGCTTTTTGTTTCGCGTAGTGTGCGAGTTTGATGCACTTTTGAAATCACGATATGTGCTAAAAGTTGAATGCAAAAATTCTAAGTTAAAGATGCAATTTCAACTTGTGCAAAGCTTGTGGTTTGAGGGTTTTTTGGTAGAGTTGGGCAAAAAATCACAGAGGCGGGTTACACACCATCCAAGCAGTCTTTTGAGAGACGTAGTTTTTTGAGCACACATGTGGAGCTTATTTCACAAGTTTTCGGTTCATGGTCTTTATGGATGGATTTGCATATAGTTATGGTGCATGTTTGATGCCCATTATACGTGCATTTTGGCGAGCACTTTTGAGTGTCCGTGATTCCTCTTAAGAGCATTGTTTTCACATTGATCGGTTTTTCATAGCACCTCTTTTGGCGCTTGTTTATGCGCAAACACTCGGTTGATGTATGTTGAGTGTGGATTGCCATTGTATGTCACATTGTGGAGCCATTTTGGCGTTTCTACTCATTGGCATTGAGTAGTGGTTATGGTTTATGGTTTTGAGTCTTCTTTTAGAGACTATAGCGATCGAGATTTACTCCCAATTTTCCATATCTTTTGTTGACAATTTTTGGTCAGTTTATAGTGGTCAAGAGCTTTTCCCACTCTGGCATCTTTGATGCAATTTGTGGTTTGAGAGTTTGCATTGAAATTTCACTGATTTTGCAGGAGAGACTCTAGTTTGGCTTGATTGCCATACACTCTTTTGATGCATTTGTGGTCATTGGATTGATATGGTGATTCTCTCTTGTTGTGATCAACTTTTCTCCCACATTGATGGGCATATGGTTGTTTTTGGACACGGATTTGTGTTCTTGTATCCACTCTCGCAAGAGTGAGATTTGTGTAAGCTCACAGTGGCTACACGTAGACTTATGGTATGCACTATTTTTTATCAATGAATATTTTGCATACAGTTTACACGTAGTCACTGGTTATAGAATCCGTGTACTTTTGGCAATTGAGACTTGCATCAGTGTAGCAATTGCAAAACACGGTGTGGTTACACTACTCCAGGAGATCTTATGCATTGATGCGCTCGAGCACTACAAGTGCTGGTGAGCTCTCTCTTTTGAGAGTGTTTTCTCCTCGTAGGGAGCTCCTTTCGTTCTAGGCTTGGTGCACTTAAGTCTCTTCGGCATTGGTTTATGCACATTACCCTTATACATGTTCGAGAGCCATATCTTTCACATATGGCAGTTGATATATGTGACAATTCTCAGTCCATGACGACGACAATGACTAATGTGAGACAACGATCTCATTCATGTTGACACTTAAGATATTGGCATTGTGGTCACACACGACACATTAGACAACATTGCTTTAGACGCACGAGACAGCAACGCAGATATATGCGTGATGCAAAACGGTTTTGACACGGACTAAAGAGGTGGCTTCATATGCTAGTGAAGGTGATGTCACATTTACCTCTAGTGTTCCTCTTGCTTTTCAGTCTCATAGAGATGTCATTTTCTCTCAATGGTTGTTAGATGAGTATGTAGCATTCCATGTCACATCATGTCGTGAGTGGTTCAACACTTTTGCTAGTGGGAGCCTTGGTCGTGTGCATCTGGCTAACAGATCATCATATGACATAGAGGTGCTATGTTTCTGAGATTGCAGATAGCCTGATCTTAGTGAGATGTTTGAAGACAGTGGATGTCAGGTATTGCTTAGCAATCAGTCTATTCAGATGCATTGCGGTTTCCTAGCGATTGTAAGAGGAGCCAAGATTGAATCAGTCTACCCTATGCATGTATTTGAGGTGCGAGAGAGCATAGTCTCAATTACATTAAAATCATGTCAACGAGAGACTAGGCATATATCTTTTGAAAATGAGCTCCAAAGTACTATGCATGACATGTCTATAGATGCAAAGTAAGAGCGGCCATGCTCTAGCGAGTCAGAGCAGATTAATAGAGATGCCTCCTACCATGGAGATGAGTGATATGGAGTTCTTTGACATACTCATGCCAGAGGATGATATGGCAATGCTAGGACATGTGAATACAATCCCTATGGATGATGAGGGATAGTGTCATGTCCAACACCTAAATCATCCATAAGGCGTTTGAGCCATACACACTCAACCGTAGCTATGAAGACTGCCATGTACTCATCTTCACAACTAGAAGTGGCCAAAGTAGGTTGCTTCTTGCTCAACCATGAAATACATGAATTGTCTAGCAATAAACAAAAACCACTCATGGACACTTGCGTATCAAAAGAACCAGCCCAATCTGAGTCTGAAAAAGCATATAAGTCTGGCGGCAATGATCCCCCCTTAGGATAAAACAAGCCAAGATGTAAAGTGCCACTCAAGTAGCAAAAAATCCTCTCGACAACCTTCCAATGCTTAGACCCTGTGCTATGCATGAATCTACTAACTTGTGAGACTCCAAACTAAATATCCAACCTTGTGTTGGATACATAAATAAGGTAGCCAATAGAAGTTTGGTAAAGAGTGACATTGGCAGGATCACCAGCATCATGAAGACTCAATTTCAAACCTGTTTCCATGGGAGTGGCAAAAGGTTTGCAATCCTCAAGTCCAAATGTACATAGAAATGTCTCTATGTAACTTGTCTAATGCGAGGCAATACCGCCGTCACGCTGCTTATTCTGTATACCCAAGTAATGATGCAATAGCCCCAAATCTGTCATCTTGAAAGTGGCATTCAAATTAGCCTTAAATTCAGCAATATGTCTCTAATTTGGTCCAGTGATCAGCAAATCATCCACATAGAGAACCACAATGAGAGGTATATCACCCTCATACTTTACATACAATGTGCTTTCTATTGGATTTTTTACGAAAGCCTTGTTTGACCAAATGAGTGTCGACATTCTCATACCAAGCACGAGGAGATTGCTTCAACCCATACAAAGCTTTCTTACATTTGTACAGTTTATCTTCTTGCCCTTTAATGACAAAACCGCGAGGTTGCGTTACATAAACTTCCTCAAATATGTCACGATTCAAGAAAGCAGTAACAATGTCTGACTGATGTACATCCCAACCAAAATGTCTGACTGACATACATCCCAACCAAAACGAGTTGTCAATGCACAAAGAAAACGCACAATAGTCATACGACAAGTGAGAGCAAAAGTCTCTTTATAATCTATGACTTTTTGTTGTGCATAACCCTTTGCAACAAGTCGAGCCTTATAGCAATCAATCTCACCATCCGGCTTGCGTTTAAACTTGTAAAACCACTTCGTACCAATGGCCTTTTTGCTAGCACATAAAGTCCATGTGTCATTTTCTATAAGTGCATCATATTATGATTGCATGGCAGCCATCCAAATTTTTGAGTTTTGTGCTTCATCAAAAGATAGAGGTTCCTCAACATCACACAAGCTAGACACAACCAAACCATAAGAATCTGATGCATAAGATGCATGGCGAGAACCTGAACGAGTATGACTAGACAAAGGTGCATCCAATTTACTATCACGCAAAGTATGCACTAGCCATTTAGGCATACCTCTAGCCTGCTCGTTCTAAACCCTTTCCTCACGAATTACATCATGTACATCTGCTTCAGTAATAGGCTAATCTGTAACATTTTTAGAAACCCCCATAGGCTGTACACATTTGTTGTAATGAAGATGGTCCATGAAATTTGAGAATAGAGGAATTAGGAGAATTAAAGAGAGCATTTTGTGGGACTACTTTGAGAACATAGGGGGTGAACTTAATTAGCGGTAGCAACATAACCATACTTGGCATGAACAATACTTTTGAGAGAGAGAGAGAGAGAGAGAGAGAGATAGAGAGAGAATTAGAGAACTTGACAACAGTTGAGGACCATATTTATGTGGAGCCGGTCCCCCCTCCAATAGGCTTTTGTATTATAGATTCTCCCATAAAGAGAGACTTGGTATAATACAAAATACGCTTTGTTTGTGGATGATACAACCTATAACCTTTGTTTTCAAAACTATAACAAAAAAAATTTACATTTGACAGCCTTATCATCCAATTTTCTACACTGCATTTGTGGCATCAAAGCATATAACAGACAACCAAAAACACGCATGTGCTCAATAGAATGCGTTATATGGAGTCATAGACTACAAATCTTTCAGGGAACATCTGTTAAGCATAAGTGGCACACATAATAGCCTCAAGCCAAAACAAATGTGGTAAAGCTTGACTTTTGACCATACATATTGCCATTTTTGTAAGAGACCTGCTTTTCCTCTCAGCAACACCATTTTGTTGAGGTGTATACGAAATTGTACATTGGTGTTTTATCCTATGACTAGAAAAAAATGCATTAAATTCATGAGACATATATATCCCCCCTTGATTGGAACGGAGGGTGCCCATAGTACACTTTGAGACGTTTTCGGCCATAGCTAGAAATTGCTTGAAGCACACTTCAGACTTTGCCTTAAATAGATACACCCATGCATGCCTGGAGTAATCATCTATGGAAGTCACAAAGTAAAGGCAATTGCCCGAGGATAGAGTTTGCATAGGCCCACAAACATCACTATGCGCACAAGCTACATTGTGAGTGAGAGCACTAAGCTCATATATGTAACAGGGTCAAGAGTAGGGTTTGCTTCACAAGCCGAAGAATGGAAGCATGCACTGAGTTGCATCAATGGTGCCATTTAGTGGAAAGCAGTGTGCTCATCGATTGTTGGACTAGGAAAAAGCAAGATCTCTTGTGTAGTAATTGTACAATCTTGTTTTATAAATGTAAAGTTTAGTTGGTTTTCTTCAAGGTATGCTTGAAATGTTGCTCAAGACGTTTTTGAATTTTAGCCAATTAAGAATACATTAAGAGTCATTAAACCAACTATAACACATATATTGCAACTCATTCTTACAAACAATATGCTTAAGATGTAGTTCATGACGTTTTGATTTTTAGCCAATACACACACACACGCGCGCGCACGCGCGATTCTCAACAAATGGTATCCGAGCCAATTGGTACCACCGCAAACTTATTAGCATCAAGAAGAACCCCCATTTGCCCAACTTTCATCATATTACAACAAGATTAGCGCTCTTTGAAGCCACTAATAGGCTCACTTAATCATAGGAAATCGAGATCACTGCTTCAAATTGATTTAATGAAGCTTTGCGGATGCCCTTCCCACACCAGGGTGACCCCTCTCTCATGATTTGTGAGTGCTATTGCTAAAGATCAAGCTTTTCACCAATTGAATGGTCTTTGTTGTTATTAACAAATTATGCGAGCGATTCTTAGCCCATGATAAGAAAAAGGGAGAAAGAAAAGGGAGAGGAGGGGAGGAGACACACCAAGATGAAAATACTAAACACGTTTTGTTATATTAAGCTCATCAGTAGTGTTCATCTTTTACAAGGGATGAGGGTTTTTATAGATGGAGTGTAGAGGGTTACAAAAGACCAAGACAGGTACAATGTGAGGATTAAGAGGAGGGTAGAGGGATATTTAGGTACAAAGAAGTAAATATACCCATTTCTTTGGTATAAAGGTTCAAAATTTGAGGGAGTAACATCAAGATAAGAGAGGTTAAAAGGAAGGTACAAGGTATAGAGTGCAAAATTTAGGGAAGAAACATTTAAGAGGGGAGAGAAAAGAGAAGGGCCAAGGTACATAATTTAATGGTGACTCAAAATATGGCTAGAGAAGGTGAAAACGAAGAAGCATATAGCTTAAGGATTTTTTCAAGATTAGAAAGGGAGCCATTCCAAATGCCAAAGGCATCATCTATGAACCTTTTGAAGTAGAGGAGAGAGGGATGGAATGGAAGGTTTATGTTATCTTCTAGGTAACAGAGAAAGAGACACACATATGCCACAACAAAGTTTGAACCCATAGAAGTTCCTTTGATTT
The DNA here is from genome assembly GCF_014529385.1 of Adiantum capillus-veneris. NCBI lineage: Eukaryota > Viridiplantae > Streptophyta > Polypodiopsida > Polypodiales > Pteridaceae > Adiantum > Adiantum capillus-veneris. The sequence continues at coordinate 4,874,729 of NC_140942.1, forward strand.
GTTGCCAATATGTACCATTGAAGGAGATGTAGTGGTGGTTAAGAATTAGCGAGGCTAGGGAGAGGATGAGACTAGTTTTGGGGGTGGAAAAATGAAGTTGGATAGAGGAGAAGAGAGCAAGCAAATAGCAATTATGGGGTAGAGTGATTCAACATGAAAGGTGAAAAGCAGCACATTAAAGGGGCGGACAAGGGAAGAAATATCTTTAATGAGCGAGAATGAATCTTTAAGGTGCTTATTTTTGGTGAGAAGGATAGGAAGAAGTTGAAAATGTAGCCATTGAGAGGCATGCTCTAAAATGTAGCCTTCATACAAGCAAATAGGACGTCCTACTAGAGAGGGTTTGTGGATTTTAGGCAAGAGAAAAAAGGGGCATGGTCTAGGTTTTTATGAGGATGGAAAAAGGATGAAATCTTGTTCCTTAGAGGAAAGAATGCAGCAATTGGTAAGAATAGATGAGATCAAAGAGAGAGGAGCTGAGGAGATAGGGGTGTAGGTAGAGGAATCTAGAAGATTTCTAGAAGCTTCTTCTAGATACCAAGATTTAGATAAGATCACGGGACCCAGATTTTTGTCGGATGGCTTGATGATGATGGAGGGATCATTTTTTAGAGAAAGAAATACTTTTTTTTGGAAAAGGGAAATCGAGAAGCAAGTTGAAGTAAAAGAAACATCCCAAAGAGTGTTAAGCTGTGTCGAGAGAGAGAAGAAAATATTTTTGAGGTTAGACGAGGGAGAAGGGGGTTGCCAAGTGAGGAGAGAGAAGTAAGAGGAGGAAGGAGAGTCTTCTTAAAAAAGAGCTTGAGTTGGTAGCGTCTTTCTAACCTAGTGAAGGAGTGTAGAAGGGAGGAGAGAGGAGGGGAAGGGGAAGGGGGCAAAATGTATTTAAGACCTAGGTCCAAACGCTTCATTTTGCAAGCAGAGAGACAACACGGTTTGAGAGTTTGTGGCATGCAAGGTTTGTAAATTTGTTTTCTAAAGCATAAATGGTTTGATTTCCTAGAATGATAATTTCAAAAAGAGAGGGATTAGTGAAAGGCAATCAATACTTAAACCTACATTTAGCAACACCACAACGGTAGAAAGTAGGAGATAAAGGTGCGGAAAAGGGAGGAGGGGTCCAAAAAAGAGGAAAGAGAGACGGCTTGGAGAAAAGCAAATGGATCCTAGAAGTAGGGTGCTCAAAACCTACTTCCTCCTCCATTGCAAGGTTTTTGAATATCTAGGTTTCTTCGAAAGGCTAGATTTGGGAAGGGGAGGATTAACGCCGGGTGATTGGGCGAGTGGGGTGTGGTTATGGAAAGGAGGGGTATTGGGATAGGTGAGATAGGTGGGGACGAAGGCCGGAAGAGAAGGTGTTTTTTTTTTTCCAAAAATGGGGAGGGAGAGGGAGAAGTGATTTTAGGCTTTTTGAAAGGTTAGTGAGGGTAATTGACGAAAGGGATTTCATGTTTAGCATGGGAAATGGTAGGGCGAGAGGGAGGGGATTTACTGAAGCAAAAGGTGCTTTTTTTTTTGGGGAGGGGGGGGGGGGGGGGTTACAAGCAATACAAGGTGTATTATGGGAGAGGAGTTTGCTCATTTAGGTGGTGACCTCATGTTGAACGAGCTCGCTAACGGTGTTCTCTTTGAGTAGGGCCATTGCTTCGGCCAAGAGGGTTGGTTGAGATCTCTTTCTAGAAAAATGAGCCGCCAGTTCTAGGGAAGTAGCCAAGTGAGTTTGAAGGATAGGGTTTTGGACAAAAGAGTTAAACTCTAGGAGAGGGTTTTGGACAAAAGAGTTAAACTCTAGGAGAGAGGATATTTTCCAAAACACAAGTTGATTAGCCCAAGTCGCATGTTGTACTCTAGGAAAGGATACGGGTGAAATGCTTTTTAATAAGATCCTCCAACCATTCTTCCACAAGATCATGAAAGGAATCAATTTTTTTTTGGAGGTTCTCCACAAGAATGGAATGGGCTTGGATGTAGACGTCGGTGCAATCAAGTTGGTATTGAATGTTAAGGCTAATGAACTTGGCATTGAGAAGGGCTTGGGTGATGGTATCCTCCAGAACTAGACTTGGTGGTTTCATACAAAGGCTATTAGGGGATTTTTGGTTTGCACGGAGATTTTGGAGGTGGAGGAGGTGGGATTTAGCTTTGAAAGTTTAACATTGATAGCCTTGAATTCTTCTAAGGAAAGAGACACAATTTTGCTAAATTCTTGCGGCTTAGTGATGGCGGGAAGGGTGGGAGTGGAGGGAGAAGGGTTAAAATAAGAGGTAGTGGAGACAAAAGGGGAGGGAGTCTTAGCAAAGATGGTAGAGAAGGCACCAAAGGATAAGGGAGTGGTGAAGCGAGGATTGGGGAGCACTCCACTTTGTGTAGCAAGAGTGATGAGTGCATTGGCGCTAATGAATCCTTTAGAGGAAGGTGAAGAGAAATCAAATTCCTCCAAAGGAATATTGGAGGTAATCACGTCCTTGAGTTCCTCTTTACTAAAAAGAGCTTTTTTAAAGGAGGAAGAGGGAACGTGGGTGCTCGATTGGGTGACAAGTGCAAGACGGTTGGTCAAAGCACAAGCCAAAACAAATCCTGGGAGGATAGAAGGGATAGTTGATGGAGAGGATACGAGGATGGGTGAAGGAAAGGCAAAAGAGGTAGTTACAAAGGGGGATGCAGACACGAAAATGGTGGAAGTGGTGACACTAGAGTTTGTCAGTGGGGGAAAGAGGGTGGTTCCAAAAGAGAATGTAGGTGTAGGATTGCTTTGGAGGAGAGTAGGGACGGAAGAGGATTCCATGTGGCCGATGAAGGAATGTTTAGACAATTGATGTAATGAAAGAAAGAAGCCACGTATTGTTGAAACTAACTTTCTAAGCTTGGAAGCTTCCAAAAGAACCAAACAAGCCTAAAAGCTAATATAAACAACCTGTGTTACATTAAGTAAGCCGGGCTTCAAAACTGCAAAAAGTGATCTCACTTTCTACCATGGAAGTTGAATATGTATCTCTTACGGAGGCCATCAAAGAAATTTTGTGGCTTCACAGATTCTCGCCATTCATCCTGTAAAGAATTCAGCCTTTTACTCAAGGATGAAGCATATAGAGGTGAGATTTCACTTCATACGTACTCTTTTGGAAGAGGGACAACTAAATCTTGGAAAGGTGCACACAAGTGATAATCTTGCAGACATGTTAGGAGAAGCTGAGCTTTTACTCACCTTCAATCGGCATTCAAGGATGGAAAGTAGTCAAAGGTTTCTCTCTCTCTCTCTCTCTCTCTCTCTCTCTCTCTCTCTCTCCCCCCCCCCCCCCCTCCTTAATTCTCTAAATTAAGGGGGGAAGAGAGAGAGAGAGAGTTTTTAGGGATTACTTACACTCGCTATTAACCTACTAACACAAATATCTATTTACCTAACCTTAAAAAGGCACCTCACCTCAAGACATTTACATATAGCAAAAATCTCTCTCTCTCTCTCTCTCTCTCTCTCCCACTTAATTCTCTAATTTTCACTCTTATCTACCATCAATAATGACCTCCTCTTGAGCCTACATCCATGACTCGAGCAGACAAAGAAGGCCCGTAATAGTTTGATATTCAAAAATTCATAATCTTGTTTGTTAGCTTATAAAATAGGATTCCCAATAACCTTAATGAGGGGTCTCCAACCTATAAATAGGCCCCTCTTCTTCTTGTAAATTAGCTATCATCTTTGATCTCTAATCTCTAATCTCTCACCTGGCACCCTACCCTATATGCGTGAGGAGAGACTTAGAACCACTTTGTGACCAATGGTTGGAAGTCTATGGCCAATGGCCAAATTCAATGGCTGGTGGCCAAAGTTCAACAACGGACTTGTCTACCCAAGGGCGGCTACACATGGGTGCATGGGAGAGTTCTACTTGAACTTGTCTACACAAGAGCGGCTACACATAGTTGTCTCTTATGAGAGAGGGCAACCCATTTTGACCTCTAAAAGGAGGCCTCTTCTACTCACAAAACATAATGTGGTGCATTGTGGTGGATTAAGGTGGTGAAATGTGTGTAATTGAATCAATACTTCACATCATGGATCAAATTCCTACGAATTCTTTTCAGTCTTTTGTTCTCTGAAGCTGTTTTAGCATCCCAAGAAATGAATGCAGCTTTGAGAAATAACGTTTGAAAAGACATGATTCTTTTCTCTCGAAGACTTTTAAAGATTTCTTGAGGGTTCATGTCAAACAACTAGAATTGACAAACCTTCACCCATATGGATTCTAAGGCCTTTAGGATGCCAATAAAAGGATACATTGAACCCTTAGGTTGATGTAGGAGGATCATAATTATTAAGAAATAAAATAAGTTGGTGTTTTCCTAATGGAATCATTCATACATGGAATCTTCGAGAGATGTCTTTATATTTAGAGCTTGCAGACTCGAGCAATAAAATATTTAGAAATAAAATAAGTTGGAATCTTCTTAATGGAATCGTTCATACATGGAATCATCAAGAGATGTTTTTATTTTAGAGCTTGCAGACTCGAGCAAATCTTGCACGTAGAGGACGAGTAAGGAGAGAACAATAGGTGAAGAGTTGAGGAGGGGATGCTGCTAGCTAGGAGTTTCTGTCTATGAGCAAATGGGTTGTTGTTTCACATCAAAGCATGTTGGTTGATTTGGTTATCTCATTGGTGATAGAGTCATGGGGACAACCATGTGAATTCAAATCCATCTTTTCTTACTAAGCCTTGGGCCATGATGGGTTGTGTAGCAGAAGCGATTCGCCCAGGGTATGAAATATGATAGCTAAATGGAGTTGCCAATGGGGTGCTCCCAAAAATGTGCAGAGAGATGTTTATTCACGCTGTGAACCTTCTTGGATATTCATTTTCATATTGAAGTGTGATATGAGAATGCAAATTTCTCCAACTGTATAAGAGGGAGAGCCACCCTAGTGTGAGCCTCATGCTCACCCAAAAAGGCATGACACAAAAAATACTCAACTCCCTCCCTTCGCAATATAAATTACAACAATACACATTGCCACATGAAAGCTCTTCAAGTTAATGTAAGTCTCTTGTATTGTTTCTCAAGTTGGTTTGTGACTCCTTACAAGTTGATTGTCGTCCTATCTCATGATTTAGGCATGTGTTTGTCAATTTTTAAAGGGAGAGATCAACATTTCTAAGCCATATGGTACCTTACATGCTGATTTTGCTCTACTAAAAATAGAGATAAAGTCTAGTATCATTTTTGTAATTGGTTGATGTTTGGTGATTCTATGACTATAGGATTTTCCATCCTAGTCTTGATTATCATCCCGATAAGTTTTGTTGGGTATCAGTTGGTCAACGAAATGTTGGAGATTGATTCACAATCGTAGGTTAGCCTTTGATGATTTTTGGGTCATCTGAGGGTGGGTATTTGATTGTAGCCTACATTGATATTGTTTTCCAAGCACCTGACAAGTTTTTGTTGCCTCCATGCCTTAGCCAAGCCTACTACATCCATTGTAGGTTCTCACTAGTTCTGGAATAAAATTAGAGCAAAATGGGGACAATTGTTTAGCCTTTGGTGCCTTTGTCAGGGAGGTAGCCACCTTCTAAAAGACTTTCTCTAGTTAATTCTAGAGTAATCCTTCTTTTCTCATATAGGTGACCCTTGGTTTTGTTATTTGTGCTTAGGGATTTGGGGGTAATGGGGTTTCTACCAAAGACCTATAGATTAAGTTGGACCGATGGGATAGTCTCTTATGCTTTTGGGTGGTAAAAGGGGTAGTTATTGAGTCTAAGTGTGAAAATAGCATCGATTTGATGTGTTTGATATCTCATGATATTTTCAATTTTTTTCATTGAGAGTAGGGTAAGTAATCATCCATTGGAGGTGTGCACCACGCCTAATTCCATTCTTAATCACTACAATTACTCAAAGTGCATGTCATAGGTTTATCTTGTGAATTTACTTTGCATTGTGTGATTTTGCTTACAAATTTGAGGGTCCAAATCAGTGACGGGATCTGTATAAGGTGTAGGAAATCGGTGGAAGACATCCCACATCTCTTCTTCAACTGTGGAGACAACCAATTCCTGATCTCCAAGCTCTAAAGATGTATAATGAGATGTAGGAGTCAGCCTCTGGTCGCCAAGGATTTGCTATTGGGTACTTGTAAAGGTTTGGACATAACTATGTGGAACATATGGAGAGGGAACATCTTATGGTTCATCTGGGTCAATAGATGCTCTGCAGTCTTTCAGTCTACTGCTCCCTCTCTGTATCAGGTTTTTTATGATTTAAAACACTCATCTGACAAGCTATGTAGGGAAGTTACTGAGGTACTGAACCCCCATATGAGCTTCTCTAGTTTACAAAGGTATGTCAGATGGCAACAATGGAGAACCAAACTGCCCAAGTTCTATTCAGACTCTAGATTTAAGATGTCTGCAGCCTTGTAAAGTTTTTTTTTTTTTCCTGAGGGGCTACCCTCCCCCTTCCTGAGGGCCTCTGTTTGTAATTTTCGAGTTTTGCATTAATTCAAGTTCACACAATTTTCAAAAAAAAAAGTGTTGCACAATCATTGTTTTAAAGCACATAAACAACCAAAAACTTGAAACTTAAAAAGTACACTACTATTAAATATCATTATATTTCATAGAAGAGCAAAAATTTGACTTTGACCTCACAAATAGCTTGTGCATGTTGAGTACCTAGTGCTTGCCAAATTTTGGTCAATTGGACATAAAAAAGAGACCAATTGAAAAACCATTAAAAAAAACACAAACAAACCAAGAAATTGAGAAAATTGCTTGAAATTGGTACCAAATTGCGCACAAAAGATGCCATTGGACTCACAAAGCAGTGAATAGTCTGTCAATTCAAAAATTGTGGTAAAAAGTTGGGACAAAAATCTAGTATTGTGATATTAGACTTCGAAGCCAAAACTATACATTTTTGTAAAGTGTATATACAAGTTGAATATAGCCCACAGGTGAAGTCAACACAAAATTTGGACTTCTTGACCACCTATATAGAAAAAAAATTGAAATGAGACAATCTACCATATTAAAAATACAGCTTTTTGTCTATTTAAACTGACCAAACTTAACTAGACTTTAATAAGGGACTAAACTTGACATTCAAAACTCTCACAAACAGGTCTAGATCTCCACAGTCATACTAAGCTATTGTTCATATTGGGGATATTTGACTTGGCAAGGTTGTAGATACAGGTAAGTACTTTCCGGATCCTCAAGCTTGGGTCAAAAATACCTACCAGAGACCAAGTTATAGGCAAAAGAAGGTTAGATTTTAGGCCTTGAACAAGAAGTTCTTTCCCTAAAGTAGGTCCTTCAATATTTCTAATTTTAATTTTCTTTATAGACTTGGAGCATTGCTGGTGGTGCTTAAGAGTAGATTGAGATCCTAAAAATTATTGTGGATTGACAAGCACTTGGTAATCAACCAAACCATGTTAGCTTTAAAATTCAATGTGGTGAATTGTAAACTTTATGAACCTTAGGTCAAGCATAGTGCTAGGAAACCTAGGATCAATGAGATACAAAGTGTTGAGCTTTGACAAAAGAGAGTGTCAACCAGGGGGAAATATTGTCAACAATCTTTGAAGAGAAATATTGAGTTATACTTTGACACTAACTTAGAAATGGCCTCCCAATCAACTAATTCTAGAGCTGAGATGACCATTAGGTATTTGAATGGACAGATGTTCCACATTAAGAATGAGCTTGGAGTTCACTTTTACATAGACCCATTGGATGAGTATATAGCTATGATTGATGACCATGACATCAAGTTCGAGCCACAATTACTAACTCAAAAAAAAGGAGACTACTATATGGACCTTAGGGTAAGAAATTCCTTAAGATAAAGGATCCCAAAAATGTCAATGTTTGGGGACAACTGATAGTACTCATAGTGTCTACTAAGCCATCACCCACAAATAAAATTCAAGAAAATCCACCTTCAATGGGTTGAACTGTTTGTGTGCTATTGCATTTAGGAGTTGCCAAGAAAGAAAAAATGATGATGAAAACTTAGGAGCTTGTTGTTGGAAAAATGGAAGTCCGATTGAATTGTTAATTATGAGGATCTATCTACGATGAGTAGTGCATACAAAGAGCTTGCTGAGAGAAAAGGCACACACACACACACACACAATTTTTAGGATACTTTCACCTACATACTAATTTCCACACTCTATGTTGAGATTCCACCAGAGCATACAACATTCTCAACTAAGCTCACAAGTTTCCATTGCATTCTCACAAATCTCCCAAGCTTTCTTGATCCCTATCTATGACCAAGATGACAACCATGGCTCTGATACCAATTGTGAGGATCTTTGTGCAAGAATAGTGTGTACATAGAGCATACTATGGAGGAGAAGAGGGAGCACATAGTATGGGTGGAGTTGCAGTTTAGAAAAATTCCGAAGACTCCTTATTCTATTAGATAAGGAAGAATAAGGTTAGCTATTAGTATGGGCATACGGTGGTTCGACCGACCACTTGGTCATTACCCCTGACAACCTCCCACTTAACGGCCAATGTGGCCTAAGTGGGGTAAAACAAAACTATGTACAAAACTTGTGCAACCATGAAGCATGATCGTGGATTCATTCTACACCCATCAACTCTATGCAATGTGCAAATTGCTCCAAAGCTAGGCTCTTTGTAAAAGCATCCGTAGGCTTGTCATTTGTATGGACTTTGATAAGCTTGATCCACTTATTTTCCAGCATATCCCATATGAAGTGATACCTCATCTCAATACGTTCAACATCCCAATGTTTCTTGCCACAATTAGCCATGTAACTACTCACCACTTCCACTGCCACCATAGCATACATGAGTCTGCCCATAGCTAACGAATGCAAAATCTTAGCCATCTCAAAATTCTCTACATCCGCTTTAGGAGAATCATCCTTGCTAAGTTTCACATATGTCAACATTGGAGTACTCGTTGCCTCCCCCCCCCCCGTATATCAAAACAATGCAAGACCTTATGTATATACGATTCTTGAAATCTTAGCCATCTCAAAATTCTCTACATCCGCTTTAGGAGAATCATCCTTGCTAAGTTTCACATATGTCAACATTGGAGTACTCGTTGCCTCCCCCCCCCCCCCTAATATCAAAACAATGCAAGACCTTATGTATATATGATTCTTGAAACAATTCAAGAATGCCCTTTGACTTGTCACATCTAACATGTAGACCAAGCAAGTGACTAGCTTCTCCCAAATCCTTCATAGAAAAATTCTAATCCAACATTTTCTTTATGTTGGCAATCTTGTGAGAGTTCTTATGTGAGCCACTATCAAAATAGCTTTGACCCAAAATCCTTGTGTCAAATTTGCCATGGAAGGCATAGTTGCAACATGCTCTCGAATTGTGCAACTCATATGCTGAGCTACTTCAATTTGGGCATGTGTGTATGCCACATTAAATTGTTGTTGAATCCCTCTCTTTGCATAGAAGTACTTCTATTTTTGAGACATATTCCCCATCGTTATCAATTCTCAAGCCCTTAATATTTTCGCATAAGTAATTCTTAACAAGTGTAACGGATTTTTGAAATGTAGAGAATTAATTCACCCTTAGTTTTCAAAGGGTAAACCCACACCTTCCGAGTATAGTCATCTACAAAAACTAACCAGGTTACTCTAAATACTTGGTTGGCATAGGACCACATACGTCACTATGGACAAGCTCTAGTGCAACATGCATTCTATTCAATGGAAAATGAACATTCCTAGTTTGCTTGCAATGATTAGTCCTAGTCAGCTATGCCATGATTCAGTATATGGAAGCACAACTATAGAAATAAATTGTCTTTTACAAAGAAACATATGAATGGAGTAGAAAGTACCATGCTTTTGACCTTTGTGAACCACAAGATTGCCCTTTTCTATTATCCAAGAGATGTTTGCAAACATTGTACTGTATCCCAAGACATTTGGTTGTCTAATAGAAATCAAACTCTTAGCTAACTCAAGAACATGTATGACATTCTTTAGCATAAATTCCATGCCATTTGGAAATATGAGCTTTATGTCTTCAGTTCCAACAATCTCAATTACCCAATTTGACTACACCCTAATAGACCTTTGCATAAGAGGAAAACCACTCTCTATGTGGCATAACATGAACACTTGCACCAAAATCTATCACCTTATTTTGTGCATAACTGGTATCTTCTGTTACAAGGGAATCTTTAAGAAAATTTGATGTGAAAACATGATAGAGGAATGAATTGTCTCAAAAACATTATGAGTCTTAGGAGACTCTACAATGTGTACTTCCTCAAGCTTAGCCTTGAACTTTTCATCGCTTTTAGAATTCTTAGTCCCTTGAGACTGCTTGCTCTTTGTGTAGCATGGAAATCTTTCTTTGTATGCCCTTTATTATGGAAATAGTGGCACTCAGCATTACACATGGAACCACAAGACTTACTAAAAGAGTTCTTGCAATCGTTATACTTTGTAGAAAGTATCCCATGAGGAAGGTAGAGAGCATAACAAGAACATAGATTAAACCATTTCATTGAAATTGAGTCCTTGTGATGTCAATTGACTGAAGATAACATTGAACTCATTGATGTGCCTCAAAATGGTTCCATCTTCTTTCATGAAGTTCAAATGGCTTGTTCATTAGGTAAAATTATTACTTGCATTCTTGCTCTCATATGTGTTGCATAGCTTATCCCATAACGCACAAGAAATATCTTCACAAACAATAGTGAAATACACTAACTTTACAAGATATGAGCAAATAGTGGATCTCGATTTAGTAACAAGTGATTTTTACTTATGAGCATCTATGTAGCCATCACCCTCTTGGCGTTCAAATGAGCTACTTGACCTTTCTAAATCAAAACATCTTGAATTTGATCCTTCTAGATATTGAAGTTTGTACCATTGAACTACTAGATGTTATAAATATCCTTGTCAAAAATAAAAGGCATAGCTACCAAGTATTAAGTTTATGGGGAGAAACCCAAACTATGGCGATAATCTTGTAAATTTTTTGGCAATGTCTTCCTAGTAAAATGAGAAAAATCTCAAACTAAAATAAGTAAAAATGATATCAAAAGCATAAACTGATTGTAGGTGCATCAAACATCAATCAATCTTTGACCATATCCTATGGCAAGGCCTTGTAAAGGGGTACTCCATAATCCATATCACCAAAAAAATCTTACATTCAAGGATCCACCATCTCAATAAAACCTCATGATGACCCTTTAAAGGCTCAACAAATAGGACTATGGTCAAGTTCGACAATGCCCATATATTGATCAAGTCTAAGATATGATCAAGACTATCATAAGTGCAAATATGTCTCCTCAATTGATATACAAGGTAGTATCCGCAACTCAACATACATAGATGGATCATCTACACACAAACATGCACCAAAAAGATACAAATAGTGTAACCAATTCCTACAGAGATATCCACTTTCAAAAGAGTACTAGTACTAAAAAGAGTACAACAATACTCAAAAAAACATAAAATATATGCATAGTGTAAGCATAAACAATAATCATACACATAAAACTCCCACAAAAACTAGAAACTAATGCAATCCACTTGCCAAAGTAGTGGGTGAGACATATACCAATAGTGCCTACAGAAAATAGTGCCCGAAGACAACTAGATAAATTAGAGACTTACTATTTGAATCCATAGATGGCATACATAAAGCCAAGAAGTATATTCTCTTTAAAAACCACATAGCAAAACAAGTATCAATGTAGAAAACAAAAGTGTATATACGAACCAAAAACAAATGCCCCTGTGAGCTGGAAGATGTGAAACTCCACTTGTAGGGTCGATGCAAAACACTACGCCATCACGGGATTTAAAAGCCCTCGATTAGATCACCACTTGCAATATTGATGCAAAACTCTCTGACTCTAAAATCCTACGTCAATGCTAGAAAGCTGCTCTCCTCAGGTGGGTCTGAATTCCCTGACTGGAATTTGTTGCTCTTACCTCTACTCATGACTATTGCTTAATGTTGGACCTGTATGAGAGAGGTATGCAAAAATTTCATTTTGAAACTCAAAAAGTAAAAAAATGAGCTCCACTAGTTGTTTGTACTTGCTTCTTCTTTGCCCAAATCTACCAAAAATCTCAAACCTCAAATTGTATGTACAAGCTTACATTGCATTTTCGACCTGCACCCATCGTGGTTTCAAAAGTACATCATACTTGCACAATATGAGATTTTGACGATCGAAAATTTCATGTATGCGGATAGCAACAAAATAGTAAGGATTTCGAGAAAGTATTATTATGCAAAGTTGTAGACCACGTCGAAACGAAGGGGTATGAAAGGCAAAAACCTTAGATCTACAATCTACAAGAAGAAAATTGACCCGCAAAACAATGTTGAGGATCAATGTGCAAGAGCGATATGTATGAAGAGTGTGCTATGGAGAAGAAGACAAAACACATGCACACGTAGTTTTTAGGGCACCTTCACCTACACACTGTCTTCCACACTATATGTTGAGCCTCCATAAGAGCATACATCACTCTCAACTAAGGTCACAATCTCTCACTGCACTTTCACAAATCTCCCAAGCTTTCTTGATCCCTCGTTGTGACCACCCTGACAACCATGGCTCTGATACCATTTGTGAGGATTTGTGTGCGGGAGTGGTGTCTACAAAGCGCATGTTGTGGAGGAGAAGAGAGAGCATGTAGTATGAGTAGAGATGCAATGTAAGAGAATGCCTAGACTCCTTATTCTATTATTAGATAAGGAAGAATAAGGTTAGCTATAGTCCTTATCACATCACTTTGCCCATATGAGTCTCATGCAACAAATGATAACACCAAAAGAAAGCCACTTTTCTGGTTGCCTAACCATATACCCCCATACAATTTTATGGACATCAAACACTTGAATCAACTCACCAAAACAAACCATAAATCATACATGAACATATCATCCAAATCATGACGTCATATGGTATTCCCCCTTGGTAGCACACCCCTACAACGTAGGTAAACCCGTACATAGAATTGTTAATAACTCACACTCACGAAGTGATCTCAGAGACCTAAATACATTTATTAGCAATTTTAATCAAGTTTTTGATTTGGCTAAGTGGGTTCGTTGATTCGATGAGTCTATATAGTGGTTCCCCAAGGAGCCTGGGTCCAAAATTTTGATTGTGTAGTGGACAACAAGCTGTTTTTTGACCATAACTCTTAGCTTGTGTGGAAGTTTCACATGAAACCCAAGAGAGAAAATGTTTTAAAAGATATGTTAATCTCTAAGTGAAAGGGTTTGACCTGATTCAGCGTTTTGTGAGATATGACCAAAACAGTGTTCCTACCACCTACATGACATGAAACAAAAAGCACCTTTTATGTACGCATGCGACCATAAACATATCGTGTGCATAAATCAACGTGCTAAACACGATGAAACAAACATGGAGCAACCTCTTACACACTAGGAAAGTTCATACATGCCCTCGTATACAAAAAAGCAACCACCGAGAGGGTAGCTACTCACAAAACAAAGTAGAGAGAAAGAGCTATATAGAGGTTTTCACCACAAAACCGTTGGAGAACATGCACACCGTGAAAAGAGAAGGGGAGATAGTAAGTAAGTAAAGAGAGAATGTTATTCTTCTTCTTCACGCGAACGAGAGAGAAGATATTATGGAGATGATGACGGAGAGCTTGCACAACTGTCAACACTAAAAACTGAGCACCAGGGACGAATTTATAGGCACTTTGCTAGGCCGCTGGAGCGTGCCCCAAGCTAAGACATGGCGCATCCTCTTCTGCTAGGATTAGCTACAAGGTTTTGGAAAAAGACTTCAGTCTTTTCTGAAAACATGGCTTTGCTTTTGATGGTCAACTCTCCCCACTTCCTTCAATTTTTGCACTAAAAATTGATTAATTGGATAGTATCCCGGCAACTAATGTGTCGTGACTAAACTATGCTGCACCGTGATGCCCCGACATAAATATGACTTTCTCGTACTATCCGGCATATTTATGGTGTCCCTTTTTATAAAAATAATTTTTGTAAAAATCTCGTTTTTTCATCAGGTGGTTGTTTTTATACCCAACGGTGACTAAAAATAAATTTTTTAAATTTACATCATCCTAAACAGCACGTCGCTTTTCAAAAACACTTAAAAGCACGAAAAGCAAAAAATAGCATAAAAAGCAAAAAAAATAAAATAAAATGAATCACGGGTTTCCCTTGTCCACCGGAATAAGAAAGCGGGCTCACTTTTCACTAAAAAGCACTAAAGGTCATGAAAAGCTAAAAATAGCATGAAAAGCGTCCGAAAAACAGATTTTTACAAAATTGAACCCTAACTTCCTTGGGACTCGTAGATTAAGGGTCCACCCCTGCTTTTTGCAAAAAAACATTGAAAAGTACAAAAAGCATGAAAATGCTTTAAAAAAAAGAATTTTTTTTTCAAAATTGAACCAAACGTCTGTCTGGCCTACCGAAACATGAAAACGACTTTGTTTTTCACTTTATAACCTTATAACACTACCAAACATGCATTTTAAACCAAAAATTCATGAAGAAAATATTAGAATATCCTTTTTCTTATTTTAAAAGCAACAAAAAATTTGAGGATCTTACAGCAATCTACTCAATAGGGTCTTGACCATGCTATCTTATGATTGGGCTTCACTTGATTGCTATAACAAATCAAGGTCTCCTTTTTTGAACTCCTTTACTTTCATTTTACTGTCATCATTGTTTCCTTCGTTGCTACACCACTTCCTGTTCCAAAATTGCTCTTTATTTGATTTCATCCAGCTTGAGTAGCTCATCTAGTCTCTTCTTTAGGATTGAGTTATAATCCGTATCATGCTCTATTGCCAATTTGAGATTGGAAACCATGAATTTCATGGATACCACTGCTTTAGTTTCATACACCATTCTGAATGTTGTCATTCTAGTTGTGATTTCATATGCCATCATATATGCGCAGTGTTGTCTGAAGCTTCTCATCCAGGTGTGAGGTTCTTTATGAACTACTTTAGTCACAATAGTCTTAATAGTCTTATTGGTACTCTCAGTGTGCCCATTATATTTGGAAAAGTAAGGTATAGACTTCCGATGCTTGATTGAGAAGATTTCAATTAGGATTTGAATAGTTTCATTTATGAAATGGGTCCCTTGATCTAAAACTATCTCAATCGGGCAGCCATATTGACATATCATATGTTCTGATAAGAACCAAGATGCGGACTTGGATATGTTGTTGGGTAATGCTTTAGCTTCCAACCATTTGTTGACATAACATGTAGTCATAGCTATGTACTTGTTCTTCCTAGAAGTGGCCATCTTGAATGGTCCCATGAAACCATAACCCTCCATTTCATGAATATTCCTAAAGGTTGTATTGTGTTCAAAGGTGTCATGTCTACTACATTTGGTCTACCCATTCTCTGGAAAATATCTCATGTTTTACAAAATCCCTGACATCTAACATCATACTCTGCCACCATAACCCTGCCTACAAATCTTCTTGTAAGTGATATCATCGAAAAATGTTCTCCTAAAATGCCATTGTGGGCTTCATTGATCACTTGCATCCTTGCTTGCATGGGTACTCACCTTCTCAATACTCTATCAATGCCCACTCTACATGGGGATCGAACTATAGTGGTAAATATCAAACTTTTGATTATTAGGGCCATTTTATTGGAGTGAGATCAATCTTCTAGAAATCCACCATCTTATAGGAAATCATATACATCCTACCACTTTGGATTTGGTTCCTCAGTTGTCATTGTATGAAATGATTCAGCATTTATTGGTTCATCCCTCAATGATGTCAAGGAGATACCTTAAGTGCTTCTAGATAGGAGATCTGCACCACAATGATTCTTGACAGGCTTGTGTTCCAAATGGAACATCATCCATTTGATTAAGCTTACTTGGATTACCACTTTTTCAATCAAATAGAGTAAAGCCTGATGTCCATATAAAAATGAAATAATTTTTTCAAAAAATAATGTTTGAATTTTGTGGCACTAAATATTATTCATAGTGTTTCTCTTTCTATAGTTGCATACCCTTGTTGTGTTGTTCTAAATCTGCGGACTGGCAAAGTATACTATGTAATCTATCCTTCCATCAAGTTGTGCCAAAATTTCTCCTATCATCATATCAAAGGCATCAACATGAACATGAAAAATAACATCCTAGTGTCATTGGAAAAGGATCGGCTTCATGTCAGTGGCATCCTTCAAAGAAAATAAATTGGCCTCACATTCTAAGGTCCAAACACACTTAACTCCCTTCAGGGTTAATTCATATACTGGAGTCGCCTTTGTTGCAAACAATATGAATAAACTTTTGATAAAAGTTGATGTACCCCATAAATGAACTCAATTTAGACACAATCATTGGTGTTCTAGCTTGTTGGACACTTTGAATCTTATCTTCAACCATCTCTATGCCATTTCTGGACACAAAATGTCCCTTTCATACCATGAATACTGACTTGAAGGGATTGAGACATATCCTCTTCTCTCTGCATCTCTCAAATACCATTTCCAAAAATAGGAGATGCATGTCTTCAAATGAGAAGATTGTGAAATTGTCCATGAATATTGTCCAAAACTTGAGCAAGAACTCACTTAAGATCTTCATCTTATATTGTTGAAAAGGTTATTGGAGCGTTACATAGGTGGAATGGCATAACAAAAAAGGTGAAAGGTCCCCATTTCGTGACGAACGTAGTTTTTGTCCATTGTACCCATCCATAAAACTATACATTTCATGTCCAACTATCTCATCTAACATCATATCTGTGAATGGCAAAGGAGACGGGTCTTTGATTATTTGAGCATTTAGTTTCCTGTAGTCAATCAAGACCCTCGGTTTCCTATTCTTTTTCGGAACTACCACTATAGGAAACAATGAGTCACTACTTGCCACATCAATGATGAATCCTACCTTTAGTAGATTATCGATTTCTTTATCATTTTTTCATAATTCAAACTCATCCTATACCTCTGAAGTTGTATTGGTCGTGCATCTTGTTTCACTGGTATCCAATGTGGACACACCTTTCGAATGGCACCTTTTAGATCTGTATGTTCTCAAGCAAAAACATCTCAATACTTCTCAAATAATTGCCTAGCTTTTTCTTTAATCTTTGGTTTCAGATGTTTATTGATCTGTGTGTGTGTGTGTGTGTGTGTGTGTGTGTGTGTGTGTGTGTGTGTGTCAATCTTTGAAGGAGCCAGTCATGTCGTAGTTTAGGCACTCGTGGGCGTCCCGACATGAGAGATTTGTACTCCCTTCTCGTCCTCAAAATCACCTAATTCAAGAGAATAGTGCAAACAATCTTTTTTTGTCAATTTGATCGCTATGAAAAAGTTGTAGATGTTTCATACCATGTGATGGGACTGGAGATTCTTGGGGCTTTGCTTTTGTTCATAACAAGCATGTTGAGGAAGCTGAAAAAGCAATTGAGCGGCTTGATGAAGGAGTAGTGAATGGAAGAGAAATTATTGTACAGCTCGCTAACTATGGTCAAAAGGCATAGTACATTGATTGTGGAAGCATTTCATTCTTGAGGACTAAAAGTCCAAGGTGTTCCAAGCACATGGACGACTACTATCAAAGAGGCAGCCCTAGCCACCGCAGCCCCAGTCACCGTGGTCGTGGAGGGTCATACTTCGTGACCATGGCCACACTTATCGCAGCCATAGTCAAAGCCTCAGTCTCACAGCAGGAGCGTAGCAGAAGTGAAGTCAAAGTTGTAGCCAGGAGAGACCTAGGAGTCTCCCCATGATAGAGATAATAAAAGGTTAGAGCCCCTCTTTAGCTCAAAGTCCATCTCCTGCCAAAGCAGGTACTGCCTCCCATGTACACAAAGGCTCATCTTGTGGAGGGCGGTCCCCATCTCCGGTTCAACCAACCAAGAGGGATCTCTAGAGCCACACTTTTGCAGTCACTCTCCAAACTGATCTCAGAGGATTGATTAAGTTGTCTTTGCTTCTCTAGGTTTGTAGTTTCTTTTTGGCTTTAACTAGCAAATGTATGTAGGAGTCCACTACATTGATAAGTAGTAGATCATTCACTTGTCAACAACAACTGGTGTGAGGGTTAGCTATGGTGAACATTTTATTGAACTGGCATAGCCTTTATGAAAGCTTTACCAAAAGCTAGAAGTTGTACATACTATGAAACTTTGAAAAGCTTTGAAAACATTTACCGCGGTTCTTTACTGTGAGTGAGTGAGAGAGAGAGAGAGAGGGACATGAGGACATTATTTTGCAATTCAAATATTATCGCTATTATTATCGTGATTATTCTCATGTATTTTACCACGTATTTTACCGAGCTTCTCCTGGCACTAGAATATTCAAATATGGGTACTTTCTATTTTCCATGCGAAAAATATTTAAAGAACATGTTTTTAATTTTGAGAAAAATGGACAAAAAAATGGTAATGGGACATGAAACAAAGGTTATTGGATAAATTAGGTTGTGCAAGGCGTGTGAGCGCTTGTACCACTCATATTGGCATGTAAGTAAGACATATCTCGTGCATGAAACAAAAGAGGCTCTCACTCTTCCCCTAAACACCACACGCATTTCACCCGAGCGACTGCATCCATGCATTCGTCACATATTTTCAAAGACTTTACATAGTGTTGGCGACGACCTCTCTTGTCATGAACATGTGTTGAGCAAGGAGCACAATAAAGGACTGCTTCTTCAAAGCAGTCTTAAGAAATGGTGCACTCTCGCATTGCGTAGAACACAAAATGTTGGCTCCACTTGCACCCATAACTCTTTAGAACAACACCGAAAGAAAATGTGTGATGGATGGATGTGAGAAAGGGAGAGAGATAATAACCGCCGTTATTGTCTCTAGCATTATTGCACAATGATTTGGAGCCAAAATTTACAAATTTGAGTACTTCTTTCTATTGTCTTAAAAAATTACAAAGTATTTGTTAATTTTCATGAATAATTTTACCAAAAGTGATAGATATTTAATTATTAAATTAAGCACACCCGTGGCTCCTAAATTAATAAAGAGAGAAATTGAATTATCGTATGTGGATGTGTTGGCTTCATCATCTCCAAATTTGTCATCTTCCATCTCATCATCATCATCATGGCAATCATCCGCGCTAAGATTGGCAACAATGGGACTTGAATCATTGATCTCTCTCTCTCTCTCTCTCTCTCACACACACACACACACACACACACGCACACACACACACACACACACACACACACATCCAAAGTAGTAGGTGGGAGAGGGTCAAAGATGGTCTCCACTTCATTAATGAAAAAAATGGTTCTCCCCCAAGGTGTTACGGGAATTACGAACCAAAGTTTTGGTTGATGGATTGATGGGATGCTAGCAGGTCGCCACGACATGTCTGTAGCATAGTTATCTGGCACTAACATAATATGTCATTTGGCACTAACATAATATGTCAATACTAAGGGAAGTGACTCAGATAGGACACTGAGACTCTTTGAGGTGGTCAATCTCAAGAAGTGAACGTAACAAGCAAACACAACAACTCAACAAGCAAACCACCACCCAATGATAAAAAAATCAGCCTATGTTCTTCTATCATCATTCTAGGTCATCACGCCATTTCGTCACTCGAGCGGACTCAAAATGCAACAAAACTTTAGGAGGAGGTTTAGAACACCTAGGGGCAATATCCTACCCACTCTGGTCGCAATCCAACAAGGTATCAAAATCATAATCCATCATGAAAAAGTACCTGAAAACTGTAACAAAACTATCCATAAAGGTCTCCCTATGGTCTAGGAACACTCTCCTATGGTCAAAACGTCTAAAAAACAGTGATTTCAACACTTAAATATGAAGATTAGGATCACTAACGCGTAGTCCTGAACCACAACAAAATTGACAATGCTAAGAGCAAGGAAATAGGAACACAATGCAAGTTTCAAAACTAAAAATAGATTACCCAATCATTAATTATGTTGATTACAAGTTGGAGCTTCGTTGTTGCTTGAGCGTACGTACATCAGAGCTCTTTTGTCCTCTGAAGATAAGCCTTCTTTCACATTAAGGTTATTGAATTTTATACGTAGGGCTTTCTAAATGACCAATGATTGGCTCACATGGACTTTTACAATGTCATGAAAGAATTATAACTCAGGGAATTGACTTGCTACTTTGGACTCAAGATTTACATAGAGTAATTTGTAATTTGTATAACTAGCCATGTGTGTAGGTGTGTGTGTGGGGGCAAATTTTGAGGAGTATGAGCAAAGGCCAAAACATGTCACTTATGTTGTATAGAGCCAAAGACACAACTACATTGTATATGTCATAGCCCGATGTACTATGAGATATGAGGATGCTTCCATTGTCTATTCAGAGATGGTTTTGAACCACTTTCTAGAGTCTCAGAGGCAAATCAAAAATTTATTTAATGGTAAAATATTAAGAATTCTCTTTTCAATTTGATAGGATTTGGCTCTTGCATCAAGTCCAGTAAAGAGAAACTCTCTACTTGGAGGATTCCTTTATCAAGAGATCTTCTAAGTAGAGAGCATCCATTCAGAGATGTTCTTCTTATTATAAGTAGGTTTGAAAATTGCAAATGCATGATTTTTTTTTTTACCATGGAACTCATGATCACAAAAACCACTTTCATCTTTTTTTGTTTCAATATAAAGATCTTCTCAAATGCTATCATAATTGTTCAAAATCTATGAGGAGCAACTTCTCACTCGTCGATGCACTTGGTTTGTACTTAGTAGCCTCACACATGAAATAATTTTATTGTTGCTTTTGCACAAAGATACCATTGTTCTATGGAAGAGAAGGTTTGCTAGATCATATATATAGACTTCACTCTCACTCCACTACATAATGGCAAAATAAAAAATTGATTACCTATGTAAATCTTTTTTTTTCTATTTTGTTTTTCGTTTTTTTTCGGGGGGGGGGGGGGGGGGGGGGGGGGGCATCAATGTAATATTCAAATAGAAATATTAACTATTCAAAGGACAATGAAGAAATGTAACTATTAGGACATACTATTGTCAATCTTGAGTAGCTTTATGGCTTAGGTATTATGTATACTAGTGTCCGATGCAATCAATCAAGAACGGAAGCCCCTGCATAGTCATCTAAAGAACTTCCAGACTACATGAATTTTTCTTCTACGCCTTAAGCCTTTGTTAGTCACAATAGATTCCTTGTTCAAGTACAGCGTGACTTTAAGCATTGAATCCTCATTAAGAAGTGTCACTTGGTCTACACTGCCGTGTGAATAGGGTTTTGTTATATTTTGCTATGGTTCATAGGTGAGTCAAAGGAAAGTAGAGACATAGCTCTTGAAAAGAGAATTTTCCTTTTGAAAAATGAGACTTGTGTGTGTACCTTGGGTCACCCTATGACTACGCATTCCTTTCATAGTTTGATTCATATTCAATGAAGTATATTTTCATGTACTTTGTCATTATGTCCTCTTGTAGAGTAGGAGAGACTCTATATGCTAATAACTAGAATGAGAGCTACATGAAAGTAGCTTTATATTTATACCATTTTCTCCTCTTGTTGGAAATATCTCTCTACAAACAAGAGCCAAAAATCATTGAACTCCTCTTGGTTTTCAAGAAATAGCTTGAAATGTATTTGCTCTTTTGATATGAGAGAGATTGTTAGCTTCATGGGATACAAAAGTAGTCTTTCTCATGGATTTCTAAATTGGATCTTTATCCCTCTATCTTTAGTTGAAAAGGCATCACATGTTTTAGGGGGTCATCAATGTAGTATTCAAATAGCAATATTAACTAGTCAAAGGCCATTGAGGACACGTTCTCAAAATGTAACTATTGTCAAGCTAGATTTATAGCTTAGATATTATGTATACTAATATCAAAATCAATCTATCAAAAATTGTTAGCAGCAAGCTAACTCGGATAACATTTTTCGAAGCTTTTATTATAAAAACACTTATTATTTTGATGAATCGGGAATGTTGTAACTCCTACTTTCCAGATAAACAATGTAATTGATGAGCCAGGGCTACAAGCTTCCAGATTGTATCAACCTATCTTTACTTAGAGCTCCTAGATTATTAGTTTGACCATAGAAACCTTGGCTAAGGTATAAAAGCCAATTTTTGTAAGTATTTTGTAAGTTTTGGGATAATAGAACACAGTGTGAGATAACGACGCTCACTTCTCTCTTTCTCACGCTTCCTACTCCCTTCCTGATCCTCACATTATTGCAGTGTTGTCTGTTGTGTTGCAACCGCAGGTAAGAACTCTACACATTGACGTAAGCATTTCATGGTAATCCATAGCTTTTGGCGTCGCCGACCCGCGGCCTAATTTCATCATAAGTAGGAATTTAAGCTTAAAAATCATAAAATAAGCATAGGCATGGTATTGGGGCATCATTGCTAAATGCATTCTGGGTCAAAAACGACTAGGTCAAAAACTCACTGCTGTCACTTGACCTAAAGCGAGATTTGAGACTATAAGCATGTGTGCTTAGGTCTTATAAACATGTCCTAGAAGTTTCATAACGTTTGGATATCGTTTGATGCTGTAATGATTATGATTTGTTTGCCGATTAACGACTAGCTTTTGGTGATTTCTGTCATTTGAGTGTAGCTTGAGTTAAGTGTGAGTTGTTTGTTGTTTTCCAAGAGATTGACAACCTCTTGTAGCCTCTATATACTAGTCAAGTCAACTTCGTCCCATGGATTGACAATTATATTCGTGGTTCTCGCTATGTTTACAATAAGATAGGAGTGAGGTTAGACACCAGTTCCACATTTGGCACCACTGCCAAGGATCGAAGAGACCTAAACTAGGGAAAACACGAGCGTCTTGTGTAGTTGTCCTTTAACTTCCTTTAAGATCACTTAAAGTCAAAACTTTATTTTTTTTCGAACCTTTGTTGAAGACAAAGAGCTCACCAAGGGCGAGTGGGAGAAGAAGCTGGACATCGAAATAGCCCATCTGGAGTTGCGGATTCGGGATGGAAACTTTTACCTGGAAAGGCTCCATGCAAAAATTGAAGAGGTGGATTGATAGGGCTTACGACATGTGTACTAGTCCCTTTTTGTACATGAGTAGCCTCCTTATGGTTATTTGTGATCAGGACATGAAATATGATGTAAATGGGCTAAGCCTGCCAGTATGGCCGTCTGTAACTTTTTTGCTTATCTAATACAATCTCTCTGTGCTTATGATAAATAAATAAAAAACTTTCTTTTTAAAACCGCATAGCTTAAGATTGTCGTCTTTTGTTGTGTAGAGGTAGCTTGGAAGTAAGCGTACTTGCTAAGTACCTTTTAGGATGATAGGATTGTAGGATCAAATTAGGATTTTGATAATGATTGATGGACGAGATAGGTCTTAAGATCAAGGCTAAAAAAAAAACCCATTAAAAACAAGAAAACGAGTGTTTGTGGACATTTTCCATAACCCCAGTACAGTAGAATCTAGGAGTAGGGTAAGTAGAATTAGAGGTGGTATCTCAGAACATTGCTCTCTCCAGAAGAATCAATTGTGAGTTGTTTATGTGAAGTTGCAGAATTTCAGGTCTACGGCTTGAAACAACACCAAAAGACTGTCAACCACTGAATCCGGATGGAGATTATGCTTTAAAAAGTTGTATGAACCAGTGGGTAAGTTTAAGGACGTATTTGAGGTAAATTTTTAAGAGTTTGCAAAAACTCAGATTATTTACTTTTTTTTGATATTTCAGGCCAAATTAAGTTTTCACTCGACTCAAAGGTTTAAAATAGATCATAAAAAGACTGTCCACTGAAAAAGTTGTAAAAAGTGCTCATTTTAGGTCAAAAGTAAATAATCGTGATTATTTACTTTCAGCTCAAAAGTGACCAAGGTTGATACTAGAGACTCCATGCATGTGTACAAACATCTTTTGTAAAGACCCATAGAATTTGGATCACCAAACTTACGAAAACCTTGGTAAAAACTAAAATTTGTACTGATTGTCGAGAACTTGAGTGTGAATTGGGAAAATCTTGTTCAAACTTGGTGAAACTTGATTCAGAGGCTTATATTGAAGTGTTGAATAAGTGTACATGCTTTGTTTATCAACAAAGTACAAAAATTTGCCAGAAATAAATAATCACCATTATTTACTTTTGTCCCATTTCTCAACTTTTTTGACCAACTCAGCATACCACTAGTTTTAGCATGTTATATTAAGCCCACAAATCAAATTTGGTAAGATTTGGATCATTGAAGTGAAAATCGTGGCCAAAATTTAAAGTCAGTCTGGAGACACAAAATTGTTGACCATTTGAACATGGACTATCCAAACTTGATGAAACTTGGCTAAGGAACTTAAGTTGACTGCTTAACCATTTTGTGTCAACACTGTGACAAAAAGTTGTACAAAAATATCAAAAGTAAATAATCATGATTATTTACATCTGCTACAAGACTAGACATTTTTGCACATTTGAGTATACCACAAGGTCAAGCATATCAAGTAGACCACACAAATCAAATTTGGTGAAATTTGGATCACAAAAGTGAGACTTAAGCCAAATTCTCAAAAATCGAGTCTACGAACACGAAACAATTGATAACTTGGATAAATTTTGTTTAAACTCAATGAAACTTGTCAAGAGATCTTAACAAGTTGAATCCTTGGCAAAACAAGTCAAAAAGAGTAAAAATGTGAGAAACGTAAATAATCGCGATTATTTACTTCTGAGACACAGAGACAAAATTTTGGACTTTTGAGCTTGTACAATGTTAGAATAACATAATACAAGACCACCGGTCAATTTTGGGTTCGATGGGATCCAAATTAGTACATGTTCACTCAGTTTCCACGTTGTAGATTAGTCCTTCGGCTTTTTGCAAAAGTAGAATCTGAAAGTCTCAATTGCTGATTCACTTAGCTCAAATTGAAGTGATATACATAGACCAATCCACAATAGTTAACAAGAAATTGTACAATCGTTGTGAAAGAATAGCTAACTTGATTAACACTGATATAGGAATCAGGTTGCAGGCAAGGAATTGAAAGCTTGATAGGAGTTGCAATCAAGTCAAGTGAAAGAAACTGATAACAAATCAATCCAACGATAAGTACTCTATCAAGGGCTTCACAAGTCTGTAACCTTAGCTCTGGTTGTACTAGCAAACCAAGGTATATTTGGAGAGACCGTTAGTAGAGTATCGAAGAGAGTGTGAATCAAGGCGATCACTTGGACACTATCTTTGAATAAGTCTCGGACACTTTTTCAGAATCAACATCTGAAATGTCTTTCTATTCGACTCATTCAAGAATCGGAACGACAGTGCAGTATAAGCACATACTCACATTTTATAAGACTAATGGCGATGGAGCTCAGGTTTACTTGGATCCTAATGAAGAGTATGCCATTCGCATTGATGACCATGACATAGAGTTTGAAGAGGAAATTAGAACAAACAAACAAGGAAAAATGTATATAGATAAAAATAGAACTCAATATTTGCAACTCTGATGTGATAGACAAATGGGGGTTAGAATTAAATACCATAATTCTAGATATGGCAGCAAAAGAAAGACCACCGACTTTAGAATTCGAGGGATACGATCAAGTTGATTTGAAGCCTTTGAAACGGCCTAGTACGAATAATCCTAGGATCACAATCTGTTGTTGGGAGGATAGAAACGTCAAAGATCTTCTATAGACTTCTCATGCCAAATCATGACAGTTAACACTCATTAAGATCATCTATATCTTCAAAATCAAAGACAAGGGTTTAGCAGATCTACCAACCTACCTATTTAGGGATTGTTATTACAATAACTTTGCTATGATAAGTCATGAGGATGCAGAACAAACCAAATACCAAGGGGTACTCCACAAAAGATTGGATATTGGGCCAAGGGCCAAGGACCATAAACTATCCCAAGAGAGGACCTCCGCGAGAGATCTTTTGGGAGCAATGTCAAAAAACCCAAACCTACCTCATCACAAAGAAAACCGCGTGACACTAAAGCCAGCCCAGGGCTACCTGAGTCACTATTTCCAACATACTAGTTTGAAGGACTAAAAATAGGATCAACTGTCAAGAGACCGAGAGTTTAACCAAATAGATGTGTCAGACCAACTGATTTTCAAAAATGGGTCAGAAAATATAGTGGACTTGGGGATCCATATGACCACTTAGCAAGCTTTAAGCAAGTGCTAAGAGCAAAAGGCATATTTGATTTTCATACTCAATTTGAGAAATTTGGAATGACATTAGAAGGAAAAGCACTGACATGGTTCCAAAACATTTCACCGAGGTCAATCATGGACGTAAATACATTAGCTTAAGGATTTGTAGCTGCATGTTCCAAAACGGGGATCAAACATAATACGGTAGCTCAAATCTATAGCTTCAAACAGAAACAAGGTGAGTCTATTAGGGATTGTGCAACTAGAATGAAGCAATACATTGCAAGATGCCCAGCACTAGAAATACCCGCAGAAGAAAGATTAGATTCATTGTTTCTAGAGGGACTACTAAAGAAAGAACTTCATGCTATATTGTATAGCAAGAAACATATGACCCTAGAAGAGTGTGTGTCAGATGCTATTGACTTGGGAGAAAATTGTGATATTTCAACGAAGAAGATGTTCCTAAGGATAATCAAAGTTAGAAAACATCATCCACCGAACCAGCACAAGTGGGAACGGCTGCTGTATCACCGCTTACAGCCATAGAAGACATGCTCAAAAGGATGAGTGAAAGGATGAATAACATGCAAAAAAACACCTATGAGGGGACCAGGGCAAGGGATACCTCAATAGAGACAACCAATTAGGCTGCAAAAATGGTGTGCAATCGAGGGTAAATGGACCAACCATGAGACCAACGAGTGCTATTACCAACCAAAGTATGATGGAAATGTTCAATATATGCCTATGAGGCCACAAGGACAACCCATATACAGATATCAGCCTAATATGACCCCAGATCAAAGACCACCAATCGGTATGAAAAGACCTCAACCCGTGTTGGGTCAACAACCTCCATATCTTGGACATAATTCAGTGCTTGTAAAGTACATGCATTTTGAGGGAATCAAACATGAACAAGCACTTGTGCTTGTTACACCCTATGTTGAACCTACTCCATCTACAGTAATGGTAGAAGGAGAGTGGTACTAGCCCTTCGATGGTAAGACCCATGATTAAGCCTAGAACTGGAAACCATCATAATTGTGGTGCAGATGATCACTGGAAAAATGAATGCCCAGAGCCTGACAAGAACATTAAGCCAGTTGAAGCTTTTTGTATACAATGTTGCAAAAAGGGAGGACATTTTCCTGAAGATTGTCCCAAAAATATTTTAAACAAGGGTAAAACAGTAGTTAACGTAGTCCAAGTAATACCTAGTAGCTCATTGGAGAGTGAACCTATTTGTTCCAATCAAGGTAATCACCAAAGCCCAGGCTAAGAAAAAGAAACATAACTCCTCTGATGACTCAAAGAATACTAAAGTTTCCTCTCGAAAGATTAAGAGAAGAAGAAGCCAAAGGTGCGAGATAAGAAAAATAGAAACAAAGGGCTGAAATCAAGGAGAAAGGCAACAAACTATTCCAGAAAAAAGTGAAAGAAACTAGAAGTGAAATCAAGGAAACCACGGTGAAATCTCGAGGATCAATTTTGGTAGACAAATTTTTTGAGCTAATCAATGCAGCCTTGAAAGCTTACCAAGCGGGACTTAAAGCATGCCAAAACATGGAAAACAAATGGAAAAACTATCCTTCTCCAGATATGGAAGCGGGTAAGCTTGAAGCTTATCAAAATCTAGTAAGAATTACTCAAGAAAACAAAAACCCAAGCTTGAAAGTATAGCAAATCGGGAGGAGCTTGTGGTAGGAACCAGTAAAGAGAAATCCAAAGTGGTGGTAGAACCCCACTTGGAAACTAAAAAGCCATAACTCATAGTGCTTGACAGTGAAGAGGCCTTAGATGGAGTTTCGTTTGTGAAAGAAGACTGACCAGGACACTTATGGAAAAAAGTTAGAGAGATTAATGATGGGAGCTTAACTTTGAAATCAGCTCCTATAGAGGAAGTTTGGTTAGATAATCTACCTCCTAATATGAACATGGATGTACAATCCTTGTATGGGGATTGCGGCTCTAAAGCTTCAGGAATGTCTAAACCAATGACTTTGAAAACACTACTCCTCTTATTTGCGAGATAACGAAAACGAATCCATATTGTGTAAAACCACTCAGATAAAACGAGCGGAATAGACCCTAGAGGTAGACAACATCCATTCAATCATGTCTACACCCATTCAATGCACTCTTACATTAGGAGAACTGTTAAAATTCAGACCATATTTATGAAATGATCTACATAAAACTCTAGAGAAGGTGGGGATAACATGGCTAATCGCAAAAAAATTGGGAAAATTGAAACACGAATTGGATAACAAAGAGATTAGATCCGTCCCAATGAACAAAGTCGAAGAATACTACGAAGGGAAAGAAGGAAACACAACCCTTTCAGTGAGGTATAATAATATAGAAACCATGGCAATACTGGATAGTGGGATAGGCATAGCCATAGCCACAAAAGCAGTATGGGAATCATAACTACAATTGGCTGATGGACATATCGAAAGACCCTTAGGACTGCTTAAAAAAGTGATATTTAGTTCTTGTGGAATTGATTATCAACATACTTTTGCAATAGTGGACTTTGGAAAGAAAGTCAATTATGAAATCATCTAAGGAAGACCTTTCATGCGACAAGTACAACTCATCCAGGATTGGGGAAACAATTACCTGTACTTGAAGCAAGTGGGATCAATAACAAGGGTTAATCTAAAAGATCACACTTATAGAGTTGTTATGAAAACGCTCATACAAGAATTTGACTCAGTCTCTTCGGTTGAAATAAAACTTCCATCTTGGTTAAACAAAGACACACCTATTTGGATGTGTGGAGCCTCAGAAAACGGGAGTTTAAAACGAGAAGAATGTATCTTAGAAAGGGATTGCACATATGAAACCTATATACCTGAACCCTTTCCGGAGCATTTGTTTGAGCCATTTGAGTGGACTCAAGTTTTAGTAACTATGGATGTGTGTGTAAATACATCTATGTCTGCTCAATTTTGCAATGAGGATGGCTATGACATAATTCCCATACAAATGATCTCAACCCTTCACATTGAAGAAGTAATTCAAGAATCCAAAGACTTAATGAAAGCTTAACAAGTCTTTTCAGACCTCTATACAATGCAACAGACGAGTTAGAAGAACATTCAGCTACCTCACATGATTCAGGGTCGGAAAAAGAACATGTGAGAGCTAAACTACTCATGAAAGGAGGGGAGGAAAAGTATTTTGACTTTTCAAACCAAAAACTGAGAAGATAGAAATGGTATAGAACAAAAAGAGACACCAAAAACTTGAAATTTAAACCCATGTCATCAGTCTCTAGTAGAACACAGTTTTTTATGGAGATAGATGCACATAAAAGCAAGAATATCAAAAACGAGAAAGAAAACTCAAGCAAAACCTAAATACCAAGACAAGGATTCAACCATGACACGAGTTGAACGAAAAAAGAAGTATCAAGAGTTGAAGAAAGCTCTGAAGGAGATGTATACCACAGAAATGGAAACCACCGAGGAGGAAGGTAAAGATGTAATAAGTGTTCGAGGAAGGTAAAGATATAATAAGTGTTTCATCCCATTACAAGAAATATACTCTCCAAAACCGAAAGATCATAGTTGAACAACCTGTCAGGGAACTAAGAAAAAACAAGGCAAGTCCTACGAAGGAGCTGAAAATGCAAAAAAGATAGATCTGGTCGAACCAGGAGGAGAGCCTAGGCCTGCCTACATTGCAAACGACCTGACGAAAGAAGAAGAAGAGCTTTTGTTAAGCTTACTGAAAGAATACCGAGATATCTTTGCTCGGTCTTATAAGGATCTCAAGGGTGTTGATCCATAAATCTGTCGCATGCCATACCTATGAGAGATGATGCAAAACCAAGCAGACAGAGGCCATATACTTATGATGAAATATCTACCAGAAAGATCAAAGAAGAGATATAAAAACTCAAGGAAGTTGAATCCATTTATGAAATTGAAAACACAGATTGGGTGTCTCCAATTGTGGTAGTACCCAAGAAAAATGAAAAATTAAGGGTGTATGTCAATCTCAAGAAAGTGAATGCATCCACGATTAGAGACAACTTTCCTCTTTCAATCATTGAGCATGTTTTAGAATGAGTCGCAGGAAAAGAAGCTTACAGCTTTTTAGATGGCTTTTCGAGATACAATCAACTTTTGGTTGACCCCAAAGATCAACATAAAACTGTCTTTGCAACTAAATGGGGTATTTTTGCCTATTGGCTTATGCCTTTTGGGTTAACTAATGCTCCTGCCCCCTTTCAAAGATTGATGATCCATGCTTTTAAGGAATATCTTTGAAATTTCTTGGAAGTATATATGGATGATCTATGTGTACATTCATCAATCCGAGCTGATCATTTTGAACACCTCAAAAAGATATTCGAAAAATATAGATTTTATAGGATTTGCTTAAATCCTGAAAAGTGCACATTTATGGGAAGACAAGAAAAAATTATTGGACATATAGTGTCTAAAAATGGCATAGCTACTGATATAAATAAAATTCATGTTATTGTTGAATTATGTAGACCGACAATAGTCAAAGGGGTTCAAGCTTTCATTGGACATTGTGGATATTACAGACGATTCATTTACATGTACGCTATAATTGCAAAACCCATGTACAACTTAATTACATTCTTTGACTGGACTGATGAGTGTGAAGAATCCTTCATGAAGCTAAAGCAAGCTCTCACTTCAACCCCAATATTGAAAGCACCCAATTGAAATAAGATATTCCACATACATGTAGATGCTTTCAATTTTACCATTGGGTGTATACTAGCTCAACCAGAAGATGGAAAATTTGATTTTCCTATTTCTTATGCTAGTAGACATTTGAATATGGCAGAGAAAAACTATACAATCACCGAAAAGGAAGGATTAGGAATGATCTATGCCATAAAAAAGTATAGACATTACCTATTAGCTAACAAATTTGTGTTCTTTGTGGACCACCAAGCCTTATTGTACTTGGTCAACAAGCCATGCAACACAGGAAGAATAGTAAGATGGTTCATTATTCTTTTGGAATTTGATTTCACTGTAGTTGTGAAAAAGGGCACCACTCACCAAAGAGCATATCATTTATCAAGGATTATTTCAGGTGAACCATCAAAGGGAGTAGACGATGATCTACCAAATTCATATATGTTCTCCATGGAGATGATACCCTGATGGTCAAAAAATATGGTATCATTGATGACCATAGCTCAAGTGGATTCGCAAATACCACTCCCTATTACAATTGAATTAATTGGGCAATCAGCTATGGATCAATTACTAGCTAGAAGGTTGTACAAAAGAAATCAGGTTGAAATATTGCTTTTGTGTATTAATCCTGAAGAGAAAATCCAATACCTAAGTCAAGCACATATTACCATAGTGGAACTTCACTTTGCAAAAGACCAAACTATGCAATGTATCTTGAGACTTGGAGTATTTTGGCCAACCTTGAGGAGTGACGTTCACACATTTGTAAAAAAGTGTCTTTAGTGCCAGAAACAAGCACCCATACCTCATGTGACATTGTTCCAACTATCACTCATTCCTAAGTGGGGTAACTATCTAGTTACTTATTTATCAAGCGGTACATTTCCTAAGGATATGAGTAAGCGCCGCCAAAGAGCAATTGAATCAAAGCAAGAGAATATGCTCTTATTGGAAACCAATTGTATCGAAGAGGGAAGGATCAACATATGCGCCTTTGTGCAAATGAAGACGAATATATTCCCACTATAGAACAAGCACATACTGGATTAGCTGGAGGTCACTTTTCTAGTGAAACCACCGCCAGAGCAATCTTGATGGCAGGCATATGGCGGCCAACACCTTTTGTAGATGCCAAAGAATATGTTCAAAGGTGTGATGCATGTCAACGAGCAAAAATGCCAACCTGTGTAGATAGCATGCCTTTAACACCAATGATGGTGGGTGCTAGAGCTTTTGCAAAACGGGGTATAGATTTTGTCGAGCCAACATAACCACCGACTTATAAAACCCAAGCTCAATATATCAATGTAGCTACGGACTATTTGATCAAGTGGGCAGAGACTAAGGCAACCCAATGAATGATGCCAAAACCACAGCCGCATTCTTGTATGAGAATGTGTTCACAAGATATGGACTGCCAATAGAAATTTTTAGTGATAGGGGAACTCATTTCTCAATGAGGTAATTGAATATCTGCTTAATGAATTTATGGTCATCTATAACAAATCGGCTCCCTATCACCCACAAGCAAATGGACAAGCTAAGCACACAAATAAAATTATTAGCTCGGTATTGACTAAATTGATTAGTTCAGGACGAACCAATTGGGAAATGAATCTCCATGCCGCTCTATGGGCTTATAGAGTTTCATTCAAGACAGCTTTAAATGCTACACACCCTTTAACCTTGTTTATGGTCGTGATACCATACCGCCGATAGAATTTCTATTGCCGACACTGAGGGTAGCTAAGGATCTTGAGTGGACTGGACATAAATTGTTAGAAAGGCTCGAAGATTTAGAAAAGCTTGATGCAAAGGCTAACTGATGTAGCTCACATCTATGACAAAAGCGAAAACAAAAATAGTTTTTTGATTCCCATCTAGTCACAAAAATCTTTTAAAAAGGGGACTTAGTTTTAGTCTACTCCCTTAAACAACACATTCCCAAGTTTAAGAAAAAGAGAAACGGACCATTTATCATTAAGGATGTATCCCCAAGTGGAGCAGTTAAGTTGCCCACTCTAGATGGTGAACCAATGGCTAATTGGATTAGTGGATGTCGTTTAAAGAAGTACAATTTGCTACCAATGAATTGCTAGAAAAGATGCATGCAACAAAGCAAAGAAAGATGAAACGACAATGCAGGAAGCACAAGAGGAAGCTCGGCTTTGAGTACTGAAAAGAAAAGCTGCTCTCAAAAATCAACAAATACCTATTTCCATCAACACTCTGGAACTAAATGGATGACTATGGGAATTACAGAAGAATGCATTGTCAATAGATGATGAATGATTAGATGGAATAGACCTTCGCATCAAAGTACAACTGAACAATCATAGCACAAATGTATTGATTGATACAAGAGCTCGAGTAAATGTAGTCAGTTATTCCACGTACAACAAAGCAACGAATCAGTCTTTGACATCAGGAGTATCGGCTATTAAAGGATGCAACAAGAACCCAACACTGGCATTGGGAGTAGTCGACTTAAATGTGATAATATATGGATGTTCATGCCCTCATCAGTTTGTATGCTTACAAGATGAACATATGAATGAAACAATGATTCTTGGAATCTCATGGGTGCGAACGTACAAGGCAGTACCAGATTGGGATACCAATCAACTCAAGCTATCACCTAAATGCGGACAACTAATTGTTCCGATTGCACCAAGCAACAAAGAATGGAAAAGAGATTATAGAAGAACAAACCATGAAGAAATCAATCTTCTTCATCCCCTAGACAAGCAAATGCTACAAGTAGCATGCAAGGAGTCAGACATATCTGGGTACCAAAAGCACAACTCAAGGACAAGCCGTGTCAAATTTGGGTACCCAAAACATCATCTACTGTCCTAAAGAAGGTTGCAAAGTTAAAAACACAAAGAAGAGCATCTTCGAGCAGGGAACCTAACACGAGATGGATTTGGAGGAAAAAGGAGCACTTATCTTCTCTGCAAATTATAAAGCCGATGAAGCAGTGGAGAGTTAAGTCTCAAAACACTCAACCACAACAATTCATCAAAGAAAAACCAAGATACGAATGGCAAGTTAAAGCTCAACAACCGTCATCATTGATACTGGCAAATGAAATCAGCGTGCCAAAGCATCTTGAGGGTACAATAAAGCAAGAGCACACAAGCTACAAGATTTGCTCTTTAGGAAACAGCAACAGGAAACCTCGACCACAGAAACCCTTGAGTTAATTACTCAAGACCCAACTCTTGCATAGCATAATGGTTTGAATTGCATTGATCTTTGAAGCATGGTAGAGCCAACCAAGGCTATGCATAGACATGATTGTTCAACCCATGCACACAGTTGTCCCAGAGTACGCCATCTAGGAGGGGGAGGAAAAAGTTGGATGTTAAACGTGTGATTTTTTGCAAAATTACCTAACAATGCTCTTACAAAATCATCAACAGCGGAAATTTAACTGATAACATCTCCCCGATGAGTGTAAGTAGTTTATATATTATAAGAATATCATTAAAAATGACATTGTTTTGTTAGTTTCATCATTTTTCTTGATATTGGGACTTAAAAATTGAGAAATCCACCAAAAAAAATAAAGTAGTGTTTCTCAATGGATTTTGTTAATTATTGATTTTTCACTTTGCTCTTTTAGCGCATTTTATTATTTTCTTTGATTTTTTCAATAAACAAGTCAAAAATTAATAATAAATAGCAAATGAGCTCAAATGGAGAAACTAAAGGTAAGTTGATGATCAAAAGGACAAGGTGGACAGGCACAAAAAATTTCAATCGAATCGACATATGAAAGCGGGAAGCCTAAATTAGGCCGCCAAGGCCTACTTTCGCAAATTCCTGCAGAATGAGCTAATGGAATCCAATTGAAGAAATTTTTGAGTCTAACATAGATTTCACGGCCTAGTAAGACTAACAGGGAAATTTGAGGAAAAATAGTTTCGGAAGTCTGAGTATAGATATCCAAGGTAGCCCAAAATCACCTCATTTCCACTAGTCACTCTTGGAGGAGAGAGCTTTTTTCCTTCTTCGCACGCGATTTTCGGAGTCTACAGTCATCCATTCACAGCGCCGTCTCACACAAGACATGAGGGGTAAATTCTAAAATTATCAATGAACAATTCTATATGGGTGGGTAGCAAGTCTAGGCTTAGGAAAAAACCCTAGAAACCCAGTTGTGCACGAAGTCCTACAACACAAAATTGACCATAGCGGCCAGTCAGCTCAATCGAATTGGACGAGACTTGAGCATGCCCCGATATAATAGAACACTTTGATATCACCAGATGACCATTTGACAAGGATCGAGGGGGTCCAAAGTAAATAATCTAGGTTTTTGCCATATGCCAGAATTGGATTATGACTCCACAAGCAACTTATAGACTGGGTCTATACACAATGTACCTAGAGGGTTTCATGGAAGCAGTCAAGACAAGCTCTCAAACAGCAAAAAACAGCTTGAAGGCTACAAAGCGTCAAATTTGACATATGAAGTCAAACTAACTCCGAATGGGCCAAAACTGTGGATGAGTAGCACCAGCACTATGTAACGGACAAGTCCATAGCTTCAAAAGTGACTAACCAACTCTACATGACAAGTAGTCGTAAAAATTGGTGATTTCAAAGTCGACGAGAGCACGAAGTGATGCCGCCACGACCGAACTTTACCAAATTCATTTAGGACTTGTTTTAGATGTATTAAAGATGTTTAGGTTATCAAATTCTCAATCCTCGCAAAAAAGCGACTACTGTAAATAATCGCGATTATTTACTTTGTGCTTGATTGGCTTGGAATTGGTCTCTTCACTTCACCTATCACTTGTACACATTTATTACATGCCACATGTCAAGTATGAGCTAAAATGATCAAGAAAAACTATGAATTTGTCAAAAAACGCACCAAAGTCTTTTCAATCCAATTTTTGAGTTAACTGTCACATTTTTTATCCAAATCACCCCATATCTCACACACAGACTCTACATTATGCCTAGAACCAAGTTGCAACAAAGAATGTACACATTGATAAAAAAGTTAATAATCGCGATTATTTACTTTTTTGCCAAAATGGGTGCAATTTGCAACTTTGACCTTATGGGACCAAAGAACATGATGTCCCAAGTCCACAAATCAAGTTTGAGCAAGTTTGGATCTCAAAAACTCAAAATCTCTTTATATTTACTGTTTTAGAGTCTAAAAGCCTAAATCTGGTACCATTTCCACCCAATGCACTCAAATGAGCCCACACTTCACTCAAAGTATCTAAATGCCATATGTTTCAAACCTATGATGTCAAAAATGCAAAAAGTTGGAAAAAATCCCCAGCTGTTATCGCGATTATTTACTTTTGTTGTAATTTTTGCTTGAACTGCATGATTTTGATCTCTCCATGTTTTTATGCATCTATGCATGCTCCAAAATTGATCTGAAGAAAAATGGACATCATTTGTCAGCAATTCAGACTCATGGCATTTCAAAGAGAAATTTGCAAAATTTTCTACCTTTGACACTGTATTCACTTAACAGGAGCAATGCAAGCGACTCCGAAGGCAAAGAAAAGTGTGTCCCATAAAGATGAGTTGTAGGAGTTGCCACCGTACCAGTTAGATCCAAGCTCAGTGAAGACATCAAAAGCAACCTACTTGTCTAAAGAACAACTCAAAGAAAACAACACAACGGTTTTCACTGGCAGATTCAAGAGCGAAGAAGGACACCAGGTAGGATTGCAAATGCTACCTAAGGAGGTTTATGATGTAGCGGCAAAGCCACGCACCAAGGAAGCCAACAGAAGGCTGGGGCTTTGAGATTTCTATTACCAGGAACCATGCATAATGGACTTCCAAAAAGCATATGAATTGCTATCCTCAAATCAAGAAAGATGGGTCGGGCCAAATCATGGATCAATAAGGGCAAAAGGTTGAAGTTATGATCACTAAGGAAATAGTGACTGAGGCATTGAAGTTGCCAACAAAAGGTATGACTATGCGGGCAAGAGATAGAAAGACAGCAAGTACTTTTACCAAAGATATTGCTGCTGCCACGTTTTCTGATCTCATCCAAAGGCAAGTGGAGGAACCATCTCGCGTCTATCATCAACATTTCCACTTCCTATCAAAGAGACCGCCATGGTACACAACTCCAAACCATGCGGTTGGGGACTACTTTCACTCAAGTATTGAAGTCGACAACCAGGCAAGCAATAGATCACGCACAGTATGTGCTTATAACACTGAAGGGCACAAAGAAAGAGGGAAAGATCACATATCTGGGCGCTCTAGAAGTGCTAACAAGAATAGCATATCATGCTATTGGAATGGCCGTCAATTTAGTGCCAGCCCCAAATCAGAACACCTGGATCGTGTCAACTCAACCTTCTCCAAGGACAACCGATCAACAAAGAGAGTATACAAATCAGATGAGGAATCTGCAGAAAGTTCCCATAAATCCCATAGCAGTGAAAGCTCTGACAACGAGGAAAGAAGGGAAAGGATTGAAGCAATGAAAAAGAAAGTAGTAGCAGCTCACCAAGAGGAACCGCAGCAAAAGAAGGTTAGATTTGAAAGAGAAAAGAAAACGTACGAAAGGTGCTGCCAAGCTGTAGTTGAAGACCCCGAAAGATGGAGTCCAAGAGAAATAAAAAGACCAAGAACCAAGAACCCTGCAAAGAAGGGTCTAAAGGATCCCAAAGATTTGCTTGAGTGGATGTATGCAGAAGCTGAAGCTTTAAAGATGAAGGAAGCTCTAGAAGCTCAAAGAAAAGCAACGAAAGAAGCAACTGAGCAATAGAGACGAGCGAAACTGCTAAACAAAGTGAGTCACATCATGACCACGAGGAGATGTCTCCATGACTCTCTTTACCAACTACGGAACAAGAAGATCAGCCCATGCCGAGTCCAAGCCATTCACCAACGGACAAATCTAAGGAAGATGACACAGCAAAGGAAAAAGAGCCCGAACAACAGGAAGAAGCAGATTTTGAACAACTCAAGAAAGGTGAAACAACTGCAGCAAGACCTTTCTCTACAACAACTCAAGAAGCAAAAGCAGCTGAGGCATCCACAAAGCCTCAAGAAGCAGAAGTAGCTGAGGCATCCACAAAGCCTCAAGGAGGAGAAGAAGAACCACCTCCACGGCCACAAGCATAAGCCACTGCACCAACAAAAGAGCCACAAATCGACACAGCCCAAACTTCTAAACAACCCCATGTAGAACCTGAAGATTGGGAAACCAATGATGAAGTCATCATGCAGGTAAATGAGTATGCAAGGCAAATGCAGCTGATGACAGACAATATGAGAACAGAAGCACTTAGCCGTAGTGCCAAGGCTAAGGAGCTAGAACTAGTCATTGATGCTCTACAAGGAGAGCTAGATGACAGAATGAACATCATTGCAGATCTTCAAAGACAGAATAAAGAGCTAAAAAATGAAGCCACAACACATCAGATTGCAAAGGAGAAACAACAGAAAGAGATGGAAGATTTGGGAGAGCTATCCGATGCATGCAAAAGCAAAGATCAACAACTGATAGAAGTAACCAATGAACTTTTAACCACTACTCTGTCAATGAAGTCTACAAGACTTTAGAAAAGAGGAACAAGGACCTTAAACATGAGCTGAAGCTGGAACAAACGCAAAGACGAGACCTTGCATTGATGCGGGTCCAAAGAGAACAACAATTTCTCAAGGAAATAGAGGAATTGAAGAGAGTCAATTAGCTGCTAAGAGAGGGACAAACAAAAACTTAGGATGAGGCAGGAACCTCTGAACAGCTAACCATCGACATACCATCAGTTTCTTTTGCTGATATGGAAACACAACCGTCAGAAGGGATAGCAGGAGAGTCAGTTTTTCAAGTACCAACCACTGAAGCCAAGGAAGTGCCAATGGTGCAGCTTTCTAAAGCTGAGGAAGATGCACTGAAAGAGCAGATTGTTTAAGAAGCAGATGTTGAATGGAAAGCAGTAATAGATTGGGAGTTGAGAGTTCTCCACTCAATAAATGTAACTCAGCTCCCTCCCAACCAAATCAATGCTCAACGGCATCAGCAATCACTGCCCTATCCATTGATAAAGGTGGAGCTACTGAAGGTTAAGGAAAGACTTTACAAGGATATGGTAGAAGGCTCAGATGATATCCACCCAAAATGAAGAACAAACTGGTTGAACAAGAACTCCAGATACCTAATTCTGTTCACAAGAGCACCTGTAGCTACAAAAGGACCCTACATTCTACCTAGTACCAGGGGTCAAGACATGGCAGGCACACGATGCACTAAAGAAGAAGAGGCCAACATGGCTAAATTACCCACGACTACCAGCTCCAGAGTAGGGACCATCAAAATACATGGTGAAAACTCTAACGGGCGCCATGACCTTCTTCAAGAGCCTCCCTGACCTCTCATGTGCAATTCTTTGTAAGATCTGCAGAATGCTGCTCACCTGCATTCAAACTTTTCACGAGCCTGAGCAAGCAGGAGCACCGTGGATGTCTTTCCTCGAAGGCAACAAAGGTCTATGCTATGATTTAAGTGGACAACCTTCAGAAGAAGTACTCTATGGATTCTACGTCAGATGTATGTTTCTGCCATCTAGCAATGTGTTGGCATTCGAAGAGGCATTCTATACAGGTTTCTTCACATGGCAAACGAAGATATTTGGGCCAGTGATCAACAACCTTACATCAAGGTTTGTTGTCTATTCAGCCATTGAACTTAAGAACATAGTCACCATGCAGTTTTTGCAAGTCCCAGACAAAGAAAGACGAATCAATATAAAAAATCCCTCCATATGCTTAAAGACGGCCTCCCCAACCGTCAACTCAAAGACTACTTCAATCCATGAAGTTGTGTCAAGGGACGACACAGTCGAGGAGGGGGGAATGTTAGCAGCAAGCTAACTCGAATAACATTTTTCGAAGCTTTTATTATAAAAACACTTATTATTTTGATGAATCGAGAATGTTGTAACTCCTACTTTCCAGATAAACAGTGTAATGATGAGCCGAGGCTACAAGCTTCCAGATTGTATCAATCTATCTTTAGTTAGAGCTCCTAGATTATTAGTTTTGACCACAGAAACCTTGGCTAAGGTATAAAAGCCAATTTTTTCAGTATTTTGTAAGTTTTTGGATAATAGAACACAGCGTGAGCTAACAACACTCACTTCTCTCCTTCTCGCGCTTCCTACTCCCTTCTCAGTTGTCACATTGCAGTGCCATCTATTGCATTGCAACCGCTGGTAAGAGCTTTTACGCATTGACGTAAGCATTTCATGGTAATCCATAGCTTTTGGCATCGCCCACCTGCGGCTTAATTTCATCATAAGTAGGAATTTAAGCTTAAAAATCATAAAATAAGTATAGGCAGGGTATTAGGGAATCATTGCTAAGTATTTAGATGC
Source organism: Adiantum capillus-veneris (assembly GCF_014529385.1). Taxonomy (NCBI): domain Eukaryota; kingdom Viridiplantae; phylum Streptophyta; class Polypodiopsida; order Polypodiales; family Pteridaceae; genus Adiantum; species Adiantum capillus-veneris. Next base: position 4,914,979 of record NC_140942.1, read on the forward strand.
ATTCTGGGTCGAAAACGACTACGTCAAAAACTCAATGTTGTTAATAATCGCGATTTTTGCACTTTACCTAAAGTGAGATTTGAGACCATAAGCATGTGTGATTAGGTCTTATAAACATGTCCTATAAGTTTTGTAACGTTTGGATGTCATTTGATGCTGTAACGGTTATGATTTGTCTGCCGATTAGCGACTAGCTTTTGGTGATTTCTATCATTTGAGTGTAGCTTGAGTTAGATGCGAGTTGTCTGTTGTTTTCCAAGAGATTGACAACCTCTTGTAGCCTCTATGCACTAGTCGAGTCAGCTTCGTCCCATGGATTGACAATTATATTCGTGGTTCTCGCTACGTCTGCAATAAAATAGGAGTGAGGTTAGACACCCGTCCCACAAGAATGGAAGCCCATGCATAGTCATCGAAAGAACTTCCAAACTACATGAGTGTTTCCTTCTATGCCTTAAGCCTTTGTCAATCACTGTGGATTCCTTGTTTAGGTACAATATGACTTTAAGCATTGAATCCTTATTGAGAAGTTTCATTTGTTCTAATATGCCGTGTGAAGAGGGTTTTGTTATATTGTTCTATGGTTCATGGAAGAGCAAAATAAAAGTAGATTTAAACCTCTTGAAAAGAGAATTTTCCTTTTTGTGAAAAAAAATTCTTTATGGAGGTTTGTGTGTGTACCTTAGGTCACCCTATGACCACACTTTCCTTTCATAGTTTGATTCATATTCAATGAAGTATATTATGGGAATTTTATAGGTATAGTTATGCCATTCCTTGTGGCTTCTACAAACTATGAATCCTTTAGCACGCTAGCCCTTTACCCGATACTCCCTGTTAGGGAGAAATATCTTCTAGATCAAGAAGTCATAGTGCTAGGTCTTCAAGCATTTTCAAGTTCTCTACTTAAGAGAAAAGAGATAAGGATGATATCTCCTTTTTTTCAGCTCATGCACTTTGTCATAGCCTCCTCTTGTAGAGTAGGAGAGACTCTATATGCTAATGATTAGAACGAGAGCGACATGAAAGTAGCTCTATCTTTTGACCATGGTCTCCTCTTGTCGAAAATATCTCTCTAGGAATAAGAGCCAAAAAAACATTGAAATAATCTTTTCTTTTAAGAAATAGCTTAAATGTATTTGCTCCTTTGATAAGAGAGAGATTGTTAGCTTTATGGGATTAAAAAGTAGACTTTCTCATGGATCTCTAACTTTGAGCTTTATTTCTCTATCTTTAGTTGAAAAGGTATTACATGTTTTAGGGGGTCATCAATGTAATATTCAAATAGGAATATTAACTAGTCAAGGGCCAATGAGGACACATCCTCACAACTTAACTATTATGAAATAATTTGTCAAGCTTGAGTAGCTTTATGGATTAGCTATTATGTACACTAATATCGGAATCAATCTATCAAGAATGGAAGCCTTGCATAGTCATCTAAAGAACTTCCAAACTACATGAATTTTTTCTTCTATGCCTTAAGACTTTGTCAATCATTTTGGATTCCTTGTTTAGGTACAATATGACATTTTACATTGAATCCTCATTAAGAAGTGTCATTTGGTCTACTATGCCATGTGAAGAGGGTTTTGTTATATTCTGCTATGGTTCATGGAAAAGCCAAAGAAAAGTAGAGACATGACGACACTTGTGTGTGTACTCGGGCCACCCTATGACTACGCATTCCTCTCATAGTTTGATTCATATTCAATGAAGTATATTATGGGAACTTTATAGGTATACTTGTGCCATCCCTTGAAGATTCTACATAATTTGCATTCTTTAGTGTGCCAACCCTTTAGCTCTTATTCCCTATTGGGGAGAAGTATCTTCTAGATCAAAAATTCATACTGCAAGGTCTTTAAACCTTTCCGAGTTCTCTACTTAGGAGAAAAGAGACAAAGATGATATCTCCTCTTTTCAACTCTTGCACTTTGTCATAATCTCCTCTTGTGGAATAGGAGAGACTCTATACGATGCTAATAATTAGAATGAGATCTATATGAAAGTAGATCTATCTTTTGACCATCTTCTCCTCTTGTTGGAAATATATCTCTAGGAATAAGAGGCAAAAAATATTGAACTCATCATTTTTTTTCAAGAAATAGCTTGAAAATTTGCTATTTTGATAGGAGAGAGATTGTTAGCTTCATGGGATACAGAATTAGACTTCCCTCGGATCTCTAACTTGGATCATTACCCCTTAGTTGAAAAGGTATTGCTGGTTTTAGAAACTTTAGGTTGGCCTAGTAGCCTTAATATAGTGGCATCCAACGCACTTGTGTGGGTTCACGACTTTGTAATGAGCTCACATGAAATGAACTTGTAGAAAATTTGGTCCCGTAGTGCTCCCCTAGCATAAGAGTGAGTCCTCCTTCTTTGATTCAAGAGTATATCATTGCAGCTAGATGAGAAGCTTGAAAGGGATGGCCTTGCTCCCCGCAGTTCAAGCAATGATTCTCCTTTGTGTATCTTTCACGTTCTTGAGTTGATTGCTTCGTTTCTAAATGCCCATAAGAGTGAGTCCTCCTCCTTTGATTCAAGAGTATATCATTGCAACAAGATGAGAAGCTTAAAAACAATGGCCTTTCTCCCCACACTTCAAGCAATGCTTCTCCTTCTTGTATCTTTCCAATTTTTGAGGAGGAGTTGATTGCTTCCTTTCTAAATGCCCTTATCTTTCTTCTTGGCATTTTTATGCTAGAGCCATTAGAGTTGTTTTCTCTACCTGCTTTTTAGTAGGAGAAAAAATTGCGGATGCTACAATTGTATGATGGGTGATTGCAAATTTAAAAAAAATGATTGTGTATTGATATACACTCACATACCTTCAGGCCCCCTTTAGGGAGCCAGCATAGAACTTGAGGACATTGGCTTAGAGAAGTGCACCCCAAAACTTATCTTCATAATTTTAGGTAGATTCTTCCTTGACTAGCGTGATCATTTTCCGTAGGATGAGGACAAATTTCTTTGCTTGGTCAGCAAGATACTGCTTTATTTTTGTGAGGCAGTGTGCCTTGTGCTAGTGTGCATGTGGGGCAGGGGGAGAAGTAGGAGAGCATAATATGGGTGGATCTCATAGTGAGGATATCTCACATCTCCTTGTTGTATAGTATATCGGTGAATAAGGTTAGGGTTAGTGGGTATCTGGCCAATTGGGGTGAACCACAACAGTCTCCCATTGAAGGACAACATGGCTTTACCCTACACCCATCATCTCAATGCAATGTGCAAACCTCTCTAAGGCTAGGTTATTTGTGAGAGAATTTGTAGGATTGCCATCTATGCCATGAATCTTGACCAACCAAGATGTCCTGCATCACATGATACATGACCTCTATGTGTTTCAATACAGAGTGAAACACAAGGCAACACTCCATGAGTCTGATAAATGCCAAGGTCTCTCCGTGGATGAGCTAACTATGCAGCTTCCTTGCTAGCACCAAAATCTGTAAGAGGTGGAAGATGAAGTACAATCTTGGAGACATGATCTCCATGAAACGGTTGCTCTAGCAAATAGAAATACATAGCCAAATGTGGATCTTTGATAGTGCTTCATAGTGCTTCACTACTTCACAATGCTTTTTGCTAGGATCTTTCATAAATTTGCTACCCACTCCCGCTACAAATGAAATGTCTAGTCAAGTGGCTATCATGGCATACATTTGACTACCTATTGCCAAACAATATGGACCTTGGCCATTTTTACTTTCTCAACATCAAATTTGGGAGCATCATTATTGCTAAGTTTTGCATATGCTTGCATTGTGGTACTCAATTTAGCCTTCCTCCCTACATATTAACACATTTCAAGATCTTGTGGATATATGTTTCTTGAAAAATAACTCGAGTATTCCACATTTCATATCCCTCTTAATACTTATAAACAAACAAGTGACTAGCATCTCCCAAATCCGTCATAGAAAATTGCTTGCTAAGTGACTTCTTTTAGATGGAAATCTCATCTTTAGACTTCCTGAAAATGAGCATGTCATTGAAATAAATTATCAAGATGATCAGTGAATCATCATTCAAATTTTGGGTATACAATTGGTGATCTTGTTGGCTTCATACATAAGCTTGGGACTGCATGTACTTGTCAAATTTATGGATCCGCTACCTTAAGCCTTGCTTTGGGCCCCATACAATGCCTTATGCAGTATATACACCAATTTTTCCCTTGTAGGCTTTTTAGGTTCAACTTCAAAACAGATGTCTTCTTTTAGATCCCCATGAAGGAAAGCCATCTTCACGTCCTAAGTGACTGTTAGTCCAAGCACAAGATTCAATGTAGTCATCTTGACTACGGAGAGAAAGTTTGATCAAAATCCATGCCTTTCTTCTACTTGAATCCCTTAAAAACCAATCTAGCCTTATACTTAGGAGGCTAGGGATCTTTAACCGTGTATTTCTTCTTATACACCCATTTGCAAGGCAAGGCTTATTTGCCTTTAGCAACTCTATGAATTTCCCAGTCTCATTTGCTACAATTGAGTTTTACTTTAATTTCATGGCCTGCTCCCACTTCGCTCTATCTTCCATTTGAAAAGCCTCTTGGTAGCAGGTAGGCTCTCCACAGTAAGTGACCAAAAAATAGTCTAACCCTGGATAAAAATTCTTAGGGGCATGAGAGACTTGTGTAGATCTCCTTGTTGTGCCTGATTGTTGTGGATTTCTCTCTCTCTAGAGCATTACTAGTGGTAGGAACATCATTAGTACACTAAGCTGTTTGTTTGATCTCACTTGAGGCTATGTCCTTGAATCTAACCGTGCGATACTCAACCTCTTTTACTTGCTATTTGTGCGTCTTCAACTAATTAAAGATAACTTGTGAGTTAGAATGACTTTTCTAGATTTTTGGGTGCTAGAGATGATACCCATCTCCTCTGCAATTGTGTGATTTGGGACCCAACTTCTTATGTGGCTCTTTAGGGACATGTGAGAATGCCTCACACCCAAAATACACGTAATTTGTCATAGTTTGGCTTCTTGCTAGTCCACATCTCCTGGAAAATCTTATAACATAATGGCATAGTAGTAAGCAATCAATTGATAATGTAAATTGTTGTCATAATAGCGTCTTCCCAAAATTCTAGAGGTAAGTTCGCCATAGACAACATGATTGTGACTCTTTTGAATTGTCCTATTCATACGCTCTCAGTAATGTCATTGTGAGCAAGTGTGTATGGCATAGTAAACTACCATCTAATGCCTCTTTTGCTATAGAAATTCTTGAACTCAGTGGAGATGTACTCTCCCCAGTTGTCAGAACGCAAAGCCTTTAACTTCTTTCTTGACTGCTTCTCGACCATTGCAGTGGAGATGTACTCTCCTGGGTTGTCAGAACTCAAAACCTTTAACTTCTTCCTTGACTGCTTCTCTACCATTGCAAGGAATTTCTTAAACTTAGCAAAAGCTTTATCTTTCCTCTTCAAAAGGTAGACCCACACCTATCAAGTAGAGTCATCTATGAATGTTAGGAAGTATGATGCCCCCCCCCCCCCCCCCCCCCCCCCAAGAGACTTATGTGGCATAGGACTACATAGATCAGCCTAGAGTATTCCCTTACTCTCTATTCAATGGCAAAGTGGTGACCCTAGTCTATTTGCCGTAAATGTAGTGCTCACACAAACTAAATTTAGGATAATTTAAGACACATAAGTGGCCTAAACGCTGAAGTTTTTTCGTTCATTTTTGGCTCATATGACCAAGAAAGCTATGCCACAACTCAATAGAAGGTGGCTCAGCAACATAAATGGAATTCTCTTTCACACTAGAGACATACAAAGAGTACAATGATCTAGACTTTGGTCTTCAAAATGACCTAATTTTCCTTGTGAGCCATCCGTGAACCGGTGCCAAAATTTATAGTATAGCCCAAATCATCAAGGTGACCTATTAACACTAAGCTCTTAGTCAACTTTGGCACATGTCTGCCACTTCAAAGCATAAACTCACTATTGTTGCAGCAAATATCAAGATGATACAAGTCACCTAGCTTGACCGAACCATACATAGAAGCAACCATTCCATATGGGGAGTAACATGGAAAGTGGAACCTAAGTCAATGATCCAGTTTTGTGCATACCACTTGTCAGAGAGCCAATAATGCATTTGGACTCAAATCAACATTGAATATCAAGAATCTAATGAATGTAGCATGTTAGGAACAACCTCATCTAGCGGAGACCCAATTACATTGAGCTCCTTGATTTTCACACTACTTTTAAGAGGGTCAGACTTGACAATGGATTTACACTTTTCACATTGCAAAATGCAGCAACCTTTCTTCACATGGCCTTTCTTGTGGCAATGATAACATTCCACATTACGTAGGTCACGTCCATGTCTCTTGCTTATGAGTATTCTTGCAATCCTATGATCAATCATGACTACAATGGCAAACTCTTTGCCTTTGACGACTATCACTAGCCATATATGCATCACCATGCCCCCTAGTATCAAGAGACTGACATCTAATCTCTTCTATGAGCAAAGCACTAGTAACATCACTAAAAAACAAGCTTGCTCCTAGGGACAGAGTTACTAATGGCAGTGTTAAATGTATCCCATGACGATGGCAAAGATCATAGCAAGAAAATTTCTTTTGTTTCATTATCAAAATTGATCTCCTCAGATGTAAGATGCAAAAAAAAGTTATTGAACTCATTAAATGTGAATTGACATTGCTACCCTCTTTCATATTCAAATCCATGACCTTTTTCATAAGAAAATCTTTGTTTAAGAAACTCTTGCCATCTCAAGTTGAGCATAATGACTCCCATAATTCCTTTGCAGTGGTCTTATTCATAATGGTAAAGAAGATAGACTCACCAAGGTGCAGGACAATGGTTGCCATCGCATGAGTTTCAAGCTTCCCCCACTGATCATCAGTGCAAACATCCTCTGTACGCTCTTTCAATGGTGTTTCAAGGCCCTTATTGACCAAGACATCAACCATATGGTGCTTCCAAATTGTGAAGTTTGTGCCATCAAACTTCTTGATATAACATGCTTCTTTCTCAAAAGATAAAGCCATAATTGATAAGGCAAATGCAAGAGAGTGAGACTAGGAATTCATGGCAAAATTTTTAGCAGAGTCTCTTCTGTGTAGAGATGACAATCACAAACCAAGTCTCATAAAAAAAGCCTAAACTATAAAAAAAAAGTTATAACACAACATCAACTACCATATGTTGCTCAAAAGAACTGTTGAAAGGCTACCAACTTGGCATCAGAGCACATTTACCCTTCTATACATATCCTATGGCAAGGCCACGAGTGGGGATCTCTAGCAACCTAATCCACCTCACACTGTGTAACTTGGCCCCCAGTGCTTGTCTTCCAAAAGCCTCACACAATGACCCTCACAAAAGGTTATGCAAACACGACTAGCCATAATCTCAAAAAGGGCTTTACCAAGTCTCAAAAAACGGAGAGGACTATCAAAACAAGCCAGAAGCGGTTCCACAATGGCGTACAGTAGTAGTATTGCAACACAACATACAGGGGACTGATATCAAATCACTACAAGATGCATGCCATGCACTCAAACGGGCACCAACAAGTGTGCAAGAGAGGATCACAAAACTTGGCTCCCTGCGGGGAGTAAACTCTCTAAACAGACCTTACAACACAAAATCCATGGTAACAGCATAATCCATACGCATAAAACTTCCACAAGAACTAAAATGCATGTCATTGTCAAAAAATGCTCGCAGATTTGTTGTGTCAAAATAACTTATGACTACGCCTATGCATGTAGTAGATTTGTATCTGAGAGCTTTATTTGAGAAGCCGTTAATGGCTATGCGCACAAGTAGTGCTACAGAAAACATACATCATGGGGGGCAAAGATGCGTATGGCAATCCAAAATTGCTCTCAAAATGCATGGAACTGCTACTAATGGCAAGCTAAAACCCACTTGTACCTACCTCCCACTATCGACAAATTGTCTCCCTATCTCGCTCTCTACGATGCGAGAGAGTGTATCTATGAGACTCTAGAGTCAATGTTGCCAAAGTCAATGCCGATGCTAGGTGTCACTCCTCTATAGAAGAGGCACCTTACCTGAGCATGTTGATGATGAGCCATTTGCAATGAATGATGTCGATGTTGAAGGAGAGTCAATGTGCTCTCTCTCTCTCTCTCTCTCTCTCTCTCTCTCTCTCTCTCTCTCTCTCTCTCTCTCTCTCTCTCTCTCTCTCTCTCTCTCTCTCTCTCTCTCTCTCTCTCTCTCTCTCTGTGCCAAAGTCACTAATGTCATCAAAGTCGATGCCAAATAGTCAATGTTTTCTGGTGCCAGGAAGCAAGGTCAAATGGAAAGCTCATCAATGATCAAGAGTGTGTGTGTGCGTTGTGAGAGAGGCAAGGAATCTCTCTCTCTCTCTTAGGTGTGTGTGTCTGTCTTGTACTACGTACACAGTCCCTTGCCAAGATCTTCTCTTTTCCTTTGTATTTCACTACAAGAAGCTCTCTATTTGCCAGAGTTACTGTGCACTATAGTGCTACTTTGAATTTTGTGTTGCTTACTTAGCTTCAACTTACATTATCTTTTTTTCAACTTTATGCTACCTCCAAGTTCCACGAATGCTACCTATAGAGCTCATAAATCTAGTGTTGCTTTTACTTCACACAAAAGGTCAGTGCTACCAGCATTTGGTTTGATGTGCTGTTTAAAACTACAAAAAACTGATGTATTCAGTGAAACACCTCTACCTGCTAAGGCTCCTCCTTAGTCCACCTCAAAGCTTGTGCATGCACATCGAGAGCGGGAAGACAACAACATGAGCTCTGATACAACTTTAGGTGGTGTGCCTCGTGCTAGTGCACATGCGGGGAAGGAGGAGAAGCAAGAGAGTGCAGAGGAGCTCAAAGTAAAGGTAAAGAGCCTCACAACTCCTTAATTATATATCAATGAAGAAGGTTAGGGTTAGTAATGGGCGTATGGCCAGTTGACATTTATGAGTGCAACTCAACTTCGTTCCAGGTTTTTGGCTTCTATCTTATCTCATGCTCTCCCATCATTTACTTTTATATATTTGAAAATATGTGGCAATGTGGTGGAGTTTTGATTGCTTGTAAATTTCTCACCTCCAAATGCATCCTTGAATTGGTGAATAAAGTAAACCCATGTATCCATGTTTCCATGCATCCCATTAATAGTGAGAAAAGTGCTATTCATTCCTCCTTCCTTAACATATGTAGTGACAAGCTCCCTTCTGAGTAGGATTTGATTGGAGATGTCTTTTATGCATAGATTCTTATGAAGGATGCATTGTGTGTGTGAATGGAGATGAAGAGGAAGAAGAGTTGACAATGTTGATGTGGGAGAGCTCTTTGTGCCAATGATATATGGATCCTTATTGCACTTTATATAATGAAATAATGTAATAGGGTAGTTTATTGTCAATTATGTGGGCGACTGGAGATACACGCCCTACACAGTGGCCATTTACCCAACAACGTCCCATTTTTAAGGCCAATGTGACCTTAACCAAGTTATGGGCATATATACAACGTTTATAGAGACTAGATTTCTAGCCAATGCCCATAAACAATCAATAGTGTGAGAACTTCTCATAGGGTAGACCTTTTGATTAGTAGATTAGTAGGGTTATCATCTATGTGAATCTTAAAAACCTCTATGCACTTGTCCTCAAGCACCTCTCAGATGAAGTGATACCTCATATCAATTTTCTTTGTCTTCACATGAAACATAGGATTTTTTGCTACCTAGATAGCACTTTGACTATCATATCGATGACCAAATCTCCCACTAGACAAGTAAGAATTATAGATTCCTTGATAGCCTCTGATGCACTAGCATACTTTGCCTTTGTGGTAGACTAAGGCCCAATCATTTTCTAGTCAAGACTATAAGCCATGTCCTTCCTAGTAACATACCGTAACCATTTCCCACATCTAGCTAGCACAAGGAATGAGGCCAAAAACTTCACTCCTCTGATCTTCATGGGTTTTGCTATTTGGACAACCATTCTCAATGTAAATAGAACAATGATTGTTCTCAAGCCCTTCAAACATGACATTCACACGAGCTCATCGATCTATAGTGCCATTCTCAATGATTGTTGAGTGCTTCTTGATTTTACATTTGACATCAATGATGGGAGTTTAGTCACCCTTTATACGTATTTAGTTCAAACACAAGAGCTAAGTACACATTTCTTGGCCAATTCATTCTCCACATCAGATAAATCTTGAGGCAAGTTTCTTGACTCAACGCTTAATTTAGTAGCTTTCCTAGCAGTTTTAGTAAAGGACACCTCAAACGGAGCTTTCAATGAATTGGGTTGTTTACCTAACTCCGCAAAATTTCACCAGTGCGCTTTTCTCCTTATATGCCACAATGCAGTGCCTTAGGAGCGTCCAACAATTGAATATGTGGCCCATTAAGGATTACTTGTTTGCCTTTCTCTTGGGCCTATCTAGTTAGTACCTCAAGTGCTTCATCATTGGTTATTTCCTCTATTGTTACTCCCTTGACACACTATCTGGTATCTCCTTTTATTGAGGGCTTCTCTAGAACCTCGTTTCTTTTACTAACCACATGCTACTTCTTGAACTCCTCTCCAGCATAATTTTGTCAATCCCTCATATTGTCTAAATTGTGACTACGTCACTCTCAAATTGGAATTACTTATTATCTCACTTGACTCCATATATTGCAATCTCTCCTTAAGTAGCACTAACTCCTTTTCTCTTACTGCCCGTATCTCCCTTTTTAGCCAACTCCTTGGCTCCTTGGGATGCCTCCTTTGCACATCTCATGCCAGCGCTTACTTCCACTAGTGGCAACCTAACGTTGAATCTCCTTTTGAACAAGTACTACCTTCTAGGCTCCTCCCACTATCTTCTAGGCTAGCTTACTCTAGTTATATACCATGCATTGTCATACTGAAAATTGGAACATTTTGATGTGAAGTTGCTTTGAAGCTCAAATGGGTGCTTTGAGTTTGAAGTTTGGCATATGCCTTGGTAACTAGAGCTAGCATATTTTGGACATTGGTTGGTGCTGCTAGGAGAAAACCTGGTTCCTAAAAAACTTGAGCTTGTTTGGTGCTTTTGCACCTTTGATAGCCTTACTATCCTAGTAACCTCACCCTTGTTTGCCATAATGACTAGCCGAGCCTACTAGACCAACCTGAGGTGCTTCTAAATAAATGATTGGCATCATCTTAATGCGAAAATTCTCCCATAGGTAGCCCCTTTGTCCGCAATAGTCAAAATTTTTGCATTCTATTGTGGAATGTTCGTCCACTTGGTAGTGCATGCGCCATTTGTCACTACAAGCTGCAATATCCCTGGCACTATCCTTTCTACCTAAAAATGCCTACAATTGCTTCCTAATCTTCTTCAACTTGACTTTTATATGGTGCTTGTTACCAAATTTTTAGTATATCTCTAGCCTTGCTTTTTCTTTTAACTTTCACATCCAAAAAACCAGCTTCCATGCTTTCTTCTTCTATGATTTTCAGGAAATTGGTCTTCACTTTTGCTTCGAGCTGTTGAGTCTGACGCTCATCTTGGGCTCCTTAATCTTGACCTCGTTTTACCGCTTCCCAAGCCTTCTTAGCTCTCATTGATTAGCTTGGTCAGCCATCCCAAGTGTCAACCATATTGCTTCAATATGTTTATTGTTGATGAAGGCTTCCAATGATTCCCAAGTAGGATCATCAAATACTAAAGTGTGTTCTTAAAGTGAAAATGTAATTGACCTCAGCCTCAATAGTGATTAACTATGAGGTCTACATGATGACATGACTTAGACTTGAACACAACACTTAGCATGTACATAATAGAAGCTTAAAGACATATTAATAGACATGAACATTCAAAAAAATTGGAGACAAGGATCATGAGACAAGTGACCGGAGCTTGATTAATATGGTATGAATATAGCCCAAGGTCTCTAAGAGTAAGCCGTATAATAGAGTACAAGGTATTTCACATACTAATGGCTAGCACACGGTATGGTATTGTCAACCTTGCAAAATGAAAAGGGCCTTAGCTTTTGTAGTCCCTTTTGGCATGTGCCTCAATGATTGTCTTTGATTCCATGGCTCAATTCTTGTTGTAACTTCAGCTAGATCCCTTCAGTTGATTATTGGCTCCTTCCATTAGGTTCACACCTACCTAATACAAGGCCACCCATTGAGTGCATTCATCATTATTTGACGACCCAAATTACAATTTGGGGCGTGCCAGCCACAATAGGCAAACGTGAAACTAGCATGTATCCAAGGAACTTTTGAACCTAGAGAACCACCCATTTGGCCCGAATTCAACCTCATCAGTACATATGGTGCATGTAATCCAACCAAAGGACTTCACATGAAGGTTCTAGATATCTACACAATAAAGACTTGGAAAATTACTCAAAACCATGCTCTTAGGCATTCCAAGACCAAGTGCAAAGCCAAAATCCATATGGAAAATGCCAACTGTGCCATGGACCATTTAAAAACTTCGAGAGATCAAAGTTCTAAAAACATCGGTGCAAACCCACAAGAGATACACATAGGAATGCATCACTCTTAATGCATCATCACCATGCCCAAAACTAGGTCTAAAGTTCAATTCCAAAATTGCCCATGACAAATTAACGCAAATTTTAAAGGCTCACAAGTATCTCTAATGTGAACCACTTACAAGTTCAAATCTCACCAAACTTCACTCGAGTACTCGTCAAAAGTTGGAGAAATTATTGGTACCACCAAAATGCAAAGATCCCATTATGGCCCAAATCATGATTTGAGCCATGGCTAGAATTACCGTTTGGGCAATCTCAAAAGTTTTTCGTTGAACTTGGTACACAAATTCTTTAGCATGTTCACAATGCACTTCCATTATATCATCATCACCATCACAATCAAGACACATCACTTGTAGAGAAAGGCTCATCTTCAACAAAAATGGGTCAAAGAGGTGTCATTCATCATCCAAATCACAGAATATGGTATTATAAGTTAGTGGCACGTATGTGCATGTCAGTTGTGCGGAGACCCACGATGGCACAATTCATGATTTGGGTGATTTTAACCATTTCATCCCAAATTTAAAGGGTAGTTCTCTTAGGTTACAACAATGACATGGCGCAATCCCATCACAAGAGGATCGCTTGACACAGAGTTATTTGTATACATTCCTTTCAAATTTGACTATACAACATGTATATCGGCGGAATTATTAAGATTGCATTCCCTAAGTTCGGTGGAATTTGGATCACTAATAGTGGAAATAAGGGCCATTTTTTTTTGCATCCGACCAATTAGGTCTCCCCAATCTCAGAAAAATAAAAATTCTTACAAACATGAAATATTTTATGAGATGGAAATGAAGAGATGGAGGAGTCGTAAAGGATTTGGAAGGTCAAGAGTGCTTTGTGTTTCTATATAACGATAATGAAGGTCTATGCTGCCCTCATTTTGTATATATCCGAAATGCAATCAATGTTTCTCCCCTATGGCCTCTAGCTACTGCAACTCCGTTGCCCTTGAGACATGTACGACTTCTTGCTGTCACTCTCTATCCTTCTTTCTCGCATTGCTAACTGATGTCGTCAGCTTCGTTGCCCTTGAGACATGTACGGCTTCTTGCTCTCGCTCTTTATCCTTCTCTCTTGTGTTGCTAATTTATGCCCTCATCAAGGTTGCCTGTATCCTTCTCTCACACGTCGCTACTACTTTCTGCATGCCCTCATCAGTGCTTAAGCATGTTTTGAGTTAGGAACACCTTTTAATTTTTTTGAAGCCATTACGAACACCAATAGAGAAGCTCAAAAATATAGAAAATGTCATTGAAAGGACTTGTGGATGAAGACATGGGTTCTAGTAGTAGCTCAAAATATTGGAAAGATGAAGAAATAGAGAAGAAGAGTAAGGAGTAAGAACAACAAAATGATGAACCATCCACTCCTCCTCAAACACATGAGCCAATGCCTATTGTGAAGCCTTTGATTGAAGAAGGAAAGATAGTGGAGGAAGAAAACAAATAAAAGGAGGACTTGACATAACGTACCACCAAAAAAGGGACAATCACAAGCCGGTGGGTGGAGGTAAATGAGCCATTATCCAAAATAAAAGGCAATGGTAGTGAAGATAGCTTAACAAGAGAACAAGCAAATGATAGGAAGGAAGCAAGAGGGGCCAAAGAACCAAGTGCTACTAATAAATGACAAAGCCAAATGTCAAAGAAGAGGAGCAATTAGAAAGGCAAACGATCAAAGATTATGAGTTGAAAAATCTCGATAGGCTCAAAGAAAAGCATGCTAATTTTACAATCATTGTAAAGATTATCCCAAGTCCAAGCTCTTTTAGAGAGCATTTTTTATGATACTAAAGGCAAAGAAGTGGAGATTGCACGGCTCTATTACAAGATAAAAGGTGAAAGGTTTATCAATGAGATTCTAGGTTTAAAGCTTTAATTAAAGGACAATTAGAGAGGAAGTTTGCAGATTTAGCTAAGGCCAAAGAAGCTCATAAAGAAGAAATGTGGGCAAGCTGCATTATAGGAGAGTCAAATTTTAAACAATAGGCATGTAGAGGGAAGTAGAAGATGCAATCAAAGAAAAAGACTGTCTACTAGAATTTGTCATTGTTGAAGTGTCCAAGGGTCAGAAACAAATACATAAATGAAAGATATCCTTGAAGTAGCTAATGAAGAGCTTTCTTTCTATCGACAAATAGTGAAATCCTAGAGGATACCTTAACCCCAACACCATCTACTTTTGATGAAGCCATAACCAATCTAAAAGATGATCTCAAGAAGACCCAACAAAATCTATATAATGGACAAAGTGCAAAGAGAACCTTTGGTCAATAGCATTCAAGATAGAAATGTAGGAAATGAGCAAGGAGATGGAGCAAGTAAAGAAAACCCTAAAAGAAGCCCTCATGAGTCCCCTGCTAGAGATACAACACCCAAGCACCTCCTTTGATTTGGACTGATGGGGCACTAAAATGAAGATTTAGATAAAGATAAGAACATGAAAAAAGCAAGGCCATCAACCTCCCTAGAGCCCATTTTTCCAAATTATAACCTATTCATGGTCATATTAGAGATGCAAACATTGATGACATAATAAAGAATGATACTCCTCATGACAAAATGGTGATAAAGTAAGCCTAGGCACATAATCCAAGATGACCATGATAACACGACTCAATTTTCTTAGAGAAGGATTGGTTCCCTTAGCTTAAACAAATGTGATAGGAGAGTATGAAGAGGAACAACTTGAGATTTATTGTTTGATTCATCACTCCCATTGGAACTTCCTCTTGCAAAATTTTAATGGAGATTGTAACCATCTTGGCATTGACAAGGTGATAAAATCATTGCAACAATCATTGAACTGAATAATACAACAAAAACTTGAACTTGAAAGAGAGAATTCCCCATAGTAGAACTTAGTGGGAGAATTATTTTCCATTGGTGAAGTTTTCTTACAAAAACACTATTCACACATCTATGGGAAGGTGACATTTGAGGTTGTCGAGGGTGTCAAAAAGGTTCCACCAATTTTGTGCACCAAGGACAAGATTTTTGAACCAAATCTGTGCACACACAGTCTAGAGACTACTTTTGCTAGGGTAAAGGAGGCTTTGGAGAAGTCTTAAGCATGGCACAAGAAGGTAGTATACAAGCATGAATGTGGCACACGAACATATCAAAGACAACCTACGTAAGTGGTGAAGAAGTTTTTATAGAAGTAAGGCATACTTGAGGAGGCAATACAATGATGCTCCCATCCAATTATAAAGAGGATGCTCGTGGCAAAAGGCTTTTGTTTTTCCTATGATAGGACGAAAAAGACATGTACATACATGTTTATGAGTCGGGTAGCACACTATCCCTTGTAAATATGCATGCTTTTGACAAGTTAATGAAAATATCTATTTTCATATACATGATTCCTGTTAGAAAGTATGTAGATGAATTTAATGTTTCAACCAATAATAATAAAAAAAGACAGGAAGCAAGAGGAATTAGAGTTGTCTAAATTCCTAAATGGAAAATGTTTTGATTAATGATATCCCCGTGAGCTATCTCCACAATGAGGGGACAATGGCCATGCAATGGAGTTTCTACCATGAAGCTCACTGCCTAATAAGCCTCCTTATTGAGCTTCATAAACTCCACAAGAAGAGATCAAGAGACAGTAGCATGAACTGGTAAGTTTTGAGAGAGATTAGGCTATCTTCTAATCAAAAGAGAAGTGATTTTTTTTTCAAGAGATTTCATAATTAGGTCACATTATCTCTAAAAGTGGTATTTGTATGGATTTACAAAAGGTAGAGGTAATAAAAGGATGGCCTAATCCAAGGAATCTACGTGAGATACGAAGCTCTAAAGGTATGAGTGCATATTATAGAAGCTTCATCATGCTTATAGTCGGTCCAAATCATGACTTAACAAAAAAGAATGTTGGTCTGCAAAAGAGCAAAATGCTTTTGAAAAGTTCAAAGAGAAGCTTATCTCTCAACTCATGCTTACACCACGGGATCTCTCAAAGCTATTTGAGGTCCAATGTAATGATTGGGTGATAGCCGTCAACAAGGGCATGCCATAGCATACAAGAGTCAATCCAATGAGCGAATGTTAGGCATATACAAAAGGAGCTACGAGCTGTTTTACAAGCCGTAGACACATGGAAGTACTTCTTAAGGACTCCATCCATGATGCAAACGAAGCTATCCAACAAACAAATGAGGTGGGCGACTTTCTTTTTGCAATTTAATTTTTATATTGCTCACATTGCTGGCAAGCACAATCAAGTGGCCAATGCACTTTCACGATGGCCAAGAGTAGATAGGGTAATAATATCAACTTACAATGAACCATCTTTTATGATAGTTAAATATGCTACTAACCCAGACTTTAGGAATATGGTAATAGCCTTTACAAACGGAAGAAAAAAGAACCATTCACTTTAGAAGACGGTTATCTTCCATACCTCAATAGGCTATGTCTTAATCAGTTCCCATACTCCTCCCATATGCGGGGCAAACAAGTATTCAAACCTACTCATCTAGGAATAGCAGCATACTTGTATTGGCTTACCAAGAAACGAGAACATACAAGATTATGTTTCAAAATGTATCGTATACCAAAAGACGAAGTATGATAAAGAGACCATGGCTTGCCAACATCTAATTGCGTCGGATAAAGATCCTACCATGACCGCTAATTTTCGGTAGAGTCTCTATCAGAACTAGATTAACCCTCTTTTTCTCGGCCTACTATTCCCTACGGATGGCCAAAAGGAAAATAGCTAAACTAATGATTCTTGATCTACTAAAAGCCTATGATTGGAAGTAGATCAACGCTCAAAATGGGAGAACTACTTACCCTATCAATAGTATGTCTCTAATGACATTGAACATGCTTCTACGGTGATAGTACCTTTTAAGGTTAAAAACGGAAGATCCAAAAGTCCCTTGTAGCATAAGGTACATGGGAAGATCTTCATTACAAATGAGTATAGCCAAGATCGAAACGAATCTTTTTAGAACGTTAAAGAGGCTATATCCATCTAATAGCTGGGCAAAAGAGGCTAGTGCCACTAGGCACAAAAGAGCCTTAGCCTTCAGTATAAAGGAAAAAGGGGATGTTGCTACTAAGCACGAAAGAGCCTTAGCCTTTAAAGAAAAAAAGAAAAAAATTGGGTCTTACTAAACCTCCCCAAGGCTCATCTAAGGCAAATTCCACGCAAAAATCCTAGGGGCCACTAGAGATATTATGCTAAGCCAACACAAAGATACTATGGCCCCTTCTAAATTTTCAAGCCCATCCATAAGATGGATTATCAATTAAAGTTGCCAGACTACTCGCTCATACATAATATTTTTCATGAGAGCCTATTCAAACCTTATAAAGGAGAGCCACCAAGAGAGGCCATAATTGAAGGCCCACTAGAGATCGAGGATGAAGAAGAGGAACTCCAAACCAAGTTCATCCTTCGACATGAAGACAAGGTATTAAAAAATGGTAAGATTGCTGACAGTATCTTATTTAATTTAAGAATTATCCTTTCAAAGATGTTAAATCCATGCAAAGAATGTAGCTTAAGGATAATATGAACCTTGTTAATGATGCTTACAATGACACAGAAGAGTAAGCAAATGTAAAAGAATGCATTTTAAATGATCAATGTTTTTGTCTTATAAGACTCTCTCTTTATGTTTTTGTGCACAAATTTTAAGAAGTATGCATACTTAGGATCATGTTTGTGGTGACCACGTCTCTCAAACACCAAGTAGAATTTGTCACTCTACTTTGGGAGAATGAAATGGACTAAAGCGCAAACATGCTTGTGGCAGCTATGTCTCCCAACCACCAAATGGATGAGTCATCCATCGTGGAAAGATGTCGTAGGGTAAAAAACGGATCCTCTACCCGCTAAGTAAGATTGACTAACGACTACGGCTTTATCTCTTCTACCTCATAGTCGAGGACGACTATGATTTCAAGAGAGAGGTAATGTCATAAAGTTTAATATCTAACCAACCCAAATGATTTTCTCATATTAAACTGATCACTTAATGTGGGAGGATAAACGAGACCAATGGTAAAGGGTCCCAAATGAGAGATGGTCTATCAAAGAGCAAGGCTAACCAATGGAGCATAAGGCCTTAGGGTTAGCTTCATTGAAGACGTCCAATAGTTAGTGTAAAAGTCCTTTGACCTTAGGTAAGCTAGGACTCAGCTTGAGGTGGGAACCCGACCCAAGCTTAAGGTGCTTGAGGTGCTCGTCAGGCTTGATGACTAAGGTGCTTGAGGTGCTTGAGATTCTTGAGGTGTTTGATAATTGAGATGCTTGAGGTGCTTGAGGTGCTTGAGATGCTAGGGTTGTACTTGAGGTGAGAACCCAATCCAAGTTTGAAGTGCTTAAGGGCCAAGCTTGTGGTGGGAACTGGGCCTAATCTTGAGGGGCTTGAGGTGTTAAAAGTGAAAGATCCAATCCCTACAAGGAGGGAGCGACGCCTACAAGAGGGGGGTGAGAGAGAACACCCACACACTCACACAAGGCATGCTTGGTACAAAGAAAGCAAAGGGGACACTTGTCCATTCCTCCTCATGGTGTGCCTGAAGCGTATTGGTTGGCCACTTAAGGGGTCCAACGATAATTTAGGAGATTTATTTAATTGATTTTGCATTTATCAAGTCCTCTCTTAGCGGAACTTAATTGATGGTAGCAACATAAACATGGTACCTAGTTAATTTGGCATGAACTATACTTTTGAAGGAGAGAGAGTTTAGACAACATGACAATAGTTGAGGACCGGATTCATATGGAGCCGGTCCCCCCTCCAATAGGCATTTGTATGATAGTTTCTCCCATTAAGAGAGACTTGGTACAATACAATCTTTGTGTTCCTTGTGACCTTCGTGATGCAATGAAGATGGAAAGCTTCATGCATCACAAGCATAACATAAACTTGTAGAAAGCATTAACTATCCCAAGGCCTCAAATACCTTCAAAGGTGGAGAGAGCTAGCAGGGAATGGGGGTAGGGAAGAGGAAAAAGAAACATTCCATAGGAGAAAGAAATAGTTTATCACTTATCATTACTCTTCTTGCTAGCATACATAATAGCATAGTAATGGAGATGGAGAAGATGGCAAGCTTAAGCATTGAAGCATGGCTCTTGGTTGGATTTGCATTCCATAGCCAAGAGTGTTGATGTAGGCTCTCACTTCTCACAAGCTTGGAGAAGGAGGTGGTGTTCCTCAACTTTCACCAAGTGAGAATTCCCCTCCAAATGAATGCGTGTGTGGAGTATATCCCCCTAGCACCCCCCTTGCTTGCTTGAGGCGAGTTGCAACCTTTCCACATGCTGCAAGCTCATTGGACCCTTCTCCCCCTAGCCAATCACATGCAGCATGCAGTCAAGTACATGGGTAGTCTTTTGACAAGTGTCCTCCTCACCCCTTAGAGAGAGAGAGAGCTTGAAAATATTTATATATTTGTTGGATGGAACTAGAAGCTCATTGGACCCCTCTTTAGCCCAACCAATAGCATTCAAGAACACCAGGTGGTTAAGCTTAGTGAGAGTCTGACGTGTGTCCCCATGTGCCCTTTTAGAAAAGGGGGTGCCCCTTGGGTGAGTGGAAGGTTAGGTCAAAGATTCCCCTAACTTTGGGACTTTTATGTATAGGAAACTTCTCAAGCAACTTCCTCATTAAGTGTGTAGGGTCTCTTTTTAACTCAAGCATCTTACCCCCCCATGCATAGGAAGCTTCTCAAGCAACTTCCTCATTAAGTGTGTAGGGTCTCTTTTTGACTCAAGCATCGTACCCCCCATGCATAGGAAGCTTCTCAAGCAACTTCCTCATTAAGTGTATAGGGTCTCTTTTTGACTCAAGCATCTTACCCCCCATGCATAGGAAGCTTCTCAAGCAACATCCTCATTAAGTATGACAAGTACCTCAAGTACCTTAGTCGTCAAGCATGACAAGCACCTTAGGTGGAGTTCCCACCTCAAGCTCAGTCGTAGCTTGCCTAAGGTCAAAGGCAAGTTTAGGTCGGGTTCCCACCTCAAGCATAGCCCTAGCTTGCTTAAGGTCAAAGACAAGTTTAGGTCGGGTTCCCACCCTAGATTGCTTAAGGTCAAAGGCAAGTTTACGTCGGGTTCCCACCTCAAGCACAACCCTAGCTTGCTTAAGGTCAAAGACAAGTTTAGGTCGGGTTCCCACCTTAAGCTCAGCCCTAGCTTGCTTAAGGTCAAAGGACTTTTAACAATAACCATTGGAGGTCTTTATTGAAGCTAACCCTAAGGTCTTTTAAGCTCCGTTAGTTAACCTTGCTCTTTGACAAACCATCTCTCATTTGGGCCCCTTTACCATTGGCCCCGTGTTGAGATAGATCCGTAAGCACATGTCTATATACTAATCCTTGTTCCCGTTTATTATCCCATATTAAATTATCAGTTTAATATGAGAAAATCATTTGAGTTGGTTAGATATTAGATATTTAATGACATTACCTCTCTCTTGAAATCATAGTCGTCCTCAACTATGAGATAAAAGAGATAAAGTCATAGTCATTAGTCAATTTGTCTTAGCGGGTAGAGGATCCCTTTTTACCCTACGACATCATTCCAAGATGGATGACTAATCCATTTGGTGCCTGGGAGACGTAGCTGCCGCAAGCATATCTACTCTTTAGTCTATATCATACTTCTAAAGGAGAGTGACAAGTTCTACTTGGTGTTTGGGAGACGTCGTCACCAAGAACATGATTCTAAGCATGCATACTATTTAAATTTGTGCACAACACAAATACATTTTTCATTTAAAATACAATTTCATATGCTTATTCTTGTGTATCATTGTAAGCATTGACAAGGTTCATATTTTCCTTAAGTTAGGTTCCTTGCATCCATTTAGCATCTTTAAAAGGATAATTCTTTAACTTAATAAGATATCGCCATATAATCTTACCGTTTCTTAATACCTTGTCTTCATGTCATAGGATGGACTTAGATTGAAGTACTTCTTCTTGATCTTCGATTTTTAGAGGGTCTGCAACTATTGCTGCTTTTGATGGCGCTCCTTTGTAAGGCTTATGTAGGTTCTCATGGAAAATATTGTGCATGAGCCAATGGTTGGGCAACTTCAATTGATAACCCATCTCATTGACTGGCTTAAGAATTTTAAGGACCATAGTATCTTTTTGCTAGTTTAGCATCATACTCTTGGTGGTCCGTAGGACTCTTACCCATAATATGCCTCATATGAGCCCTGAGAAACTTTAGCAAGACCCAATCATTTTCCTTAAAGGCTAAGGCTCTTCTGTGCTTATTAGCACCATCCCTTTTTGCCTTTCCTGTGGGATGGATATAACCCCTTTAATCTTTGGAAAAGATTCTTGTAGGTCTCGGCTATATTCATCAGCAGCGAAGATCTTCCCATGTATTTAAGTAGTAAGGGACTTTTGGATCTTCCTTCTTTAACCTCAAAAGGTACTTTCCCCATAGAAGTATGTACAATATAATTGTACGCATACTCTATAAGAGGTAGGTACTTCTATCATTGAGAACATCGACCTACTTCCATGACATAGGCTTTTAGTATATCAAGAATTGTTAGATTTAGTTATTTCACTTTGGTCATCCGTTTGTGGATGCTAGGCCGAAAGAGGTAGGTACTTCTATCATTGAGAACATCGATCTACTTCCATGACATAGGCTTTTAGTATATCAAGAATCGTTAGATTTAGTTATTTCACTTTGGTCATCCGTTTGTGGATGCTAGGTCGAAAGAGAAATTTAATCTACTTCCTAGATTCTCAAAGAGACCCTTCTAGAACTTACTGATCATTCTAGGATCTTTGTAGGACACTATGGGTCTTGGAAAGCCACGATGCTTGAAAATTTGAGATCTGAAGAGGGTTGCCATTTGATGTGCCTTAATAGTTTTTTTGACAGGCATAGAGTGTGTTTGCTTGTTAAGCTTGTCAAAACTGAAACAATCCAAGTTGCTTCCCTCGATCAAATTTCAACTTTTGGTATACCACGCATTTTGAAACATACTCTTGTATGTTTACTTTTCATGGTAGACCAACATAAATACATTTCTACTCTTTGAAGAGTAGATTATGGATTCCCTCTTTGCCCCGCATAAGGAGAAGTATGGGATTCATACATGACTTTCTTATTGTATAATACATGGCCTATTGACGTTTGGAAGATAACCATCCTTCAAGCTGAATGGTTCTTTTTTCTTACCTATTGGAAAGGCTGTAATTACATACTTAAAGTTTCAGTAAGTAGCATACTCATCTATCATAAAAGATAGATCATTGTGAGTTGCTATAGACACCACATTTACCCTTGGTCGTTGTGAAAGTGCATCGACCACTTGATTGTGCTTGTTAGCCATGTGAGCAATATGAAATTTAAATTGAAAAAGAAAATTTGCCCACCTCATTTGTTTGTCGGAGAGCTTGGTTTGTGTCATGAAGTTCTTGAGGCTTTGTGATCCATTTGTAGGATGAATGGAGTCCCCAAGAGATAGTGTTTCCACGTGTTTAGGGCATATAGAATAGCTAGTGCCCAATAATCACTTATCAAAGTTGAGTCTTCGACTTTCATATGCTATGGTAAGCCCTTCTTGAAGCAAAATACCTCCAAGGCAATCACCACAAGCATCACGTTGGACCTCAAATGGCTTTGAGAGACCTAGTAGTGTGAGCACACGTTGCGAGATAAGATTCTCCTTAAGCTTCTTCAAAAGCTTCTCGCACTTTTGCAGTCCATGAATACTTACGTTCTTTTTTTATTAAGTCATGTAATGGGCTTTAGCAATAATTTTTTCAATGAAGCATTTATAGTATGCACACATCCTTATGAAGCTTCGCACCTCTTATAGATTCCTTGGATTAGGCCATCCTTTTATTATCTCTAACTTTGTTGGATCCATACGGGTTCCATCTTTAGAGATAATGTGACCTAAATATTGAATCTCTTGTAGGAACAATTCACTTTTCTTTTTATTAATGAAAAGTTTATTCTCTCTCACAACTTGAAAGATTACCTGGAGGTGTTGCTTGTACTCTTCAAGAGAATTTGAATGGCCTGAAGATTTTTGTCCATCGTGAGTTTGAATGCATTTGGAGCATTTGTTAGGCCAAAACTTGTAAATTATCAAATAGATCTTCTACCCACGGCACGGGAATCTATTTTTGATAGTGATCTTATTTAGTGATTTTATAGTTGACACACATGTGAGATGTGTCGTCTTTCTTTTGCACTAAAAGTAATGGTGAACAAAATGGAGAGGAGCTAGACCTCACTGTCCCCTTTTCCACCAATTCATGCACTTGCCTCATGATCTCCTCTTGTTGATCTTGTGAAACTCGATAAGGAGGCTTGTTAGGCGGTGGGCTTCTTGGTAGGAGCTCAATTGCATGGTCATCATCCCTCGTTTTAGAGGTAGCTCACTAGGGATGTCATCAATGAAAACATCTTGGAATTCATTTCGGAAATTAGACAACTCTAATTTCTCTTGATTCCCTTTATTGTAGGGATATGGTGTTCCCCAACTCATGAGCATCTATATACATGCTCTCTTCCCTGTAGGTGAAGTAGATTCTCCTTTTAGGGAGCTTCATGTTGGAAGCATGCGGTTAAACCATGGTGTCCCAACGATAATATTCTCATGTTTGAGAAGGGAGATGAATAAACAGATCTGGACATGAAGCCTTAATTTTCCAATTAAGGAAGTAACAGAGACGTCTTGTCCCTTGATAGCTCCATTGGCTTTCAATGCATCTCCCATCTCGTGGGCTTGTATGCCTAGCTTAGTGGTCAACTCCGAGGATTCGAAGTTGTGAGTTGACAAAATAAAGGCATCATGCTCTTCCATCTTTCCCCAAGCATAGGAAAGGAGAAATCCTTGGCAATGAGTATCCTCTTTTGGAGCTTCAAACATAGAGGCTCTAGGAGTCTCATTGTGGGCAACTCTCTTGGGGCAAGGATGATAACCATGGCCTTACTTCCCACACTTAAAACATATGTGGTCCTTACGAAAAGCTTCTAGCTCTTTAGGACAGAGTTTTTTACCTTTGTAAACTCCCTTCTCCTTGGACCTATTGTTGTTGTTGTTGGAATAGCCTTGGTAAGAATTTTGGGCATTGGTTTTCCTCTTGGCATCACTTTTGTCTTTATTTTCCACGGGCTTGACATTCCGTCTAGCCCCTTGTTGGAAATTGATGCGCAAAGCACCCATGGTGTGGTGGATTACTTTGGTGATAGAACCAGGCAATTGAGAGTTGACATACTCGGCCGTCTCTTTGGGTAATCCGGCACAGAATTGTTGCTTTTGCTCTGCGAAGTCTATCTTTTGAAAAATAGTAGCCTTGAGATGTAAATCCCAAAACTTGTCCACATATTTGTGGATAGACTCATGAGAGAGAAGCTTTAAACTTCACGGTTTGGTAAGCACTTTGTCCTTTGCATCACTTGCAAGGAATTGCTTCATGATGGAAACGCGTAGAGTTTTCCATGTCTTTGGGGCTTCGCCGTTGCCACGAAGGCTAGCCCACCATTGACGAGCCAATTTTTGAAAGTGCATAGCTACATGGCGTAGTTTGGAGGACTCCATGAAGCCCTCGTCTGCAAAGGCCGCATGAAATTGTTGGATGAAGGCCAATACTTTGTCAGTAGCACCAAAGGTGCCATCATAGGTGAGAAAAGAGATACTCTTTCCTCCCTCTTTGAACTTCTTGAACTTTTGTGACCTTCGCCATGCAAGATAAGATTTGCGATGTCCTCCCCTCTTGTATTCTCTAGGAGAATAATTATTGCTTTCGTCGGAAGAGGATGAATGTGAAGAAAAAGGAGTAGAGGGTGACCTCTTTCTTGTCCTTTTCTTCCTTTGTTTCCTCTCTTCCCTTTTTGAAGTGATGAGGAGAAGGACTATGGGTTAATCGTTTCCTCTTGGGAGGAGTTGGCGATCATTTAGTCCGCCGTCTTTGTGGAGCCACATCTTCGGAGGAACTTAAGGATTCATTACTTTCTTGTTCTTTGGATTCCTCCTCTCGTATGGAAGAGAGTCTTCTTTTGGGGGTCTCATCAAGAGGCCTCCTAAGCTCTCTCTCCAGTTGGAGAGGAAAGGAAATCCCATAAGCACGAAGTTGTTAAGTAACTTCGGCTTGCAAAGCGGGGTTGCCCATAGCTTGTTGCAACCTAGTGACAAGATAATTAACACACATGGGGACATCATCATTGGAACCTTCATGTGCAAAATCAAAGTTATCAATGTTCATTCTACTCTCTTGGTTATTGTCAGGCATGTTAATTAAACTTATGTGTATGCTTTGGCAATTCAAACCTTAGTTGCTACTCCTCTTAGCCTTTGAAAATAGGCACTTAAGTATCTACACCCACAGCTCGAATTGGTTAATTATAGAGAGTAGTGGAGTGAGTCTAACATAGCGAAGTTGCAAAGGGATAGCTCCTTTCGGACTTCTTATGGCTCAATAATAGCAAAGCCGTAGGCAAGTCTAAAAAGACTCCATTATTAAGACCAAAGCTCCCGAGGTGTGCACCATTTCTCACATAGTGGGCTCAACAAAACCGATAGTAGATCCTAGTCCCACTTACCCTAATATAATTAACAAAATCAACCATTAATAGGCTACTTAAGGACCTCTTACCAATGTAATGGAAATGGCCTATGATCTTTGAGAGTAGCGGAATTAGGAAATTAGGTGAGGCACTTTTGAGAGGTTACTTTGTGAGCATATCGGGTGAACTTAATTGATGGTAGCAACATAAACATGGTACCTAGTTAACTTGGCATGAAAAATACTTTTGCAAGAGAGAGAGTTTAGAGAACATGACAATAGTTGAGGACCAAATTCATATGGAGCCGGTCCCCCCTCCAATAGGCATTTGTTTTATAGTTTTTTCCATTAAGAGAGACTTGGTACAATACAATCTTTGTGTTCCTTGTGACATGCGTGATGCAATGAAGATGGAAAGCTTCATGCATCACAAGCATAACATAAACTTGTAGAAAGCATTAACTATCCCAAGCCTCAATCCCAAGGCTTCAAACACCTTCAAAGGTGGAGAGAGCTAGTGGGGAATGAGGGTAGGGAAGAGGAAGAAGAAACATTCCATAGGAGAAAGAAATAGTTTCTCACCTATCATTACTCTTCTTGCTAGCATACATAATAGTAAAGTAATGGAGATGGAGAAGATGGCAAGCTTAAGCATTGAAGCATGGCTCTTGGTTGGATTTGCATTCCATAGCCAAGAGTGTTGATGTAGGCTCTCACTTCTCACAAGCTTGGAGAAGGAGGTGGTGTTCCTCAACTTTCACCAAGTGAGAATGCCCCTCCAAATGAATGTGTGTGTGGAGTATATCCCCCTAGCACCCCCCTTGCTTGCTTGGGGCGAGTTGCAACATTTCCACATGCTGAAAGCTCATTGGACCCTTCTCCCCCTAGCCAATCACATGCAGCATGTAGCCAACTACATGGGTAGTCTTTTGACAAGTGTTCTCCTTACCCCTTAGAGAGAGAGAGAGAGCTTGAAAATATCTAGATATTTGTTGGATGGAACTAGAAGCTCATTGGACCCCTCTTTAGCCCAACCAATAGCATTCAAGCACACCATGTGGTTAAGCTTAGTGAGAGTCTGACATGTGTCCCATGTGCCCTTTTAGAAAAGGGGGTGCCCCTTGGGTGAGTGGAAGGTTAGGTCAAAGATTCCCGTAGCTTTGGGACTTTTATGCACAGAAAACTTCTCAAGCAACTTTCTCATTAAGTGTGTAGGGTCTCTTTTTGACTTAATCATCTTACCCCCATGCATAGGAAGCTTCTCAAGCAACTTCCTCGTTAAGTTTGTAGGGTCTCTTTTTGACTCAAGCATCTTACCCCCATGCATAGGAAGCTTCTCAAGCAACTTCCTCATTAAGTATGACAAGTACCTCAAGTACCTTAGTCATCAAACATGACAAGCATCTTAGGTGGAGTTCCCACCTCAAGCTCAATCCTAGCTTGCCTAAGGTCAAAGGCAAGTTTAGGTCGGGTTCCCACCTCAAGCACAGCCCTAGCTTGCTTAAGGTCAGAGACAAGTTTAGGTCGGTTTTGCACCTCAAGCTCAGCCCTAGCTTGCTTAATTAAGGTCAAAGGACTTTTAACACTAACCATTGGAGGTCTTTAATGAAACTAACCCTAAGGTCTTTTAAGCTCTATTAGTTAACCTTGCTCTTTGACATACCATCTCTCATTTTGGCCCCTTTACCATTGGCCCCGTGTTGAGATAGATCCATAAGCACATGTCTATATTCTAACCCTTGTTTCCGTTTATTATCCCGTATTAAATATCAGTTTAATATGAGAAAATCATTTGGGGTGGTTAGATATTAGATATTTAATGACACTTTCCCACACACACTCTCATTGTGTGCTATGCAAAGTGTAAGAGCTCCATCTCCTTCTCCAAGCTCCTTGAGAAGTTGAGAGCCTACACCAACACTCTTGGCTGTGGAATGCAAATCCAACCAAGAGCTATGATTCAATGCTTAAGCTTTCCATCTTCTCCATCTTCATTATATGCTATTATGTATGCTAAGCAAGAAGAGTGATGATAAGTGAGGAACTATTTCTTTTTCCTATGGAATACTTCATCTTCCTCTTTCCTACCCTCATTCCCTGCTAACTCTCTCCACCTTCGAAGGTGTTTGAGGTCTTGGGACTGAGGCTTGGGATAGTTAATGCTTTCTACAAAGTTTATGTTATGCTTATTGTTTGCAAGAAGGCTAATGGATTATTGCAAGTGGATTAATTGTTATTGCAAAGTAGATTAATTGTTGCTTTCGGCACAAGTTGATGCATGAAATTTTACATCTTCATGCATTCAAATGATTTAGGAACACAAGGATTAATGATGTTCACAAGTTCTTGATTGTTTTCAAGCTAAGATTGATTGTTGCTCTTAAGCAAAAGCTTGGTGTATGAAGCTTCCTTCTTCATACCGCCAAAGAGGTCTCAAGGAACACAAAAATTGTATTGTACCAAGTCTCCCTTAAGCCTCTTGGAGGGGGGACCGGCTCCACATTAATCCGGTCCTCAACTGTTGTCATGTTCTCTAAACTCTCTCTCTTGCAAAAGTATTGTTCATGCCTATTCAATCAAGTGTTATGATTAAGTTGCTACTACCAATTAAGTTCACCCTCTATGCTCTCAAAGTAATCTCACAAAGTTGCTCACTCTAATTCTCTTAATTCCGCTATTCTACAAGTTATTAGGCCATTTCCATTACATTGGTATCAGAGCATTTGGTTTCTCTTTTCTTGCTTAAAAAGACAGGTCCTTAAGTAGCCTATAAATGGTCGATGTTGTTAATTATATTAGGGTAAGTGGAACTGGGATCTATTATCGATTTTGTTGAGCCCACTATGTGGGATATGGTGCACACCTCGGGAGCTTTGGACTTAATAATGGAGTCTTTTTAGAGTTGCTTATGGCTTTACCATTATTGAGCCATAAGAAGTCCAAAAAGAATAACCCTCAGCAACTCTGCTATTCTGCTATGTTAGACCTACTCCACTACTCTCTATAATTAACCACTTCGAGCCGTGGGTGTAGATACTTACGAGCCAAATTTTCAAAGGCCAAGAGGAGTAGCAACTGAAGTTTTGAATTGCCAAAAAGTACACTAAGTAAACATACAAGTTTAATTAACATGGCTAACAATAACCAAGAGAGTAATGAACAATGATAGCTTTGATTTTGCACATGAAGGTGCTAATGATATGCCCCCATGTTTGTTAATTACCTTGTTACTAGGTTGCAGCAACCCATGGGTAACCCTACCTTGCAAGCCGAAATTACCCAACAACTTCATGCTTATGGGATTTCCCTTCCTCTCAAAGAGGAGAGAGAGAGCTTAGGAGGCCTCTTGAAGAGACTCCCAAAAGAAGGCTCTCTCCCATACGAGAGGAGGAATCCAAGGAACGAGAAAACACTGAATCCCTACGTTCCTCTGAAGACGCGGCTCCAAGAAGACGGCGGTATAGACGATCGCCAACTCCTCCCAAGAGGAAATTTCCAAACCATAGTCCTTCTCCTCATCACCCTGAAAGAGAAGAGAGGAAACCAAGGAAGAAACAAGCAAGGAAGAGGTCACCCTCCTCTCCTTCTTCTTCACCTTCCTCCTCTTCTGATGAAAGCTACGACTATTCTCCTAGAGAATACAAGAGGGGAGGACATCGCAAATCTTACCCTGCTTGGCGAAGGTCGCAAAATCTCAAGACGTTCAAGGAGGGAGGAAAGACTATCTCTTTTCTCACCTATGATGGCACCTTTGGTGCTACCGACAAAGTATTGGCCTTCATCCAACAATATGATGCGGCCTTTGGAGACGAGGGCTTCACGGAGTCCTCCAAGCTACGCCATGTAGCTACGCACTTCCAAAAATTAGCTTGTCAATGGTGGACTAGCCTTCGAGGCAACGACGAAGCCCCAAAGACATGGAAAACTCTACGAGTTTCCATGATGAAGCAATTCCTTGCAAGCGATGCAAAGGACAAACTGCTTACTGAATGGCGCAGCTTGAAGCTTCTCTCTCACGAGTCTATTCACAAGTATGTAGATCAGTTTTGGGATTTACATCTCAAAGCCACTGTCTACAAAAGGATAGACTTTGGGGAGCAAAAACAACAATTCTGTGCGGGTCTTTCTGAAGAGATGGCTGAGTATGTTAACTCGCAAAGGCCTAGGACCATACCGGCCGTCATACACCACACTATGGTCACCTCTCAAACTGATTTCCAACAAGGGGTTAATATAAATTCTAAGCCCGTGGAAGTGAAGGATCAAAATGAGTGTAGAGGGAGAATAAATGCTCAAACTTCCTCCAAAGGAAAAACTAGCAACAATGATAACTAAATCAAGGAGAAAGGAGTCTACAAAGGTAAGAATAGACTCTCTTCAAACAAAAGAGCTAGAGTGTTATCTTAAGGATAACAAATCCAACCCTGCCCATCCTTGGTCATGCTTGCCCATGATCCAAATATTTTTTGTGCCACCTTACTAGAACAGTGCGAAGCTCCGTTTGGGTAGTGGGCAGCCGGTGTGGTGTGTAAAGCACTCACTGTCCCTTTTGGAACCCTAATGTGTGGCTTCGCTACAATATGATGATTTATAACTATGTATGAGAATTGACTATCTCAGTCTCTTGTTCTTTCTGGTGCGGCAGCGACCATGTCGAAGCGAGGTGAGTGCGGTTTGCTGAGGTTGATGCGCAAGCTGTGTGTGTGAATCAGTTTGTGACAGATCGGAGCTTATGCATGCATGCGCAGGGCGAGGAGGGTCGTCAGGAAACAAGTTTCGGATGTCGCTGGGTCTTCCTGTAGGAGCAGTTGTCAACTGTGCAGACAACACAGGAGCCAAGAACCTGTACGTTATCTCCGTCAAGGGCGTCAAGGGCCGCCTCAACAGGCTGCCCGCTGCTTGTGTGGGAGACATGGTGATGGCCACTGTTAAGAAAGGAAAGCCTGATCTCCGTAAGAAAGTGATGCCTGCCGTCATTGTTCGCCAAAGGAAGCCCTGGAGAAGAAAGGATGGTGTCTTCATGTATTTCGAAGGTTGCTGTATTCTTCTTGCTTTACTTTCCTTTCCTTCATGTCACACATTTCCTGCAGGGCTTACCTTGTTTGCCAATTCTTGTCTCACTCCTCTCTCCTTTGTTATCATTGTCAGATAATGCTGGTGTGATAGTAAACCCTAAGGGCGAGATGAAAGGTATGTAGCTGTTCCAGGTTTTCTCTTTAGTGATTGTGTGCTCCTACTGGAACATTCTTCGTTTATTCTTGAATTATGCTGGGCTCAACTACTAGAGAGAGAGAGAGAGAGAGAGAGAGAGAGAGAGAGAGAGAGAGAGTTTTCTGCCTGCAGGATCTGCAATTACTGGTCCTATTGGTAAGGAGTGCGCAGACTTGTGGCCAAGGATTGCCAGTGCTGCAAATGCAATTGTGTGATCAGCTTCAACAGCTATAGCTAATCAAGGGTTTATTTAGTTCAACGGCTTGATATATGCTCTAAGGTTGAGAATGTTGTACCTGTTGCCATCTGTGCATGAATACTTTTCGGAATTGTTAGTAATATAGTGCTACTCAGTTTTTGTTCCTGAGTGAGTGCTGTCATTGCAGCTGTCCAGTTTAATTTTATCTCTAGGAATTTGAAATTGTCTCAGTTTCTCTGCTGGTGAAACATTATGGATCAATAGGTGTGCTGCCATCGGACTGTGCTAATGATGGTTCTCCTGCTGTGTATTCGTGGCTTAAAGATTCCTTTCAATCAAAGAAAGTGTTAAATCTTTGGCATGAGTAATCTCCCTCCAGTAATGTAGTCTCTTACGCACCTCATTTTATTATTGAGATTTGATGCCCTTATGTCTGTGATGAGCTGTGAAAGTCTGGCAATGCTCCGAGAGCTTCAGAAGTCATTTGATAGTGCCATTTTCAAGGAAAAAGTTACCTAGTGAATTTTATATTTGTGGTGCTCTCTATATTCTATAGGCCAGCCATTGTTACTGCACAATGACACATTTCCCAGGTTTTCTCTTTAGCGATTGTGTGCTCCTACTGGAACATTCTTGAATTATGCCGGGCTCAACTGCATGATGGTGGAATGTGGCTAAGATTGATATTTGAAGTAAATGGCCTGATGTTACAGAATCTGTGGTACAATGCATCTTATTAAAGTGCAGCTTGTCTTATCATCCAAAAACAGATTTGAGACCTCTGCCTGACTATGGAAGTATATTTTTAAATTGTGCTTATGTAGTTTGTAGTGTACTATTGTGCCGGTCACGTTTATTTTGTGCTAAACTCCTAGACAGTAATGACATGGATGACACTAAATCTTCTAATCAATGACTCACTAATATGCTGACTGATCTCAATTGTTCTTTATAATAAAAAGAATTGTTGATTGTTGAAGTGTCCTTGAGATTTTTAATTTGTTTAAGAATGTTTTGGAAGTTGTGATCATGGTCTTGAGAAGGAAGGTACTTTTAATTCAATATGGTTGGGCCTCCATTTGTCTAATAAAAATTTAGACCTCCATTTGTATCAGAATGAGCAATGTTAAGTGCATTGAACAAGCTCAGTACTTAGACCAATAGCAATTTGAAAATGCTTAATAACTTTATTGTAGGTGGTTGCATCCCTTTGAATTATTTTTGTCTGATGGATATTGGTCAAAGGTCAGGGATCAAGTCTACCTTTTATCTCACAACTGATTGTTAATGATCGGATATCTCAAATAGAGCTATACCTTTTGGTAATTAATACTCAATAGACACTTGGTCTATGTTTAAAGTAAATAAAACGAATCGTGCATTATTTGATTAATTGTGTATCCTGACCTTGCATTATTCTATTAATATATTGTATCCTGGGTACACACCAGCCTGTGATCTATCATATCTGTTTTGAGGCACCAGACAAATGAGGTTTTAGCCATTCCATAGCTGCTGGGTCTGAAGTGAGAAACAGCATCCACTTCAACCTCGAGTGGATGAACTGAAGTCAGTTGCTAATGTATACCATTATAAAATAGACTTGCTAACTCTGATTTCTTTCCCGTGGCACTCTTTTGCTTATACTGTCATGAGCTGCTGGGTGAGTTTTTGAAAATTGATTTGTGGTATCGCATTTGGCATTATTAGTATTGACCTTCAAAAGGATTGTGATGGTTTGTCAGAAGTTTCTTGAAGCTTTCACTCTGACTACGTGCTACAGTTGGCTTCTAGAACTAGATCTAGGTTGCTATTTTTGTAAAGTTAAGAGTTTGTTTCAAAGCTTTAAACGTAAACCGACTTATCGAGTGAAATCTTGCTTAAGAGACGTTGGAAGAGGATGAGGAGAAAAATCGATGCGAGATTGGGGGGGGAAGAGAGACAATGTTTACACAAAACGCGTTTCGCTTTCATTAGCTCATGAGTGGTGCAAACATAAAAGAGGATATGGAGGGGGTATAAATAGTGAGGTGTGGTGTGGCTCAAGAAATTGTAATGGTACCATCATTTGAAGATGGAGAGGCTAACTTAAAGACAAGTTAATGTTCACCTTAAGTGAGTACTGACAAAAAAAGGGGGGGAAAGTGGAGAGTTAATAGGGCATTTAAAGGAGTGGAAGATTGTACAGGAAAGGGACTAGTCAAAAAAAGGGGGGAATTTGACTTAACCTAGGGAATGGGTGGAGTTTAGAGGGGCTGCATATATACATGAGGCCGAAGCTAACTGAATCTAGGTTATAGTCAAATTCGGGTGTAATTCCTTGGGGGGGGGGGGGGGGGAGGGGGGAAAGGTGGTATATATACATGAGGTCGAAGTTAGCCGACTCCAAAGTTTAGCCAAATTCGGGTTCCGAGATTAGGCGCATTCATCCAACATATCACAGGTCTAGGTAAGTGCGCGAGGTCCGTGCTGGATTTGAGCAGATTAGTGAGGGGTTGGTTAATGGAACGAAACAAGTTGAGATGGTGGATCAGAGGTGAGAAAGGAATCTTGATGACGGTAGGAGAAGGTTTGGTAATTGACAGTTTTTGAAGGTGAGAGGGTCTTAAATCATAAGAAAGGTAGAGAAAGTAAGCTTTCAACAGGGGGGAGGGATATCCTTTTGCTCTAAGCCTAGTATAGAAGAGGTTACGAATAGAGATGAAGCCCGAAAGAGAGCTTTCCCTAATAATGTACCTCTTAAGCTTTGAGAGGATAAAAACAATCTTTTGGTGAGTAGGGTGCCAAGATTGCCAAGGGATATAGTTGTAGGAGTTTAGGGTTTTTTGGTGACAGTGGGTATCAAGGATCCCATAAGCTGAAAAAGAGGGTCCCTTTAAAAAATGGATATCCAGAATAAAAGATTCTTGAGAGGAGATTGAAAGGGAAATTTTGATATGTTCTTAGAGAGGGTGTCCATACTTTTGGAGGAGTTTGTTTAAGCTAGAGCGAGGACCATCCCAAATTCCAAAGGCATCATCTACAAATCTCTTGAAATAGAGAAGGGACGGGGAATATAAGAGATTCATGCCTTCTTCTAAAAAGCAAAGGAAAAGGCAAGCATACACAACCGCAAAGTTTGATCCCATAGCCGTGCCTTTGATTTGGTGCCAAAATTTTCCATTGAAAGAGAGATAATGGTGGTTGAGGATAAGAGAGGCTAAAGACAAGATGAAGTTGACCTTAGGGGAAGGGAAGAAGTCTTGGATGGAACTTTTAAGGGCAAGGAGGCCTTCGCGGATGGGGATACTAGGGTAGAGAGATTCAACGTCAAAGGTGAAGAGGATAATGTTGGGAGGGAAAGCGGTAGAAGCTAAATCTAAAACAAGAGAGTGAGAGTCTTTAAGGTGTTGTGTTTTGGACAAAAGAATCGGGTATAGTTATGTATGGAGCCACTTAGAGGCATTCTCCAAGACGTAACCTTTGTAAGAACAGATTGGACAGCCTACGAGGATGGGTTTGTGGATTTTAGGTAAAAGGAAGAATGGACAAGGCTTGGGGTTATCAAGTGAGGAGGAGAGGATAAAAGCTCTTTTGTTGTAGGGAAGAAGAGTATAGTTGGTGACGATGGAGAAAAGGAGGGATTGCACAAAAGGTAAAGGAGTTGTGGAGATTTTGGAGTAGGTGAGGGGGTCCATAAGGTGACGAAAAACTTCATTATTGAACCAAGACTTAGAAAGGATAACAGGTCCTAGATTTTTATCTACTGGTTTGATAATGATGTTACGATCATTTCTTAAAGATGAGATGGAGTTCTTTAAAAGGGGTTTAGAGTGAAAAGAAGGAAGAGAGGATAGAAGAGGTTTAAGGAGAGAAGAGATAAGTCTAAAGGTTTGGTTAAGAGTTGTGGAGAGAGAGAGAGGATTCGGGATAGAAAAAGGAGGAGGAGAAAGAGAGGGTTCTTTAGTAAAAAACATTTTAAGTTGCAAACTTCTTTCTAAATTAGAATAAGCTTGAAGAATAGAGGAGACGGGAGGTGGGGGAATATAATTCAGCACAAGGCCTACAAGCCTTTGTTCGGAGGGAGAGAGGGAACGATTAGAAAGGTTATAGAAAGAGAGATTAGTAACCTTGTGCTCAAGGGAAAACGTGGTAATTTTGCTAAAAGTCAAAATCTTAAAGAGATGGGGGTTAGCGAGGGGTAGCCAAAATTTACAACGCTTTCTACCTATGTAGGGGGAGTGAGAAAGAAAAGGGAACATACAAGGAGGAGGGGTCCAGACATGAGGAAAGAGGGGGGGTTTAAAGAAGAGCAAATGGACCCAAGAGGTAGGGTGCTCCTTCCCTACTTCTCCCTCCTCCATTGCAAGTTTTTTGAAGTTTTAGGTAGGCTATACTTAGGGTGGAGAGGCTTGGGTTGTGGTGTGAAAGAGTTGAGGGGATAATGGGGAGTTTTGAGAAGAGAGGGTAAGGGGGTGATGTTTGAAGCGGAGGGAGAAGTGCATGATTTCTTTGGAGTGGTTAAAATGGGAGGATTATAGGAGGGGGAAGTAGTGCAAGGGTGGCCTGATGGGGGAGAGGGTTTGGGCTTTTTAAAGGGTTGCAAGGTGGAATTTACAAGGGAATTTTTATTCAAAGGGGGAGGCTTCTTGAAAGGTTGTCGAGTGTTATGTGACAAAACTTTCGGAGGAGAGGGCTTGTAGGAGGTTGAGTGGGAGTTGTTAGGGGGCTTCTTTCGGGGGGGTGAAAGAAGTTTCTTCTTTTGGGTGGTGACCTCATGAAGTACCAATTCACCCACCGTTACCTCCTTAGGTAGAGATTCTACCTCCTCCAAGATGGTAGATTGGGACCTCTTTCTAGCATTGTGCGCTGCTAAGCTTAAAGAAGAGGCTAAATGCGCTTGAAGTATCTCATTTTGAAGATGCGCATCAAAGTCATTGAGGGAGGTTTGCTTCCAAAGAAAAAGTTGATTTTCCCAAGCTGTGGGTAGCACCCTTGGGAAAGAGATGGGTGCAAGTTTTTTGATAAGGTCCAAAAGCCTCTCATCCACAAGATCACGGTACTCATCAAAGGTTTTTTGGAGGTTATTGACAAGCAATTCTTGGGCTTGGATATACGCTTTAGTGCAATCTAATTGGAATTGGATGTTAAGAGCGTTAAGCTTGGCGCTTAAGAGTGCTTGAGCTTGAGAGTCATCCAAGGTGAGGCGAGGAGGCTTCCACCGCAAGGGAGGAAGAGCTTGCGGAGAGAGAACCAAAGGATGAGGGGAAGATAAGAGGAGGACTAGTGAGGAGGCCGCCTTGAGAGGTGTTGGAGAGAATACCACCATGCATGGTTTGTGGAGAGGTGGAGAAAATGCCACCATGCATGCTTTGTGGAGAGTAAGTAAGACTGGGATTAAGTGAGAGAGAGGGATTAGTGATTCCGATGTTTTTTGTCATGGGAAAGGAGAGTTGATCAAGATCTTCAAGCGGTAGGTTAGCGGTGAGGCCGAAGATTTTTTTCGAACTAAAAAGGGTCTTTTTCGAAGAGGTAGGAAGAGATGACGTTGGAGAGGGTCGGTTGATGAGGTTGGCCGCCGAGGTAAATCCGGGAAAAGTAGATTTACCCTTAAAAAGGGTGTTGGGTTTGAAGGGAATTACAAGGACCGGGGAAGCGGATGTGGGTGTTGGGAGATTTGTGGTGTGGGCCGCCATATTGG
Source organism: Adiantum capillus-veneris (assembly GCF_014529385.1). Classification (NCBI taxonomy): domain Eukaryota; kingdom Viridiplantae; phylum Streptophyta; class Polypodiopsida; order Polypodiales; family Pteridaceae; genus Adiantum; species Adiantum capillus-veneris. The sequence continues at coordinate 4,952,164 of NC_140942.1, forward strand.
AGATAGCGGAGGCCGGAACGGATGGAGCCGAGAGCGGAGGAGCCGGAAGCGAAGCTTTGGGTTGCTCTCTATTGTCGTTGGGGTATGGTTTGATCCTAATGCCGATGCCGAAATGGGGGAAGGAGTCGCCATAAGGATTAGTAAGAAAAGGAGGAAGGGTTCGATGCAGAGACTACCTCGCACCTAGAAGGGAAAGGTTTTTACCTTTTGCCCGGATTAAAGACTAGTTTTTGCTTGAGCTTGGTTGTGGTTGAAGAGGAAGCAAAAAAAAAAAAGGCACACGTTGAAGGTTTCTGGTTGAGGGTGCAGTTGAAGTATGAGAGGATGTGGTGAAGACTGCCGGGTGAGGTAATAATCACTAGGCCGCCTGAGGATGGGACACCTCGTTGGACTTGGGGAAGCGGCAACTCGTTGGAGCTCAGCACGAAAAACTTTGTTTTTTCTACTGTCGGTGCAGGCAAAAGACTTTGTTTTTTCTTATTTCTACTATCGGTGCAGGCCAAAGACTTGGGGGGTGCTGCTGGGCAGCTGGTTCGAGCACTTGAACAAAGCAAACTCTCCTCGCCAAGCGGCTTGGGGGGTGCTGCCTGGCAACTGGCTCAAGCGTGTGGAAGTATGGCAAAATCTTCGTGCAAAGCCCTGCTGTAGGTCTCCTTTTGAAGCTGCACAATAGCCCCACCAGGGTCGCCACCCGCACTATGCAGCACACACGCTTCAAGTTGGGCAGGGGTCAGGGTTCAAGTCTACCTTTTATCTCACAGCTGATTGTTAATGATCGGATATCTCAAATAGAGCTATACCTTTTGGTAATTGATACTCAATAGACACTTGATCTATGTTTAAAGTAAATAAAACGGATCGTGCATTATTTGATTAATTGTGTATCCTGACCTTGCATTATTCTATTAATATGTTGTATCCTGGGTACACACCAGTCTGTGATCTATCATAGCTGTTTTGAGGCACCAGACAAATGAGGTTTTTAGCCATTCCATAGCTGCTGGGTCTGAAGTGAGAAACAGCATCCTCTTCAACCTCGAGTGGATGAACTGAAGTCAGTTGCTAATGTATACCATCATGAAATAGACTTGCTAACTCTGATTTCTTTCCCGTGGCACTCTTTTGCTTATACTGTCATGAGCTGTTGGGTGAGTTTTTGAAAATTGATTTGTGGTATTGCATTTGGCATTATTAGTATCGACCTTCAAAAGGATTGTGATAGTTTGTCAGAAGTTTCCTGAAGCTTTCACTCTGACTACGCTCTACAGTTGGCTTCTAGAACTAGATCTAGGTTGCTATTTTTGTAAAGTTAAGAGTTTGTTTCCATTTGTTATGTATAACACAACACACCCTATCAGTCAAGGTAGGTGTTCAGTGGGTTGTAGTTCTTAGCTGCTAATCAACTCCTATTTATCATACAAATTACGTTGCAAGACCTGGATGCACACATCAGTTGGCAGTCATTACTTGTCTAATTGAATGGACCTTCTGCCAAATTAACGGTGGTGATAGCATCTGTGTTACAACTCAGCGGTGGGAAATCAGAGTTGTAGGTGCAGCAAGAGTTCAGAATGATTGGAGAGTAGCGCGAAGACGACCTGCACAGCTCTGCACTTGTTGGCATTTTTGACTCTAGACAGTTGGGAAAGGGCACCGGTAATGGACACTTACTATCCATTCCCCCATAATACTCGCTCCCCAATGACTTCTGGCCTCCATCGATTGCAGGGTCGTAGGTATTGAGGAATGTCAATAAGTGTACCCGATAGCCAAATTATTTTGGAACAAGCTAACAGATACCTCGGATGTCCTATGAAGCCTTGTCAAGCGTGCAAGCAACATTGGAGTAGAAGCACACAAATTGTTGCTAAGTCATTTTCTTCTCTACTGGACTCATAAAAAAGATTTGGAACCAGAGAATAAACCCCAGTGTCAAACTTTGCTTTGAGGAATGAATGTATTGGCTTTGCACATCCACAACAGACAAAGCATGCTCGTGAGAGACGGGATAGGGAAAGAATGTCCTGTCCCAGTAAATATAGTGCCTGTATGGCAGCTGGCGGAGGCTAGGAGCCATGCCACAAGTTGTGATTATGAGAAAGAAGTATCAGCGTCCTTTTCTGGCTGTCAAGGGTAGGGGCAAAGGGTTGTCAATTCCTCAGTTGATTCAGAGTGCTGAGCTATTGGCACCTGAGCCAATTTTCCGCTGGCTTTGTATGCAACAGGTCCTATTTCAGGTGGCCAATTTTCCACTGGCTTTGTATGCAACATATCCTATTTCAGGTGTTGTCCGAGAGATGCTCACTGGGCCCTCGTAGTGTGCACCAGCTTTCTGATATTTCGACGGTTGACATGGCAAAGATCCATCGTCTGCAGCATGATATTCTTGCCAATAAAGCTGCCGTCTTCTACAAATTAGATGTAGTGCCCCCGACCTGACCTTGACGGTTTAGAATGAGACATGTCTTTCATTATGTTTTGCTACCGATTCTATCATAGATTTGGCATGCATTTATGATTCCTTGCATAATGACATGGAGTACTCAACTAGAGATCACACTCAAAGGCAACAATTTATGTGAACCACTTGAATTGGTTACCTCATTAACACAAAAAGTTAGCACTTCACACGATTGTGTATAGACACCATTAAAATGTTTTGAGGTGGATAATTTAATGTGCGAATGAATTGATCAAACCATCGAGTTGCTTTTATTACGTCTGCACGGTTTAATTGCGCCTACTACTTACAATGTGCTTGACTGAGAGAGACTTACACTGGCAAGTATAACTTTGCATGTCTACTCACTAAAATTTACAAAGGGTTACTTGTTTCAATTTAGGCTCTTTGTTCAGCTTTTTGCATTGTAGTTTGTCATAAATGACGTATAGATAGGTCAATCAACAACGTACAACATCATGCTAAAGCACACAATAATGCCCTTCTCAGGGCATACCATCGTGCACAAGTGCCAGCTCATTACACTGCTCTTGTTTAGGTTTATGATTGCTTTTGGAGGAACCACATAAAGTGTTGTAATTATTGCACTTTACAACAGAACGTTTGTTATATATAACATTTGAAATCGAATATATTACAATGATATCCAATACTCAGATCTAAGATGCACTTTCAAATATTGGGTTTTCGCTGTGTGCTAAGGGAATAATTAATCTGTTCAAACTTTCCATCAATCAGCCCATCATAGATTTAAACATAGACTGTGCACAAGACATTGTTTCTGCGAAATTGGTCTCGAGCATTTCTCAAGATATACACTGAAGAAATTTCCTCTCAAAAGACTGTAGTAACTAGTTCTTCTCCCAACTATAACTTTGACAATGGATTTGAACACATTGTTACCCGACCTTGTGCTGCAACTTTAGCAGAGTTTTTGTTCTTGACATCCACCGCTGCCACAGCGATCATCTTTCCCACCCTCAAAACCCATGCTTCGAATTCCACCTCCTCCTACACACACAAAAATGGTGATTATTCAACTCTCTCTCCCTAAAACCAAAAAGCGTGCCCTCCCAAAAACTCAAACCTTTATTGGAGTTCCTGCTATGTAAGATATACTGATGTCCGTGACAGACCAAGAAGTGGACTTAGCAACACTTCTGATAGCAGCACAACCAAGAGTTTCGACCAAAGAGCCAATAACACCACCGTGCAGCGTCGTATATCTGTTCTGCACCATCATAACATGTCATGTCAAAGAAGACTAGTATGCAATGCTATGCTGCCGTTGTCTTTACTCACATTGTGGACCTTCCGAGTTTGCAATGAACAAACCTCGGTCCATCACATGAGAGAATGCCGGTGAGAGTGAGAGAGAGAGAGAGAGAGAGACCGAGAGGGCTGGTGAGACGGTAAGGGTGAAGAAGAGGTGGCCCGGTTGAGAGCGACAACGGTGAAAGGAAAGGGCGCGGCAGAGAAGGGCAGGCAGGAAGGCGGGCAGGGCTTGCTGCGACAAGCTGGGAGGTGCAATCTGCGCGATGCGCGACAGCCACAGCGCCCCCAACTTACTGCCTGCCTCTTCCGGATCTTCTGCCCACAAGGGCTCCATCTTGCCGCTGCCGCTCCCGCTCGCCATCGATCTCGTCACACAAGGAAAGGATCCCAATTCTGTTAGAAAGTAGAAAACCTTACCCAAGCTTGCTTCTCGTCACTATATGGCACGGCTCTGCCCGGGGGGGGGGGGGGGGGGGGGGAATCTAGGGTCCAAATTTAGGGGCACGAGGCAGCTTTAATCTCGGCCCCTAGTTCACTTGCCTTTGCTCATCTTCAATCGGAATTCAAGAAGAAGACGTCGGTATGAAAAGCAGTCAGAGGTTTGGTTTAGAGATCAATCTCCAAGTGAAAGATTGTTAAGTATGGAGTCGGATTGACCCCTTGTAATTTTTTGTGTTAAACGCGCACATTTGTAAGGACCCCATTATGAGGAGAAGCCATCGTGCGTGAAAAAAAATAACTCATCAAAAAATAAAATCATTCGTCGAAAATCAAAATTTTTATTCCCATCGAAATATTCCTTTTTTGCCAAAATATTATGGTCGGGTGGCGATCGAAAAGTGGTCGGAAAACGATCGGTTGGTTGACCAGTGGTTGGTAGTCAATGGACGGTGACCGGTGATCGAAAGTCAATGGACGGTGGCCGAATTCAAAAGCGGACTTGTCTTCTCAAGGACGGCCACACATTGGCGGATTGGAGGGTCCGATTTGGACTTATATACACAAGGGCAGCTACACATGGCTGCCTATCATGAGAGAGGGCAGCCCTTTTGACCTATAAAAGGAGGCCATTTCTACACACATTTCATAGTGTGAAGTTGATGCAACAAGGTGGGTGTGAGGTGGTAAGAGTGAAGCAAGGCGGGAGCTCCATAAGGGTATAATCCTTTTGTAACCTACTTTTTGTTTTGAAGTACTAAAGCCATTGAGTGGCTGCTTTCTCGTGGACGTAGCCCACATTGGGTGAACCACGTATATCGTGTGTACTCTCTCTCTCTCTCTCTACTCTATAATCTCTTGTAATCTCTCCATTAAGTAATCTACTCAATTATTTACTTAGCTACGTCATATTTCCTAACATGTAGTACAAGGGTTCAAAGGTAGCCTCATAAGATCCTTTGCTACCAATGGCAAGAGGCTCAAACTTAAGTTTGAGACATTCATGTCTGTGCTAGTGTAGTGCTATTGTATAATGCTACCCGCATGATATCGTTGAGGCTACTACCAAGGGCATGGAATAACACATTTTGGCTCAAACTTAAGTTTGAGCCTTAACTGTCTATGATAGTGTAGCAAAGCACTACTATACAAACCTATCCTCCTGACATCCTTGTAGCTACCAATGGCAAGAGCCTTGCTTGCAGTGTAGCCCTACAATGCAAGGGCACAGCCTCATGACATCCTTGTGGCTATCAAGGGCATGGAGAAATATCTTTAGGCTTAAACTAAAGTTTGAGTATCTGATACTGTAGCACTAGGGTGAAAGGTTAGTCTCATGAAATCCTTGTAGCCACCAAGGCATAGAATAACATCCTTGTGGAAAACAATGGGAAGAGGATTGCACTTAAGTATAGACCTTGCCTACATATGTCAGTATAGCACTACGATGCAAGTATAGATTCATGACATCCTTGTGGATACCAAAGGAAAAGAAAAACACTCTAAGGCTCGAACTTAAGTTCGAGACTCAACTGTATAATCTATTGTAGCACTAGGAAGTAAATCTAACCTCATCGTTTAGAGATACTAATTCCAAGAGGCTCAAATTTAAGTGCGATCCTCACTTGCATAGTTTAGTGTAGCACTAGAATGCAAGGCTAGCCTGACGACATCCTTGTGGCTACCAAGGGTATAGAATAGCACCTTAAGCTTAAGCTTAAGTTCAAGCCTCATTTGCATATGCTAGTGTAGCACTAGGATGCAAGGCTTTCCTCATGACATCCTTGTGTCTACTAAGGGCAGGAGGCTCAAACTTAAGTTTGAGCCTTGCCTACATATGCTAGTATAGCATTAACATGAAAGTCCTCATGACATCCTTGTGGCTACCAAGGGTATAGAATAGCACCTTAAGCTTAAGCTTAAGTTCAAGCCTCATTTGCATATGCTAGTGTAGCACTAGTATAGCTTTGCCTACATATGCTAGTATAGCACTAGCACTAACATGAAAGTCTAGCTTCATGACATCCTTGTGGATACCAAGGGAATAAGACAACACCTTTAGGTTCAAACTTAAGTTGAAATCTCAGTTGCGTATGGTATTGTAGCACTAGTGTGTAAGGCTAGCCAAGGGACATCCTTGTAGCTACTTAGGGAAAGAGGCTCGACCTTAAGTTCAAACCTCACCTACATATGCTAGTATAGTAAGTCTAGCTTAATGACATCCTTGTGGCTACTTAGGAAAAGCGTCTCAAATTTAAGTTCAAACCTCACCTACATATGCTATTGTAGCAAGTCTAGCTTAATGACATCCTTGTGGCTACTTAGGGAAAGAGGCTGGAGATTAAGTTTGAACCTTGCCTACATATGATAATATAGCAATTCTGGCTTGAACTTAAGTTTGAGCCTCAACTGCATATGTTATTTTAGCACTAGGGTGTAAGGCTAGCCTCATGACGTCTGTGTGGATACCAATGCCAAGAGGCTCAAACTTAAGTTCGATCCTCACTTGCATATACTAGAGTAGCACCATCATGTAGGGCTTGTTGCTACCAAGGGCATACAAGAACACCTTTAGGCTCGACTTTAAGTTCAAGTCTCAATTAGATATTCAGCACTAGGATGCAAGGCTTGCCTCATGACATCCTTGTGGCTTTCCTTATTTTCATATGCTATTGTAGCTCTAGGGTGTAAGGTTAGACTCATGATATCCTTGTGGCTACTAGAGGCAAGAGGCTCGAGCTTAAGTCCAAGCCTCACCTAGATATGTTAGTATAGCACTATCACAAAAATCTAGATTCATAACATCCTTTTAGGATTCATGCAAGAATAGAAAAACACTTAGGATTGAACTTAAGTCTAGCCTCACAAAATCCTTCTGGTTACCAATGACAAGAGGCTCAAACTTAAGTTCGATCCGTGCTTGCATATTCCAGGGTCCAAATTTGGGGGCACGAGGCAGCTTTAATCTCGGCCCCTAGTTCACCCGCTTTGCGGGGTGTGGGTCGAGTGTGGGACATCTCGATTGCCACACGAATGCCCTACCATCACGCTAGCGCGCGTCACTGTCTATGTTGGCATGGCACATGATCATACCCTAGTTTAGGTGCCCCTAGTTCACCCCCAATTCACCCACCCCTAGCTTACCAGCCCCTAGTTCCCCGTTAGTTCACCCTCAGTTCACCCCTAGTTCACCCTTAGTTCACCCCTCGTGCACTGTGTGCTCCGACGGCGGAGATTAAAGCCGCCTCGCGTCCCCAAATTTGGGCCCTAGATCCCCTCTGACCCAGAGCCGTGCCATATAGTGATGAGCGTGCTGGTGTGGATTCTAGGTCGCGATCAACCATTAGCTCCACAAAAAGAGGAGCGCTCAAGAAGAGGGACAACCAAGCTCCCCTGCCCATTGTTGGGCGGGGTTGGAGCTCACATCGCGACAACACCCACAACCAGGCGCAACCAATAGGTTACGCAGCAGTCACTAAAACAAGCAGCTCTAATTTAATTTTTATTTTAAGCTGGGCAGGCAGATGTGTAAAGCTCACTCGTCCACCCCAACGTGAGGATTATTGCCTGTGCATCGATGTATAACCGGCCTTCGGAAAGTGAGGCCTAGCATAAACAAGGTGAAGAGACACCAAGGCCTGCTAAGTTAAGGGAGGAATGAGATTTAAGGAAAGTGTTTTGATATAAAATTATATTATCCATTATACATATAAAATCACAAATAGTTTATATATTTGAAAAGGTTCCACTTAAATAATAAGGTGAAAGATGCACATTGCACATTATCATTTGAAAACAAAATAAAATGAAAATAAAAATATGCATTGTATATTATTCATTATACATACACAAGCTAAATTCAAAAAAGGTAGTGGCAATAATCTCGTACTCTTTCTTCCACCTCTCTCTTCATTCACAGGGGAGGAGGTAGCTCAATAAAATTTATTCTGTATGATTTGGATGTCCAATGAGTTGTAGTGTAGTGGTAGTGTTGTTTACGTAGCTATTGGATTCAATTCAATCACACCGATCCACGTTTTGTGTTGAAAAGTGGATGGCAGAACTTCTCTGTTGAGGGGGGGAAGGCTTGCTAATTTTTTTGTGGGTCCAAAGAAGTATAATTTCTTTTTGTGTCAATGGACAACCTCCATGGTGAAGGCACATTTCTTTCTGAACGTCCTTCATTGGCTCTGGTGAACCCAGTGTACGAGAAAAACCATTTTCCCAAACATACAAAATTCCTTTTCTTGGATTTGTCAAGAGAAAATTTTAAAAATTAGGTTATTTTTTTCAAATTTTTATACTTTTTTCTCTATTTTGGGGCAAAATTTCTCCTTTTGCACCTTCCCTCAACCAACATTCTTGAAATTAAAAAACGGCACGATATTAAGCTGAGACACATTTTTTCCGAACATTGGGTGAACCCAACCATAATCATGAATGGTTTATATAGATCAGAAAAAGCTGCACTTAATTAATAAGGTGAAAACATTATTATTTAAAAACAAAACAAAATAAAAGTAATAAAACTAGGAAAACACATTAAAAACTAAAATTAAAGAATATATTAACATTATCATTAAAAAATATAGATTTAATAAGCATAGAGAATAATAAATCAATTTAATAATTCAATAATTTAATAATTTAATAAAATGAATCTTAGTGAAGTCTTTAAATAAAAAGACTCTTATAAGTGAGTTGAATACTTCACATCGTATATGGATCAAACTCCTATGGAGACTCTTTAATCCTTTGTTCTTTACTCTTTTTCACCATGCCAAAAAAAATGAAAGCATCTTTGGGAAATAGCATTTGAAACGAAATGCTTTCCTCCTCTTCAATTTTATAAGGGACACATGTCAAGCAAACAAATTTGAACGACCTTCACTCATATGGATACTAAAGCCTTTAGCACGCCAAAAATGAATGGATGTTGGGAAAAAGTGATTAGTTATTCAAAGATATGGAATGTAAAACAATGTAGAAGGACTTTAGCACGCCAAAAATGAATGGATGTTGGAAAAAGTGATTAGTTATTCAAAGATATGGAAAGTAAAACAATGTACAAGAGATGAAATGAATAGTCTCCCTTGCCTATACAAAAGAAACCTTGCATGTGATTCTCTCTCTCTCTCTGTCTCTCTCTCTCCCCACCCCACCCAAAACAACAACAACAACAAATAGTCAGATTCTTTAGTTGTTGGGTGTGATTTTCTTACATTCCCTAATGGAACCATCTAACAAATTAATTCATTCTTTCAATTTGTTGACATGGGCAAAGTCCAGAAGACTAACATGCCCTGAGTTCCAAATTCATCACGTAGATCTTTGAGGTCTCTTGGAATTGTTCCTACAAGGCTAAGACGTTAAAATTTCTCTTCTTCTAAGAGTCATTAATGGACACAAACACCGCATCTACAAAAGAGGCCAACAAATTGGCTCTCTTTGTTCAAGTGCTTGGATTGGATAATCAAAATAGGTATGGAAGAATCAGATTAAAAAACTTAAATCCAGTATTAATAGAGCATGACAAAAATGTATTGGTGGGTAAACGAAGATGAGCTACAAGGTCTTAATATTGCGACATCACATAATCCGAGATTGTCACCTTGAAGGATAACAAAGCTATAAGAACATTATGACACAATTTGGGCATCCTTTGTAGTTGGTGATTTGAGAATAAAATTCTACTCAAATGATGGTTCATAAGATGTGGACTCCTATCATCCCAAGCTAATGGACAGACTGAAAGTTCTAATAAATTCCTTGCTGTGTATTCTCAAAAAGATTGTTTCACAATGAAGACTAGGATGACAAGTTGGATTCAACTCTTTGGTTTTTTAATAAAGTCCACTTGTGTATTCTTAAAAGTATTGTTTGTAGATCAAAAGGAAGACTAGGATGATAATTTGGATTCAACTCTTTGGTCCTTTAAGTCAACTTACAGAATCGCAACAAGAATGACTCACTTTAGATTGGGTTGTGGTTAAGAGGAAGTGATGCCAATAGAATTTGGCTCCAAGTCTGTGGATTATGGCTCAACATACATTGTCTCCAGTGAAATAAATTAAGTACATGTGGATGTGGAAACAACTCTTGTGGTTGGAAGAAGATAGGATCCTCAAAGCCTATTTTGCAAGGATCTCTATCCAATGCCCATAAGCACTCGACAATGTGCAAACTTCTTGGAAGGTAGTCCTTTGGTTAGTTTTTGTACCATTCACGTACCTCATCACACCCTTCACTACCCCCCAATGCTTCTTGCCAAGATTCGCCATTAATATACTCAGAAATCCCTCTGCAACCTCCATGTTTAGATGAGTTCCCATCATGGCATACATCAAAGAACCAATTCCAGATGCGCAAGGGATCTTGGTCATCTCAGCCTTTTTCTCATCAGATTTAGGGAAATCATCGTGGCTTGATTTCACATATGGAGGCAATGGAGTAGATAATGGCTTCCCCCTCCACATTGAAACGCTTCAGTACACGAAAAATGTACTCTTTCTATGATACGTAAAAAACTTTCACATGTCTCACATAATGCACATGCTAAGAAGATGGTTTGCTTCACCCAAATCCTTCGTGTCAAAGTTGTCATGCAACTTCAACTTCAATGTATCTACTTTAAAACTATTCTTCCCAAGGATGAGCCATATCATCCACATAAAGGATCAAAATGAAAAGACGACCATCTATAACTTTCTTCGTGTAGAGCAAATGATCAATTTTGCCCCACCTATACCCTTGAGACCTCATAAAAGCATCAAATTTATAATACCAATTCCGTGGTGCCTATTCAAACCATGAAAGATTCTCTTAAGCTTAAACACCAATTTCTTTGCCATTTTTAACAAAATCCTATGGATGTTTCATGTAAAATGCCCTTGTGGAGATCACATAAGAATGTAGTCTTAACATCCATTTCAACCAAATCCATGTCCTCTTTGGCTACAAAAGCAAGTATTGCTTCCAAGGTAGTCATCTTGACAATTGACAAAAAACCCTCATGAAAATCAATGCCTTGCTATTGCTTGAAACCTTTGGTAACCAACCGAGCCTTGTAGTTTGGCTTGGCATCATTGGGTGTGACCTTTAACTTGTTACACATTTACACGGCAAAGCATTCTTCCTTTTTGGCAAAAGTACTAATTGATTCTTCTTCAAAGAGTCATTTGGTAACATAACACTCTCTCACATTAAGGGAAGTTTGAGGTCACTATTTTGCCTTGCAAAAAAATTTAGAGAGAGAAAATGCTTAGCTATTCTAAAAAATATAGGAAACAAATTTCAAATCCAAAAACTTCCACCTTTTACCATTTGCATGGGATATCACTCTTTGGGGCCACACATGAAGTGTCACTTCCAAATCTCTTGGGAATGGGTCCCTTCCCCAAAAGTTCTCCCTCCAACGCATTGGTTTTCTCTTTCGGCCCAAATTTCAAATCCCCCCCCCCGGCTCCCTTTTGTCAATCATGTTTCTTTTCACCATATTCAAACCCATCATCTTCTTCCCCATATCCATGTTTTGACTTTGGTATTGCAACCCTGAATCCTGCTAGGACATGTATCTATTATCTCCATGTTGAGTTAGAAGATATTCAAATATTCCCCCTCTCAAAAAAGAAATAGGGTTTTTGGAACTCTTCCTTCTGTCATTCAGGCAATGAGATCAGAGAGAAATAAGCACATTGATTTATGGATATATAATAGACTGTATCATCCCACAAGCACCCGACCATTCTTCAATTGTTCTTCATTGATGAGGTTTCTAGAAGATGGCATTAAAGGGCTTTTAGGCTATACACAAAAGCTTGTAGTAGTTGACAGGGACATTCTTAAGCTGGAGAACCATTTGTACATTGGTTCAAGGATTCTCTCAGCCATCAACTTAAAGAAAGAAAAGAGAAGATAAAAAACTTGTAATCATTATTTAATACAATTAAGAGAAATAAGTCAATGCTTGGGATTAGACAAAACAAAAGAAGTTGAAGAATATTGAGAGTTTCAAGTGAGGAGTTGGAGCCTGGAGAGTAGAAGAATCAAAGCAGTGAAGTAAAACTGATTTACTTTTCAAGTTGGTATCCTTAGATTTATTATTGCTATAGCCTTTGTTTGTGTTCATCTCAAGTCCCTAGTTCAGTGACACTATTCACAAGGAAACATGAGAGGTGGATCACAATCATTTTGGGAGGTGGTTTCACTTGTTCTTGATGGGAACCTATTGGATGAGAGAAGGTTCAATAAGGTTAGGAAGAAATGCATTGAGGGATTCTTCCAAAGTTCTACCTTGGACAAGGATGATGTTCAAGGGACTATGGACAATGTTGGAATTGGCAAGGTAGGTTACCAATAACTATTCAAGGCCATGCATAGAAAAAACTTGAAGCACTCAAGAGTGGAGGGCTCCTAGCAAGGCTAGAACCAATTCTAGGCTCATGGAGGTGCTTGGGAAGCCTTTTCACATCCATGACATATATCGTGGTAAGAAGAAAGACCTCCCTCAAGTTTAACTATTTTAACAATCCGTTCTTTGACTTAAGGACTTTACAACGAGTAATAATAGAATTCTACGAATCTTCAGCATTTTGAGGTGGATGGGCAAACCATTTTTGTGTTTAAATTAGATGAAAGTGAAATTATGAAGAATAGAAAACTTGAGAGAGTGTTAATAACCCTCACAAATAGAGCTCTTGATAACATAGAGGGCCAAAAAAACCTAAAACTTTCAGTGTTAGTCAGAGAAGAACATTTAGTGGTTGGGTGCTTTTGCGGTCAATTGTGGGGGTCCTTCTATTCTTATAGAAGGGGATGGTTGGGTGGAGCATCAAGTTCCCCTGCTGAAGACCTCTTATTGTATCATAGCAAGGTCATCTAGTTATTTTTAGTGTTGCTTTTTGCATGCATGCACAAAGGCCATGCATGGAGAAGACAAAGGGAAAGAAGGGTCTTGATTGTGTGGCTACAACACATACTTGCACCTCAAGGCAAGGCAAGGGGTGGTGGAAGCTCTCAAAAGCAATTTTGGTGGAAAACTATTCGCATCTCGACAAGGCTCGACACAGACAATTGACTTGGAGAGCTTGTTTTTCTTGCATCGATTAGCAAACCAATGTTTGGCAAGAAAATTGGGATTCAACACTAGAAGTTGAATCTCAAAGTGGTTGATTGCAACAAGAGAAGCTGAACCTCAATCTCTCAAGGCTTTCAAGATTGTACTTTGGACATCTCTTAGAACACATTCAGGGCATTGAAGCTCTTATGGCTTCATTTACAATTGGCAAAGTAGTTCAACATCATAATAGACCTCAACAAGGTTTTTGAGCATAGGAATTTGAGTTTGGCAAGGCCAATTGCATTCCATAGCTTGCTATTCTCTCATTATCAAGAAATTCGAAAGCTCATTATAGCTTCAAAACCCTCAAGTTATAAGTGGAAGCTTTGACATATCAAAGATCTCCAAGCTCGCAAGATTGAATCGGCGGGCTATCAACACCAAAGTTTCTCCAGCTATCAACAAGGCATTCTTTGTTATGAGGTACTTTTTATTACATTAATAGTACCAATGCACCGGGTGTATCCATAAACATGCATCATACTTTTGATTTGGAGCATCCGTCACCCATTAGGTCTATCGTGGCCTTGCAACAGGATACTCTCATGGAGAATATCCACACAAAAACTGGCACGAACACCCAAATTTAGTTGCTTGACCTTTAAGAATTCAGAGCATTGCAATCACGCATGTGCATGTTAAAAGAAAATTTTGCACATATGAATGAGAATTTCACGAAATTGTCTAGTCTACATGAATGAGAATCAGTAGGCCAAAAGTGAACCACCTATGAATGTTTTCAGCTCAGGGCTTGAAAATTCTAACCATGGAGCCTCGACGTAAAGCTCCAATTTAGACCTGTTGCAAACTCTCCCTTAGAAAGAGGTGAATGAGCTGTTGAAAAACACCAAACCACCCATATTTTGGGGTAGGAGAAAGAACACAACAAAGATATGGTAAAGAACTTCCTTTGAGGAGTACACTAGTTTCATCAAACTCTGGATGTAGTCAAGGCACTACAAACTAGCTTGACACTAGAAGAAAAAGCCTATAAATGATTCATGTCCCTCAAGGAGAAGGGCATCATACCGTACACGAGCCACACACATGGGTTGCTTTTGAGGATGCGTTCAAAAAATAATTTCTTCCTACTAATGAGAAGGATAGAAATTAGACAACGTGGGATGAGTGTTCTATGAGGTAGCATAAAACATTGCTTACACTACAAAAATTTTATCCTCAAAATGGAGGGTTTAAATGACTTCTAGCAAGTATGAGGGTTTATTCGTGGGTTAACTCCTGAGTTCAAGAAGCATGTGAAAACCCAGGATCCCAAAAAAATTGAGGAAGCTACAATGCAAGCACATATTCATGATGATCCCGATGATAAATGATTTCATAACACACATATGCTTCATATTTTGCATGCACGTGTATCTCGTAGCAATAATCAAGCACATAATTAAAGAATTTTTTTGTAGCCTCATTTGTGGCATCCAAGAAGCCCAAGGGGACTAGAGGCCATCTTTCAACTAAGAAATTCAAACAGGAAAAGAAAGAGAAGTTACGTTTTACTTGCATGGGAAGTGGTCATGGCAAAGAGGATTGTCCCAAAGAAAATTTGATGCCCATGGTAAGGACAAATTGGTGCACATGGTGCAATTTATTCTCCTAGAAGAGTCCTCTTCTCGTTATTCCAATGTGAAGGTGACACATATTGAAGCGGTTCATGAGTGATGTATTACTGTCTTTATGTGGCAAATGACATTGGACTACACGAGTTTGTGAGAATGAATGGCTACATTCAAGGTCACAAGGTGACAAGGTTGATAACAATTCTATTATATATGCAAATTTCTCAATGTTGCATGCTTTTCTTTCCTCTCCTCCTTCTCTTACTAGTTCTTAGTCTCATCACAATAAGAAAATGCTTCTAATAAATTGAAGGAACTCTTAACAAATACAATGATCTTTTTCCACAAGATTTACCACGGGTTATTGCGCCAACACATTCTCTGCAACAAGATATAGAGAAGGAAGAAGGGAGCAGCTTGGCAACATGTGCGTATCACATGTTTGCAAGTGATTTTGCTTGTGTATTTGGAAGCTTCTACATCGCCATTGTGTGCACGCAGATTGTAGTGCAAGAGAAGCCCAAATTGTAGATCTAAAATTAGGCATGTATATTCACCTTGTATAGAGCTTGTGTAGCAAAAAATTGTTGATTTTGGCAGAGAAGGAGGAGCAGGAAGTGCTGCA
Organism: Adiantum capillus-veneris; assembly: GCF_014529385.1. NCBI lineage: Eukaryota > Viridiplantae > Streptophyta > Polypodiopsida > Polypodiales > Pteridaceae > Adiantum > Adiantum capillus-veneris. Next base: position 4,967,655 of record NC_140942.1, read on the forward strand.
GCTCGTTTTTGGCTTCCGAAACAATGTTTTTTGCATATCTCCGTCTCACGGAGTTGGATAGATATGATCTAAAAGTCTAGGTAATGCTTTTGACACATTCCAAATGTGATGGTGATGTCCATTTTTTGAAATTATGATCAACATTGTAGTAGGTGCAACAACAACAAGTTTGTGATGCGTTTTTGGGCCAAAAAATGGCATTTTTGGCATGTCTCTCACATTGGATTTGTGTGATCTAGTAGTCTATCCTAGAGTTTTGGCACATTTAAGACACGTTCATTATATTAGAATTTTGAAACTTTGAGCACTAATTTTTTTGCAACAACCTACAAGAATCTCAATGTGTGGAAGCTTGAGATTTTGATCATTGTAGAGCATGATGTGGTTTGCATCCTTGGCTATGTTTCTCACATTGTGGTGCTATTTGAGAGAGAATTTACCTTGAATTTGTGTGAGAAATTAATGCTTTGGGATGTGACTTTCAAATTGTTACACATTTAGATGCGGTTTTGTTCACATTGTATGACTGTGTGGGGCGTTCCAGAGATTGGTTTTAGCATGGTTTTGTGCAGATTTGCTATGTATGCATATGCAGATATGGATTGAGCTTATTAAAGGTTCACATGTATATAGGTTTTTGGACATATGAAGTTGTCCATAGAGCTACTCGTGTGGGAGTGAGCTTGGTTGCCATGCTTATGGCACATGTATGCCATATGTGGATGTGTGATTGAGACATATTGTTATTGGAAAGGTTTATGCGCTTTTGATTATGACCCAAAGGTTTTGTCTTGGTTCTCTCCATCATGGTTGGAGAGCGTTAAGTCACTTTTGACTTGGTGTATGACACCTGTGGATGAGAGACTGAGTCTCTGTTTTGTGCATTACCAAAACGGCATCATTGATGCATTCTACGCATTGTTTGTGTTGCCGATATGTAGGGTTCTTAGTGTGAAACTTCTTTGAGTTTGGTTTCCAAAACTCTTCAAAGTTTCCCTGTAGTCCTCTTTTAAGCTCAAAGGATTATGTCTCTCACTCTAAGTATGCATCCCTCTGAGATGGATCTTCCATCCACACGATTGGTGGGGCACGAGCTCTCTTGGTGCTCTTTTTTTATAATTTCTCTTTTCCCTTGGCAGATCCCTTTTCTTCTTCTTGCTCTATTTGCTCAAGAGCTATGTATTTGTAGCCTCTTGTTGAGCGTAGAAATTGCCACTTTCTCTTCCTCAAGTTGGGCTTATACTTACCAACCTTCTCTGTGGTGGAGTTGAGACAGGAGATTCTCGTGGATGAGGCTCCTCTTCATCCTCTTGCATTAGTAGCCAATCATTTTGCCCAGGATCGGATGGTAAATTATTTCTTGCCAGTTATTCCACACGCAAAATGTGATGGTACTTGGCTTTTTCATCTTCGTTAGAGCAATATGAATATATTGGGCATGGTTGATTGATAATGGCCCTTGCTTCCTCCATGCTTGAGTGAAGGTGGAGGCTACTACATGGTTCAGGCATGCGCAACTTGGAGGTTTCTTGGTAGTAAAATGACAATGTTGGCAATATATATGGAGAGCATTCTCTAACTCTCTCTGCTTCAAGTCAGCAAAAGAGGTTGGCTGCTTAGTGAAGGTCTCTACGGTGACCATTTCCTTGTGCCTCATCATTTGACCATTTCTTGGCACTTTCAAATTTTCTACCTTTATTTCCTCAGAGATATTGACTTTGATTGGTGTGTTTTTTAGGTATGAGATTGTTGGTTGATTGTATTTCTTTATTGTTTCTACCAACTCATAGGCCCTTTGATAGTCTAATACACACATTAAAAGCTCTATATACTCTTTTAATTCGATCCTCTCCAATAACAATTGCACTGTAGGTGCTTTGGCTAGATTCGATGCCTCCTTAGGAAGCATGCACTTCCACCTTTCTACCCTTTGCACTCTTGAACACCCACATGTGAATAGCAACTTGTTGGGCTTCCAGCTATTCTTTGCTAAGCCATGTGACATTTGCTTACTTGAGAGACTACTCTTTAAGTTTGTAGGGTGGTAACTCTGCTAGCTTCTCCTTGAGGGACTTTTTCTTTGATGTGCTAAGGGTTGATGACATAGCACCTATTACCATGACCAAAGTTGGTAGTTTAGTCCAAGTCATATCTTTAAGAGCTCTGAACAAATTTCTAGGCTAATGTATACTTTTAATAAAGCAATAAAAAGTGATGTATAGTGGAATCAAGCCAAAAAAAATTGCATTTTTGTCAATTGGCTATTAGGTGCACCTAACTGTGATATGTGTGTATTTTGGCTCATAATGGGTGCTTCTTTTCTCTTTGATGGTTACCTAAGTGCTATAAGATGGATTGGCTGAGGTTTGGTTAGATTTGGAACAGAAATGTGGGTGTAAAGCTCAAAAAATGATCTGCTTTTTGCGCCATTTGGTTGGTCAATGATAACTTGATGTGCACATACCAATTAAGATGAAACTTATCATGGGGATATAGAATAAGATGTGTCAACTAATTCCGAAGAGATTCTCTCCAAAATCCCTCCTTTTTTGGTACATGCTTATTTTGTACATCTAATAGCTGGGTAAGCCAAATCTTAAGCATTTTAGGTCCATCTTGTTACAATGGGTCTCTGTGGTCATAACATGGCTTCCCATGCCAACATGACTCACTTGTGATAGATTAAACTCATCTTTGGCTTTCAAGCAATGTGTCATGTGACCATTATGCATATTATGAAAGCGCATGTATAAGCAATGAAGTGAAAGGAGCAATTTGTGCAAAAAAATGGAGACTCACTTATTAGGCGTGCCTATAGTGAACTTGTCCAAAAATGACCTTTATGACCTCTTTCTATCACACATGGTTTTGTTTAGCCTATTAAAGTTCATTTAATGTCTAGGTTTGTTTTCATGATTCCTGGTGTGGTCCCTTGATGTTGGACGCCTCTCACTTGACCCACTGTGGGTCTAGCACCCATTCACCAATGTTATTGAGTTAGAAGGGTTAAGGGTGGATTAAGTATGATGTGGTGAATCCCCTTATCAACTATCAACTTTGGTGGCTATTGGGTCATTCTTTTGCCTTGTATTGAAAAATGATGCTTTGTAGCCTTGAAGGGAATAATAGTGTTTTACTCGTTGTCCCTAGCTCTAAGTTGGCCCATCTTCTCCACATACCCCTGCATGATCATGCTAACAAACTTGCCAAGCCTCCACTGTTAATCATGCATAATAAGGGTGAAATTGGGATTTTGCTCTATACATGGATTTTATACCTTGTGGGGATGTCCCGGTTCAAATTTGGTCTGATTTGGTCCAATGGTTTAGTAAGTACATATGGTTTTCTTAGCCTCATGAGTTTGTGTAATATACCCTCGTGTAGAGAATTTTTGGATTCTAACATATGTAGGCCATTTTATTGTTTGTAGCTCTAGATCAAGTCCCAAGCCAATTAGGCCATTTGGAAATATCCTCAGAATCAATCTAAACTTTTTCTATCCATTCCATTGAGTTTGAATATTTGGTTTTTGAAGTCAACTTTTGATTCCAAGGTTCTTGCGTAATCATTTATCTATCTCCCCCCTCCTTAAATGATTCCTCTTAGACTATAGGTAATCACCAAGTTTGTGGAGTGCATGGGTGTAAAAAGCATATTTATGCATAGCCATGATGGACTCTACCATGCAACTGAGGTCAATGCATGTTAAAGATAGATGTTGTGCAAGAGGGGTTTTATAACCATTTTTAGAAAAAAATGACTTTACTTTTGGAAAGAAGACGCATACTTACATATGTACACATGATTAAGGACTCATATACAACTTTTGTTTATATTTCTCACTATTTTTTCTTAAATGGGCATTTACAAAAAAAAAGGAAATATCCAGAATCAAATAAGAAAAATTTGAAAAATACAAGTAAAAAACCAATGCCCAAATTTAGCGCATTAGCACTCACTCTATTGGGTCCGCATCTAGTATGTCTCCCCCTCTCCTTGATGGAGTCCTCTTAATGATTGGTGATCACTAGGTTTGTGCAATACATGGGTGTAAAAAGCATGTCCATGCACAACCATGACTGGCTCTACCATACAACTAAGGTCAATGCATGTTAAAGATAGATGTTGTATAAGAGGAGGATCTTGAGAAATGTGCTCAAGGGTACCTGATGCCAAGGTTTTTTGTAAGTGCTACCAAATAATAGATTCTACAATTGTAATGCTCATTGCTTGATGGTAGGAGTTTTTTGGTGAATCTACTTGGGTTTCCATATTCAGGTACCACGATTCGTGGAATTTTTCTTGGGTTGGTGTGTAGCGGTAGCAAAGGTGTTAGGTTGGTTACCTATAGCTATAATTGGAACTTGAATGACCTATTGATTTGTTTTTATCTGTCATATCATTTGTTTTATTAATTGTGACTACCAAGATGGTTTTGCTAGCTCTTTGGTGGATGGTATTGCTGATGTGTGGATACTCAATTTAATTTTGGATTATTCAAAAGAATTTTTTTTGGTATCCAAATTTCTCGATTCCATGCATGCATCCTTTGGATGACTTTGTGGGTTTCTGTCCTAGCATGATTGGTTTCTCAACCTATGATTTATAAGGGTTATCACTTAAATTATTCGATTTCCTTGAGACATCTTTATCATCAAGCAATTGTTTTCCCAGTATGATATTGTGTTATAAGTCTGAATCCAAGGTGTTGTAAGGATTATTTTCTTTGACAACTGATCGTTTGGTAAGGACATAAAACAAATGTTGGCATGGTATATCTTGAATAATGAAATTAATGTAAGTTTTTTCAATTTGTTCAGAAAAGAGATTGATTTGTAGTGTGAAGGCTTATTCAGCATGGTTCCATTTCTTCAATTTTCATTTGAAAGTAAGTGGTATAGTTCATAAGATTTCCTCTAGAACCAATATCCACTAATGCTCACTCTTAATAGAGCAAATGAGAATTCTAACATCAATTCCATCTTGTACAGAATCACTTGGTAGTACACCCTCGATGGCCTTGATGGGTACGGGCTTCAACCACATAAGTTGTTTACACTTTAGAATCCAAAGTTGAGCTTCTTCTTAAGCTTGTTTGATCACCTTATGTTTTTTAAGCTTGCAATCTTTAGTTGCATGTAATCTGTTTACCATTTTATTCGTTAGTGGAAAATGATACTTTCTTAATCTACCACCAGTAATCCAACTAACCATGATATCACCGTCTAATGTTGCAAGTTCTACATCACTACTAGGAGATAAGTCTTCAATTATAAATGGCCTACTTTCTCTTGGTGTTTTAGTGAGTACACCAATAGAAGGTCTCCTTTTCTAAATTCTTTTGTGATAATTTTTGAGCCAAAAATTGTATTTGTTTCTACTTTTGCTTATAGAAATGTGCTATGGTCAACAGTCTTTTCTCATCTAGTTTTTAAATCTCTTCAAGTCAGGGTGAAAATTCATGTCCATCCTAGTCAAGTGCTAGAGCTACTCGTAGTGTCTTTGGAATTAGGAATTCCATTGAGAGTATTGCATCCATTTTAAAAACTAAATTGAATTGTATTTTCAAAGCGGTTTTGTATTCTACACGATATGCCCATAATGCAAAGTGCAATGAGTTCAAAGTGGTTTTGTATGCTACACGATATGTCCATAATGCAGAGTGCAACTACATTTTTTTAAATCAATTCATCATGTACTAACTATTTTTGTAGAATTGAGCTCAAAATTTTGTTGGTATGTTCTGCTTGCCCATTAGCTTGCGGATGATAGGGAGTTCATTTTCCATGAATTACCATGAATTCATTCAAAAAACGCTCAAAAGTAGCCAACTGTGCTCAAAGGAAAGAGTTTTAGACAAAAGAGTCAAATTCCAAGAGATTGGCCCAAGTTTCTGGTTGCACTCTAGGAAAGGATATGGGCAAGATCTTATTTACAAGATGGAAGCCCAAGTGAAGGATATAATGGTTTTAGTGCTTTCTCAAATACAAAAAATTCTATTATGATTCCTCTCAAGAGAAATGGGTAGATCCCACATATTTCCTAATTCCTTGATGCTAGACTTAAAAAGATCTAAGGGTTTTAAAGAGGAAATTCCCTTTAGCTAATAACTTTCCAATATTTCCCTCCTTACCACCGAGATGATACCAAACACAGCCGAAGAGCTCTGATGCCAATGTAATGTGCAACATAAGTGATTGATGGTGAATGCTCACGATGAGTACTCAACGCATACTCAAGGTTCCTTTTACCTCATGAGAGATGTGCAAAGACTAGAGAGAGAAAAGAGAATGATATTGTGAATGAAGGTTCATTCACAATATCATTCTCTCTTCTCATTTGATAAATTTCACAAAATCAACCGTTGTGTGCATTGTGGTAAAACTAACCATGGCTCTAATTGGTGTTTGTAAAAATAAAAACAAATATCAAAGCAAAGGTAAGTCAACATAATTGAAGGATCAAGTGAAGAAGACAATGGAGCACTTGCTCTAAAGATGTACTTTGAGAAACATACTTTTGACTTTGCAGCAACTCCAAAATTCCACTCTAAAGTAGTCCATGCCTCGTGTGTTGTGGTGCATTCATCTAAGTAGTGCACGAAGTTGTCCCCAAGTGATGTGAGAAGGATGCCAAGTGCCTGTTCATCTTTGGCATGAAATTGTGCAAGGCTTTGATGTGTTTCTACCCTTTCACTCTCCCCCAATGGCGTGACAACAGTCCACAATTGCTTCTTCATCAAGTACCCCTTGGTTTTGGCCGATAAATTTGTCGATGCTTTTCTGGCCCATTGTGGTGCACCCCAAGTGACGTGGAGGAAGATTTTACTCTTTGATAAGAGTAGTGTCTAGTCCTCGTGTGCACTCAACCTCAAAGGTTTTTCAATTTATTTTGTGAATTCACCCTCCAATTTTATGGAGCACCTCTTCACAAAAAAAATTGAAGCTAGAGAAATGGTCCTTTTACAAATTTGGGGTTACTTTGAAACTTAGGAGGTACACAAGAATTTGATGGGGCTACAAGATGCCAAGGCCTTTGTAGTATGAAAATCCTCTTAGATGTGTTGGTGGATAGCAACTAGATGATGCTTTGATGGGACTGCCTACTAGACTGGGGTTTTGTAAGTGTGTGGGAAGATCCCCTTAGTTGGGTTGAGGCTAGATTTGTAGAGGTCATGGGAATAGGCTCTTAATGTGAGAGGCCTTTAGGGTTATGTAGGGCTTGGGCGAGGCTATGAGCGCATGAACAGTCACAGCCGGACCCAAAAATCAAATGCAAATCGTTTGAAGCGATTGAGGCCAGTTCCGATGGCAAAAAATGTCACGTGTGTCGCAGCGCCACAACAGACCCACCTATGCTGCTTAGGGTGGATTTGAGGCCCTAGTTGAAGTTCGTCGGTCTTGCTTACATAGGATACGGAGGCTTGACCCCATCACCTCGCAAATTTGAAATTAGGACGCTTGTTGTAGACCAATCCACCTTCTGCATTTGCTTGTCGATGAACGCTCTTTTGTAATACTCGGCCTCAGTGAAACCGATTGCATGAGAGAAAAAAAGCTCAATCGAACTCCAAAGTGGGCTCATTTGAAATCTATGAGCAAGAGATATTAGCACACATGAAATTTGTGGAGATTGTAAAAGCTTAAAAATTGATATGCAAAAACTGGGTTTAATGCTCACACACACACACACACACACACACACACACACACACAAATTTTAAGAACAATCAAAGAGTGTATGGAGCAATATATGCCAAGTGTATTGCTAATTAAGCACAAATGCTATTGTAACTACTTTTGCAAGGGTACTAGATCTAAGCATTAAGCCTTGAACATACCCAAGACAAGATGAAATAGCAACTAGATTAGTGATATCCTACATGCAAATGCAATGAAATTGAATCAACCAAGATGAGCAAGGAGATAACCCACTTGATCTAGCATAGAGGATTATACTCATGATCTAATTAGAGTGATTAGGAAGTGCTAATCACCGTATTGGCTTTGATACCACACAATGGGTTATGGTGGGTAGAGTAATGTGGCATTCATTAATGATGAGAGAGAGAGAGAGAGAGAGAGAGAGAGAGAGAGAGAGAGAGAGAGAGAGAGATTAGTTAAGGGTTAAGCCAATGCACAGAGATTAGAATGTAAACACTCACACTTGATTATTCAACTTGAGAAAATGATTACAAAGCTTATTATATAGGCATAGCACCTAGTGCTTACACCTATCCAAAGGTCACTTGACTCTTCATGAAAGGGCAATATGCCTCTTGACCCTTGACCCTTCTATTTGGCTCTCCACATGATTCTTGGGATATCACATGCCAACACATGGGCACAATGGGCTATCACATGATGCTACACACATTGCATCTACATGTGGTAGCCTACATGGATAGGGTGAGTTCCTGCGGTGCAACAAACCCCGCACCTCAACATACACTAGTTAAAAGACAATTCTATTGGCCTAGTTTGTTTAAAGACATCTAGACTTATCTGTTCCAATTGTTACCATATACATGTGGTAGTGATGTGTGTGAACACACTTAGGACCGTTGGGGAATTTTTTCCCTCACTAGGAGGGGTTTTCCCCAGTGCATTGTATATACACTCATCACTCTAGGGCTATATAATCTTTCCATTGCACACTAAGTAATATACTCTTTGTTGTGTGCCTTGAGTTCCTTCGTGTTCTCCAAGCTGTGTGTGTTTTTCGCAAACATAATTTCGACAATTGGTATCAAAGCAAGTTGCATCCTAACGGGCTTACTCGCCAACAACAGCTCCAACTCACTTTCTCCAATTTTTGTGAGCTTTGGCAAGCGTCCAGAGGTGGACAAATATTTGGGGAAAGGTCGTAGAGCTAGGTCTGCTCAGATTTTTGATTCGGGCTCATTTTGACTTCCGTTTCCACTACAAGTAGTACTGTGCAGGCTATTTCATCATTTTGTGCAGGATTTCTGTCAATGTCGTTTTTTGCATAACAAGTCCTTACAGTCTTCTATGGTTTGTGCTATATAACATGTGTTGTTCTCGCTTTGTTTCTACTCTTTTCAGGCAATTTTCACATCAGGTGCAACATTTACCATGGCTGACAACAACATAGATGTGTTCAAGGTGTTTGCTGTTGAGGATAGATTGGATGGGGACAACTACCCTATGTGGAATTATATGATGTAGCATTTTCTAGTGTCAAAGGGCGTTTGGAACATTGTGCAAGGCATTGTGACAACAACACAGATGTGTTCAAGGTGTTTATTGTTGAGGATATATTGGATGGGGACAACTACCCTATGTGGAATTATATGATGTAGCATGTTCTAGTGTCAAAGGGCGTTTGGAACATTGTGAAAGGCATAGATGTACGTCCTCATTTATAGGATGTAGGTGATGTTGAGGATGTTGCAGATTTTGGTGGCAGGTTTGTTGTTCCCAGAGCTGTTTTGCCTATGATTGAGCAAGCTTGTTGTTGGGATGTAAAAGATGTACAGGCTCGTGCATTGATTGCACTCTTTGTGAAGCACACTATTACTCCTCACATTCCTTCAACAAAATTTGCAAAACAAGATTGTGATATTCTAGATGGTCTTTATGCAAGTCACAATGAGGCTAAAATTGCATTGTTGCGTAAAGAGCTGGAGTCGAAGATTATGCATGATAAAGATGAAATGGACACTTTCCTTGCTCGTGTCAAGGATATAAATGAGAAACTAATATTTGCAGGTGAAGTCAATTTTGACAGTTTCCTTGTGTTCTTGATGCTTTGCCAAATTTGTGTCAGACTTTTGCTAGTACTTGGATACTTATGACCCAAGGAAATCCATAAGTTGTCAAGTTCGATGCATTATGCGCATTGCTTTTGCAAGGGTCACTTTCCATAAAAAACAAGACAAGATAGCGTGCAGTTGAATAGGCCTTTACCAATGAGGCAAATTTACAACCTATCGGGGTTTTTCTAAAAATGTTACATATTAGCCTATTACTGATATGCACCTTTCTCTAGTTGTACTCTTTTAGGTTCTCACCATGCATCTTATGCATCAGATTGTTATGCTTTGACTGTGTCTAGCTTATGTGATGTTGAGGAACCTTTGACTTTTGATGAAGCACAAAATTCAAAATATTGTATGGCTATCATGCAATAAAAATATGATGCATTTCTAGAAAATGACACATGGTTTTATGTGATTTGACTTCTAGCAAAAAGGCCACTCGTACAAAGTGGGTTTACAAGTTGAAACACAAGTAGGATGGTGAGATTGAATAGATTATTAAGAGACTTTTTCTCCCACTTGTTGTATAACTACTCTGTGTTTTCCATGTGCATTCGCAGCTCATTTTAATTGGGATGTACATCAGTCAGACATTGTTACTGCTTTCTTGAATGGTGACATATTTGAGTAAGTTTATGTAGTGCAACCTCACGATTTGGTCAAGAAAGGACAAGAGATAAAGTGTGCAAATGTAAGGGAGCTTTGTATGGGTTGAAGCAATCTCCTAGTGCTTTGTAGGAGAAATCTGATACTCATTTGGTCAAATGAGGCTTTTGTAACAGCACAACAAAAAGCACGTTATATGTAAAGTGTGAGGGTGATGTACTTCTCATTGTCGTTCTCTATGTAGATGATTTGATGATCAGTGGACCAAATAAGAGACATATTGTTGAATTTAAGGTTTATTTGATTGCTACTTTTGAGAAGAAAGAAGATTTGGGGTTGTTGCATCATTACTTGGGTATACAGTTTAAGCAATGTGATGGTGGTATTGCCTTGTGTCACACAAGTTACATAGAGACATTGCTATGTAAGTTTAATCTTGAGGATTGAAAACCTATTTCCACTCCCATGGAAACAGGTTTGAAATTGAGTCTTCATGATGCTAGTGATCGTGCCAATGTCACTCTTTACCAAACTGCTATTGGCTGCCTTATTTATGTATGCAACACGAGGCCAAATATTCAGTTTGCAGTCTCACAAGTTAGCAGATCCATGCATAGCCCCTGCAAGGTCTAAGCATTGACAGGCTGTGAAGAGGATTTTTCGTTGCTTGAGTGGCACTTTACATCTTCGCTTGTTTTATCCCAAGGAAGAACCATTGTTGCCAGATTTACATACTTTTTGGGCTTAGGTTGAGCTGGTTGTTTTGCCACGCGAGTGTACACAAGTGGGTATTTTTTCATGCTCGTCAGTTCATGCATATCATGGTTGAGCAAAAAAGAAACCTACTATGGCCAATTCCAGTTGTGAGGCTGAGTACGGGGTAGTCTTCACAGCAATAATTGAGTGTGTATGGCCTAGACAGCTTATGGTTGATTTGGGTGCTGGACAGGACATTGCCAACACTATCTACAGTGAGAGTCATAGCACATTGGCAATTGCGAGGAACCCAGATTTTCATGCTCACACAAAGCATATTGAGATGCATTACCACTATGTTTGGGAGAGGCTCTCAGTAGGAGAGATCATCTTGGCTTATGTTCCAACACACGACAACCTTGAAAATCTTTTCACAAAGACATTGTCTTGTGAGGAGTTTGAAGCTTTTTGGAAAAGCTATGAGCTTACTCCTCTTTGTGGATTGATAATGTCCTTAGGGCATGGAACTTCCCTATACTCTCGGTGCTAGCTCTTGTTCATCGCATCACTCCGAATGTGGATTTGTTACCATATATATGTGGTAGTGATGTGTGTGAACACACTTAGGACCATTCGGGCATTTGAGAGGGTAAGGAAGAAGAAACATTCCATAGGAGAAAGAAGTAGTTCCTCACTTATCATCGCTCTTCTTGCTAGCATATATAATAGCATAGCAATGGAGATGGAGAAGATGGCAAGCTTAAACATTGAAGCATGGCTCTTGGTTGGATTTGCATTCCATAGCCAAGAGTGTTGGTGTAGGATCTCAACTTCTCTACTAGCTTGGACAAGTAGATGGAGATCTTGCACTTTGCACTTCACACAATGAGAGTGGGTGTGAGTGTGTAACGGAGAGTATACCCCCCAAGCTAGCCCCCTTCTTGCTTTGGTTGACCCCCCCCCCCCCCCCTTTTATAGCTCATGCTTGAGGATCATTGTACCCTTCCAGGCCTAGCCAATCACCTACAAGAATCATATCAAGCAACAAGGGTCGTCTTGGGACAAGTGTCCCCCTTTCCCCTTTGAGAGAGAGGACTTGATAAATGAAAAACCATTTAATTAAATCTAATAAATTATCATTGGACCCCTTAGGAGGCCAACCAATAGGCTTTAGGCACACCATGAGGGCAACATGAGGAGGAGCTTGACAAGTGTCCTATTTGCTTTCTTTGTACCAAGCTTGCCTTGTGTGAGGGTGTGTCTGTTCTCTCTCATCCCCCTAGCTTTAGGGCTCTCCCCCTCTCTTGTAGGGATGGGATGTGACTTTTTGAACACCTTACCCTCAAGCACCTTCGTCAGCAAGCATAACAAAGCACCTCAAGCTTGGGTAGTGTTCCCACAAGCACCTCAAGCTCCCTACTCGGCCAGCATGACAAGCACCTCAAGCATCTTAGTCAGCAAGCATGACAAGCACCTCAAGCACCTTAGTCATCAAGCACGAGAAGCACTTCAAGCACCTTAGTCAGCAAGCACAACAAACACCTCAAGCTTGGGTCGGGTTCCCACCTCAAGCTCGACCCTAGCTTACCTAAGTTCAAAGGCCTTTTAACACTAACCTTTGGAGGTCTTTAATGAAGCTAACCCTAAGGTCTTTGAAGCTCCATTCGCTAACCTTGCTCTTTGATGGATTATCTCTCATTTAGGCCCCTTTACCATTGGCCCCATGTCGAGATAGACCCGAAAGCACATGTCTATATTCTAACCCTTGTTCCCTTCTATTCTCCCACGTTAAATGATAAGTTTAGAATGAGAAAATCATTTGGGTTGGTTAAATATTAGATTTGTATGACATTAGCTCTCTCTTGAACTCATAGTCCTCCTTGACTATGAGATAGAAGAGATAAAGCCTTAATCATTAGTCAATGTATCTTAGCGGGTAGAGGATCCCTTTTTACCCTATGACATCATTCCAAGATGGATGACTAGTCAATTTGGTGCTTGGGACACATAGCTGTCGCAAGCATGTTTGCTGTTTAGTCCATTTCATTCTCCCAAAGTAGAGTGACAAATTCTACTTGGTGTTTGAGAGACATCGTCATCACAAACATGATTCTAAGTATGCATACTACTTAAATTTGTGCACAATAAAAAGAGAGCTAGTCTTGTAAGACAAAAACATTGGTCATTCAAAAGAAATTTGTACATTTGCTTACTCTAATGTAGTATTGTAAGCATTGACAAGGTTCATACTATCCTTAAGCTGCATTCCTTGCATCCATCTAGCATCTTCAAAAGGATAATTTTTGAACTTAATAAGATATCATCAGAAAATCTTTCATGCCGAAGGATAGCTTCGGGTTGTAGCACCTCTTCTTGGTCTTCAATTTTAGGAGGGTCTTCAATAATTGGTTCACTTGGTGGCTCTCCTTTGTAGGGCTTAAGTAGGCTCACATGAAAAGCATTGTGTATGAGCCAATGGTTGGACAACTTGAGTTGATAATCCATCTCATTGATTGGCTTTAAGATTTGAAAAGGACCATAGTATCTTTTTGCTAATTTTAACATGATACTTTTGATGGCCCATACAATTTTTGCTCGTCATTTGCCTCAATCGAGGCTTGGGAAACTCAAGTAAGACCCAATCATTTTTTTTGAATGCTAAGGCCCTTTTGTGCTTGTTAGCATCAGCTTTTTGCCTTTGTTGAGAGATGGATATAGCCTCCTTAATCTTTTGAAAAGATTCTTGTAGGTCACGGCTATACTCATCGGCAGCGAAGATCTTCCCATGTACTTTAAATAGCAAGGGACTTTTAGGCCTTCCCTCAATGATTTCAAAAGGTGCTTTTCCTGTAGAAGTATGGACAGTGTTATTGTACGCATACTGTACAAGAGGCAAGTACTTCTCCCATTGTGAGCGTTGATCTACTTCTGTAACATAAGTCTTGGGTGGATTGAGTATCGTAAGATTGGCTATCTCACTTTGGCCATCCATTTGTGGGTGATAGGCCGAAGAGAAATTCAATCTTGTACCTAGATTTTCAAAGAGACCTTTCCAAAAATTATCGATCATTCTAGGATCTCTATCTGACATGATGGATGTTGGCAATCCATGGTGTTTGGAAATCTGAGATATGAAGATAGTTGCCATTTTGTGTGCCTTAATAGTCTATTTGACATGAATGAAGTGTTCTTGCTTGCATAACCTGTCGTCTATATTCCATATTCCCATATTCAAATGGATAGACTTGGGTAATCCAAAGATAAAATCCATGGATATACTCTCCCATGGTGAATTTGGGATAGGCAATGGCTGGAGTAATCCAAGTTGATTCCCTGTATCATACTTAGTCTTTTGGCATACCACACATTTTGAAACATACTCTTGTATGTCCAATTTCATGGTAGGCCAATAGAAATGCGTCTCTACACCTCGGAGAGTAGGTTGAATGCCTCTATGCCCCGTATAGGGAGGAGCATGGGATTCATACATGACTTTTTCACGAAGGGAGTGGGTAACACATAGCCTATTTCCATGGAGAAGATAACCATCTTGCAAGGTGAATGGTTCCTCTTTCTTCCCAAAAGCAAGGACTGACATTTTGTCTCTAAAATCAAGGTCAGTAGCATACTCGTCTATCATAGAAGATAGATCATTGTGAGTTGCTATAGACACCACATTAACTTTTAGTCGTCGTGGAAGTGCATCGGCCACTTGATTGTGCTTACCAGCAACGTGAGCAATATGGAAATAAATTGTGAAAGAAAATTTGCCCACCTCATTTGTTCGTCGGAAAGCTTGGTTTGCGTCATGAAGTACTTGAGACTTTGGTGGTCGGTTTGTAAAATAAATGGAGTCCCCAATAGATAGTGTTTCCATGTGTCTAGGGCATGTAGAAAAGCTAAAAGCTCTTTCTCATAAATGCCCAAGATCTGTTCATCCGTATTGAGCCTTCAGCTCTCATATGCTATGGCATGCCCTTCTTGAAGCAAGACTGCTCCAAGGCAATCATCACAAGCATCACATTGGACCTCAAATGGCTTTGAGAGATCTGGAAGCATGAAGACTGGTTGGGAGGTAAGCTTCTCTTTGAGCTTGTCAAACGCATTTTGCTCCTTAGCAGTCCATGAATACTTAACGTTCTTTTTTGTTAAGTCATGTAATGGTCCTGCTATTTGAGAGAATTTTGCTATGAAGCATCTATAGTATGTACACATGCCAATAAAGCTTATTAGCTTGTGTAGATTCCTTGGATTAGGACATACTTTTATTACCTCCAATTTTGATGGATCCATTCGGATACCATCTTGGGAAATAATATGACCTAAGTATCGAATCTCTTGAAGGGAAAATTCGGTTTTCTTTTGGTTGATAAAAGGTTTGTTCTCCCTCAATGCTTGAAAAATCACTTGGAGATGTTGATTGTGTTCCTACAAGGACTTGGAGTAGATGATGATATCATCAAAGAACACTCCAATGAATTTGCAGTAGGGTCTAAAGATTTTTTCTACTAGACGATTGAACGTGGCTGGTGCATTAGTCAAGCCAAAAGGCATGACTAGATATTCATAAAGGCCAAACGTTGTACGAAATGCGGTCTTTAGGATACCTTCATCCACTATCCTTATTTGATGATAGCCACTTTTAAGGTCAATCCTATTGAAGTAGGTAGAGCCTTGTAGCTTTTCAAACAGATCTTCTACCCGAGGCACGTGAAATCTGTTTTTGATAGTGGTATGGTTTAGTGCTCGATAGTCCACACACATACGATATGTACCATCTTTCTTGACAAAAATCTAATTTCTAACCAACCCAAATTATTTTCTCATATTAAACTGATCATTTAATGTGGGAGAATAAACGGGAACAAGGGTTAAGATATAGACATGTGCTTATAGATCTATCTCAATACAGGGCCAATGGTAAAGGGGCCCAAATGAGAGATGGCCTATCAAAGAGCAAGGCTAACCAATGGATCATAAGACCTTAGGGTTAGAGACCTCCAATAGTTAGTGTAAAAGTCCTTTGACCTTAGGTAAGCTAGGGTTGAGCTTGAGGTGGGAACCCGGCCCAAGCTTAAGGTGATTAAGATGCTTGAGGTGCTTGATGACTGAGGTGCTTGAGATGCTTGAGGTGCTTGACATGCTTGAGATGCTAGGGTTGTACTTGAGGTGAGAACCCAGCCCAAGCTTGAAGTGCTTAAGGGCCAAGCTTGTGGTGGGAACTGGGTCTAAGCTTGAGGGGCTTGAGGTGTCAAAAGTCAAGATTCAATCCCTACAAGAGGAGGGATGAGAGAGAACACCCACACACTCACACAAGGCATACTTAGTACAAATAAAGCATAAGGGACACTTGTCAACTTCCTCCTCATGTTGCCCTCATGGTGTGCCTAAAGCCTATTGTTTGGCCACCCAAGGGGCCCATGACAATTTAGGAGATTTAATTAATTGTCTTTGCATTTATCAAGTCATCTCTCTCAAAGGGTAAAGGGGGACACTTGTCCCAAGGCTACCCTTGTTGCTTGTAATGCCTCCTGCTTGTGATTGGCTAGGCCTGGAGGGGTCCAATGAGCTTCAAGCATGAGCTACAAGAGGGGGTCGACTAAAGCAAGCTATGGGGTTGATTAGGGGTATACTCTCCCACACACACTTTCATGGTGCATTGTGCTAAGTGCAAGAGCTCCCTCTCCTTCTACAAGCAAGTAGAGGTTGAGAGCCTACACCAACACTCTTGGCTATGGAGTGCAAATCCAACCAAGAGCCATGCTTCAATGCTTAAGCTTGCCATCTTCTCCATCTTCATTACTATGCTATTACGTATGCTAGCAAAGAAGAGCGATGATAAGTGAGGAACTAATTCTTTCTCCTATGAAATGTTTCTTCTTCCTCTTCCCTACCCACATTCCTGCTAGCTCTCTCCACCTTCGAAGGTGTTTGAGGTCTTGGGACTGAGGCTTGGGATAGTTAAAGCTTTCCACAAAGTTTATGTTATGAATGTGACGCATGAAGCTTTCCATCTTCATTGCATCACCTAGATCATGAGGAACACAAAGATTGTGTTGTAACAAGTCTCTCTTGATGGGAGAAATCATAATACAAATGCCTATTGGAGGGGGGACTGGCTCCACATAAATCCTGTCCCTCAATTATTGTCATGTTCTCTAAATTCTCTCTCTTGCAAAAGTATTGTTCATGCCAAGTTAACTTATTGCTATGTTTATGTTGCTATCTTCAATTATGTTCACCCGCTATGCTCACAAAGTAATTTCTTAAAAATTCTCTCATTAATTTTCACTACTCTCAAGTTAATAGGCCCTTCATGTTGGAGAGGAGAGATGAAAAATTCTTCTTTGTTGACATAGCTTTGGACATGAAGCCTCAACTTCCCAATCAAGGGAGTAACGGAGGCTTGGTATCCCTTGAAAGCTGTGTTGACCGTTACAACATCTCCCATCCCAAAAGCTTGAATGCCCAACTTGGTGGCCAACTCCGTTGATATTAAGTTGTGAGTAGTGCTAGGGTCAAACAAGATGAAGGCATCATGCTCCCTTACCTTTCCCCAAGCATAGGAGAGAGGTGATCCTTTGCAATGAGCATCCTCTTTGGGAGCTTCGATGGTGGAAGCCCTAGGAGTCTCATTGCTTACAAGCATTTCTATTGGGGCAAGAACGATAGCCATGTCCTTGCTCCCTACACTTAAAACATTTATGGTCCTTGCGAAAAGCTTCTAGCTCCTCAGGAGAGAATTTATTTTTACCTTTGTAAGCTCCCTTCTCCGTGGACCGGTTGTTGTTGTTGTTGTTGGAATTGCCTTGGGAAGAATTTTGGGCATTGGTTTTCCCCTTTGCATCATTCTTGTCTTTGTTTTCCATGGGCTTGACATTTTGTCTAGCCCCTTGTTGGAAATTGATGTGCAAAGCAACCATGGTGTGGTGGATTACTTCGGTGATAGAACCAGGCCCTTCAGAGTTGACGTACTCGGCCATCTCTTCAGGTAATCCCGCACAAAATTGTTGCTTTTGCTCGGCAAAGTTTATCTTTTGGAAGAGTAGCCTTGAGTTGTAAATCCCAAAACTTGTCTACATATTTGTGCATAGACTCATGAGAGAGAAGCTTCAAACTGTCCCATTCAGTGAGCACTTTGTCCTTTGCATCGCTTGCAAGGAATTGCTTCATGATGGAAACTCGTAGAGTTTTCCATGTCATTGGGGCTTCGCCGTTGCCACAAAGGCTAGCCCACCATTGATGAGCCATTTTATGGAAGTGCATAGCTACATGGTGTAGCTTGGACAACTCCGTGAAGCCCTCGTCTACAAAGGTCGCATCAAATTGTTGGATGAAGGGCAACACTTTGTTAGTAGCACCTTATGTGCCATCATAGGTGAGAAAAGAGATACTCTTTCCTCCCTCTTTGAACTTCTTGAGTTTTTGTGACCTTCGCCATGCAAGATATGATTTGAGATGTCCTCCCCTCTTGTATTCTCTAGGAGAATAGCCATAGCTTTAGAAGAGGAGGAAGGTGAAGAAGAAGGAGAAAGGGTGACCTCTTTCTTTCCCTTTTCTTCCTTTGTTTCCTCTCTTCCCTTTTGGAATGATGAGGAGAAGGACTGTGGGTTGATCGTTTCCTCTTGGGAGGAGTTGGCAATTGTCTAGACCGCCGTCTTTGTGGAGCCACATCTTCAGAGGAACTTAAAGATTTATTACTTTCTTGCTCTTTGGATTCCTCTTCTTGTATGGGAGAGAGTCTTCTTTTGGGGGTCTCTTCAAGAGGCCTCCTAAGCTCTCTCTCCTCTTGGAGAGGAAGGGAAATGCCATAAGCTCTTCGGCTTGCAAAGCAGGGTTGCCCATACCTTGGTGTAACCTAGTAACAAGATAATTGACAAACATGGGGGCATCATCATTAGCACCTTCATGTGCAAAATCAAAGTTATCAATGTTCATTCTACTCTCTTGGTTATTATCATCCATGTTAACAAAATTTGAGTACTTACTTAGTGTATGGTTTGGCAATTCAAAACCTTAATTGCTACTCCTCTTAGACTTTGAAAATCAACACTTAAGTATCTGCACCCATGGCTCGAATTGGTTAATTATAGAGAGTAGTGGAGTGGGTCTAATCTTGCAGAGTTGTCGAGGGCTAGCTCCTTTTGGACTCCTTATGACTCACAATAATGGTAAAGCCATAAGCAAGTCTAAAAAGGCCCCATTATTAAGACCAAAGCTCCTGAGGTGTGCACCATATCGCACATAGTGGGCTCAACAAAATTGATAATAGATCCGAGTCCCACTTACCCTAATATAATTAAAAAAATCAACCATTAATAGGCTACTTAAGGACCTCTCTTCTTAAGCAAGAAAAGAGAAACCAAATGCTCTGATACCAATGTAGTGGAAATGGTCTATGAACTTTGAGAGTAGTGGAATTAGGAAATTAAAGAAAGCACTCTATGAGAGTACTTTGTGAGCATAGAGGGTGAACTTAATTGATGGTAGCAACATAAACATAGTATTTTGTTAGCTTGGCATGAACAATACTTTTGCAAGAGAGAGAGTTTAAAGAACATGACAACAATTGAGGACCGGATTTATGTGGAGCCGGCCCCCCTCCAATAGGCATTTGTATTATAGATTCTCCCATGAGCAGAGACTTGGTACAATACAATCTTTGTGTTCCTTGTGACCTACGTGATGCTATGAATATGGAAAGATTCATGCATCACAAGCATAACATATACTTTTTTACAAAAAGCATTAACTATCCCAAGCCTCAGTCCCAAGGCCTCAAACACCTTCAAAGGTGGAGAGAGCTAGCGGGGAATGAGGGTAAGGAAGAAGAAACATTTTGTAGGAGAAAGAGGTAGTTCCTCACTTATAATCACTCTTCTTGCTAGCATACATAATAGCATAGTAATGAAGATGGAGAAGATAGCAAGCTTAAGCATTGAAGCATGGCTCTTGGTTGGATTTGCATTCCATAGCCAAGAGTGTTGATGTAGGCTCTCAACTTCTCTACTAGCTTGGACAAGGAGATGGAGCTCTTGCACTTTGCACTTCACACAATGAGAGTGTGTGTGAGTGTGTAAGGGAAAGTATACCTCCCAAGCTAGCCCCCTTCTTGCTTTGGTTGACCCCCCCCCCCCCCCCCCCCCCCTTGTAGCTCATGCTTGAGGCTCATTGGACCCTTCCAAGCCTAGCCAATCACCTACAAGAAGCATATCAAGCAACAACAGTAGTCTTGGGACAAGTGTTCCCCTTTCCCCTTTGAGAGAGAGGACTTGATAAATGCAAAAATATTTAATTAAATCTACTAAATTATCATTGGACCCCTTAGGAGGCCAACCAATAGGCTTTAGGCACACCATAAGGGCAACATGAGGAGGAGCTTGACAAGTGTCCTATTTGCTTTAATTGTACCAAGCTTGCCTTGTGTAAGGGTGTGTGTGTTCTCTCTCATCCCCCTAGATTTAGGGCTCTCCCCCTCTCTTGTGGGTATGGGATTTGACTTATTGCACAACTTATCCTTAAGCACCTTAGTTAGCAAGCATAACAAAGCACCTCAAGCTTGGGTAGTGTTCCCACAAGCACCGCAAGCTCCCTAGTCGGCCATCATGACAAGCACCTCAAGCATCTTAGTCAGCAAGCATGGCAAGCACCTCAAGCACCTTAGTCATCAAGCATGATAAGCACCTCAAGCACCTTAGTCAGCAAGCACCTCAAGCTTGGGCCAGGTTCCCACCTCAAGCTCAGCCCTACCTTACCTAATGTCAAAGGACTTTTAAAAGTAACCTTCGTAGGTCTTTAATAAAGCTAACCCTAAGGTCTTTTATGTTCCATTGGCTACATTTATATAGATCATCTCTCATTTGGGCCCATTTACCATTGGCCCCGTGCCGAGATAGACCCGAAAGCACATGTCTATATTTTTTGTTCCCTTATATTCTCCCGTATTAAATGATCAGTTTAATATGAGAAAATCATTTGGGTTGGTTAGATATTAGATTTGTATGACACTAAGTAATATACTCTTTGTTGTGTGCCCTGATCTTCCTTCATCTTGTCCAAACTGTGTGTGTTTTTCTGCAATCCTATTTCCAACAGAAATGCAATAAGTGTCAGGTCAATAAACATGAGTGTCTCAAGGTTGGGGGACTACTCTGGTCTTTAGACATACCTCAAGGGATTTGGGAAAGCATTTCCATGAATTTCATTAGTGGCTTACCCAAAACTAGTAAAGGGAATGACTTAGTGTGGGTGGTAGTGGATAGATTAACCAAAATGGAAAAGTTTATTGCCATGAATAAACGGTTAAAATGCCAAAGTTGACAAAACTCTTTATTGAACACATTTACAAACTATATGGCCGATATGCATCTAGATATATTGTCAATAGAGATAGAAAGTTCAATAGTCAGTTTTGGAGAGAAGTTTTATAAAATCTGGATATATGAGTATAAAAATCACCGATAGTCTGATGGTCAAACCAAAAGGGTACTTACCCATTTTTGAATTGGCTTACAACAGTTCCACACATATAGCAACTAGGTTTACACCATTCATGTTGACGTATGGTTTCTAGTCGAGATCTCCTATGGTCATAGGCCTAGAGAAGGAGAATATTCCATTTGTCAAGGATTTCCTTGAAGATATGAATGATATGCTGAAAGTAGCGAAGGAAAACATTCATACTGCACAAGATCGTGCTAAGATGTATGCTGAAAAAAGGACAATTACCTTTGCAAAAGGTGACTTTGTATTCCTAAAGGTATCTACGAGGTCATGAGAGCGGGAAAGTGTGATAAACTTTCTCCAAAAAAATGTGGTGCCTTTCAAGCTCTTAAAAAGATTTGGGACCTAGCTTGGTAATGTCCCATAGCTTGTAATGGTTACGGCCAGGTCGATTGCTTTCTGACCGTTGAGTCAAAAAAGCAGGGTTCAAGGGGAGACCGCCTGGCCAGAGTGCCCGAGCAATCGACCAATGTGGACAAGCACAACACACTATAAATAAGGTTTCGGGGATGATGGCAAGTCATTCTATCATAGACTGGGTGGTGAACATCATGACCTATCCCTCTTGGTAGCATGTACATATACACATTACAATAGTGTAATAGTCATAATTCTCTAGGGGAGGCATTCACTTTGTATACCTATCTAGATGGGAGACTAAGACACCACTAGAAGGATTAGACATAAAAGGGGAGTATTGTTAGGTTTTGTGCCTAGCTCACACCATGGAGCACCACCCCTAGCACAACTTGACTAGACACATTGCACTTAGACAAGAGATACCTTTGCCACTTTTGGATGATTCTTGCAGATTGGAAACATCATCAATAATTTCAGCAGAAGTTATCCGCTTAGGCCTATATAATGGGCCTTGTACTTGTTTCATTTCTCTCTCAATCAATCAAGCCTACTTTGTGTGCACTTGCGATTGTCTCTCTCTAGTCATTTAGTTTAAACTAATTAGCTCCATGATTAAGCATGAATGGTAGTTTATTATATCCACCATAATTTCACATTCCTTCCACATTATAGACCAGACATTTTCTAATGTAGATTTATGAGATATAATTGATGAGTGTTTGCTTGAAAATTAGTAGGTTAGAGGTAAGGCAAGATGGTTGGAGCAAACCTCGCGTGATAGTAAATTGGGTGCACCTTTTCCTAGTCATACTTGTTCAAGTTTTCAGTATACCTCTTATCCATCAGATTGTTATGTTTTGGGATGTATTTAATAGGTATGATGAGTAAGAGTCTTTTTCATTTGATGAAACACAAAATCCAAAAATTTGATTGGTTGCAATCTAAGTATGATGCTATTGTGAAGAATGGCACATGATCTTTTTGTGACTCATGGGAAAAAAGCCATTGGTACTAAGTGGGTATGCAAGTTGAAACGTAAGCCTGATGGTAGATTGCTACTATATGGCTATACTTGTGGCAAAAGGGTATGTTTGAGAGAAGGGCATTGATTTTGATGAGATTGTTGCCCCCACTTATCGTATGACTACCACTTGTAGCATTTGTGCATTGGCATCTTATAATGAGTTGAACATAAAGATTGTGTTTTTAAATGGTTATTTGCATGAGGAATCGTAAGTATCATAGAATCACGGTTTTGTTAAAAAAAGGGGGAAAAAAACAAGTTGTACAAGCTTAAGAAGGCATTGTATGGTTTGAGAAAGTTCCACATGCTTGGTACAAAAAGATTCATGCTTACTTGGTTGTACATGGTTTTCAGAATAGTCAAACTCAGAGTAATTTGTATGTCATGAATGATGTAGTTATGATCATTGTGCTCTATGTCAATGACATGTTGCTCATTGGACCATATGAGGAACATATTGCCAATTTTGAGGCCAATAAAATATAATGACAACTCTTGTCTACAAAAACAATTATGGGAACATAGAAATATTGCAAAGAGAGAGCAATAGCTACCTTATAGAGCAATTATACCTAGATAAAGATGGGGAGCCTTATAAGAGGAGGAATTTCTTACATTGTAGTACAAAGAAAACTTCTCTATAACAATAATGCAAACAAAACTCCCTCTTGCATTCTCTTGAAGAAAATGTCACAAGCACCAGATTGGTTCCTTTCTAAGTTTTTGATAAGGCACGAGTGTCATTTTTGTAGAGCATCTTCTTTTCTGAGATATTTCAAAAATACACCGACTAAGTTTTTTTTGCCAGTCCTACTTCTTTTTTTCCTCTTTCTTTTATTTTTCTCACAATGAGCATGCACCTTCTTTTTCTAAGATATGTAAATGCAAGGATTGTTGAGAGTCTACACATTTTGATCCACACGTAGCCTTATTATTTATGGACTTTATTTCCTCCCTTTCATGTACTTATTTGAGTTCTTCTACTAGGGTTTTGTGATTGCTTTAAAAATTAAATGAAGTCTCTCAGAGATTTCTTAGTTGCTTGTGGATCTTTTAGAATCCTTTTAGCAACATTGCTAGCATCCGACATAATTATTCCCGTTGACTCTTTAACCCTAGTGGCTTGTGAATGTTCAAAGTCCTTCAGACATATGATGCTCAAGCATTGCCATTCTCACTGATTTGTCGGCTCATTTTAAGGTAGACACTTTCTCTCTCCAGCCTAGAGAGAGAACATTGCTTGTCAATCCTTTCACTTTAAATTTGATAAGATAAAAACATATGTAACTGATAAAAATGATAATCTATTATAATAGAGTGATTTAAGCTTTACCAAATAGTAAATCTGGTGACATACCATTCACCTATATCATAGCCATCCTTGATTATGAGCTTTTTAAGGAGAGAGAGTGTATATTGTATTGGATCGACTTTCAACAGAAACATCGTTCCATGGGAGTTGGGCTAGTCTGCTTGGTGCTTTTTGACAAACTCAATCTACCATTACACATAGCAATGCACCATCCCACCATAGGTTGTAGATATATATTGTGGGTTGTGCTATATAACACATGTTAGTTTTGTTCATTTCTTCTCTTTAAAGATAACTTGCATCAAGCATAGTCATCAATCATGGTTGAGAACGATGAAGTTTTTCACATGCTATCTGATCAAGCAAATTGGATGGGACAACTAGCCACTTTAGGCATACATGATGCATTATGTTCTTGTTACAATGGGAATTTGGAACATTATCTAGGGTTATGATGTAATACCAATTTTTATGGATATAGGTTCTGCGGATGATGGAAAGTTTATCCAGGAGACAAAGATGGAGGACACCACCTTCATCCTCTTGTTCTTTTGATTGTGTAACCATATTATAATAGGGATATGTGTAAACACACTTAGGAGTGTTGGGCACTTTTTTCCCTCTCGAGGATGTTTTTCCCCCTAGCTTGTATATGCACCCATCATTCTAGGGCAAGCTTTGTCTTTTTATTGACATGCTCGCTAATACTACTTTGTGTGTTGTGTGATCTTGAGCTCTCCTTCATCTGCTCCATCTTTGAGTGCATTCTTGCGGTCATATCTCTAACAATCGATATCATAGTGAGCTTTGACATCTAGGAAAACATTGCTAACAACCCTTCAATTGATGTTGTCTATTTAAGGTGATTTCTGGTGAGCATTTGGAGGGTGGCATAATCTTCATTGTTGGCTCAATTTGCTCTACAAATTTTGATATTTGGGTGCATTCAACCTTTATTTCCACTACTAGCAATATTGTGCAAGCAATTTTGTCGTTTTGTGTAGGTTTTTTGATAGTGCATTTTTTTGCAAAATAAGCACTTTCTAGTCCTCTGTACGTTGGTTTTGTGCCGTTTTCTAAAAGTAGCTTTATTTTTGCATGCTATCTGTTGAGGACAAACTAGATGGAGATACGGCTTACCAATTGAGATTTTCATTTATAGAGGATCTCATCTTCTAAACGAAGTAAGTTCATATTGCCCGAAACTATGGATCTACCCAAAGAAGACACCATCAACAAGCTCGTTCCACCCAAATGAGCAAACTCCTTTCACAAAAATCACCTTTGGTTGCCTGTTAAACCCCTCCTAAAACACCCTTTTCTACACTTCCTACCTCTTCCCTTGCTCAACATAAAGCTCCTTTTATCAAATGCCCCTACCAACCCTTCAAAATATTAAAACCGCTTCTCCTTCCAACCCCTTATATTGTAACAGGAAAATTCCAGAACCGCCAATATTATTGTGGATTAACAAATGGAAATGGAGAGAGAAAACTTTGTGTTCATGGTAATAACGGCAAAAATAGGTGCCGTAATGGTTTGTTACAATAAACGCGGTAATACTTGCGGAAATATATCCGCGAGTATTTGGGCGTCTATTGCCGCTATGCAGGTTCTAAAAAAGAAAGATGCTCATTTGGGCCACCCAAAATGAGCACCTTTAATTTTGACTTGCATAAAACATACGAAACATCAATTGCATTTTGAAAAGTGTACAAGAAAAAATGCAATAGACTTTGAAATTCTAAGTTACACCTTACCTTGATAATTTAAAGTACAAAAGAGCAATAATTTAAAAATCTACAAATAAGATTAAAATTTTAATTGAGTTTTATATACATGTGATCATAGAGTTTTTTTGTGCCACATTTGCACTTTAAAAGAGAACTACAAAAAGTTATATGTCTGTCCATGTCCTCCTCCTCATCCTCGTCCATAGGTAGATACATTTGATGACCCTGATTGTACATTAACCAAAACCAAATTAAACAAAAAAAAACTCAAAACAGTTAGTACAATATTATTTATTGACACTTATCGCTTGAAGAGATCCAACTGCTAAGTCGAATTGCTTGCGAGAGACGTGATGGTTCTCCAAAAATCATCACCAAGTATCAAATTCTGTGTGCCGCTCTGGATCCTTGACCATCTCCCTAGTTGGGCGACTCAGAGTGATATTTTCCTTAGTTAGCAATAACAAAATAGATTCATAAATTAAAACATTTTTTGAACCGGTTTAGGCTCCAATTTAAAAAAACTTACATATTTGTCCTTCCAAGTTGCTTTGCCTCTCTGAACCAGAGTGTGTGGGAGTTTGTCTGGTCCGAGCCTCGCGCTGTTGGCTATAGGATGAACTTGTTGCAGCTTGTTTGCCCTTTTCCTGCATTGCCCACTCCCACACTGCCACGATATCTCCTATCTGGATTTGCGACATGGTTGGCCACTGCATGTTGTACACTTGATTGCTTGTTTTTCAATTTTTCCATTGTGCTAGAAAAATGCTCGTTGGGGGCATTTGGAAATCGAGCATGCAACGCTTCCTCGATGTAGCATGCATGATTGGGATGTTGGTCTTTGGGTTTTACAAAACAATTCTTATACATCGAGTGTATAAGAACTTGAAGATGGCGTCGAAGCGCCCTGCCCTATGCTATATCAAAGTCGACTTTGTCGCCATATTACTCGAATGTAGCATTCATGCGTGGTTGGCACCGGTACGTCAGTGTCCTTGTCCTCTGCATATGGAGCGGCACACTGTAAAATAGGGGACTTTGTCCCCCCTCCACCACCAAAACAAGCAAAGCCATAGGATCCCCTGTTACTCCATCTCTCACAACGCTCACTGCCCTGAGATGAACATCGAAGCGTGCTATCGAAAGAAGTTCTCGACCACCTGTGGAATGTCGATGATGCTCGGGTGAAGCAGGAATCGAATGGAATGGCGTGAAGCCCTATGATGGAAGGGGAGTGGGGCCCTGTGATGAAAGGGGAGTAGGTCAGTAAGAAGGGATCGTAGAAGGAGGTTCCATCGGTGCGAGGCTCTCGACGTAGGGAGTCTCTCCCTTGCTCCCCCATGGCCTAGTCTGCTGAGAAAGACCGTAGGCCACAAGCTGATGTGGAGTGTAGCAGCTAAACAATCCCTCCGTCAAACGGAGGTACTCGTCTCGGAAAGAGAGTGCGCATTGGAGGTCTGGATCTACCATTGGCGAAGGAACCCGGGTAGATGGGCCGGTACCTCCATAGGTGTGAGAGGGCCATGCCTACTAATAATAAAATGAAATCTACACTCATTCTCCCAAAAAAATAATGACAGATATGCTTAAATCCATAGCTTGAACTTGTCGTCTCAAGACTCGGGGCCACTAGAGACGACGTCTACCCTGGTTGGGGAGCATCTAAGACGTGAACCAACCAAAGGAAGAATGATTGGGTTGCTCCCCAGTAGGTGATCTCTCGTCCAACATCTACATTAAAGGTTGGTAAGTGTTATGACATCTTACACACATATATACTATTAGACCTAAGTAGGAGCTAGTAGTGCCAATAGTTCAATATCACCTCTTTAGATATCATCACAATTTCAATCGTGGTAGAACCAAGGGTACGTTGCGATAATCCATACATGAGTGGACCATAGACCGCAATGCCATGATTAAAAAGGGACTATACCCAAGAGAAAGTGTTAAACCATTGGGTGCTATGCTCTCTTGCTTAGTGTCTACATACATGCACATACACGCATATATACATATACATTGCATACATATTGTACATAGATACGGATATATACACATACATATACTCATGTATACACACACATATATATGAGCATATACGCATTTATACGGGCTCTCAAGCACATCTATCTCCCTCTCTACTCTACTCTCTCTCTCTCCCTCTCTACTCTATCTCTATCTCTTTCTCTCTCCCTCTTTCTCTACTCTATCTCTCCCTCCCCCTCTCTCACTTTCCTCTCTCTCTCTCTCTCTCTCTCTCTCTCTCTCTCTCTCAATCGATTTACAAGAAAAAACCCTAAACCCTACATCTAATCTACTCCTACAAGCAAATGGAAGACGTATGTATGTCCCTACTTTTCTTTTTGTTTTAGTCTTTTTGTGTGTGTATGTGTGTGTATAGTATAATACAATAGGAAAAAAAGGGAGGTGTGTGTGTGTGTGGGTGTGTTTGTGTGTGTAGTATAATACAATAGGAAAAAAAGGGAGGTGTGTGTGTGTGTGTGGTTATGTGCTTACCTTGACTTGTAGGTTAGGTTACTGATTAGGTTGTGCACCCTACGTCGTTTGTGGTAAGCCCTTCTCCACGAAAGCTCCTTCAAACGCAATCCGGAATAGTCTCCGTGTGTGTGTGTGTGTGTGTGTGTGTGTGTGTGTGTGTGTGTGTGTGTGTGTGAGAGAGAGAGAGAGAGAGAGAGAGAGAGAGAGAGAGAGCGCGAGGGCTTGAGATAAAGATGGGAGAGAGATCGAATAGGGGAGAGGGGGTGCGGAGAAGCTTGAGAGCACGCATGTTCGATGGCGCGGGGAAGCTTGAGAGCAGAGTATGCCAAATTTTTTTAGAATACTCTGTCTCTCTTTAGTAGGTGCTAGTTATTATCGTGACTATTATCGTGTCTATTATCGTGCTTATTACCGCCAGTATTATTGTGAATATTATCGCGCTGTCTTTTTTAAACGATTGAAAAAGTATCCGAGGTAGCAGGAGGGTACAAACCATCTCCATCTACCCTTAGATTGCATATAACTTATATATATCCTTTTTAATTTTTCAACAAATCTTTCTTTAAAAATTGATACTTTATTTACTTTTGTACCACCCACTATTGAAAAAATTAGCCCTTCTACTCTAATAACTATTCTAACTATAGAGCACATGTTTTTTTATAAAATTTTAGAGAATAAATCTTTTTTTTAAATTTCTTATCATAGGCATTTTTAAAGTAGTTCTAATTGTAATTTTTTATTCATTGTAGTGTTTGGAATTAATCTTAACACATCTTCAAGCGTACACAAGATGATTGGGATGATTGTCGCCCTCAAAATGGCCCCGAACGTAATCGATGACTCAAGGAGACCCTTGTCTTTACGCCAAGTGCAAAAGGAAAATCCCTTGCTTGAGGCACATTGCTTTGGAGCATGTGGAGAATGAAGGGCTTTGGCGTCCTCGAAAAGGCACTCTAGTAGATGAGCGCAACCCCCCCTTGCTTGAGAATGCCCCCCATTGGTCCGTGTTTTGGTGGTGGTGCTGTGGCAAGCAAGGTCGAAAGACAACAATCAGAGCGATTGGGAAAAGTCATGGTGCGTAGTGATGCTCCCACTATGTTGACGGGCGAGCGTCAACGACATGCATTATGCTTCCATTGGTGTGTATGCATATATTTTTTGTATTTACGGGCTCCACAGTGGGTTACAAGTTGTACCTTGATGATTAGATGAGCCTAGATACCTACAACATGTTATACATTTTTTGGCCGGCTGCCCATTTTTAAAATCCCTTGTATATAAGTCAATTCACAAGATGTGAAAGGGCATTCTTAGAGAAGAGAGTGTGAGGGAGTGTGGAGAAGAAGAAGAGGAGTGGCTATGGAGCTTGGATCTTCCACATCATATGTAGTAGTCATTGGGATTAATGGAAGCTAAGTTCTCTCTACTTTCTCTTGTCTTTCAAGCTTATATGTGTTAATGGTGTATGATTAGTGTTAATCTTCTCTTCTCTCTCAAGTTTTCCCTCTTGTTTGAGCATTCTTGCTTCACATGTGTGCTAGATTAGAGTGTGTGTGTACGTGGGCTGTATACATTTCTCTCATTAGGCTTCTTTGTGTATGCTTAATGTGTGATTAGAGTGTGTGTGCTTGAGATTAGAGCAAAGGGATACACCATTGTCTGCATGATTAGAGAGTTAGAGTGTAGATTGAGAGTGTGTGTGCATAGATCTTGCTTCATCGGCTTTCCCTCTTCTCCTCTCTTGCTTTACCTCTCTTCCTAGAGTCCTCATTCCGTCACATTAGGTGCATCCATGCATCCATGCACTAGCCAGGTTCCGATCCACCGGATTGACATTATGTAGGTGGGTTGTGCGTTGTGCTATGACCGCCAACATTGGCGCCGTTGCCGGGGATTGAGCGCCTAAGCTAGAGGATCACTCGTGTGATGGTTTGAGTTTCTAACTTTCATTAGGATTAGGTATAGGTGATGGTGAATGGTTGATTTGTGATGAGATTTTGTTTAAAAAGTTGTGTGTAATTTTCATGTTTTCTCTTCATTTTCACTAATTGATCATTAATTTACTACTAATCCGCTAACAATTGGAGTGTTTTACATGTTTATGTGCCTAATTAGAGGTTTGTGCATCACTCTTACGGGTTGAATTTCATCAATTTTGCATGATTTGAGTGATTAGAAAGTGTGTAATTATGTGTGATTTATGCTAATTTTGATGTTTAATTATTCACTAATCTTGTGTGTTTTTAGTGCTACACATGAATGAATCTCTAATTGGATGTTTTGCCTTCATGATTATGTGTTTGATTTGAAGAAAAATGATGCTACACATGATGCTTTGTGATTGGTGCTTGTAGGTGGAGATGCGGTGAAGCGGTTGCCTACACACACACACACACACACACACACACACACACACACACACACACACACACACACACGTGTGTAATCGTCAATTGGAGTGGAAAAATCGACGCGATTCTTGTTGGAATGTGAGTGCATTAACCCACTTTAAAATATGAAATTAAAGTGCAGGTTTGAGAATTGATTATGTGCACTTAATCGGTGAAAATCTATGTGCACTAGTGTATGCCAACGTGAGGGCAAATGTGTAGAAATTGGTGCTTATTTTTTTTGGCAATTTTGATGCTAATGTGTTTGATGCAAAAACATTGATTGATTATGGTCATTATGTTGATATGCTTTATGGTTTTCAATTGCCAATTTTTCACCGAACTGCTGTCCAAATTTCGGTAGAATTGTGTGTGATTAATTGGTGCATTTTAGGCTTAATTGTGCTTGTGTATACACACATAATTAAATTAATTGCAAGTGGCAAATTGGAGTGTTTATGATTGTATTGTGATGTTGAATTAGTGGTAAACAAGTGTATGCGTAGAAATTTTCTGATTGAACCACCAATTGCGCTAATTTTTGGGCCAAAAATGGACAAAAAAGAGGATAAAACGGGTCTTGGTTTGATTGGCAATTGATGTGTTAAACACACACACACACACACACACACACACACACACACACACAAACATACACCCCTCTTCATTTTTCTTACTTTCTCTCTCTCTCGGATTCACACACACACACGTCCAAAAAAAAGACGTACACACAAAAATTGCCCCCCTTTAAATACTCCTTGATTTTCTCTTTGCTTCTTTCACTCACACACACCACACACACACACACACACAAGATCTCCCACTTAAATATTCATTGAATTTCTCTCTTTGTCTCTTTCCCTCAATCACTCCTTGACTTTCTCTCTTTGTGTCTTTCCCTCAATCACTCCTTGATTTTCTCATTTTGTCTCTTTGCCCTCTTTCACTCACCCACACAAAAGATCTCCATTAAACACTCCTTTGATTTTCTCTTTTTGTCTCTTTCTCTCACTCGAATTTACACACACACGCGCGCGCCAAAAAAAAAGACCGATTTTTTTTTCTTTCTTTCTTTGCTTCTCACACATATTCCACACACATCACATACCCCACATACTTGACGCTCACGCGCATGTACACACGATTAGACACATTTAGAGCAGATACGTCCGAGAGTTAGGTTTTGCGAGATTTTACCAGATTTGAGTCTGATTGTACGCATGAACCTCAATATAGTGCAGATTTTGATTTTAGTCTACATTCGACGAGTTGACGAGGTTTAGAGGCCTATCACACGCCGAGAGCGCACATATGATGGCCATGACCACTTCGTGCTCTGAGTACACATTGCTCACACTTGCAGGCGAGCACAGAGGCCAGCCCTTTTACACAGACACATATGGACATTTCTTTGTCCAGTGCCGCATCTCCTTTGGCCCCACACAGACCCTCCAGGTGGTGCGAGTCCTTCCCGATGACACGTGGGATGGCACATTTAGAGATGACTATCGCGCCACGTATGTGGTCGACCATTTGATTAGGCTAGAGGAGATAGAGCTAGTACACGCAGATGATTGCCTTGAGGCCTTCGACCATCCCGTGCAGGTTACATTACAATGGGTAGGTCCTCAAGTGATCTATATAGATAGTGCTCATTGCATATATCGATTAGAGTGTCGCACTTCTAGTAGACGCCTATCCATAGATGTTGTGACACTAGTTGGCGAGCCTAAAGACAGATGCTAGATGAGCACCACAGGCACTGAGATTTACTTTTTGACTTGTGGATTGCCGTACGATCCTCGACCGACCCAACGCCCTACTTCGAGTAGGAGTGCCTTACCTCCTTTAGACATAGTGCCACCACCCACATCACTCAGGAAACCACCGCCAGGATTCTCCTCACCTAGACTTGATTTGCCGCCAAGCGTTTCAAGCTATCACGAGTCTAGAGCGATGTACACAGCGATTGCTAGCACTTTGCGTACCACTCAGAGTGAGCCACAGATAGAGACCTAGAGCCTTCGAGAGTCTCAACCTCGACACCTTGCACCATCTAGAGACCCATGCAAGCCTTTGATGACACAGATTAGAGAGCATACGAAAGAGTCTATGACGACCATATCACCCTAGTTGAGAGCACCAGAGGTAGGGCCCGGTAGATCACCCATTGTAGATATGAGTGCCCCTAGACCACTGACCCCCACCCTTCAGACATTGTCCAAGACCAGAGAGACTAGGGATAGCATGAGAGATATAGACGGTCAAATCTTGCATATAGTAGGCCGATCTCCACGAGGGGTGGAATATTATGTTGACACTTATGATCACTCCTTTGTGAGGCTAGCCACCCCGCAGCGCATGATGTCTACACCTTGGCAGATTGTGAGAGCCTACCCACATGCCAATAGAGCAGTTTTTATTGATAATCTCGGAGAGCAGTATCTCTTGATTGAGACCCTTGATTTTGATGACATTGAGCGAGCACACCCAGCTGACAGCCTAGACACAGGACACATCCTAGGCTAGTGGAGCTTCAGAGAGTTGAGCAGACCGTGACCTATCTAGATGAGCTTGGTGGTAGGTACAGACGCCTAACAAGTGGTGGATCCAGAGATCCTTCAGCCTTTCTTGCATATTTTATAGGAGATCCACGTGAGCGAGTTTATAGGGATGTCGATCATGCAGTATATGTTTTGACTATAGGTCTACCCTACTCCCCTCGACTTAGACATGATGATTTATGTTTACCCACGACGACCACGCTAGCTCCACAGCTACCGAGAGCTCCGAGTCCTCGAGAGACACCACTAGAGAGATCACCTCCTAGGCTTCTTTTGTCACGTCGTATTCTACCACCTTGGGAGATGCCAGATGAGGATGATAGTGTGCCACAAGAGATAGCTCCAGCACCTAGCCTGCCACCACAGGTAGAGCCCCTGAGACTAGAGCCTAGTCAGAGTATTGTTAGGGAGCCTACACCACCTACCACACTTATCCACGAGACTTCCAGCACACAGCAAGAGATCTCACAAAGTCATAGAGTGAGTGACTCTGATGGCTTTGTTATAGATGAGACCACTCCATAGATTCTAGCCGCCATTGAGCATCCTTGTTTAGATCTGTCGACCTCACAGATGCCCTTAGAGATAGCTGTCGAGCTAGAGCCATCTACGAGAGTAGATCCCCCTATGAGAGAAGATGCAGAGCCGACAACATTGCTATCCCACTCTTTTAGCTTGCATAGCGGTGTCATAGCCAGTGAGTCACAAAGAGAGCAGCCACCACATATAGATGTTGCCCTAGTGCCATCTACGAGTGTCGATTCACGATCAGATCACCCGATTGAGCGGAGACCAGCCACGAGCCATACTTTTCTAGATCAGGTTCCTAGAAACCACATTACTGACACCACAGACATAGAGGTTACACCACAGATACATGGACGTACACGGACTAGAGTGACCTCTATTGACACCCTATGTAGGGATACGATAGAGCCTGCTAGACTTGTTTGGAGACCACGCACACAGGCATCTCAGCCATGTGTAGAGCCTTCTCTAGGCAGAGGCTCTGTGACGATGAGTAGTGCCACTGAGGAGCGACACACGATAGATCAGGCATGTAGCTCTCCACGTAGAGCTTCCAAGACAACCCAACAGGTATTTGTTCCTCGTGACGAGATACATGCTAGATTTTTACCTTGTGATGACACGATCATATTTCTAAAGAGCCATATGATCGACGACGGACTTTCACATGGTTGGCTCACATCTAGACAGTCACTTGAGGCACATGATTATATTGAGGGACAAAGACATATTTGGGTATCTAGGCCACGAGCGGTAGCACACCCAACGCATACAAGATCATACCCTAGAGCGAGACCTCCACGAGCCAGATGTCGAGAGGTGAGACTACCCCTAGAGAGGTCGATACCTTCACAGCAAATAGTATGCCCTAGAGCTAGATGCGCACGTGGACACGCTAGGAGAGCTCAGACTGGCATCCCTACGAGAGTGCCAGCATTGCAGATTTGGCTACCGAAGAGCCTTCCACATACTATTTGAGTAGAGGCTGATGCCCACCCTACGACCATTCCTTGTGCTGTTGAACAGACTTTACATATGGAGCTATGTGTTAACCAGCCCTTGACTATTAGAGATCAAGCTAAGAGATTGCAGCTCATACTTCATGGTGAGAGCTCTCTCTTGACTCCTAGTTGCACGAGATTTGAGATTTATACACATTGAAATGTGCACTAGATTTATGTGCGTATACTAGAGGCACTTTTTTCCCTTTTGGGTTTTTTCCCTCTGGATATCCAGGTTTTAGACCCTAGCTTAGATGTTTTATTTTATTATTCTGTTACTTTTGTTATTTTATCTTGTTGTTGCTAACATACCTCTTGGAGGTACATTGCTTTTGTTGATCTTTTGATGCAGCACATAGACAGACATTAGCTTGCCCATGGAGATTGGACGACCATGTAGACATGATGTATCTCCAGACACGAGGAGCTTCCATGACATCGACCTCTTCATCGAGCCCATGCACAGGTCTACGCCTTCCTATGCTATATGGTTTTGTACATTTATATTTGTTGATTGTGGCTTCTTCTTGGTTTGATTAAGTGCATTCAATTATGTTTTGTTATCTGCCATTAAAGATGTATAAACTTGTCCTTTCTTTAGTTAATTGACTTAGAGTTTAGTTTTATTGATGAGCCTTGAGATTAAGAGGCCGTGACTTTAGGTTAACTCATTTACTTGACTACTAGTCCTAGTTGGTAAAATTATTCGAGTGTTTGAAACCTTGGGAGTGTTTTAAGCATAGAGAGGCTTTCTCACACAAACAACAAAGAAAACTAGTGAAAATACAAAGGAAATGGAAGAAAAACAAAAGTGCCACAAGTGTAAAAGCTTAAGTTGGAAGAGAAATCTTGGCTTGATTTGGTACTTCATGCACATGTATTGCCTATGGTACTCGAGCCCTAGAGGTTCCCAGTGTGGGTGCTTTTCTTTGAGAAGCAAAAAGCCCCGGGTATACAAATAAGCACACACATCAAATGATTTTGCAAAATGTGAAAAATGACAAATGAAAAGCAAGAAAAATGAAATGAGAAAGACTTCCATTGAGCTTCAAGTAAGAAAAAATTCAAGCTTTTGTTTCGAGTTGTGAGAGTTAGTTAGCTAATCTATGATAGACATAATTAGGGAATCTTGCATTGGGATAAATTTACTAACTTAGCTAGTACTAGAGTAAATGTTTTAACCCTTAATCGTAGCTAACTAATTGATAGACTCATTCATAAGCCCAAAACTCTTGATTAATTAATTTCAGCAAGTGCAATTTATTTTTCCTTAATGGCAGTGTAACATTTCATAATTCTTTGCATTTACTCATTACTACATGTGCTTTGCCTTTTCCTTATGCCTTATCACCATATATTTGAGCTTGCTACCTCATCCACCTTTTTCTTTTTGCAGACACATTCTTTCTCAAGCATAAGGACGGTTAAGGAGCGAGCTCAGCGAAGCGAGCTTTGGAGCGAGCTTTTTTTTTTTTTTCATCCCACTACCACTACCTCCCATTGCCGCCCCTTAGCAACCATCACCACCCACCACCCTAGCCCACCACTGGTGGTTAGTGGTGCTAACTTACTACCACCATGTGCCGCCCCTACTCCTACCACCACCGCCAATTGCCGTCCCTCTCTCCAGTGGAGTAGCCAAGGACCTCTCTCTCTCTCTCTCCTGTTGTCTTCCCTCTGTGCATGTGTCTCTCTCTTGCCCGCCACCCCTATCTCTTGTTGTCTCCCCCTCCACCCCCTACCCCTCTCTCTCTCTCTCTCTCTCTCTCCCTCTCTCCCTCTCTCCCCCTTGCCTTCCGTCCCTTCCTGGAGTGAGCTCCACCCCTCTCTCTTCCATGTCTCTCTCTCTCTCTCTCTCTCTCTCTCTCTCTCTCTCTCTCTCTCTCTCTCTCTCTCTCTCTATGTATATATATATATGTGTGTGTACTTTTCTATAACGTTAAAATTCTCCTCTCTTTCTCTCTTTCTCTCTAAAAAAACCTAAAACATTAGCGATTTTGTTAGTGCCTTTGGTTTTTTTATTTTAAAATCAGACCCTCTCACCGCTCCCCTTCTCTCCCTCTCATGATCCCTGCAACCCATCCCCCCCCCCCCCCCCCCCCCTCTCTCTCTCTCTCTCTCTCTCTCTCTCTCTCTCTCTCCACAACCCACCTCTTTCTTCTCTCTGGCCCCCACCTCTTGCTCTACGTCCACCCTCTTCCCTAGCTCCGATCCTTCCCCCCCCCCCCCCCCTTCTCTCTCTCTCTCTCTCTCTCTCTCTCTCTCTCTCTCTATATATATATATATATATATATATATATATATATATATATATATATATATATATATATATATATATATATATATATATATATATCCTCCTATCTTGCTCTCCCTATCCCTCTCTCTCTCTCTGCCCCCCTCCACTTGCCACCTCTCTCCCCACCCCCTATTCCTTTTCTCTCTCTTTACTCCCACCACACCACCCCCCCTTGAGTCCATCCAACCCTAGAGAGAAATGAAACAAAATGGAATGAAATGCTGTATTAAGGATTTTCATAAGGTAAAAATGACATATGAGACCAAACTGATACAGTCTTGGTGGACATAATACAATGCATGGGTACGAAGGAAAATGAGAGAGAAAGAGGAGAGAGAGAGAGAGAGAGAGAGAGAGAGAGAGGGAAGGGAGGGGCCAGCGGGGGAGGGAGAGGTAGATAGATAGATTTGTTTATCGTATGACATATGGGACCAAAGTTACATGGGACATATGGGATATGACATATGGGACCAAAGTTACATGTGATGTAGTATTTGTGTCGCTGATGAGTGATTCTTGATGGTCCAAAATTGTGGTGATGAGAGTCACAATGGAGAGCCCACACTATGGCTGGGAGAGGAAAGTGTGTAGGTCTAGGTCATGACTGAAAATGTGAAGGAAGTAAGTTTACATGTAACCAAAAGCTGAGGACTCTAGAAGTGTGTGGTACTCAGACTCTCGAACTTGCAGTGAAAGGGGGAGAGAGAGAGAAAGAGAAAGAGAGAGAGAGAGAGAGAGAGAGAGAGGGGGGGGGGGGGGGGGGGGGGGGGGGGGGGGGGAGGGGGGGGGGGGGGGGGGGAGGGAGTGTAGGGAAAGGGAAAGAACCTCGTTATTGCTTTGCATGGTTTTTTTTTTTTTGGGGGGGCCTAAGCACTCCTCTCTCTCTCCCTTTCTTTCCCTTAAAAAAAAAAAAAAACTACACTCCACTCTCCCCTCTCACAATCCCCCCCCCGTGTGCCCAAACCTTCCCTTCCCTTGCGGACCCCTCTCCCCCCTTCTCTCTCTCTCTCTCTCTCTCTCTCTCTCTCTCTCCTCTCTCTCTCTCTCTCCCCTTCTTTCTCATTTTATTTTGTACCCAGACATTGTATTAGATCCACCAAGAATGTATCATTTTGGTTGCATGGGTCATTTTGGCCTTTTGATGACAGTTAACATAGAATTTCATTTCATTTGTCATTAGGATTGGAGGGACTCAAAAGCGACATGTGACAGGAGGCACATAAAAAAAAAGGAAGATGCAGTGGGAAAGAGATCGATCGATAAGGGGGAGAGAGAGAGAGAGAGAGAGAGAGAGAGAGAGAAGGGGGCGACAAAATTCTGAGGGAGAGAGGTGAAGTGTATTAATTTTTTTTTTTAAAAAGACGGGCTCACCCTGTACAACCCCTCCCCCCCCGCGCTCGCTTTCTTTCTCCCTCCCAGTCTCCTTCTCTCTCTCCACCTGCCACCCCTCTTCTCTTGATCTTTCTCTCCCTCCCAATGCCCCCCCTCTCTCTTCCCCTCTCGCTATCACTCTCTCTTTCTCTCCCTCTCTCTCCCTCTTTTACAAAAAAACGGAGG
The DNA here is from genome assembly GCF_014529385.1 of Adiantum capillus-veneris. Classification (NCBI taxonomy): domain Eukaryota; kingdom Viridiplantae; phylum Streptophyta; class Polypodiopsida; order Polypodiales; family Pteridaceae; genus Adiantum; species Adiantum capillus-veneris. The sequence goes on from NC_140942.1 coordinate 5,006,514, forward strand.
CACTAGAGATATTGCAAGTGCTTTGTTTTTTTAAATAGCTCTCTGCACCCTCTCTCTCTCTCTCTCTCTCTCTCTCTCTCTCTACCCTTGCCACCCTTCCCTCTCGTCCTAGTGTGTGTATGTGTGTGTGTGTCATAGAGAGAGAGAGAGAGAGAGAGAGAGAGAGAGAGAGTCTACCCTTGCCACCCTTCCCTCTCGTCCTAGTGTGTGTGTGTGTGTGTGTGTGTGTGTGTGAGACACACACACACACACAGAGAAGACATGGGGGAGAGAGGGGTGAAGCTCACTCCAGGAAGGGAGGCAAGGGGGAGAGAGAGAGAGAGAGAGAGAGAGAGAGAGAGAGAGAGAGAGAGAGAAGGAGAGGGGTTATAGAGCGACTAAGAAAAGAGAGAGGAAGAAGGGAGTAGGAGATAGGAGGACTTTATGGAAGGGATGGTGGTTTCTAGAGGAGGAGCTGGAGGAAGGGAAGGTGGTTAGAGGAGTAGATGGAGAGAGGAAGGGAAGAGGAGGAAGCACATGGGCGGCAAGAGGAGGAAGGGGAGGTAGAGAGGGCGGCACTCCAAAAAAAAAAAAAGCTCGCTCCAAAGCTCGCTCCGTTGAGCTCGCTCGAAGACCTAACTCCTCAAGCATCTACCACGACATGGCTTTGTCATGGACGACAAAGCTTTGGAAGGGGAAAGTGTTGACGGGCGAGCGTCAACGACATGCATTATGCTTCCATTGGTGTGTACACATATGTGTATGCATATATTTTTTGTATTTACGGGCTCCACAGTGGGTTCCAAGTTGTACATTGATGATTAGATGAGCCTAGATACCTGCAGCATGTTATACATTTTTTGGCCGGCCGCCCATTTTTAAAAGCCCTTGTATATAAGTCAATTCACAAGATGTGAAAGGGCATTCTTAGAGAAGAGAGTGTGAGGGAGTGTGGAGAAGAAGAAGAGGAGTGGCTATGGAGCTTGGATCTTCCACATCATATGTAGTAGTCATTGGGATTACTGGAAGCTAAGTTCTCTCTACTTTCTCTCGTCTTTCAAGCTTATGTGTGTTAATGGTGTATGATTAGTGTTAATCTTCTCTTCCCTCTCAAGTTTTCCCTCTTGTTTGAGCATTCTTGCTTCACATGTGTGCTTAGAGTAGAGTGTGTGTGCACGTGGGCTGCATACATTTCTCTCATTAGGCTTCTTTGTGTATGCTTAATGTGTGATTAGAGTGTGTGTGCTTGAGATTAGAGCAAAGGGATACACCATTGTCTACATGATTAGAGAGTTAGAGTGAGGATTGAGAGTGTGTGTGCATAGACTTTGCTTCATCGGCTTTCCCTCTTCTCCTCTCTTGCTTTACCCCTCTTCCTAGAGTCCTCATTCCGTCACATTAGGTGCATCCATGCCTCCATACACTAGCCGAGTTCCAATCCACTAGATTGACATTATGTCGGTGGGTTGTGCGCTGTGCTATGAGCACCAACACACTAGCTCTACTTCAAGGGCTCCTTCACACACGTCTCATTAACACTTTTGTCTTGAGGATGAGCACATATTCAACATGGTTGATGAGTTATTGGCTCATGGAGACAACATGTGCGAGGAAGATTGTAGACCATGCACTCAATGGACAACAACAATGGAGGACAAGTTTTCATAGAGTGCCCGAACACCTTTTTAAGAGGGTGCACAATACTTGATGTTCCGAGCATCGTTGGAAGTCCTCAACTTGCAAGAAATTTTTTATTGGAGAAATGCAAGTGTAGATGCACTCCTTGGGTAAGTTTTATATGTGCCTTTTTATACATGACACTCCCTTCTTGTCATGCGCTTGCATTTGTATTAATAATCTTTTTCATTGTAGTTTGATGGGCAAAATGTTTCCTAAAGATCACCACATGCCACTAGATCGCCAACTAGGGAGATCGTATGTCACTGCACTTGGCATGGAGTGTGAGTGCATCTACGCATGCATCAATGATTGCATACTATACTGTAATGAGTACGCACATGCTACGTGCTTTCGGTGTGTGGGAAAGCACACTTCAAGACCAGATTGAGAGGGGCACACCTACCCCACAAAGTATTGAGACATTTTCCACTAACCCCTTGCATTCAACACATGTTTAAAAGCAAATCTATGGTTGAGCTTCTCACATGGCACACCAACCACCACTCAAATGATGGAGTGATGTGTGTTCCTATCGATTCACCTGCATGGAGGCACATTGAGATTGAATGACTAGAGTTTCGGCTAGAGCCTCAACACTTGAGACTTGGGCTTGCAAGCAACGGTTCAATCCCTTTGGCACCAAGTCCACTTCATGGAGCACTTGGCCTGTGGTGGTGATCATCAACTACAACATTCCACCACGAGAGACAACCAAGAAGGGAATATACTTCTTTCTTTGCTTGTGCCAGGGAAGTAAAAGGTGGCAAATATTGATGTCTGCCTCAAGCCCCTCATCAAAGAGTTGGAGGAGTTATGGAGAGGCACCCCCGTTGTAGATGTATCACTTCCAAAGAAGAGGAGAGTATCCATTGTGAGGGGAATCCTTATGTGGACTATGCACGACTATCTTGGGCTTGGAGAGATTACGTCATGTTCATTCTTCTCTTTTTTTATAATTTGGAGTTTGAAGCTTTTCTCTGACGATGTGATATGAGTAAAAGGTTGTCCACATCGGGCTAGAATGCATGCCCTACTTGTCGGCCATCATTGGTGACAGAGAGGCTATATGCCTTGTGCAAGGTAATCTATCCAAATAACCATTGTTTATTGCCCCAAGGTTATAGCAAATACAAGGCTCCAACAAATGGAAAGATACCACTAAAGCGCACTATGGCAGATTGGGCAACTACTTGGGAAGAGCACTACAACTGTGATCCAGCCTCGACTACTTCACCAAAAGGTATGTCAAGGGATTCCATATTTTTAAGACTTCCATATTGGAAGGACTTAAAAATACAACACCTCTTGGATCCCATTCACATATTCAAGAATGTAGCTCACACCCTGTGGGACCACATTATTAGCGAAAAAAACTCATTGTGGGCGAGGGAGGATTTGAGGGCCTTGAAACGTCTCCCCACCTCCGTCACTCCAGATCAAGCTCCCAATGGGAAGATTGTGCTTCCTAAAGTGCCATGGACACTAACCAAAGAAGAGCTAGATCAAGTGAAGGGTTCCATTGCATCTATTCGCACATCAATGGGATACATGAGGTCACTAAAGGGAGCTTTCACAAAAGCAAAGAAAGGTGGAAGCGTTCAATTGTATGGGTTGAAGTCCCATGATTGGCACAAGATGCTACAAATAATTCTTTCTCACGTTTTTTATCCTCTCCCTCATTTCATCTAGATATTTATTTGTGTGTATGACTTTCTCTCACTTTCTCATTTACTATTTTGACATTGTAGTTCATTTTTCCAGCCAGTAGATTATAAGCTCCAAAGAAATTGATATAAATGAGCGTTTGTAAGAGAGGAAAGCATGGAAGCAAGCACATGGAGGTAGGAGGGCACCCCTAGTGCCTAGACACCTCACATGTTTCCCATATCTCATTAGTTCCTAGTGGATTTATGAGAGAATGACCGAAGCAAAAGCACATGAGAAGACACCACCAACAAAGAATGGGAGTATGTACGAAGTTGCGTATCAAAGATAGAGTACTCATATACTTAAACCATATTGTATAGTTTTCTCTTGATTTTATTTTTGTAATTGATAAAAGATATTTTCCTATTTTAGAGTGTCTTTCCTTTAACTCTATGTGGTCAAAGAGTCGACGCTTTTGTAAACACCACATTGATGAGCGTCAAACCGCCATGGATTGTGGCATCATAGGCAACTTTGACATAGATGGTGATGAAGCCAGGTACTGTGGGACTATTGAAACAATACTAAAGGTCAATTTTAGAACCTTTCATACCTTCATCTTTGAGTGCAAGTGGTTTGCAAATGTGTTTAGACGGCATAAGAATGGCCTCTACATGGTGGACTCTATGTGCATCAATGGGGAGGTATGCCATGCAATTGTGAGCAGGTGAGTGATTACCTTCTTTACCCTTATTTGCTTGTAACGTTGATTATACCAATGTTACAAACTATGGACTTCGTGTCATCTATATCCCAACAATCCACCAACCAAAACTTTGGTTCATAGTTTCGTTAACACCTCGAGGGAGAACCATTTTTTCCACTAATGAAGTGGAGATCACAACTTCGACCCTCTCCGACCTACTACTTTGGATGAGGGGGAGACAGAGGAGAGAGAGACAGATCGATGATTTAGGTCCCACGGTCGCCAGTGTTAGCGAGGATGATTTCCATGATGATGATGATGATGATGATGATGATGAGATGGAGGATGACGAATTCGAAGATAATGAAGCCAACACATCCACAAACGACAATTCTATTTCTCTCATATTTAGGAGGCATGGGCTTAGAATTGAATGATGCTTCTTAGAGAGATCTTTTGGAAGATGATTCAAAAACATTTTGTATACTTTAAGTTATGAAATTTTTTTGTTGTGTCATCCATTCATCTCTCTTTGATCTCTCTCTCTCTCTCTCTCTCTCTCTCTCTCTCTCTCTCTCTCTCTATCTCAAATTTTGTGAACCATGCTAAATTATGTTAATCAAGTGGGTGGGATTAATTCAATTGATGACAAAAAATCTATAATTTTTGGGAATAATTATTTATGAAAAATAACAAATGCTTTGTAAATTTCTAAAAAGCGTTGTTATTATCAAGCATTATGGGTGCAAGTGGAGCTAGTGTTTTGTGTTGTGCGCAATGCGAGAGTGCTTTGAAGAAAAGCTCCTTTATTCTTCTCCTTGCTGAACACCTTTTCATGACAAGAGAGCTCTTTGGCACCACTACGTAAAGCCTTTTGAAATATGCAAAGAATACAGAGATGCAGTTGCTCAGGTGATATGTATGTGTTGTTTGGGGGAAGCGTGCGGTAGTAGAAGCGATAATAGAGGCGGTAATAAAAGCAAAAATATTTGCGATAAGCAAGATATTGAGAAAGGTTCTTGCAAAATTGTAGGCCACTTACACATTGTTGCAAGATAGAGCTTGAAGAAACAAACATAGGTGCTACCATCTGGTAAATTGTGGACATAGTTCACTCTATTATGATGAAATTGAATAATGTGGGCTTCAAATGGGCATTGAGCAAACAACCCCAAGATTACCTTCAAGGCAAGGACGCTTTGTTGAACAAAGGGCTTTCTGGTTCATCACAAGGTAGGCCATCCCCAAGCTTGGAGGGTGTAGGTAGAAGACTAGGGGTTCCACTTGTAAAACATACTTGACTATGTTTTGCTATAACGGGATAAATCGACTGTCTCAGTTTGTGAGAGCCAATAAAAAACATGATGGATGGATGCCATGGAGGTGGCTTCTTTGGGCATATGCGAAGTCTGAGAAAGTAGTGCCCATTCCTCACAGAAGATGTCGTCCATGTTTGGCTTCTCATCTTTGACGGCGCTTGCTTTATATGGAGACGCATGCATAACTCTAGGATGGAGCTTCCTCTTCATAGTTTCATGTTTATCCACACGACCATTGTTTCATGCTTGAATATCTTTTTTTTTTCTTTTTTTTGAAATTCTAAATAATGTTCTTTAATTTGTATTCATAAGCAAAACAGAGGAAACACCAAAATTTGAATGTTTAAGCGCTAAAGCGGGGCTCAATAATAATCGTGGCAATATGAGCGGTAATATCCATGATAATACTTGAAAAACGAAAAATTAAACCCCCCCCCCCCCCATTTCTTCTTTGGCCATCCCATTTTGGACTCTCTCTCTACAAAAGTGGTAAAAGGTCGCAGTAGAGTTTTGAGATTTTCATAGTGCTACTTGATAAAATCTCCACCTCTTTTGGCTTCTTTCCCCACCAATCCTACACTTGCTCAAATATCCACAATATCCCCTTAATACCCCTCCTTTCCCTAGCCACCCCTCTCTCACCCCTTTAGCTCCATCTAATCCTCCCCCTTGCCAAAACTAACCTTCTTAAAAACCTTAGATATTCAAAAAACTTGCAATGGAAAAGAGAGTAGGTTTTGAGCACCTACTTCATGGGTCCATTTTCTTTTCTCCAAACCACCCATCTTTCCAATTTTTTGGACCCTCCTCCCTTTTCACCACCTTACTCTCCCACCCTCCCTGCTTGCTCCTATTATGGCATCTCTAAAAGAAGGTTTATGTATTGGTTGTCTCTTACTAATCCCTCACTTTTTAAGGTTCTCAGTTTGGAAAATCAATCAATATATGCTTCAGAGAACTAGGTTACAAATATTGCTTGCAAAAAACTCTCAAACCAATGCTCTCTCTCCTTTCAAAAAGAAACTTATGGACCTAGGCCTTAAATACATTCCTCCCCCTTCTACTTCTCCTCTCTCCTCCCTCTCAAAATATTTCTCTAGTTTACAAAGAAGCTGTACCCACCCAAGCTCTTCTTTGAGGTTAAGCATGTTTTCCTCTCTCTCTCTCTCTCTCGCTCTCTCTCTCTCTCTCTCATTCTCTCTCTCTCTACACCTAAACACTCTGTGGGAAGCTGCCTTATTTTCTTCGTTCTTTTTTATCCCTCTCTTCTCAACTTTATCTAAATTATGATCCCTCTTTAATCATCAAGCCACCAAACAAAAATTTAGTTCCCATCATCTTATGTAAATCTTAATATCTGGAAGAAGCTTCTAAGCATCTCTTAGATTCCTCTACCTACATCCGTATCTCCTTAGCTCCACTCTCCTTTGTTTTATCTCTCCTCTCGTCCAATCTTACCAATTGCTCTCTCCTTTCTCTTAGGAACGTGATTTCATCCTAACTCCAACCCCATCCAAACGTAAGCCTTGCCCCTTTTTTCTCTTACCTAAAATCCATAAACCCTCTCTAGTAGGGCATCCTATTTGCTCTTACAAGGGATACATTTTAGAGCATGCCTCTCAATGGTTGCATTTTCAACTTCTGCCAAAACCTCCCCCATGGTGTCAAAATCCCCTTCTCACCCCTTACACACAACCTCAATCTCTTTCTTGCCATCAAAAAGATTCTCACTCTTAAGCTTAGCACCACACCCGAATTATCGCACCTTCTTAAACCTTTGAAATTCTGGTTCAATGTGGCCAATGTTGAAAAGATTATAACCTCCAATTTTTGTGCCCCACGATGGCCTTGGTAGAACATACACCCCCTCTGTTAGGAAATAAGACGTAGCTAAATAGATAATTGAGTAGATTACTTAATGGAGAGAGACAGATTTACATACACGAGATTATAGAGTAGAGAGAGAGAGAGAGAGAGTACACACGATATACGTGGTTCACCCAATGTGGGTTACGTCCACGGGAAAGCAGCCACTCAATGGCTTTAGTACTTCAAAACAAGAAGTAGTTTACAAAGGGATTATACCCTTAATGAAGCTCCCGCCTTGCTTCACTCTCACCACCTCACACTAACCTTGTTGCATCAACTTCACACTCTGAAATGTGTGTAGAAATGGCCTCCTTTTATAGGCCAAAAGGGCTGCCCTGTCTTATGAGAGGCAGCCATGTGTAGCCGCCCTTGTGCGAATAAGTCCAAATCGGACCCTCCAATCCGCCCATGTGTGGCCGCCCTTGAGAAGACAAGTCCGCTTTTGAATTCGGCCACCGGCCATTGACTACCGGCCACCGGCCAACCGACCGGTTGTTTTCCGACCACTTTCCGGCCACCGGCCGGCCATAATATTCCAGCTAAGGAAAAAAAAGTCTTGGGAGCTTCCGCCCCCGAGGCCCCTAAAGTTACCCCTGGTTTTTGACTGTGAAAATTTTGGTTTCCGGTGAGTGATTTACCTTCACGCACGATGGCTTCTCCTCATAATGGGGACCTTACAAATGTGCGCTTTTACCACAGAAAATTACAAGGGTAAATCAGGCTCCATACTTAACACCCTCACCCCCCTTCTCCTTTTTTGCTTCCCTTTGATAATCCCCTTTTGGTAAATAATTTTTTAACCATCTCTAGCCAATTTTTGAGTTACCTTCATATTTGTACCATGTCCCTTCTATTTAGCCTCTCCTAATGTTTCTTTCCCAAAATTTGCACTTTGTACCTTGTCCCTTCTTTTTTGCCTCTCTTATCTTGATGTTACTCCCCAAAACTTGCTTGCTAGTTGCATGTTGTACCAAAACCTTCCTCTATTTACTTCTATGTACAAAAAGCATCCAATCCTCCAATTGTACCCTTTTCGGGTTTTGTAACCCACAACCCTCTATTTATCAATCCCCACCCTTGTAAAAAAGATGAACACTACTAATGAGCTTACTCTAACAAAACACATTGTGCTTCACGTTTATGTCTCTCTCCTCCCCTCCTCCTCTCATCCTTTTCCATTATTTCCTTATGTCATTAAGAATCGCTCCCTTAATTTCTAGACAATAATTTCAAACTTTAAGCAAGATTTGAATGGATTTATGGAAAACATAAAATGACATACAATGAAGAAAATAACAAAAACATCAACCAATCAATCTTCGACTCAATGGAGATTTCTCTAACTTACCCATAAGCCTCAAGCATCCATCACCAACCAAAATATAATCTAACTACACTAATGAGGTTCTCCCCGAGCATCCAATACTCCCAAAATATCACGAGACAATTGACAAAATCCAATCCCCAACCATGTGCTAAATAAAGGAAAAGGTTGACTACTCTAGAGTGATTTAGAAGAAAGTTATAGACAACAAAAACTATGTGGTTTTCTTTAGTTTAAGTTGCCTCATCTTTGGCAACGACGCCACATGTTAAGGGGTCTCTCCAAGATGTCTAGATCTTATTATAGTAAATCAAGAACCACAAACAAAATTGTCAATCCATCGGGCATAGTAGACTCAAATAGTACATGGAAGCTACAAGAGGTTTTTAAAAACCCAATCATAGCTCACACTTATTAAATTTAAATCTCTGATAAGTGTCAATCACAAAAATATAGTCCCATAGCTGCAAGCCAAATGTGTATGTTTCACTAAGTTGAAGTGCTTCAAATAGAACCAAACTCGTTAGAAAGCTAGGCAAGACCTAATAAAACCTCTCTATGGTCTCAAACCCCTTTTCAATGCTTGGACAACATTAAGGAAATGCCTAAATTTAGTAGGTTGGTTTTTATGTTTGATACACTCAATAATTTCACTTAGGGAGCTCTAACCTCTCCTATGCTCAGAGTTCAAAGCAAACGCATCAATCAAGCGAAATATACAAAGGATATCCACACGAAAACTTGGAAACGTTGTGAGAGACTTACGATGATGTGGAGAGCCTTCACTTGTGAAAATAATGGCGGTTACAAAATCACACATGCACTTTGAATGAGGGGAGATACAAGTCGATGAAATGAAGCAAGAAAATAGATGAGTACTCACATTGACAAAGTGCTCATTGTTATCATAATACTCAAGTGCTTTTTACAGAGGTTGGCTCATATACCTTACCCAAAAGGTGAACATGGAGATTTTGAGTCAAAATAACTTTCTACTCTAGCAAATGCAATTCCATGAATAAATTTGATACAATCCGAAAGCTCATGGCTCCATCTAATCAAAATAGGATGTCATTTACATCCATAAAATAATGAATTACAATAAGAATAAAGGAAAAAATGTGGGAGTGCATTGGAGGGAGCCTTTGAGAAGGCCTTTTGTTCTTTGCTTAACAAAAATGGCACACACACACACACTCAACTATAAAAATAGCAATTAAAGTGGGCTAATGGAACCAAAAACATTATTTTGAAAATCCCCTCTCTCTCTCTCTCTCTCTCTCTCTCTCTCTCATCATCATCATCTTTGTGTGCTTGGTCCCTTAGTGAATTTCTCTCACTCGTTGCCATCTTCTCAGCAGCAAGAAGAAGAATCTTCTTCCTCTCTCTTCTCTTTTCATGGTGAAATTTGTAACATTTAATGCACTAGTAACTTGTGTGTAGTGGGAATTGATAACATAGTGAGTATATCATTAAGAGAAATGTCCTAATGAGAATAGAGAGAGAGAGAGAGAGAGAGAGAGAGAGAGAGAGAGAGAGAGTACTTAATTGAGAAAGCAACATAGCAATTTACAACTAGCTAATTTGGCATTGACAATACTTGAAAAGAGAGAGAAATAGAACAATTGACAACAGTTGAGGACCGAATTTACATGGAGCCGGTCCCCCCTCCATAAAGGCTTTGTATTATAGCTTCTTCCATCAAAGGAGACTTTTGTACAATACAATTCTTGTGTTCCTTGACAAAACTCGTTGGTGCAACGAAGATGGAACCTTCATGCACCAAATTATGCTTGAAAATCACACTTAGTGTCCCAAGCCTCAGTCCCAAGACCTCATGCACCTTCAAAAATGGTGATAGCTAGCAGGGAATGAGGATAGATTCAGAGGAAGAAGAGGTATCTTACGAGAAAGAAGTATTCTCCTCACATAATCACTCTAATAGCATAGCTTAGCTTAGTAATTAGCATGGTAGAGGAGATGAGAATGCCATTGAAGCTTGGCTCTTGGTTGGATTTGCATCATAAAGCCAAGAGTTGTTGGTGTAGGCCTCCCTTCTCAAAAGCTTGGAGAAGATGATGAGCTTTCCATTTAAAGCTTGGAGAAAGAGAGAGAGTTCTTTGTTCCACACATGAGTTGTGTGTGTGTGTGTGTGTGTGTGTGTGTGTTTGTGTGTGTGTGTGTGTGTGTGTCAATGCCTTTGCAAAATCAGCTCTCTCTCTCTTGGTCGACCCCTCTTGCTATTTGCTCATATTGGCATCCTATTGGCCCCTCCAGAGCTTAGCCAATGACAAATAAGAAGCATAAGTGTTACCCTTGTGACATGTGTCCCCCTTTCCCCTTTTGTGAGAGCTTCAGGTATTTAAATAATTAATCTAAACTCTCATTGGACCTTTTTGTCTTCTAGCCAATAGGAATCAGGCAAGGCATTGGGCTACTGAATGCTCATTGGACCCCTTGGTAGACTGTCCAATAGTCTTCTAGGGAGCTTAATTTCTATTGGTTCTTTTATCAAGAAGTTTTAAATTGATTAGACTAAATTTACTCTAGCCTAATTCTCATTGGTCCACTAGTGGAGGTTGGGGGCAACTAGCCTAGGAACCTGACATGTGTCTAATATTCCCTTTGTGATAAGGGGAAGCCTTGGAGTGTGTGTGTGTGTGTGTGTGTGTGTGTTTCTCTCTCATCCCCTACAAATTGGGCTCACCCCCTCCTTCCTAGGGATGTGGGAAGACTTTTTAGTCTTCCCCATGACCATCCAATTCCCCTACACTTTGGCCATTGGATAAAAGGTTTAATTTCTGGAACCTTAGCCTATGGAAGTCTTAATGGAGCTGAACCTTAGGTCTTTTAAGCCCCATTGAAGCACATTGCTCTTTTGCAGGCTATCCCCCTTTGGATCCCTATTTTCCCTCCTTTGGATCCCTGAGAGAGACCGGTCTGCAAGCAGCCTTACCAATATTCTAGCTTTTACTCTCCTGGTACTTCCCCATTTTAAATGATCAATTAACATGAGAAAATAATTTGGGAGTATTAGATGTTAGTTTTTATGACATTATGACATTAGATGTTAGTTTTTATGACATTACCTTTCTCTTGAAATCATAGTCGTCCTCAACTATGAGGTAGAGAAGATAAAGCCTAGTCATTAGCCCGTTTGCTAGCGGGTAGAGGACCCCTATTTTACCATACGACATCTTTCCATAATGGATGACTAGTCCATTTGGTGCTTGAGAGCCTTAGCTGCCACAAGCATGTATGCACATTAGTCCATATCAATCTTCCATAGTAGAGTGACAAGCTCTACTTGGTGTTCGGGAGACGTTGGCTCCTGCAAGGGCTGAAATCGCATCTCTAAAATCGGGATCAATAGCATACTCATTTATCATAGAGGATAGATCATTGTGAGTTGCTATGGAAACCGCATTCACTCTCGTTCGTCTTGCGAGTGCATCGGCTACTTGATTATGCTTGCCAGCAATGTGAGCAATATGAAAATGAAATTGAGAAAGGAAATTTTCCCACCTCATTTGTTCGTCGGAGAGCTTGGTCTGTGTTATGAAGTACTTAAGGCTTTGGTGATCCGTCCGCATAATGAAAGGAGTCCCCAATAAATAGTGCTTCCACAAAATCTAGAGCATATAGAACTGTTAAGAGTTCCTTCTTATATATGCCTAGAGCTTGCTCAACAGGGTCAAGCCTTCGACTTTCATAGGCTATGGCGTGTCCTTCTTGGAGCAAAAGAGCTCCAAGGAAATCACCACAAGCGTCGCATTGGACCTCGAATGGCTTTGAGAGATTCGATAGTGTAAGCACAGGTTGAGAGATAAGCTTTTCTTTAAGCTTTTTGAAAGCATTGTTCTCCTTGGTGGACCATATATAGCTAACGTTTTTCATTGTTAGGTCATGTAATGGTCCCGCGATTTGTGAGAACTTTTTTATGAAGCGTCTACATACCTATAAAACTTCTTAGTTCATGTAGATTCCTTGGATTAGGCCATCCTTTTATTACCTCTAGCTTTGATGGATCCATTTGGATGCCATCTTGAGAGATAATTTGACATAAGTACTGAATCTCAGAAAAACTCACTTTTCTTTCGATTAATATAAAGTTTATTCTCTCGTTAAACTTGAAATATTATTGGAGGTGTTGCTTGTGTTCGTCTAGTGAATTAGATTAGATGATTATATCATCAAAGAACACTCCAATACAAGTTCGGTGAGGCCTAAATAACTTCTCCATCAAGCTATTAAATGTGGCTGGTGCATTGGTCAAGCCAAAAGGCATATGTACTCATAAAGACCAAACGTAGTGCAAAATGTGGTCTTTACTATGTCTTGATCAACTATCCTTATTTGATGGTAGCCACTTTTAGATCAATCCTACTGAAGTAGGTCGACCCTTGTAGCTTATCAAATAGGTCTTTTACGCGTGGAAACCTATTCTTGATAGTGATCCTATTTAGTGCCCTATAGTCAACACACATACGATATGTGCCGTCTTTCTTTTGCACTAATAACACTAGTGAACAAAATGGAGATGAGCTAGGCCTAACCATGCCCTTCTCAACTAGCTCATGCACTTGCCGCATAATCTCCTCTTGTTGAGCTTGAGAAACTCTATGAGGAGGTTTATTAAGCAGTGAACTTCCTGGAGGAAGTTCAATTGCATGGTCATCATTGCCTCGTTTAGGAGGTAGTTCACAATGGATGTCGTCAATAAAAACATCTTGAAATCCCTTGAGAAAATTGGATGACTCCAATTCCTTGTAATTGTTTATATTTTCTTTTGCTAAAACATTAGGTTCATTTTGAGAATCTTTAACAAAAATCATGTACACGGAAATGGAGATCTTTATTGACTTATTGAAAGCTTGCGTATGTATAATGGGTATGGTGTTACCCAACTCCTTAGCATCTATGTACATATATTTTCCCCTGAACCTAAAGTAGATTTGCCTTTCAGGGAATTTAACATTGGCAGCGATGCGATCAAACCATGGTGCCCCTAGGATTACATCCTCGTGCTTGATAGGAGAGATAAAGAAATCCTCCCTGTCCACATAACTTTAGACATGGAGCCTCAATTTCCCAATTAAGGGAGTGACTAAGGCTTCTTGCCCCTTGAAAGCAGCATCGGCAGGTAGGACATCTCCCATCTCATAGGCATGGATGCCTAGCCTGGTGGCCAACTCCATGGATATGAAATTGTGAGTAGAGCCAGGGTCAAAGAGAATAAAATCATCATGTCCTCTTACCTTTCCTCAAGCATGGCATAGAGGGGATTCTTAATGGTAAGCATCCTCTTCTTGGATTTTGACCAAGGTAGCTCTAGGAGGCTCATTTTGTGTATTCTTGTGGGGACAAGCACAATAAGCATGCCCTTGCTCCCCGCACTTGAAACAACGGTTATCTTTACGATAACGCTCTAGCTCTTTAGAAGAGAGTTTATTTTTGCCTTTATAAACACCCTTCTCCTTAGCTTTGTTGTTGTTGGCATTGCCTTTGGGAGATTTTTGGACATGGTCCTTCCCCTTAGGCTCGGTATTATGGTCCTTGTTCTCCGTGTGTTTAACATTTTTCTTATCCCCTTGTTGGAAATTGATTCGTGAAGCCACCATGGTATGTGTATGACCGCATATATGGTGCGTGGCCTTTGGGAATTGACATACTACGCCATATGTTCAGTTAAACCCGCACAAAATTGTTGTTTTTGCTCTCCAAAATCCATCCTTTTGTAGGCAATGGCTTTGAGATGTAAGTCCCAAAACTTGTCTACATATTTGTGAATAGATTCGTAGGGAGAGAGAGCTTCAAGCTTTGCCATTCGGTGAGTACTTTGTCTTTGGCATCAGTAGCCAAAAACTGCTTCATAATGGAAGCTCTTAAAGCTTTCCATGTTCGTGGAGCTTCATAATTTTTCTCGTAGGCTAGACCACCATTGCTTGGCGGACTTTTGAAAATGCATAGCTACATGACGTAGCTTAGAGAACTTTGTGAAGCCCTCATCTCCAAACGCCGCATCGAATTGTTGGATGAAGGCTAAAACTTTGTCCGTAGCACCAAAGGTGCCATCGTAGGCAAGGAAAGAGATGATCTTTCCTCCCTCTTTGAACTTTTTGAGCTTGGACGACCTCTTTCACATGGCATAGGATTTCCTATGGCCTCTTCTTTTTGGTGGTTCGAAAGCTGCACCATCACTTTCTTTAGAAGAGGAAGAGTATGAGGAGGATGGAGAAAAGGGTGACCTCTTTCTCGCCTTTTTCTTCCCTTGTTCCTCCTTGTCTGCACCATCACTTTCTTCAAAAGAGGAAGAGGATGAAGAAGATGGAGAAGAGGGTGACCTCTTTCTTGTCTTTTTCTTCTCTTGTTTTCTCTTGTCCCTCTTCAAATTATGGTGTAGAGAAGTAGGCGATGGTCTTCTCCGTTTAGGGGGTGTTGGAGAGCGTTTTGCCCACCATCTTCGTGGAGCCATCTCCGCTGAGGTAACAGGAGACCCACTTCTTTCTCGTTCTTTCGGTGGGGGCTCTATCGTTGAAACTTGAGTTCTCCTTTGAGAAGGAGATGTGTTGTCAAGTAGTAGATTTTTGAGCCCTTCGTACGGATCCTCTTCTTCTTCCCCTTATCAGAGAGAGGCCTCTTTTGGAAGTCTCGATAGGAGGATTCCTAGGTACTCTCTCTTCTTGGTGCACCAAATTATGCTTGAAAATCACACATAGTGTCCCAAGCCTCAGTCCCAAGACCTCACACACCTTCAAAAATGGTGAGAGCTAGCCGGGAATGAGGATAGATTCAGAGGAAGAAGAGGTATCTTACGAGAAAGAAGTATTCTCCTCACATAATCACTCTAATAGCATAGCTTAGCTTAGTAATTAGCATGGTAGAGGAGATGAGCATGCCATTGAACTTGGCTCTTGGTTGGATTTGCATCACAAAGCCAAGAGTTGTTGGTGTAGGCCTCCCTTCTCAAAAGCTTGGAGATGATGATGAGCTTTCCATTTAAAGCTTGGAGAAAGAGAGAGAGTTCTTTGTTCCACACATGAGTTGTGTGTGTGTGTGTGTGTGTGTGTGTGTGTGTGTGTGTGTGTGAATGCCTTTGCCAAATCAGCCCCCTTTCTCTCTTGGTCGACCCCTCTTGCTATTTGCTCATATTGGCATCCTATTGACCCCTTCTGAGCTTAGCCAATGACAATTAAGAAGCATAAGTGATAGCCTTGTGACATGTGTCCCCCTTTCCCCTTTTGTGAGAGCTTCAGGTATTTAAATAATTAATCTAAACTCTCATTGGACCTTTTTGTCTTCTGGCCAATAGGAATCAGGCAAGGCATTGGGCTACTGAATGCTCATTGGACCCCTTGGTAGACTGTCCAATAGTCTTCTAGGGAGCTTAATTTCTATTGGTTCTTTTATCAAGAATTTTTAAATTAATTAGACTAAATTTACTCTAGCCTAATTCTCATTGGTCCACCTCTATGGCCATCCAATAGGATTTGAGTGGAGGTTGGGGCCAACTAGCCTAGAAACATGACATGTGTCCAATATTCCCTTTGTGATAAGGGGAAGCCTTGGAGTGTGTGTGTGTGTGTGTGTGTTTCTCTCTCATCCCCTACAAATTGGGCTCGCCCCCTCCTTCCTATGGATGTGGGAAGACTTTTCAGTCTTCCCCATGACCATCCAATTCCTCTACACTTTGGCCATTGGATAAAAGGTTCAATTTTTGGAACCCTAGCCTATGAAAGTCTTAACGGACCTGAACCTTAGGTCTTTTAAGCCCCATTGAAGCACATTGCCCTTTTGCAGGCTATCCCCCTTTGGATCCCTGACAGAGGCCGGTCTACAGCCTTACCAATATTCTAGCTTTTACTCTCCTGATACTTCCCCATATTAAATGATTAGTTTAACATGAGAAAATCATTTGGGAGTATTAGATATTAGTTTTTATGACAATAGCGCTCTTCATCAACAACCTCATGGAATAAACCTCTATGTAGCTCTCATATTTGCTCTCTTGCAACAATGCAAGAAGCCTTGGAATAGTCAGAATCTATTGAATGATGATAAAGAACTCTCTACTTAATGGCCACCTTATCTTTTTGTCTCTACTTCTTGATTATGCTTCTTACTAGGAAACTAAGCTCTTGATTGATGAGTTTACACACACATAGGTATGTATGGGCTTGTGAAAAGTGTATAATATTAATTATTTCTTATCCAATCATGTTTAGCATGCTAATGTATGCTTATGACATGTATGTACTTGCATAAACACATAAAAATCCTGTTCTACTCGTACGTCATATATGCGGTAGAGACACTGTGTTGTATCTCCCAAACTAAGAACTAGGTTGAACCCTTTGAACCAACTATTAACCACATAATTTAGAGCACTTTCTCTTATACCTCCATGTCCAAATTTTGCTTGTGTGAAGATTTATGGTCGATATACAACTTGTTTTGTTTTGGCACTTAGTCATATGGACTAGCCTAATGGAGGAACCCATTTAGCCAGTTCATAACCTTGTTTAAATATGTTAAAATATAAGCTTAGATTATCAATACCATGTCTTTATTCACGACTCTAG
The DNA here is from genome assembly GCF_014529385.1 of Adiantum capillus-veneris. Taxonomy (NCBI): domain Eukaryota; kingdom Viridiplantae; phylum Streptophyta; class Polypodiopsida; order Polypodiales; family Pteridaceae; genus Adiantum; species Adiantum capillus-veneris. The sequence goes on from NC_140942.1 coordinate 5,023,620, forward strand.
GTTCATAAATGCTTACGTACATAGGGGTGTTACAAAGTAGAGGTACCATATAGAGTCGCAAGTTTGATATGAAGTTCATATATGCTTTATAACTTGTTTTTGGTGAGTTTATTGCACTTTTTAAATCCAAGAAGATAAGTGTTGATGTATGTTCACATACACCAAGCCGTATGGTTGATTTTTTACAAAGCGGCTTTCTTTTGGCATCATAAAGTTGGTGGGAGGGTATTTCTCCATCCTCCGAGACCACTGATTTTGATGTAATTCTGATTTCACCAAAAGAGTTTGATACATGGTGATAGGGCGATAGCTTATAACACCAGACTAAGCTTGATGCATTGATATGAGGTCATACACTCTCTCTTATGGCTATACATGCTCCCAATAGTAGAGGAAAACAAACAAAGAATGACACAATGGCTGCTATACTTAGCATCCAAAACAAATCTGAAAGGGTGGATGTAATGTGATGGCTTCAAGAGAAATTCTTGAAGAGGTAGTTCTTGGTTAACAATGGGTGGCACATAGCCAATGCTATAAAGGAACTACAACACTTTTCCTATCTTCTCTACGCCAAATAAAGTTGCAAATACAAGTAGAGAATTCAACGAGAACTCAAATGCAACAACCTCAAAGCCACAAGCATTGGCACAATTAACCTAGTGAGGATGGGCTTTAGCCTATGTACCAAGCCTTAGGGAATGCACATGACATGAAACGAAATGCAAAAAAGGTTCATTTGTTGGCTCCCAATCAGCCCCACATTTTTAGGGTCAACGCCTCTTCTCTGGAATGATTTGGCACGTGCATTTGGCTCCGAGTGTGAGTGTACATACACCATATGCTACCTACACCCAAGCCTGGCTCTTGACTATGAAGAGAGCTTCCTTGCGCCACTTTTTTGTAGGTCAATAAACAAGTTCTACTTTCATTCCCATTCTCTATGTTAATGACGAATAATACTTTGATCAATCCTCACAACTCCATACCTAACAAGTTGTCTCAAATCCTTCAAATGGTTGGCTATCCATTTGGCTAATTAGCATTAGCGATTAGCTTGATTGTATGATCTTGAGCATACTCTTCGATTGTAATTATGTACATAGGTTAAAGTTTCTTGTGCCACTAAATGCATTAGTTAATTAGGCTATATATTAGCAATATATTATGCTGCATTGTTGTGTGTGCATCTCTCTAGATAAATTTCAATACAATTCCTCATCCTGTACACTAATTACTTGCATCAACTAAAGGTATTGAAAATTCTCATGCTCAATTACCTCATTAGCAAGTGATGAAGTTATTAGGAGGAGTAGATTATCTCTTTTTTAATGTTTTTTGCCCTCGTTTTGTATGTTTTTCTTCCCTTTAATTTAATCCTTGCATCCTTTGAACTAAGCCCCTTGTCACACATGACCGGCATCACTTGGGCGCTGACTTTTCAAACAGTGAAATTGAGTCTACAGATTGCATGTCACACAACGCGGAGGCCTTCTATGGTCCAAAGTGCCAAAATCTGCTTGTTCGTCAATCAGTAGACTATGTGCTTCCATGGGCGAGGGTTGCCCATACTTCAAAGAAAGCTGCCCATGACTTGGCAGCCACCTTGGCAATTGAGAGCATGTCCGGCCCGCAGGGCCTGGGAAACATTTGTTGTGGACCTAGTTTTGGAACATTTCACACACATATGAGTAGGCTAACTCTAAATTTGAGAGGGATAATCACACAAACTTTCATATTGTAACTAAAAATCCCATAATTTGAGCCGGCTTGAGAACCTTCTTACCCAAATTTGAGCCGGTCATTTTTCATTTTGAACAAGCTTTGGATAAAGCGAACCTATCTTTTCTCGAGCCCTATGTTCGGGCGCATCGTGTGACTCGCTCTCCAATGACTGCCTCTCTTCATTGGGCCAAGCAAGCAGAGCTTCTTTTCCTCCTCCCTCGTCCACGACACTAAGTGACATAAGAGTGCACTGGGGCCGCGTGGGTAAGGGGATTGATGGCGAGGGAGGACTGTCGGGCATCTCGAGGTGGACACACCCACCCAAAAAATGGGGGCGTTGTTGAGGAGCCCAGATTGGAGCCCACAACCTCACGCCCCAATGCCTTTTGAAGCTAGAGCTAACCACGTCACGCGTCTGCGTGCATGTGAGAATAACGCCATTTTACATGGTGTTATAAACGATAAACCTGGACTAGCCTAGAACTAAACCCAGACAGGCCCCATGTTCGGGTTTAGTTCTTGGCCGGATTTAGTTTTACCAAGCGATCTATGGTGCAGATCGCCTCGACGACTGCGCATGGAGTTCCCATCCATTGATCCCCTCACCCCCCCTCTTAAATGCTCAGTGTCACTTGGGGATCCAGAAAATTAATACCGTCATCTGAACCACTCTCACAATGTGGGAATTATTGTGAGAATTTGTCCAAAACTTCTTGTGTGCGTCACCGAGAAAGAGAGAACAATCCCTCAGAAGAGACGTCAAAGATCGAACTTAATTATCCCAGGGGGGAGAGAACGTGAACTGTACGTGACAGTGGTTCAGATGACGGTATTAATTTTCCAGATCCCCAAGTGACACTGAGCATTTAAGAGGGGGGGTGAGGGGATCAATGGATGGGAACTCCACGCGCAACCGTCGAGGCGATCTCCACCGTAGATCGCTTGGTAAAATTAAATCCGACCAAGAACTAAACCCGAACATGGGGCCCGTACCTAGCTCGGGCGATTTGCACAGTAGATCGCTTGGTAAAACTAAATCCGACCAAGAACTAGACCCGAACATGGGGCCCGTACCTAGCTAGGTGTGCGGTGCCTCTGCCTCCCTCACATAAGCTCATGATGTTATTCATTGTATGAAAAACACTAGAAAATACTCCGTTTTCCTACGCGAGAAAATTTCTAAATCTTCTTGTGGCAGGTGAGATGTCGTTTCTATACGAGAAGAGTAGTACATGGAGGTGGATCGTGGCATCATGCAAGGCATCCAAGACTTTCTTCCTGACCTTTAGCGCCCTGTGCGTGGGTGGGTCCGTGGCTTTGGGACACGCTACCATGTACCTCACGTCCTACAATGAAGACCGCCTGCGTGAGCGTCTCTCCAAGAATGTGGACACAGGGGTAAGCTCCATTCTCCCTTTCCTTTCAGCATTGTTTTTGAGCTTTATGGCGCTCCTCCTGAATTCTTGATTTGGAGGTTAGCCGATCCTAGAAAGGTACTAACTCAGTAACATCAAATTGAGACACAGCTTGGTTCCTTTCCAAACTGCCCAAGTCCAGAATGCACCTAAACCAATGTGTGATAATTTTATAGGAATAACACATAGACGCTAGATGGCTATTGAATTCTTTGGCTTGACTTGGCGATGGATTGTAGAGAATAGTCAACTGTCAATGAATGCCCTCAGTCACAAGAAGTTTTCGACAAATTCTCACAATTATTTCCACATTGTGACTTACCTCAACATCACGAGCTTCTGTGAGAGAGGCACCGCGGCCAGCCCCCCACCTGCCCCCAAACGTACCTAGCTAGGTATGCGGTGCCTCCCTCACAAAAGCTCATGATGTTATTCATTGTATGAAAAACACTAGAAAAGACTCCGTTTTCCTACATGAGAAAATTTCTAAATCTTTTTGTGAGTATTGCACCATTGTGCACGTCTCTTTCTTGACCATAGTTCTCCAATCTTTGAAGTAGGTAAATGCCTCCGACTTGAGCTTCAGAATATAAATTGAACTTCAACATTTCAAGATTCACAAAAAAAAGAGTTGAGTATGTGGCTCTAATCCGTAGCTCTTATTTTGGAATTGGGTTTTATTAAGGGGTATCTAACAGGATGCTAGCTTGAGGTTTAAGAGAAAAAGGAAAGAGTGGCCATATGGCGTAGGACGTTGGAGAGATGGCAGGTGGCGTGCGAGCCAGGGAAGACAATGTGCCGTCGTGGACGTGAGGACAAGGCAAACGGGAGGGGGCAGGTGGCACTGGGAGACGGCCACACATCTGTACGGGGGGAGAAGGGTTTGGGGAAAACTTGAGCATTTTTTTCTCTTTTAAAGGTGTCATGGTCCTGACAACAAGATTGTCACAAAGTGATGACATGGCATGGCCTAAAGGACAAAACTCGACCGAAGGGCCTAAACCTTCTCTAAAAGAAGGAGGAGGAGTTATCACTAACTTACAGAATTTGGCCGAGTGGCCCAAAGGGGGTTAGGGTCAAAAAACGTTAGCCTTCCAACTTACAGAACCTGGCCGAGGGACCTTAAACCTTTTAAAAATAAGGCACCCACAACGAATTGCGTAGAGATGCAAATGTGGCAGCTCGTGTGATTTGCGGTAGGTTGTTGACGTAGTACAATGTATGGATTTCAATGATTTTCAGGCAGCCACTTAGTGCTAGCTTTTGGGGAGCACAGCTTTTGGGGACGTTAACTTTTTGGTCTCATGTATGTTTATAAGGAGAGCGAGGCCTCACTTCTCCTCAGATTTTGGCTTGGGAGCACTGAGAGAAGGACCCTCGGACAAGCTTAATAATAAAGAAATACTGAGAAGGGGCGCTAGTCTTTGGGGCCAGTCCATCTAGGCGAGGAACTACGTTGTGCCTTGTCGTCTCTCTCTCTCTCTCTCTGTCCCTTCAAAGTTTTGCCAAGTTATTTGCAATTTCTCACATGTGTTGCATTATATCTTTGGCTTGGAGTGTCCAAGTCTATTACAGTGGTATGAGAGCCCAAGTGATTCTCCTTCTACGAACTTCTACGAAGGATCTGATCCCTTTTTTTGCAGCACACATGGATTCTGGCAGTGAATTTGGCAGGGAGGAAACTGCTCCATCAACCCGCACAAGTAAAGAGACTAGCGGAGGTTCTAGCGGGAGTTCGCTTCTTTTGCAAGGAATTGGAAGTTGAGTATGGCCCTCTTCCGCCAACTGACCTGAGAGGATGGAATCCCAACGTCAATTGCAAGTCGACATTTGCGCTCACAAGATGCTCAAGTACGTCAAGGATCCACAAAATGCAAAGTTTTTGAAGAATTACCCACTTGACGAGATTCATTCGGGGTGACAAGTTGCCATTCCCTCTCAAGTCGGCAATGAAACAGAAAGCGAAGCCGAGTGTAGACAATTGAAAACTGTACACAAGATGAGTTTGACAACGCTATAGAGCAACAGGTCACTAAAGTGACAGCTTCGAACTCTCGAAAGAAGAGTTGTGCAACAGGTTATTCCGGTTACTTATGTCACAAAGTGATGGTGTGGCATGATTGCTTGGATGTACTTCGGATAGACGGAGGTCCAATTCCTAGTGAAAGATGCAGAGAAAGTCTTACCAACTTGTAGAGCCTATCCGAGAGGCCTAAATTAAAGATGTTGGAGCTTATAAGCTGTACCAACTTAAGGTACACCGGTCGAGGGGCCTAAAACCTATTATTAAATAAAGCTGGACCCAAAATTGAGTGGAGATGCTGATGTGGCAGCGTTGTATGGACATTTGCGATTTGCGCTGACTGTTGATGTGGCATTGTAGGGATTTCCGCGAATTGCGCTGGCTTCCCCTACGCCAACTTTTGGGGCCCATATGCTTTTAGACTTGAAGCTTTTTATGTAACTACTTTTGGAAGGCCCAGGGCCTATAAATAAAGTGCCAGGGCCTCTCTCCTGCCAGTTCTACTTTATGGAGCGCGGAGAGACGAGGACCCTTGGACATTGTACTTTGTGAAGCATCAATATTATAAAGAAATAGCGAAAGGGGTGCTAGTCTTTGGGGCCAATCTCTCTAGGCGCGGAACTTAGCGGTGCCGTGCAATGTCGTCTCTCTCTCTCTCTCTCTCTCTCTCAGTTTTGTTCAGTTTGTTAAGTTGTTTTCGGTTTCTCTCATGTGTGTTGCACCAGATTCTTGGCTTGGGGTTTTTCTCAGAGGCAGTGCCATACAGTGGTGGATGCCTATAGCTACCAAGCCGCACACTCCAAGGACTTGGCAAGCTTTCAATAAAATTTTTGCCCAAAGTTACATGCCTTCCGATATCTTCCTTCAGAGTGCAGCCTTATGGCAGACTGGGGTATCCTGAAATACGCGGACGATTACTTTCTTTCAAGAAGGGGGGATGTCACAAATTGCTGATGTGTCAAGCCACTAAAGAACGGAGCCTACCTGCAGATCCAGGTCGAGGGGCCTAAACCCTAAGAAGCAGCAAAATATGTTTTACCAACTTATAAAGTCTTGGCGAGTGGCCTATTTTATAAGAAGAGTGCCCACCAAGTTCTGACCAATGTGATATATCCTGGCCGAGGGGCATAAAACCTAGAAGAAGAAGAAGAAATAGAAGGAATCCTTGATCAACTCACAGATCACTAACCGAGGGGCCTAAAAACCCTAAAAGTCAAAGAAAACTTGTGTAAAGCGCTAGAAACTTGCCAAAACGAAGTCAGACAAGTTTATGATGACGTGGCACGTGTACGAACATCTCCGAAATTAGGGTAGATTTTTACGAAAATCCCGAAATTTAAGGAAATTATTTTTTTGGGGTCAACTTTTCATTTAAATGCTTTTAGGCTTTGGGCCTCTAAATATGAGCCTTGGGGGCCCTCTCTAACACTTTTGAGTGCGCAGATTGTAGAGGAGGTGCTCCCCACCTGTTGTACTTTGTGAATCAGCAACAATAAAGAAATACCGAAAGGGGCACCAGCGTTTGGGGCCATGAAACGATGCGAAGTGGATCTCCCGGCTACACCGACCGTCTACAGACACGCGTTGGATGAACCACCCGACCATAGCCACCATCCTGCAGCTCCCCCGTGCTGGGGCCAGCGTGCGATGACGTAGGCTCACCTGTAAGACGGAGCGTCCCATACCACCCGACCTCACCTCCTTGAGGTGACCTCGCGCACTCCTAGCCTCACGGGCTAACCACTTGCACTTTGCCAGTGGGGGTCGGTAACTGCAAATGAGGCCTTGGCCTCCCTTTCAAAATAACGAGTACGGCCGGCCGCCTTCTGCGGCCTCTCTCTCTCCTTCGCTTCCCCTCTGAGCTCTCTCTCTCTCTCTCTCTCTCTCTCTTTTCCGCTCCCCCACTTTTGTCTCTCTTTTTCGCTCCCCCACTTTTGGCTTATAGCTTTTATCTCGCAAAACGTGACACGTGTAAAGGTAGACTCCCTCCGCCATATTATGTCGTGTAAAGGTAGACTCCCTTCGCCGTATTATGCTAGTAGATTTTTCGCTCCCCCACTTTTGGCTTATAGCCTTCATCTCGCAGAACATGACGTGTGTACATGTAGACTCCCTCCGCCATATTATCTTAGTAGATGATTGGCCACACTGACCGAGTTCGCAGTATCCACCCGGACACTGGACGCCCATCCCGACGACGTCTAGGCTAGATCCCCTCTCCTGTAAGCGGGACATAACATACTTCCCCCCTTAAGAACCATTGATGTCCTCATCAATGAAGTGGGGATACTGAGCTTTCAAGGCTCTAACTAATTCCCAAGTAGCAAACCTTTTAGATTGACCCTTCCATTTGATTAAGTACTCGTCATAAGCCTTTTGGCGCGAATGACGGGTATGATGATCTAAAACTGCCTCTGGTTCTCAAGGAATATACTCAGTTTGCATATCTTGCTATACATCTTCCTCGATAGGCACAACACCGTCGGCTTCGCCTAATTTTTCTCCAAGGCGGCTGACATGAAACACCGGATGTACACTAACATCCGAAGGAAGAGCCAGTTTATAGGCAACTTGGCCAATTTTCTTTGTGATCAAGAATGGACCACAATATCTAGCTGAAAGCTTATAATGCTTTCCCGTTCGCATTGTCTTGGAATCCCTGGGTATTTTCAGATAGACCCATTGTCCCACATCTAGAGTCCTTGGAGATCTCTTTTGATTAGCATAAGTAGTGACTCGATCACGAGCCGTTCTTATACTATCCTTAGCCAATTCGAGTATTTCTTGCATGTCATACAAGAAATCACGAGCCTGGCGTTCCTTGATTTTTTCTAAGCCAATAGCAATTGTGGATTTAGGCTCAAATCCATACATCAGCATGAATGGGCTAAATCCAGTAGCAGAATGCTTGCTACTATTGTAGGCGAACTCTAATTGTGGAATATATCTTTCCTACTTGTGAGACATAAGCTCTCAACATGTCCTCTAACGTCTGATTCATCCTCTCAGTTTGTCCGTGGGACTCAGGATGGTCAAAAGACGACATACTCAACTTCGTCTAAAGATGAGCAAACACATCTCGCCAAAAACGGCCAGTGAACTTAGTATCTCGATCATTGACGATATCCTCTGGCAGACCATAAAGCTTGTAAAGCTGGTCGACAAATAAGACCGCCAACTTGTGGCTTTTTACTGTCGACTTCGTTGGTATAAACTTCGCCATTTTTGTGAGTCTATCGAACAAAATCCTTTTGTAAGGTGCAACGGAAGTGAATGTTGAACTTTGCTCAAGATGAGTGCTCCGAACTATGCTCAAGGGTTCCTTTTACCTACGGAAGGGAGAGCCTTCCGTTCCTTTAATGAGAGAGTGCAAATGATCACAAACAAAGTGAATGACACTGTGAATGGAGGTGCTGAACTGAGAGAGAGAGAGAGAGAGAAGAATACGACACTAGAATGTTAAACCCTCCTCCAAAGGCCCCTCTCTATGGCGAGAGAGGTCTATGCTATTGATTGCACAAATCTGGTACAATAGTCTAGATGCAATGGACTTGCCGACGATGTTGACGACAATGATGACGACGACGAGACGGGCTGAAATCTGAAAACTCTAGGGGCTGAAATTTGCAAATCTACTATCTGCTGAATTTTGACACTGTGTCGGTGAGGACGGCAATGGCGACGATGATGCATTGAAAACGCAGATGCTGAAAGCTGTGAATTGCGGGCTGAAATTGAAACGTTGGCTGATTTGACCGTGCAGCGATGATTTGCTGCGGGTAGGTGAGATTTGCAAGGTTTGGGGCTGTTCTTGCGGAGTCTAAGTGCTGAAAACTGAAATCGCTGATGCTAGGGCTGATTCTGTCACCGTGAATCTGCCAAACGTTGATGTTGATCTGCAATTGCAAAAACGCTAGGCTGATCTTGTATTTGCAAAAACGCTAGTTGATCTTGGGAATCTGCTAATGCTAGGCAATCTGCTGCAGAAACGCCAAGGCTGATCTGCTGTAGAAAAACGCTGGCTGGTCTTGATGGCTGAAAACGCTAAGGAAATCTGCTGGTCTTGCTGAGAAGGTGCACTGCAAGTGTAGGTACTTCTGCTGCCTCTTCTGCCAGAAAGTGCTAGCGCTAGGTTTCTTAATATTAACTTATCCAAAATGTCCTACCCAGTTTCCCAACAAAGTCACTTATTAATAATAAGTGAAAAATGGCTAAAATAGGGAAAATGGGTTCTGTGCATTGTAAAATGCTCATGATGGCTGTTGACTGTAATGCTGATGATCATGCTGTGTGCAACCAGAGGATATGCAACTACTCTAAGTGCCTGGAAATGCACGGCCTGCACACAGGCTCACAAAGGTGTCAGAACACTTCCTAAGGTGACTTGAACCCTGGACCTGAAGTAGCTTGTCCACATGCACATAGGGTTAGATGTGCACGTTACACCTTTGTCGAACTTCATCGATTTTTGGCACGCAGACCTTTCCATTTCTGAACAATAGTCCACCTCTAATGGAATTATGTCGTTGTCTCGTCTCTCCAACACAACTCACTTGGGTCTCCGGACCACCCAAGCTTGTACACAAGCCATGCCCCACTTTGACCTCGTTCCATATCTTGCCAAAATAGCTATCGGAACGACATAGCCCCTGGAGAGAGAGAGAGAAATCCGTCGAGATTTTAGCCATAGACTAGGCATTAACCTCAGGAATCCTGCTGAGTGCATCGGCAACTCGATTGCTGGATCCTTTTCTATAACGGATCTTAAAGTCAAACTCTTGCATAAGCTCAACCCATCTAGCCTTCCGGCCTCTGAGATCACCCTGATCACAGACATAGCACAAAGAGTGATGGTCTGTTCATGCAACAAACGTGGAGCCATACAAGTAGTGCCGCCATTTCCTCAAGGCGTTGACTACGGCGTAAAGCTCCTTCTCATATGTTGGATAACGCATCTCAGCGTTAGAAAGTTTCTTACTTTCAAACGCAACAGGACGTCCATCCTGGTATAACGCCGCTCCAATGGCATAATCACTAGCATCCGTCTCAACCACAACTGGTTTGCCAGGATCCACAATGTGCGATATTGGCGCAGTAGTCACCAAGTGCTTTAGTGTCCAAAAGCTCTCGTCGAGACGCTCATTCCAAACACCAGGGGGGTTACCTTTATGGTAAGGACCCTAAGTCTTCGATCCTTTCACCCCTCCTTTCAAAAGTTGCATAAGCGGAGAAGCAACTTTGGAGTAGTCCTTGATAAATTTGCGAAAGAATCCTGTAAAGCCTAAAAAGGACTTTACTTGGCGCACATTCTTTAGAATGGGCCAATTTCGCACTTTATCCAACTTTTCAGGATTGACTGCGAATTCGATCGCGAGTAATGATGTGACCCAAGTATAGAAGCTCTTTCTTGAAGAATTCACACTTAGAAGCCTTAGCATAAAGCTTCTCAATTCTCAGTACTTCGAGAAGAGCGCGTATATGTGCTAAATGTTTAGACAAACTTCGGCTGTAGATCAAGATGTCATCGAGAAATACAACAACGAAGTTGCTTAGAAATAGTCTTAGTAGATCATTTATTATCTGCTGACACGTAGCTGGAGCATTGGTCAAACCAAAAGGCAAGATCAAAAACTCATAGTGACCATAACGTGTATGGAAACCTGTCTTAGGAATATCTTCCAGTTTGATTCGTTTCTGATGATAGCCTGATCGCATGTCTATCTTTGTAAAATACAGCGCTCCATGGAGCCGATCTATTAGATCATCCATGCGTGGCAGCGGATACTTATTCTTGACAGTGAGCTTATTCAAGCCCTTGAAATCCATGCAAAAGCGCATAGTGTTATCCTTCTTTTGAGAGAGTAACACTGGCGCTCCTCACAGGGATTTACTTGACCGAACAAAACCCCTGTCGAGATAATCTTTCAGTTGCCGCTGAATCTCGTCCTCCTCGGTGTCACGTGCACATCTAATCCTATGTGTATGTGGACAAGCTACTTCATGACATGGGTTCAGTTCAGTTCAGCTAGTTTAGCTTAGGAAGTGTTCTGGCACTTTTGTGAGTCTGTTCGCAGACCCTGCATGTCCAGGCACTTAGAGTAGATGCATATCGTCTGGTTGCACACAGCATGATCATCAACATTACCATCAGATGTCCCCAAAGAGTTGGTCAATCGGTAAGGCTTTGGCCTCTCAACCTACGGGTTGTGGGTTCAAATCCCCTGTTGGGTCACACTCTAGAGGGACACCTTGTGCTCACCTGGTGTTCACGTTGCTAGGGCTCTTGCCCTTGGACACTCGAGTGCATCCTCCTCCTGGGGTGGGTCACCCGAGGAGGAGGTTCCTAGCTGGTTGCTACGAGTTCTCTCCGTCGTTCCCAGCATGTGGTGCATCAATTAGGTGGCCATGGTGATGCCTACGCGTGGCTCTTGCCCGATGGTACGCGGCCCTTGCCCGACCATGTAACATGGCTAATATTTGGAAGGGATAAGCACCTCCCCCTGTGGGCCCTCTGGTGTGTCGGAAAAAAAAAAAAAAAAAAAAAACATTACCATCAGATTCCATCAGGAGCATTTTACATGCAGAAAACCTACTTCCCCTATTTTAGCCATTTTTCACTTATTATTTTTAAGTGACTTTTGTTGGGAATTGGGTAGGGCAATTTGACTGAGCATGTATGTAAGAAACCCTAGCGCTAGCACTTTTTGGCAGAAGAGGCAGCAAGAACCGCGTGTTTGATAGTGTACCTTCTCAGCAAGAACCCTAGCAGGAGACATAGCGTTTTCAGCCACAAGAAGAACCAGCGTTTCAGCCTTGCAAATCAGCCTAGCGTTTTGCATTGGCAGCAACCTGGGCGACAGCAGGACCAAGCAGTTCACCTAGTGTTTTCATCAACAGCAAGCCTTGGCGTTTTTGTATTGCAGATCAGCCCCGGCAGTAGCAGACCCCAATTCAGCCCTAGCGTTTTTGGAGCAGCACAGCAGCCCAACGTTTTGCAGTTCCTCGGCGATAGAACCCAGATTAACATCAGCGTTTTTAGTTTTCAACATCAAGACACCGCATTAGAAGTCTTGAACTTCGCAGATCTCACCTTCCGGCAACAGGTGTTGCTAAATTGGCTTTATCTGCCAGGAAAATAATTCTAAATGAATTATTGGATTTATAAGTGAGGGTTTTTCTCTCTTGGAACACCAAAAAAAATAATCCTAAATGAATTATTGGAATAAGTGAGAGGGTTTTTCTCACTGGAGACATCCGAGTATAGAGTATTCCGAGTGCATCATTCAGAGTAATGACAAGAGCACCGTGAAAGGGAATATCTCTAAGGCCACCAAGAACGGGTACTTATGATGCGTCATGCCGGATGGGTGACAGGGAGCATCGGTAAGAAGTATTCGACCATCCGGGAACGGACATCTCTGATGCGTCATAGGCTGGGTGACATAGAGCATCGCGAAGGAGATTGTATCGTAAGTTCGTTAGGAAAGGACTAGGTGATGGGTATTCCTGATGCGTCACAAGGTGGGTGACGGGTGCATCGGAAAGGGGATATCCATAGTCGAGAGGAAATTCCAAATTGTGTTAGAATTGTGCACAAGGAAAAGCAAGCACTTGAATGAAGCTGGGTTCAAAGGAAACTTTGAGGAAAAACAGATGCTTTCTGAGAAAGCGGGATTGCTTTTCAGGAAAGAAGGAAAGGACGTCATGTCTGGGAAAGCAGAGTTATTCTGCAAGAAGAGGACTCTGGAAACAGATTCGGAAAAGAGTTGCAGGGATGCCATGCCTCGAGTCTGGAAGGTGAGATCCAGAGGCGAGAACCTTGATTCTCGAGGATTTGGAATAAGGAACGGAAGTTCCTTGGAATAGGGTTTTGTCCTAGGAATATGAAGCCGAGGCTTCCGAGAACCATCAAGTCTTATTCTAGAACGAACGCGGTAATACGTTCGGTTCAAGTGCTTGAGCCTTGTATAGACTTCTCCTCAGTAATAAAGATACTATTATGGGGGGGGACCAGCCCATCTTCTGGTCCCCAGTACTGTGTCGATCTTCTCACTCTCTCTCTCTCTCTCTATCTATTTCTCTCTGTATCCTCTGGCTTTAGTATTAAGTGATAAATTCTATTTATCCAAGTTTATTCTATATTGCTATGCGCTCCTGTTTGTGACAGTGGTATCAGAGCATGGTCTCCTCTCTTTCTGTGTGAAGGAGGACGACTCTGGGAAGACACGGGAAGAAGCCATGACTAGCCAAGAGAGAAGTAAGTAGGCGGAACCCTAAGCCCTGCAAGACAAGCTCGTAGAGTTGGGAAAATTTTTCTCTTTGCAAGAAGTCGACACAAGACTTGGGATTCTTTGAGAATGAAACAAGAGCATGATGCTCAAGAACCTAGAGAATCCAAGGAGCGGAATTCTCGAGATGCTTCAGAATCCAGAAAATATCCTTCAACTTCAATCCAGAACCATAGCCATGAAATCCCGTCATTCCGGGAAGGATATGAAGAAGGTCTCTAGACCTAGGAACACTTCAATCAAGTTCGATACTTTTGACGGAAGGGAAGATGCCCCAAAAGCTACCGCTTTAATTCGACAGTTTGAAGTTGCCTTTGCAAATGGCAATTTCTTAGAAGCGTCGAAGGTGAAGCATGTGCCCAAACACCTCAAGGGGAATTGCAAGTACTTGGTGGTATACCAAAGCTCTGCAAGGAACTTACAATAAGACTTGGATTCAATTCAAGGCTGAATTTTCCGACAAATTTTTTTCCCTCTACACTTTGAGGAAGGCATCCAAGAAGATTAAGATCGGTTTGCCCAATAGGAACACGAGCGAGTCAAAGCAAGTAGTGGAAAACACTGCTGGTGGTAATAACTCGCAAGAGGAAAATATTGGAAAGAAGTGCCGCCGTGCACAAGGAATCTTCGAATTGGAACCGTCCGCCTACGTTGAGCGACGGCCCGCAACAAGAACCTTCTTTAATGTTATCGCAAACTCTATTTGTGAAAGAAAGACATCAAGATTAATGCTCTATGGCTTAGGCAGTCCCTATGTGGGAGGACACAAGAGGTTTAATACCCTCAGGACTAACATTGCAGGATTATGCGCAAGGACAAGTACCTAGATTAATTTCTAGGAGGATTATTCTTCTCGGGATTGAGAAGGCGAAAGTGAGTTGACAGATTCTCAGATGAGGAAACTTCCAATTTGTTGGAAAGACGCGAATGACGAGTCCTTACGTGGCTCGTAAGTTTGATGATTGGTGAAGGATATCCTCGAGGTACTAGAGGAAGGACATAAACCGGTAAGGTAAGTATTGAATTATTGAATTTTCGTTTGATGTAATTTTTAAATTCTCTTTTGAGAAAGGACTAGCTCAACTCACCATTGAGCAAGATTTGAAATCTTTCCGGTTTCTCCCCGGCAGTTCAATTGGACCTCTACAGTTGAGGACAACTGTTTATAAGTGAGAGGGATATTGCTAAATTGGCTTTATCTGCCAGGAAAATAATTCTGAATGAATTATTGGATTTATAAGTGAGGGTTTTTCTCTCTTGGAACACCAGGAAAAATAATTCTAAATGAATTATTGGAATTTTAAGTGAGAGGTTTTTTCTCACTGGAGACATCTGAGTACAGAGTATTCCTAGTGTGTCATTCAGAGTAAGTGAAAGGGAATATGGGTACTTCTGATGCGTCATGTCGGATGGGTGACAGGGAGCATCAGTAAGAAGTATTCAACCATCCGGGAACGGACATCTCTGATGCGTCATAGGATGGGTGACATAGAGGATCGCGAAGGAGATTGTACCGTAAGTTCGGTAGGAAAGGACTAGGTGATGGGTATTCCTGATGCGTCACAATGTGGGTGACGGGTGCATCGGAAAGGGGATATCCATAGTCGAGAGGAAATTCCGATCTGTGTTAGAATTGTGCACAAGGAAAAGCAAGCACTTGAATGAAGATAGGTTCAGGGGAAACTTTGAGGAAAAAATAGATGCTTTTTGAGAAAGCGGGATTGCTTTTCGGGAAAGCAGATGTCTATGTTTGCATTGCAACTGTGCATGTGATTGCATCCAGGGACGCCAGGGAAGTGCTGTGAAAGCATTGTTTTTAACTTATAAGGTTCTATTGAGTTTTTGGACAAATTCCGACCATTTTTAAAGGTGACCGGCCGCCCACTTAATAAGTGGGCAACCTATGATTAAATAAAGCAGTATAAACCAGCCAGCGATTTCTCTCTCTCTTTTTCAAGCAGTACAACGGGGGGAAAAAAAAGAAGAAGAAAAAAAAAAGAAAAACGGCTACGATCTCTACGCGAGCAGCCAATGCTCTGCTATCTTTGTCGTGGCCAGGGAGCTAATAGCATCACACGCCCTCTTCCAAAGGGAAGATCAGTTTTTGCAAGAAGAAGATGCTGTTGCAGATTTCATCCGCAAAGAAGACGATGCCGGTGATGCCCATGGCTGCTCCAAGTGTACGAGATGTCGCCAAGACCTAGTGCGCGAGTTCCCTCGGGAAGAAGTGCCTACGGAGCGTGTTTCCATTGCGACAAGTTACTGTTTTTCTCTATTTTCAGCCCATAAATTTCGTTTACGGGGCTGATTTACGAGAAGGAACCCGAGAACACACCTCTTTTGTGTGTAGGATTGGAAGAGAGGATTTTCTCTGTAGAGATCTCTTCCGGGGAATTGCTTTTCGAGAACCGAGTTGCGTTTCGAGCATCGATGTCACAAACGGGAGCGCATAACAATATAAAATACATTCGGATAAATAGGATTTATCACTTATTACTGAAGCCAGAGGATATAGAGAGAAATAGATAGAGAGAGAGATAGAGAGTGAGAAGATCGACACAGTACTGGTCCACCCCCCCTTAATAGTATCTTTATTATTGAGAAGTCTATACAAGCACTTGAACGGAACGTATTACCACGTTCGTTCTAGAATAAGACTTGATGGTTTCCGGGAGCCTCGGCTTCCTATTCCTAGGGCAAAGCCCTATTCCAAGGAACTTCCGTTCCTTATTCCAAATCCTTGAGAACCAAGGTTCTCGCCTCTGGATCTCACCTTCTAAACTCAGGGCATGACATCCGTGCAACTCTCTTTTCCAACTCTGTTTCCAGAGTCCTCTTCCCGTAGAACAACTCTGCTTTCCCGGACAAGAAGTCCTTACTTGGGAATCCCTACTTCCGGATCACAACTTGAGAGACTACCTCTCTCCAATCCGTGGCTCTACTTCCCAAACTCAGGTACGAAACCCTTGGGCTGATCTGGCTGTAGTTCCTCAGCGCTTTTCTCCTGCAGAGAGAGGCTCATGCCTTCCTCTGCTCCTACTCCCTCATGAAGAGAAAGTACAACTGCAATCAAATAGTCAGAGATCATAACATGAAAATCGTTACCTTCAAAGTCTCGACGCTCGAAACGCAACTCGGTTCTCGAAAAGCAATTCCCCGGAAGAGATCTTTGCATAGAAAATTCTCTCTTCCAATCCTACACACAAAAGAGGTGTGTTCTCGGGTTCCTTCTTGTAAATCAGCCCCATCTACGACGTTTATGGGCTGAAAACAGAGAAAAACAGCAGCTTGTTGCGATGGAAACATGCTCTGTAGGCAGTTCTTTGCGAGGGAACTCGCGCACTGGGTCTTGGCGACATTGGGTACGCTTGGGATAGTCATGGGCATCACCGGCAAACGTCTTCTTTGCGGGTGAACTGTGCAGCAGCATCTCCTCCTTGCAAAAACTGATCCTCCCTTCTGAGTGAGGGCATGTGATGCTTTTATAGCTCCTGGCCACGGGCACGAATAGCTGCTTGCGTAGAGATCGTGGTTTTTTTTTTTTTTGGGCGTTGTTCTTCCAGAAAAAGAGAGAGAAAACGCTGGCTGAATCTCTTGCCTTATTTATCAGATGGCTGCCCACTTTTAAGTGGGCGGCCTGCATATTTTAAAAATAGTCTGAATCTGCCCAAAAACTCGATAAAACCTTAGAAGTTAAAAACAATGCTTTCACAGCACTTCCCAGGCGTCCCTGGATGCAATCACATGCACAGTTGCAATGTAGACATAGACTTCCTTGCGAGAAAGCATCTGTTTTCCCGAAAGGCAATCCCGCTTTCTCAAAAAGCATCTGTTTTTCCTCAAAGTTTCCTCTGAACCCATCTTTATTCAAGTGATTGCTTTTCCTTGTGCACAATACCAACACAGTTCGGAATTTCCTCCTGACTATGGATATTCCCTTTTTGATGCACTCATCACCCACCTTGTGACGCATCAGGGATACCCATCACCTAGTCCTTTCCTACCGAACTTACAATACAATCTCCTTCGCGATGCTCTATGTCACCCATCCTATGACACATCAGAGATATCCGTTCCTGGATGGTCGAATACTTCTTTCCGATGCTCCCTGTCACCCATCCGATGTGACTCATCAGAAGTACCCGTTCCTGGTGGCCTTACAGATATTCCCATTCTCAGTGCTCCCGTCATTACTTTGAATGACGCACTAGGAATACTCTCTACTCGGATGTCTCCAGTGAGAAAAACCCTCTCACTTAAAATTCCAATAATTCATTTAGAATTATTTTGCCTGGTGTTCCAAGCGAGAAAACCCTCTCACTTATAAATCCAATAATTCATTTAGAATTATTTTTATGTCAGATAAAGCTAATTTAGCAACAATCGAGACTTTGTAGGTAACGATTTTCATGTTATGATCTCCAAGTATTTGTTTGCAGGTGTACTTCCTCTTAGTGAGGGAGTAGGAGGAGAGGAAGGCATGAGCCTCTGTAGGAGAAAGCGCTCTGAGAAATTAGAGCTAGATCAGCCCAAGGGTTTCGTACCCAAGTTTGGGAAGTCGATCCAGGGATCCAAGAGAGGTAGACTCTCGAGATGTGATCCGGAAGTTGAAATTCCAAAGGGAAGGACTTCATGTCTAGGAAAGCAGAGTTATTCTGCAAGAAGAGAACTCTGGAAACAGAGTTGGAAAAGAGTTGCAGGGATGCCATGCCCTGAGTCTGGAAGGTGAGATCTAGAGGCGAGAACCTTGATTCTCGAGGATTTGGAATCCAAGGGATCCAAGAGAGGTAGACTCTCGAGATGTGATCCGGAAGTTGAAATTCCAAAGGGAAGGACTTCATGTCTAGGAAAGCAGAGTTATTCTGCAAGAAGAGAACTCTGGAAACAGAGTTGGAAAAGAGTTGCAGGGTTGCCATGCCCTGAGTCTGGAAGGTGAGATCTAGAGGCGAGAACCTTGATTCTCGAGGATTTGGAATAAGGAACGGAAGTTCCTTGGAATGGGGTTTTGCCCTAGGAATAGGAAGCCGAGGCTTCCGGGAACCATCAAGTCTTATTCTAGAACGAACGTGGTAATACGTTCGGTTCAAGTGCTTGTATAGACTTCTCCTCAGTAATAAAGATACTATTATGGGGGGGACCAGTCCACCTTCGGTCCCTAGTACTGTGTCGATCTTCTCACTCTCTCTCTCTCTCTCTCTCTCTCTCTCTCTCTCTCTATATCCTTTGGCTTCAGTATTAAGTGAACATCTATTTATCCGAGTATATTCTATATTGCTATGCGCTCCCGTTTGTGACAGCAGATCCTCGACGCACGGTCAGATCAGCGAGTGTTCGCAGTTTCAGCCTGGAAAATGTAGATTTTAGCATCTGCATTTTCAGCGCGTCGTCGCATCGTCGTTATCGCCGTCATCATCGACATAGAGTCAGAATTCAGCAGATACAAGATTTGCATGTTTCAGCCATTAGCGTTTTCAGATTTCAGCCCATCTTGTCGTCGTCCTCACCGTCGTCGACATC